>NC_134461.1:48909320-49541265 GCF_047948215.1 Lycorma delicatula
ATGATTTTCTTTTGTTAATTGTATTTTGAAGCTTATATACATTTTTATTTTATGTTTAACTCAATTTGCTTAACGTTACAAACTTCAGAGGACCCATAATTAACATATCTGCAGTTAACATTTGAATTTACCATTTTTTAGCAGCCTGGGAATTGGTACGAATATTCTTTTACAAAGCGCATGCGTAGTCAAAATTCAGGTAGATTGATGTCATATGTTGCTGTGTATGTATATGTATTTTTATAGTTACACAACCACTTTCTTTCTATACAACTGAAAATGTTGAAATGATAACTAGATAGAGTGGTATAATACAGAAAACTTAACAAGCTTTATTCTCGAATAAATAGTAATACAATTCGATTTTTTTTTTAATTTTCAATTTTATAACGATTTAATATATCTATCTACTTTTTCCCAATACGGGATTTTTTTGTAAATTCACATATAAGAGGCATATAAGTTAATAAGAATTTTTTTTGTAAATATTTCAACCTTTTTTTTTAACAATAAAAGGCCCATTTTTTAAAACAACAATCGATATTTTCAAACATTTTTGTTTTAAACAGGATAGCGGTTAGCTCAGTTGAACTTTTTATTAGAAAATAAAAAAGATAAACTACAAGTAAGGTTAAGACATTTAAAAAAAAATATGAACCATATTTTTCATTAATTTATTTCTTTTTGTTAACATAAAATAAAGATGCTCAAAAGATTAGAAACGAATAAATAAATGTATAAAAGGTTTAACAATAAAATTACAGAATATCGAGAAAAAATATTTATGTTTTACAATTTATTTATAAAGCAATAATGGAAATCTTAAATCGTTCAATTTAAAAGGTAGATTTTATGTGTTTTTATATAAACAACCATTTTTATCTTTTATTTTTTCTGAGTTTATTTGGTATTGTTTTGTTTCTTCTAAGTGGTATATGGTTTTTATTTTCATTTTTCGATATATTTAAGCTCTGTGATTCTAAATTTCCTTTAATTTTATTGTATTATTGATATAAGCTTCTTATAAAACCTCAGTTTTTGTTTTGTTATTTTTTTTTTTATTATTATTTATTCATTGAATATTTTATAAAATAGATTGACTATAAAACGTTTTTTTTTCTTCATATTTTTGTCATTGACATTATTTCATAAATTTTTATCACTTTGTTTTTTCTTACCGGTTTTCCTTTTACAAGAAGACACTATCACCTAGTCATGATAAGTTTTGTCCTGATATTACCAGTTACTGTAGAGGAACAAAACAAAAATAATTGATATTAATTTTATTATTAGTAATTTTGATTCTTACCCTAATTCACGTGAACTCGAACTCTGGTATAACATACATACGCACGCGCGATTAAGGGTGTATTTCTTTGTTTTTTGGGGGGGAGTAGATAAAGCACGTGAGATTTAATGTTTTTGTAGACCGATGTCTTTTCTGAGGGTATTATTATGAAAACAACCAACAAGAAGGATATTATTATTATGGATATTAGTAGAATTTAAAAAATGTCTCACCTGACGAGGATTTAAATCTCGAACCTTCTATATTAAAGTAACTCTTCATAGATTCTTATTAATTACTTATTTTCATAAATCTATTTTTATGTTAACATAAAAAGTCTGTGCTGACAACCTGAAAAGTTAGCAACATGTCAGTGACTATGTTAATAGTATTATAACAGCTTGATTATACTGAAAAAGTTGTAGATATGTTCCTTTTAACTAATTATGCAGGTTAGCAAATCAATCGGAGACCGGCGTTTACGTCCTTTATTAATGAATTGAACTTAAGAGTAAATGTAGAGCAGAAATAAATATTGTTTTCACCATCAATCATTGCAAACACATAATTAATAAAAAAGTGTTGTTTTTAAAATAATATTAATTTATATGAATTTGAAAAAAAAAATTATTTTATACATTAATTTATGTTTGAGGTGTATTTTTCGAGTTTAAAAATATTATTTTACAAACTTATCATATCACATAGAATTTTTTTTTCACCTTCATTTACCCTTCCTCCCGCAGCCGGAACAAGTATTTAAGTATTACACAACTCCGGGAGGTGCCTTCGCCTCAAACTAACTCGGCAGAAAACAAGGTCCCGCCCAGATAGCCTGGACTCAGTCTTGCAATATTCTCCACGCCTTTAATGAGAGGACCTCAAAGAGATCCTCTCTCACCGAGACTCCGGTCTTAAAACCCTGCCTGTAATGGGGGACCCCCAAGCCGATCTTTCACCGGGACTACGGTCTTACATTCCCTCTCCCAGATGCGCTGCAAAGGAGTCTCTGTTCAGTCATAAAAAGGTGAAACGCCTGAGCATTCCACCCCTCCTGAACGGGGATGTCCGCCGGTCCCTACGCTAATGATACACATCACTCCCCCGTCGAAACCTGTCCTACCGGACGTATACATCTTCCACCTCCTCAATGCCTTCTTGTTCATAACGTACACTATCATGTTGTTAACCAGCAGCCAATTCATGATGCCGTGGAGCATCATCTCAACAATATTATCAGGCGTAACCCGGTCAATTACGGCGTCGACCTCTTTCCGTGCAGTGATTCACCTGACAAAGTGGAAAATCGCATTCTCCGCCTTGTCGCATTCCTACTGTAGAGACAGAAAATTAACCTCCTCCTCTTCGTATCGTGCAGGTACTTATTGAATCAGCCGTGGCCTGACAAGAATTGAGTTAATTCAAACAACTCCCCGTGCTTCCTTGTCAGCCATAGCTTCTGCACCGGAATTAGACTCCTCGTCCAACCGCCAACCTGTGACCTATCCTATTTTCACACGCCACCTGTCATTCAACTCATCCTCTGAAGCAATACCTAACGGTGGTCCCGGAGATAAAAACAAAATTGGTTAAGTAGCATTCCCCTTGGCCTTGAGTTTACTCAAAATCGGTCCAGTTGTTCTGGAAATATAAGGTGTGAGAAATCGAACACACATACGTCCACACGAACATCGGGAAAATTACCATTCGATCTTTTGGGTTCCTTAGGAGTCAAAATGTTAAGATCCGGTGAAAACCCCAAATGTGACCGATTACAATACTTTCCCTTCTACAGCTATCTCTCTGCTATAGCGCTGGACGGGAACGAAACAATTTAAAAAATTAGGAAAGGAAAATTTGTACAACTTAAATAGTTCTTCTATTTAGAAAAAAGAATGGTTTTCTTTCATATTTTGATAATTTTGTTTTTTAACTTCATATAAAAACTGATTAAGATCGAATATTTTCTAATCCTTTTTTATACCGTTTATTTTACTTTTACAAAGGCTTCTTTCCTATTTATATAATGTTTAATGTTTCTCTATGCATGTCGTCTTCTATCAAATTAAAAAAAAAATTAATTCCCTTTCAATTTTTCAGCTACATCAAACAAAAAATTTATTTTTATTTAATATTCTTGATCAAGTAACATTTATTTTTCTGTCCTTCGTTACTCATTTTTCTATAATGAGTAGTGAAGATACGTATTTATTTAATTATTTATTTTTTTTTTAGTAAAAATAATTATTATTGTGTTCAAAATAAGTTTTCTTTATAAAGCAATATATAATTACAAAGTCGCAGATATAGCTATTCTAATATGTATAAAACAATAATCCTCCCACGGTTTTACTTAATTTTTTTAAAGGCTAATAATGTTTTCTTATAAAAATTCTAATCGTAATAGAAACTACCTCTTACTATAAAATAAGGGATATTAAGATAAGAACGCAAGATATTTACGAGTAATAATATATGTAGGTGGATTATTCCAAATAAAATGCTGCTTTATTATCCTAAAAAGACAAGAAATTCCTATTTTTCGCACTGTCAGTGAGTGAAATAGGATAATTTTTTAAATAATATATTCACATACATATATATATATATATATATATGCATATTTAGTAAATTTGGAACGTTGTCGAGCACTGGAATTAAGGAAGTGTACTGACGAAACTTTCTTAATTATTAGTTTGTATCTTTATTTCATTATTTTATATAAACGGATATTACAATAACTGGAATAGTTTATAAACAGTGTTGAAAATGATCTCCTCCAATATCAATGCAACACTGTACATGTTTCAGTTTGTTTTCAAACACTTTAACCAGCTGATATATTGGAATGTCTCGTACGTATGCCGTTATTGCGGTTTTTAGTTCGTCAATCGTTCGTGGTCTGTTGCGATACACTGCTTATTTCGCTGCCGCCCATAGAAAGTAATCTGGGGAGTATGATAGGGCGATGGTGCAGGTCACAAACCCCTTCAAATGGTTCGATCACCAAAGACATTTCGGAAAAAAGTCATTGACCTGTAGGTGTATGCGCTGTGGCACTATCTTGTTGTAACCAGTCGTGATTGATCTCTACTACTGTTAACTGATTAATGATGTTAGCTGAGTGAAGCTTTATCAAGTGTAACTGAAAAGAGTGCTTTATCAGTTGTACTTGATAAAAAATCGCATTAAAGATAAAACATTGTGTTATTGTCTTGTATTTTGTTTCATTTTATGTATATCATATTATTGTAAATGGTTGTTTTTATCTGAAGAATTATAATATGGAATATTTGTGATCTATATATTTTATCTTCTTATTTCTATTTATTTCTATTATTTGCGTAGTGATTTATTTGGGGGAATGTTTTGTGTTCTTGTTTTATATATATATATATATATATATAGAATACAGATGAAATAAATAATAATTGTAATAAATAAATAATTACAATAACTAAAAAAAAAAAAACGGTTAACAAAACGTAACAACATTATTTCTGAGTTTATCAAAGAGAAAACCTGACTAAAAGTAATGGAGTTTCATTTTGCAACTCCCAGTAGTAAGCCGATATGTAGGTGCAGACCTCCATTGATGAGTAGGTAACACCTAGGAATTTCGTGAAGAGGCCTTAGGTTCGAATTCCGATGAATAATGGCATCTTTTCATACTTTTTTTTTGTAGCGTGTGAAAATTGTCATGCCTAACCGGGATTCAAACCCGGGACCTCCGGATGAAAGGCCGAGACGCCACGGAGACCGGCATCTTTTCATACCCTAGGTGTTTTGTAAAGTAGTATTACACAAGATTTTAAATTTATTTTTGCTTTATTGAAATTTTTAATTAGCTGGACAATTTCGTTAAATCTTGTTCATAGGAAAACAGCATTGACAAACCGATCGGTATTCTGCAACGCAGGATTTCACAGATGAAAAATTGAATTGCTACCATCCAATTTATTAAATTATTTAATTTTGTTTATTGTCATGTTTGCTTTTGTAAAAATTATCATGAAGTCAATAAAATAATTGTAATATAATATTTAATATATTTACGAGTATTTACTTAAGACGTGTAGGCATTAGTTATAAATATTTAAAAATGATTATTTTTTTTTTAATTTTTGTACTGACGTTTGAAAAAATATAGTGAATTTATATTCTTTTAGCGTGTAAACGGATAAATTATTACAGCAATATATTAGTGGGTAGTGCAAGGAATTTTTAATGACTTGCAATATGAGAGAGAGTACCTTCTAAATTTCTAATTGAAAAAATAAAAATGAGGTTCATTTGAGCTTGCTTTAGAAACAAGAACAGAAACTGCTGTAATTAGACAGAATGGTAACGCTACAGTGATTGTGTTCAGTAATCACAATTGTATTTATCTATTATCGAATACAAAAAATGTACTAAGAAAACAAAACAGTGCTCCTGTTCTTCGGTAATGCTAACTTAAAATACAGGAATTCATACTTAAATATGACTCCCGTCATAATAAAATTTTTAATTATAGTCTTAGAATGTGGGATAAACAGTGGTGGTGATCAGTCCTCATAAATCCTGTCAATTTTACATTGGTAAAATGCACGGAAAATTTATGAACTTAAGTTACAAAAGATTGGTCAAATAGTTGTTAGGTCTTATTTAATTGTATAAATGATAAAATACGAAGAACCGAACTTTAAAAAATCGCTGTTGAATCTGAAAAATAAGAAAGAACACCATATTCAAAAATTGGCCAAAAAACCTTTAAAAAATAGTTTGTGTTTAAGTATTATGTATTATATCATGTGAAAAATACTAGACGAAACTGAAATTGTAAAAATAATTTATTTTTGTGTGTGCAAAATACGTAAAATAATTTACTTATTAAATAAGTAAATCAACTGGTTTTAAGGGATAACACAAAAGGTGTTTAGGTTAACTGGTTTTTAGGGATTTCACACAAATACTGAATTCGTTTATTTATTTAAAAACCGTTAACAGTAAATCTACATTTATAGTGTAATTTCATTACTAATTTTTGGACGGAACGGGTGTTTGCTGCCTAAAGGAGCCCTTGAAATTTCTTCTAGGTGTGGTTAGCCATTTCTTACTACGGTTTGTTCAAGAGTAGATCTTTTCTTTCTGTTCATCTTTGATTTCTAGTCTCAATTTTCGATTCCACAGGTAGAGATTTGATTCTTCTAGTTTATTCTGATAATGCTGGGATCAGTGTACCCAGTAAATTTTTCGTTTGAAAAATTGTTGTGAATTATTAGGAAGAGATTACCTGCAAACCAATCCGGAGTCTCTATTTCTTGATGGATTCTATAATAAGCCTTAATGGTTTAAGAGATTATCGTGTAATTTCTAATAATTCCTAAAATATAGGAAAAATAAATAAATCTTTAACGAAATAAACATAAATAGATCTTGTATTGTAAGAATACGTTCTTATTTATTTTTAGAAAATAAATACGTGTTATTTGACATATTTTTTTCAGTTTAATTTTGAATATTTCTCGTTATTATAAAATTGTTGCTAGTAAAGCTATCACAATATAATAATAATCAGATTAACTGCATGTGAATATCTCTAAGAGATTTATTAGTAAAATTGTATTCTATATTTATCATGAAAGATAGTATGTCTGTATCAATATATACTTTTTCTTTTTGAAATCAAGAGAAATTATAAATAAATAAAATCATGAAAAATGATATATAACATTAGTGATTTTTCTTATCGAAATAGGAAACTCTATGTGATAGCTGGAAGAAACTTTTTTGATACTCATGCGGAAAGTAACTTTTATGATGCCACAGGCAGAAAAGAAAATGAACAAAATTCGAAGAATAACACACCTTTAAATCATACGTCCATCAAATATAGATAAAAGTAATACGGCCACTGTCATCAGAAAAATATAATTGAAATCTAAATACTGATAAATTATTAAATTTAATTCAAGTGATATAATTAAATTTTCCTTAACTTTCTAATTTTTTTTTTTTTATAATTATTCCCTTAAATAAGCTTTGTTCCCTCTTGTGTGAGGGAATATTATTTAAAAGTTTATTGCGTACAAAAAAAAGCCAAATTGTTCAGAATTCGAATCTAGATTCTTACGTATAACAGGCTGATATTCTATAATTTCTAGACAATATAGGCAAAATATTTAGCGTAAAATTGTTTTCAAAACACTTTCTTTTAATTATTCTTCTGAATTTCATATTAAATAGGATGATTATCTATTCAATTTCTTGTATATCTATCTACTATTGCATCACCTAACAAAGTAGAACAGATTTCACTAAACTGTGTGGGATAAATCTATTGAAAAACTGCAAAAAAAAGTATATATATATATATGATTTATACAGTACTTTATTAATTATAATTTTCTATATTAACTTAAACTTCTAATATTTAATAACAAAGGAATATTCTTTAACTTGCTGTTTAACAAAGAATATTTAAAATTTTAAAAATCGTTAGTCAATGTATTCCATCTATCTTTATATTTTCATGTAGCTCCTTTCACTTCTTGTATTGTCCACTAAATTCAGTCTTACACGATTAATTTATATTTCTACTTCTAAAATTCTCTTTACTGATACATAATGGGAAGTAATTTTTATCCTTAACGATTTTATTTTCAGAATCATTTTCCGATTCTGTTAAATAAAAATTTAAAACGTTAGTATTTTAAAAATACACATTACGTTAATGTTGTAAAAACAAAATTACGTTAATATTGTTAAAATATCATGGTTAAAAAATAAGAGTAGTATTTTTCCATAATTCTTTTTCCTAGATCAATCATTAAAACGTTAAAAAGTCAATTCGTATAGATCCAATTGTTGCATTTTCCTAATTAAGAAAATTAAATCTTTTTTAGTTTTATAACAATATTTTATGCAACCCGGAGAATTACCTATACTGGTTATAATAATTTTTCAATTTTCAAGACATGTAAATATTAAAATAGACATATTATTCAAGACATGTAAATTAAAAAATAACATTCTACGAGTCGGAGCGTGGAATGTTAGAAGCTTAAAAAAGGTTGGTAGGCTAGAAAATTTAAAAAGGGAAATGGATAGGGTGAATGTGGATATAGTAGGAATTAGTGAGGTTCGGTGGGAAGAGGAAGGCGACTTTTGGTCAGGTGATTTTAGAGTAATTAACTCAGCGTCAAATAATGGGCAGGCAGGAGTAGGTTTCGTGATGAACAAGAAGATAGGGAGGAGAGTGGAGTATTTCAAAACGCATAGCGATAGAATCATTGTAATAAGGATAAAATCAAAACCTAAACCGACAACGATTGTTAACGTTTATATGCCTACAAGCGCCCATGATGATGATGAGGTAGAGTGTGTATACGAAGAGATTGATGAAGCAATTAAACACGTAAAAGGAGATGAAAATTTAATAATAGTTGGAGATTGGAATGCAAGCATTGGAAAAGGCAAGGAAGGAAATATAGTGGGTGAATACGGGCTGGGCAAAAGGAATGAAAGAGGGGACCGACTTATAGAATTTTGCACGAAGTATAATTTAGTAATTGCCAACACCCGATTTAAAAATCATAATAGAAGAATATACACTTGGAAAAAGCCAGGCGATACTGGAAGGTATCAGATAGATTATATCATGGTTAAGCAAAGATTTAGAAATCAACTCGTTGACTGCAAAACTTACCCTGGAGCAGACATTGATAGCGACCATAATTTGGTGATAATGAAATGTAGATTGGGGTTTAAAAACCTGAAGAAAAGGTGTCAGATGAATCGGTGGAATTTAGAGAAGCTTGAGGAAGAGGAGGTAAAGAAGATTTTTGAGGAGGACATCGCAAGAGGTCTGAGTAAAAAAGATAAGGTAGAAAATGTAGAAGAAGAATGGGAGAATGTTAAAAAGGAAATTCTTAAATCAGCAGAAGCAAACTTAGGCGGAATAAAGAGAACCGGTAGAAAACCTTGGGTTTCAGACGATATATTGCAGCTGATGGATGAACGTAGAAAATATAAGAATGCTAGTGATGAAGAAAGTAAAAGGAACTATCGGCAATTAAGAAATGCTATAAACAGGAAGTGCAAACTGGTGAAAGAAGAGTGGATTAAAGAAAAGTGTTCAGAAGTGGAAAGAGAAATGAACATTGGTAAAATAGACGGAGCATACAGGAAAGTTAAGGAAAATTTTGGGGTACATAAATTAAAATCTAATAATGTGTTAAACAAAGATGGTACACCAATATATAATACAAAAGGTAAAGTCGATAGATGGGTGGAATATATTGAAGAGTTATACGGAGGAAATGAATTAGAAAATGGTGTTATAGAGGAAGAAGAGGAAGTTGAGGAGGATGAAATGGGAGAAACAATACTGAGATCTGAATTTAAGAGAGCATTAAAAGATTTAAATGGCAGAAAGGCTCCTGGAATAGACGGAATACCTGTAGAATTACTGCGCAGTGCAGGTGAGGAAGCGATTGATAGATTATACAAACTGGTGTGTAATATTTATGAAAATGGGGAATTTCCATCAGACTTCAAAAAAAGTGTTATAGTTATGATACCAAAGAAAGCAGGGGCAGATAAATGTGAAGAATACAGAACAGTTAGTTTAACTAGTCATGCATCAAAAATCTTAACTAGAATTTTATACAGAAGAATTGAGAGGAGAGTGGAAGAAGTGTTAGGAGAAGACCAATTTGGTTTCAGGAAAAGTATAGGGACAAGGGAAGCAATTTTAGGCCTCAGATTAATAGTAGAAGGAAGATTAAAGAAAAACAAACCAACATACTTGGCGTTTATAGACCTAGAAAAGGCTTTCGATAACGTAGACTGGAATAAAATGTTCAGCATTTTAAAAAAATTAGGGTTCAAATACAGAGATAGAAGAACAATTGCTAACATGTACAGGAACCAAACAGCAACAATAACAATTGAAGAACATAAGAAAGAAGCCCTAATAAGAAAGGGAGTCCGACAAGGATGTTCCCTATCTCCGTTACTTTTTAATCTTTACATGGAACTAGCAGTTAATGATGTTAAAGAACAATTTAGATTCGGAGTAACAGTACAAGGTGAAAAGATAAAGATGCTACGATTTGCTGATGATATAGTAATTCTAGCCGAGAGTAAAAAGGATTTAGAAGAAACAATAAACGGCATAGATGAAGTCCTACGCAAAAACTATCGCATGAAAATAAACAAGAACAAAACAAAAGTAATGAAATGTCGTAGAAATAACAAAGATGGACCACTGAATGTGAAAATAGGAGGAGAAAAGATTATGGAGGTAGAAGAATTTTGTTATTTGGGAAGTAAAATTACTAAAGATGGACGAAGCAGGAGCGATATAAAATGCCGAATAGCACAAGCTAAACGAGCCTTCAGTAAGAAATATAATTTGTTTACATCAAAAATGAATTTAAATGTCAGGAAAAGATTTTTGAAAGTGTATGTTTGGAGTGTCGCTTTATATGGAAGTGAAACTTGGACGATCGGAGTATCTGAGAAGAAAAGATTAGAAGCTTTTGAAATGTGGTGCTATAGGAGAATGTTAAAAATCAGATGGGTGGATAAAGTGACAAATGAAGAGGTATTGCGGCAAATAGATGAAGAAAGTAGCATTTGGAAAAATATAGTTAAAAGAAGAAACAGACTTATAGGCCACATACTAAGGCATCCTGGAATAGTCTCTTTAATATTGGAAGGACAGGTAGAAGGGAAAAATTGTGTAGGCAGGCCACGTTTGGAGTATGTAAAACAAATTGTTGGGGATGTAGGATGTAGAGGGTATACTGAAATGAAACGACTAGCACTAGATAGGGAATCTTGGAGAGCTGCATCAAACCAGTCAAATGACTGAAGACAAAAAAAAAAAAAAAAGTAAATATTATTTTTTGTTCCAGTTTACATAAATTTACTTTACTGAATGATTTGTTTCACCATATTGTAACATAAACGACATCCTAATAAAACAGATAAGTAATAAGTATATTGTATGTGGGAGGGGTTTAAAAATAATTGATTTTAATTTCAGGAAGAATTTTAACATCTTAATATTAGTATATTCTTTGCCCATCATAATTCTCATACATAAAGTAATTGTAAAACTATAAAAAAAATATTAGTAAAGGGTTAAAAAACTCCCAAAATCACCTCATAGAATTTTTTTTAATTTAAATATAATGGGTTTTAGTGTTAAAGGGAAGACTATAAAAAAAATTCCACTAAACAGTTACCTAAGATTTATTTTTTAACGCTGGGGTGATTATGATGAAATTTTATTGTAAAATTATTATTAACAGTTTAAAAAATAAAAAATAGTTTTAAAAAATTCCAAAAATCGATATTTTTAAACTTTAATCAGCTTCCCTATCCACAATATTGCTCCTAAAGTATTTCTCGTGTAACTTTTGCTCTACTACTATGCATAGAAAGATATAAAAAAACTTCGGCTGAAAAATATTCAATAAATAAAATCAAAAGTTTTTTTTAGATTTTGGAGGAAGTATGGTATTTTAAGGGACAAATTTTTTTTCAAATGCTAAAATAAGTATGCAGCCACATTTTCTGAGATTAATATAGTGTGTATATGTTTGCAAAATTTTTAGAAAATTTGCCCCAAAAAACTATCTACCCCACCTCTTAGAGATATTAACCTCAAACATTTACCAACAAATTGCCCCCCTTATACACCAGCCTCTGTGGAAAATTTCATCAGAATCGATTTATCCAATCAAAGGTTTTTTTTTCTGTTTAGCCTCCGGTAACTACCGTTTACATAATACTTCAGAGGATGAGTGAGAATATGTATGAGTTTGAATGAAGTGTAGTCTTGTACAGTCTCAGTTCGACCATTCCTAAGGTGTGTGATTAATTGAAACCCAACCATCAAAGAACACCGGTATCCACGATGTAGTATTCAAATTTGTGTAAAAATAAATGACTTTAGAAGTACTTGAACGCTGGAATTTTTGTTACTCAAATGAGCTGAATTGGGAAGACGCGTTCACCACTAGACCAACCCGGAGGGTTATCCAGTCAAAGGTTATTAAGCTATATTCATACGTACGTAAATTATCCCCACTTTTTTTGGGTTCCTGGTTCATTAAATCCATACCCAGTTTTTTGACGATTACTATACTTTCTTTCTTGCACCATAGCTTTAGAACTAATGCTAAGCCTGGTAAGTAACAAAATGTTAAAATCCTTTAAAACATCTTTTTGTAAGATGAAGTCTACACATTGATACAAAACTATTATGTGTTTTGGTTTCAATATGTGACAAGATGGGACATCAAAAATCAGATTTGTTATCGTAAAAATTTTAGTGGTGATTTCTAGAAATCAATTTCGTTACTTATTAAACAGAGAAGTGCGTGATTCGATAAGGTTTAATTAAAATATATAAACTTTTATGGTAGGAAGGAGTTAACTACGCATCATTAATTGAAATTCTATTAAGTTTTGTGTATTTGTGCGTTCTCACTTATTTTATCTTAAAATAAGCCGATAATTCCTCTAAAATGGTTTCGGCAATTTTTTCATGATTACCGGACAAATGAACATGAATAAAGATAAATTACCTAATTTTCTTCAGTCTTGTGTAAATGTCGTTAAACGAATCTAATAAAAATTTATATAATCGTATGTATGATTTTTAAAATCGTACGTAAAAAAATATTTATAATCATTCTTCAATTTTAAAATAAAATTATATAAACAAAAACGTTGTAGAATAATTATTAACTAACAACATGCTGTACTGATATTTTTTATGGCTGGGTTAAGTTCAATCTATTGAATACGAGTATTTCATCGTTTTGAAGTAAAATTAAACTTCATCACTTGTTTATTATTATTATTATTATTATTATTATCGATGTTGTTTGATCGTATAATTATTATAATATCATATTTAGTGGGTTTAATGTATATATTATGTAACTCTATGGTGTTATTAATATTACTGTTAGTTTATAGTATCTTTGATCACATATTTATAATAGTAATAATAATAATAATAATAATAATAGCAATTATTTGAATTTAGGTAATTTCATTTATATACTATCAATATATATTTAACTTTGATAAAAATATATGTTGTTATTTAATTTTAATCTATTATTTAGTGAAACAAAATAAATAAATTGCTAACTGTTTTGAGAAAGTAAATAGAAAAGTACATTTTTAGGCCGTTACCATAACGTTTTAAGTATAACCACAATGATTTATATAATAAAGAGTAAATGATAAACAGCTTATAATAGCCTACATGAGTAATTTATAATAAAGTTTATTCGTATAAATATTAAAGTATTAAATAAAATATCAATTTTGTTAAATAGATTTGTACATCATAATATCTCTGTCATTAATCATGATAATAAATGTGACATTTTATGTTTAGCTGTAAAATATTGATACAAATACCTGTAACAATAAATTAAGCTGTATCTAAGCAATGATGAGTGAAATATTTATTTATTATCTCAGATAGATTCCCTGTGACAATAACATTTAAACAAAAAAAAACCTGATGATGATATCATCAGGTTTAAATCTTGCTAGATATAAAATCCAAAGTCGGATTTGAAAAATACTGGATAGAAAATATGGATTTAAATCAATAAAAAATGGTTTTGCCAATCGATCACAGGTTGTATCATACTTACTTATAAAAGTTTATATCATAATATGTAGTTATAACGCAATGATACACAGACAGAGAATGTAAGATTATATTAATAAAAAAAAAAAACAATAATAATATATTTTCAAATAGTGTTAATAAATATATACAGTTACATCTTCAAATTAGGTTAGAATTAAAAATTACACAGCTAGACAAGTGTTTTATATTTCAAATTTCAAAAAAGAATTAGTAGGAATTTAATCCATAAACATGGAACAATGTACTGTAAAGAATCCCGAAATACTGTTTGAACCATTCATAAGGTTTGTTCAAACGACTGTTTGAATCCCCAAATAAATTCAAGAAGTTCAACTAGTGTGACCTTGACCTACAACTATAAAATTCGGGGATAAAAGAATAAAGAATAAGGAAAAAGTATACATAAAAAGAAAGGATGATCTAATTATTAAAGAACTATTTTCAGATCTGATCAATTGAAGAATTTCTGACTATACCAAGTCCAAACAGCTAGCACTTATTTTAACCATAATCCACCATCAAGAGAAAGAAAAACCTAGTCTGAAAACAGTAGAGTACTCATAAATTGTTAAAAGGTTGGCATATATAAGAATAATCTAATTAAAATTGCCCTCAGTAAAACAAAAACAAGCTTAAAAAATTCAAATTTCCTAAAATACATTTAATGTAATAATAATATTTTATGACAAGAATAAAATACCTGTATAAAACATATATTTATGTATCTTGAAAACTTAATTGATCTGGGTTAACTACAAAAGTACTTCTCACAGCTTGTGTGTGTGTTTTTTTTTAAGTGTAGATTAAAAAACAGTTTCTCACCAGGTCCATCTGAGGAGACTAATATAAAACTAACATCAAAAATACAGAAATTTAAAAATAAGTCGTCACTAAAAATTTACAATAAACATTCTGATAAAAAAGAAATTAAATTTAAGTGAAATATCATAAAATAATAATGAACCGTCAAATGACCGGTAAAAATGAGACAAAAATACCTACCTAAAGAAATGTTTTAAGATCTTTCTAATTATTTTTACTCATCCGAACCAAAATTCCTCATTTATGATAATATCTTTATCCATCCTTAATTACAACTCAATACTGATCAACGTTATTTAATTAAGCAACATGTGCAACAATAAATTAATTTATTCTTGATTCTATAAAGCATCCTTAGATCAGTCTCAAACTGACTTGAAGGAACCTTTTTTTCATTTTCCTGTTTAGCCTCCTGTAATTACCTTTCAGAGGATAAATGAGGATGATATGTATGAATATAAATGAAGTGTAGTCTTGTATAGTCTCAATTCGACCATTCCTGAGATGTGTGGTTAATTGAAACCCAACATCCAAAAAACACCGGTATCCCCACGATCTAGTATTCAAATCCGTGTAAAATTAATTGACTTTACTAGGACTTGAACGCTAAAACTCGACTTCCAAATCAGCTGATTTGGAAACGACTTGAGGGAACCTTCTTTCTTTCTTTTTCCTGTTTAGCCTCCGGTAACTACCGTTTAGATAATACTTCAGAGGATGAATGAGGATGATATGTATGAGTGTGAATGAAGTGTAGTCTTGTACATTCTCAGTTCGACCATATCTGAGATGTGTGGTTAATTGAAACCCAACCACCAAAGAACACCGCTATCCACGATCTAGTATTCAAGTCCGTGTAAAAATAGCTGGCTTTACTAGGACTTGAACGCTGGAACTCTCGAGACTTGAGGGAACCTATCCGCAAATAAACTATTACCAGTTCATCCTGATCCTTAGTAGAGAGTGAGCTGCATTTCCTGTTGTCAGCTATAAAAATTCCTTTTGGAATTTTAAAAAGTTTCACTAAAATTATTTATTTTATAATAATTATTTTATAGCTTTTTTCAATAATTTTCAGAATCATAACAAACTCTTAAGCATATTTAACCAGTATATTTATAAAATATAAGAAATAAATTTATTAAACGTAAATAAAATTTAAAGTGATAAACATATAAGAAACGAGGGTAGAATCCCGAACTAGATTATGAAAGAACGGAGCGGATATGCTGAATTTGGCATGTAAATCTTTCGTAATTTACTTATAAGTGAAAGAACAATAGAGAAAAATTATTGGAGTATCAGAGTGGAAACTTTAGTGATAGATCGAGAAAAGATGGATGAATAAACTGATTAGGGAATGTAAAGAAGAAGCAATGAAATTAAGTAGATAATTGAAGAAGAATTGTCAAGCGAGAAATTTTTATCGATTCACTTTTCAATGCGATAAATTATTACATTGTAGATTCTTATAAATAATTACGTTTTCCATAAAAATTCTCGTATAGTACATAAATGTTTACTTCAAGATAAGATCATTTGATAAGAGTAAAATCATTATAAAAATAGAGAAAGAAAAAATAGAGAAGAAGATAAACGATTTTATAAAGCGAAAGATGGAAATATAGAGTAAATGAGGAAAAGGTAGAGGAGCCTAATTGTCTGCGTTGTTAGAAATCCTGATGATAGGCTTATAGTAAGAGTGAACTATACACCACTTATCCTTCTGTCTTGTCTATATGGTTCGCTTTTCTCTTGTATAACAGACTCATTAAACGCTTTATACAATAAAACCTTAATTGCATATTGAAACTCTCTCTTAATTAATATAAGCCCTTATAATGCAAAGCCGAACCTTATAATCCCCGAAAGGTTTAAAACGCTTTAATGTTAACAATATTAAAAAAGAAAAATCGTATTTACAAAATTAGTATTATTTTTATTACTAACAATTTCTTATTTATACAATAAAAATAACATTATTACTTTTAAATAAACTATGTGTTGTATTTTTTTTTTGTAATAATAATAATAATAATTTTATTTTTTTATTTTATTTATTGAGTCGAATTGCAATCATAGTAAAATTTTCTCTACGCTACAATAAGATTTTTTGAGGATTACATACAAAACGATTTTTATTTAATCTTTAATATTAATTAAAAAACTGTATTTTATAATATACAATAATATATTAAATTTTTTATACATGTTTTCTTATTGGAATAAAATGTCTCTTGTGTTATAAAAATATTATTATCTTTACATTGAAAATTATTTTTATTTTAATGTATAAAATGAACATGATTATAAACTAATTGTCGTATAGAAATCAAAACACTATTCTGACAGATGGAACCAAAAATCAGTGAAAGGTTAAGCTAGTGCCAAAAAGTGATGTCTCAATTCAGTCTTCAATTTGGTAAAATCTTTATAGTTCTCAAATGAATCGGCAGTTCACTTAGATAAGGAGTAAAAAAACTTGGGTGTTGACGTTTCATAACTCGTAAAATAACGCGGCACACTGAAAGATATAGTCGTTTCTCTTAATTCAAAATTCGTTTTTTTATATTTTTTATAAATTTCAACAAAGTAGTTGTTCAAAACTACAATATACATCAACAAATTATGTAACTTCGTAATTCCCATAGCCATATCAGTATGTTTAAATAAAACTTTAAAAATTCTAATTAGAAGATTTTCAACCGGATTCAAAATATACTATGTCACAAAATCATAAGATGTAAGACCATATCTTATAACTGATTCAACTAATGCAAAATGATAAAAATAGTAATAATTCTAGATTATAGATATTTCGAGGTATTTTAAAAATAGTTTAATGATATGTCCACACGTGATTCCATATCACATCTGAAGCATGTTATTTATAATATATTTGTTGCAAATGATGTTATATTCCATTTTGTAAACCTATTACGATTTTATTAACTGTAAATATGACAGTTTGGAATATCTACATATATTACAGTAGTAGTAAAGCCAATTTTACATATTATATCGTCAAAAGTTTTTTCTTAAAAAACAGAAAACTTATCAGAAGTGTTTCAAAAAACCTGCGAGTTGGTCAACTCAAAACACCAATCGTAATGTAACGTAAGACTGGGCATTGTATAGTTATTCAGCCGGGCAAAACGCGAGGATATTACACAGTATATGATCAAAATTTTTTATTCATGTCTGTGACTGCTAAGAAAAGTAATTTAGGCAGGAATCCAGCAATTTTCGGTAAGTAGTTTTTGCATTTACTTTGATCTTCAAAGCGATTTAATTCTCTCAGTGTATGCACTATTTTCAGAGTTTATAAAATACTAAATGTGATTAAATGATGTAATATCTGAATTTATTATTGTGTAGTATGCTTTTCGCGTATCTGAAATTATTATTGAATCAAGCAGTCTACCTGGTCCAGAATATGTCACCAAACATCAATTTCTGTGGATAAGTACTTTCTATTTTTTTTTCTATGAAATAGTTGTAAATTTAATTTTTTTCAGACCCCCCCTTCCACAATATTTTTTGGTTTAATGAATAACGAATATGTTTTTGGTATAATGACTGTTATTGGATTTTAGTTCTTACTGTAAGTATATAGACAGTATACAATACACAAGTACATGTACATTACTGTACATTTACTGTTTGTAAAATATTAAAATATATTATTTTATTGTTTGTTTTCGTTTAAAATAAATAAAGTTTTTATTTAATTAATTAATCCATAATTAGATTATTGATTAATTTCTTAATCACTTCTTAGAGTTTCTTGAGTTGACAGTAATAAGAGAGCTTTACTCTTCCTCAGTGTATGCTGAAAATTTTATTGTAACGAGTCTGTATTTTTCTCTTCAAATTCTGGAAATTTTTTTTAAACTATTGAGAAATAGTTACTTGCTATCTTGATTAAAGTAACCATTGTAGAAACGAATTCTTGTTAATTCACCGATTTAAAAAATACATATTTCTTTTAATTGGCAACTTGGTAATTGGTAATTTGTCACTTTATAAGATCATTCATAATACCTTATTTTATAAAATAAACATGATTTTTGTTATTTATTTAATAAAATAAATTTATTCCATCTTTAATGTTCCTGTTTCTTTCAGATGTTTCTTGTCAGATGTCTTATTCCTGTCAGTGTTTTATATGGTGTTGGTTAGGCTTTAAAAATGTGATTTTATTAAAGAAAGTATTATACAAATCAGTATTTCATTCAGCCATTACATTTTACCCGATGAATTGAAGTGGGTAGTGTAGTTTTTAATCTTGTGTGCATGTATGTATATATGTTTTTATTATTTATAAACTTCAGTTAAAGGCCATATATATATTTAATATCGCATTAAACTTTTTGACTAAATACTAAATGAAAATGTTACTTAGAACTTATCCATTGTTGAAAACAACCTTGATTTATTCACATTGATATAATAATATTTGACTTAATACAAGAGTTTTAGATCGCTGTGTTTTTAATATTTTAATAGTCTACTTTTATTATATTTTATATTTAAATAATTAGTTGTATTTCAATTTAAAAAATGAGAAAATTTTTATGTTTACTTAGTTATTG
Source organism: Lycorma delicatula (assembly GCF_047948215.1). Taxonomy (NCBI): domain Eukaryota; kingdom Metazoa; phylum Arthropoda; class Insecta; order Hemiptera; family Fulgoridae; genus Lycorma; species Lycorma delicatula. The sequence continues at coordinate 48,928,702 of NC_134461.1, forward strand.
AATTAAAGAACATTCTGATTTAGAAGTCACCATATTGAATATTTTTTCAGTAGCTATCCGTATTACAAAAGTACATTAATATAATTTTGTTACTTGATATATTGTTTCTATATGTTTGATCTCTTTCGTTTTGAGGATGGAAAATATGTGATTCTCACATTGGTCCAACTAAATACAAATAAATAAATACTAAATAAAAATAAATAAATTTATTAAAATATACCCAAATAAATATACTTCATAATTGTGACAATCACGATCAAAAAAATTTTATTTTTTTATTTTTATAAACTTCTTAACAATAAATTAAATTCCCAAGAGTCACGCTGAAATGTTCGTTTAAACGCCAGTATCTCTCCAAAATGAAGAATTTCTAAGTACACTTTTTCAATATGAAGTAGCAATTAAGAAAGATACTAAGAAGATCCAAATAATAATCGCCAGATAAAAGTGTAATGATTGTGCTTGTTACGCAAACAAATGCCTCGCAGCAATGTAAACAAACTCCCCTGTAGCAACGCAATGAAATGTTCGTTTAAGCGCCAATCTTTTTCAAAAAATAAAGGAATTTCTAAGAACACCTTACAATATAAAGCGGCAATTAAAAGGAACTCTAAAGAAATCCCAATTAACAAGCGGAACGTCTTTAAGGAAAAAAGAGCTGTACAGTTCAGACTTTTTTTTTTCTGTAGGGAGAAAGGAAAGCTTTACTAGTCGCCGCCAGGCCCACTGTGACGGCAAGTGTGGGGATCTCACCCACTTACCTGCTAAAAAACCTACCCCTATAGTCACGCAGGGGCCAGCTTAATCCACATGTTATGCAAACAGCCTTGCGCAACCACTCGGGCACTCATGCCACCGAATTAGAATAACAGGGCGACGTCTCCAAGGGATCATTGGCGGACGTCGACTTCGAGGAGCTTACGCCACCCACTCTCTAAAGCTGGCCGCCCACAGCCGTCCGGCATCGGTCACTCCGTCTCAAGTCAACGACAGACATCCAGCCTGCCTCCTACTCATCATAACATCGGCAGATAGTCGAGAGGAGACCACCCCTTAGGCATCCATCGCCCTTTTGCTCCTACCCACGTTGAGTTGCGGAGAACGCCTCAATAGGTAGATCTTCCCAGAAAATTTCACTGTAGTCGTCGCCATTCCCGTCTCATGTGACGTCTCATTACCCGCAACGTTCCCTGCACTCGCTCGTATAATACCCGTTGGTGAGACTACCATTTTCTGCACTACCCGTTGCTGACATTCGCTCCTCTTCTTGTTCACCACGTATCCCTCACGATGCGGACATTCATTCCTCCTGTGCATTCACCATTGCATCTAAAGCATAGCTTGGAACCATTCGGGTCACCACACCTCGTTGCGATATGTCCACTCTCGCCGCATCGATAACAATTGATCTCCTCTTTCCTCCGGATTAAACGGTAGTTGATCCAGTCCATAGGAATTCTCCCCGCCGTCATCAACTTTCAGGCTGTGAAACACAGAATCAAAACTTTCGCATTCTGGGAACCACCATAAACGAAGCAAGCTGACTTTCAACTCTGCAGCGGCGCAACCCACAAACGCCGCCACCGACTCAGCCACTCCGTCAGTAGAAACATCGTGCTCCAAGTCCTTCACATGAAAATATGCAGGGCGTGACTTCCGGTCAATTTCCATGTCCGCAGCTTTATCGACCTTCTGGCTAATTGTTTATACTTTCCATTTAAAAAAAAAATGTGTATATGTAATACAATAGGCGTACAAGGAAGTCATGTGGTGTCCATATCAGAATTTTTAAAACGAAAGTATACGATTTATCTTTTATAAAGGTTAGTTCTTAGTTAAAATCAGTTTTTGAGTAAAATATCCATTACAAAATAATCGATAGGAAATAGAATTACAATCTTTTAAGCAATAAAATCTAATTAGTACGACTTGATTGTCATGTTTATAATTAATTCACTATTATCTGAGAAAAAGGCTATTCTTGAAATATCTAATTTACTGATGAAAAAAGATTATCAAAAAATATATTTATATATTGAAAACCAGGGAAGGAACATAGAAAGATCGTTTTTATTAGAGATCCATTCTATATCCTGTTTAATCTATCAAAATATCTAGATCAAAGATTTGCATGATTCTCGTGATGTAATCTCACAGTGAGAAAACAACGTTTTGTTAAATATATTAGAATTAATTATTTAGGAATAAATAGATAATTATGCTTTTTTTACGTATTATTTTGAGTGTTCTTCTAAAACTTACAAAAAAAATAATAATATTTTATATTAAACATCTCAGGTTGATAAATAATGATATCTCAGATTAAATTAAATAGTAATTTTATAGTAAAATTTACCTCAAAGGATTTTTATGAATTTTTGAAATGAAAAAAATATCACATAGATGATTGTTACTGATTAACTTATCAGAATATCAACAGGTTTAGTTTTTTTTATAACTGTTGATTATATATTACAAAACATAAATCCTATGAAATGTTATTTATTCATTTTATTTATAATATCATTTAAAACAAAAAAATCAAAACCAAATAACTATATACTAATAATTATAAAATTAACTATTTAATTTTTATCAGAAACTAATAATTCTTTTACACTCCATTTGTATAATCCCTTTAAATATAGTAAATACGTATACCATCAAAATATGTAATTAAAAATAAACAACAGCTTAAACTAATGGTAAAATTATAGGTTTTATTTTTTTATTATTTTTTAATAACCAAATAAGTAAATTAATTAAATATAAACAAAATATCCAGTTTAGTCAAATCTATAATTATTATATTTATTAATAATTTACAAGTATGTAAATTAAAATAGTATTTCTATTCGAATTTTAGTAAATGTAAATTATAATTAAACAAATAAAAAAATGCGCTAGTAAATGTAAACCTTTATCGATAATTAATTAAAAGAAAATTAAATGAAACTATCAAAATATTTTTCATATGATATACTCCTATTTCTAGTTGTACTGTTCACCGTATCATTTGCAGGTGGATAGGTTAAATGCAATAGTTATTATTTTTGTTAATTTTTTCTCAATTATCTACTTTTTTAGTTTCTTGGTTTTGAGTATTTTACTTTCCCGTCTAAATAGTGATATAGAGCTATAGCTCTAGAAGGGAAAGTATTGTAATCGGTCCAATTTGGGCATATGTACTTTTCATCGGATCTTGAAGGAATCCAAATAACCCCAAAACATTTCCGGATGTTAATTAATGTTCGCATGTGTGTTCGGTGTTGGCCTCTTAATCACCTTATATTTCCACAACTACTGGATCGAACTGACCAAACGTTTAACTTTAAAGGTCAAGGAGGAGCTATACAGCAAGGTCACCCAAAGTATTTTGAGATTTCGCCTAATCAGTCATATTTTCTAATAAAAGCACATTTGTTAACAATGAAAAAACCAGCCTTCATCACCAGTGATAACACGGATCAACAAATCTGGATTGATTTCCGTTTGCTCTAACAGATCGGCTGCCACATTTTTCCGTGTTTCTCGCTGTTGTTGGGTGAGATTTTTGGGGTCCATTTTTGCACAAATCTTTCTCATACCAAGATCTTGTTAGTATTAGACGAACCGTTTCTCGATTGATATTGAGTTCTTCTGCAATCATTTTCACGGATAATCTTCGATCATATCGTACGATTTCACGCACCCTGGTCAAGTTGACATCTGTCCGTGAGGCTGATGGTCGTCCACTGCGGTCTTCATCTTCAACATTCGTTCTGCCTTCACTAAAAATTTTATGCCACCGAAAAACTTGAGCTCTTGACATAACCTCCTCTCCGAAAGCCTTCTGAAGCTTACCGTAAGTTGTCGTCACGTTTTCACCCGATTTAACGCAAAAAGAAATGGCATACCGTTGCGCAATATTTTGCGGTTTCATTTCTGTGTCGAGAGACACAAACACGCGTTCACTTATTACAGCAGAACTCACGACTGAGCAGTTGCATCAAAGTGCCGCTTGGACTAGAAGTAGCTTATAGACCAAGGTCAAAGATGGTGTGCCTACGCAAGCTGCAGGGTTGACAAACCTTGCAAAGAAAAATCAGTCTCATTACTTTATTGTCGCATCTCGTATTTATATCACTATAATATATACGTATATATAATCACTTATTCTTTTGTAATAAAGATTATTTTACATTATTATTAAACATTTATCTTTGATATTTAATTTCACAACATGTTATCTCTTTTTTTATATTCATTTTTATTAAGTAAAATAATACCAACTCATGTATGATGTTATTGTTGAGGACAGAGTAGTTTAAAGTTAGAATAAACAAGAATTTTTAACTCAAAGCCGAAGCATTGCAACTATAACCTCATCTATTAATAATAGTTTCAATGTCGTTTCTGTCGTTCCACTTTTAATTTTCATAATACAATTTTTGTAATTTTTTGCTTGAAACATGAAATTATATATAGAATGTTTTTATTCTGACTAAAACCTCCAAGCATCTTTATAAAAATACGTGTGGTGCAAAATATTGTAGTAGAATTATAATTCAATAGGTCTTTTTTAAGTATTTTGTGAAATCGCTTTGAAAAGACTATTTAATTTTATTTAAAAAAAAAAAAAGTTTATATTACGGTAAATTTGGTTTAAATTAAATATTTCCCTAAATAAAAATTACATGTTTTCTTCTGTATTTAAATTAATAAAACCTTATTAATAATACCCTCTTAATAATACCCTCCGATATTTTAGAAAAAAATTAGAATTTACAGTTTTTTTTCAGAAAAATTGGTTAAACAAACTCCAAAAATCCTCGTAAAAAATGTTAAATAAATATTTGAATTTTTCCAGCTATTTAGTTCTAGAATCTGTGGTTAAAAGCCATTCCTGAAATATTTTAGAAGTTTTAAATATTACAGAACGTTTTTGAATGAATTGTTCATAAGATGAACTCATGATGAACTGTAATCAGTGCAAAAACAATTGTAAAATAGAATTCATTTCTGAATAAGTCTGAATAAGGAGTTTAGATGTTTTTTGTTTTTTTTAACAAAAAATATTTTTTTTCATATTAAGAATTCGAAGAGTAATTAAAAAATTCGGTAAAGAGAAAGCTAATTAAGCAAGAGAAAATGGGTTAATTAAAACAGTATAAAAAGAATTAATTAAAGGTGTAAAGAAAAGTTAATGAAAGTAAAAGCTATAGATGATCTACAAATGGGAACAATGAGAAAAAACTCAAAAAATAAGCTGGAGACACAAGAAAACAGAGATGAACATGTTGAACGAAACTTGCTTAAAGCGTAATCTCCCATACGATGATAATGATTAAAAAAATGTATAAGTAAATTTTATTATAAAGAAATTATATTGATGTATAAAAAATATTAACTGAGATCGTATTTATTAAAAATTATTTTAATTAATTTTTTTAAACCACAAAAATTAAAATAAAATAATATAAAGCTCTGATGAAAGAATAATTTTAATTATTAAAAAGTTAGTGAAAGGGGAATAAATCTTTCGCTAAACAAAGTGTCATAAAATATTCATAAACATAACAAAACAGAAAAATATATAATTAAGTTAGAATAAGATTATTGATGGATGGAGTGTGTAAAAAAAGACATAGAAGAAACGTAAAAGTAAGATTAAATAAACGAATCCAGATTACAGTAGAGTAGAAGCAAATCTCATCTTACCACTAAAAGCAAAAAATATCTCTACGTGAAGAATATTTTTGAAATATAAATCTAGATATTTCTTCGTAAAAGATTACGACTAGACATAATACGAAATTTTAGGTTAATCTTTTGTAATTCTGTCTATTAAAAAAAAAATTATTATTTATAATTTGATACGTTAAAAAACAAAAAAAAAAAAAACAGAAAATATTTTTAAAAAAACAAGGAACAAATATATATTTTAAAAGACTACACTTAAATAAAAAAAATTTGTAGCTCATTTCTGCAGAATGAAACCAAATTTTCGTTATTTCATTTTGTTTCCACGTTCGAGTTGAAGCATCGTAATGAACCTTGCTTCTAACTTGTCCCGCTGAAATATTTTCAATCATTAACTGAGCGTAACTCAAGAACAACTTAACCTATCTTTATAAAATTATCATATGCACACTTCAGATAATCTGATACGGAATATCTAAATTTCAGTAAAATTGATTGAGATAGTCCGTATTTCACAGCTATTTCTTGATGTATAATCTTGACGTCGAAGCTGGTGTATCATACGACTGCAAGCTGCGTGCATCTTCCCGTGATATGATTGATGATTTTCTTTCCATCGCTGCTTCGTCGGCAAGTGTCTGTTTGGGAGTTACCTTTACTTTATTTGTTATTATTATTATAAGTGACAATCTCAAACTTTTTTCCAAAGCAAGCAATTATGATGGTTTTGTTATGCTACAAACAAAGACCGACAAGATACAGAATTGGTCTACTGCAAATCGTATATCATTAAATTTAGACAAGACTGAAGTTATAACATTTTCATGAAAACCTATGGTAGGTAATTGTCAACATAAGATCTCTGATAAAAGTGTACGTCATGAAGAAGTAAGCATGTGTGTTGGGTGTATATTATGATAGGAAGTTACTTTTTACAAGCAATATTATTAAGATTGTCGCCAAATCAAGAAGACACATTGGGTCGGCCGCCAATTTCAATCAGTAAACACTATTTGGCGCTTATATCTCCCCATCTTTCGACCGGTGCTTCAGTACGATTTACGATTTGTAACTACATCACGGATGACACCAGTGATAAAATTGAAGCAGTCCAGAGAATACTATTTTCCAACATGCATTGTCGTGGTCTTATTGAATATTTTTCCGTTAGTTGCAGACGATAAAGAATTATGGTTCTTAAGGCAAGAAGAGAGCTTCAGGATGTGATGTTCGTCCGTAAAGCCGTACGCAGATGTACTGAAATTGATAAGTATTGCATTGGTTACAGGATGCCTCATGTAGCTAACAGAATATTCAATTTATTCCATTACATTCAGCAAAGTTGGCTAGCTTCTTCAGCAACATGTTTTAGAGTCACTCAACCAAATCTACAAGGAAAATGACTCCTTTTTTTAATAGTGTTGGTGTGTAAAAAAATAGGGTAGAATCTCTGCTCACTGAATCCGACCTATGATTTAGATGTTCAATTTGTAGTAATTCCTTTTATTTTTACTTTAAAAAAAGTGTTCGGTGATGTAGAATCATTTTGTTTCATATGTTATTAAAAAATGTTATTACATATATTTGAGCTATAATAAATGAATTAATAATATCTTAATTTTGAAAATAAACTATATTTAATTTATTTCGATTCCTTCTCACCGTCTCTACCATTTATTATAAATCTTAGTCTCGAATCGTAGTGTAAAAAGTATTTCCTACTAATTTGTGCAGTTAAATTTGTTTTGCGAAATGAATTTGGAATTTTTTTGTAATTTATGGGGAAATATTATATTTTTTTATGATTACAGATCATAAATTTATATTATTTACAACTATATAACTGTAGTGACTTAATATAAGACAATGTCACTCCAAATGTTAAAGTTCCCAAAAATAATAAGCAGTCTAAAAAAGGTTTACCAAGCAGAGTTAGGAATTAGTTAGGTGATCTTAAGTTGTTTTTTTCACTAACTGAATCCTTTTTTTCATAACATCTTACCAAGCACATTAAAATATATATTACATTTAGCACTAAAAATGAAACATTCGTTCTTTTTTATTATAAAATTGACTGCATAATGAACCTCATTACTTTCAGTGAAAGCAGTCTGACTAGTAAATTTTATTTGATATTTTGCATGCGTAGCTGTTTTAAGAAAAAGTGTGGCAGATAGTATAAAGTGACAAATATACCCATTTTTCTGAAAGTCAATAAATTACGTTGTATACACGCCACTACTAGAAAAAATATACTGATAAGGAAATTAGTATGTTATTTAAACACTCATTGTTAACTATTTATCGGAGTGGTTGTTTGTGTTTCTACAAGTATTCTTGGGTAAGGATTAAAACTTATACCAATAAAACTAATTAGTTATATATTTTATTTACAGATTGAATTTTCATCTTTTTTGTGAGCTGTATAATTTATCTTTTCTTAAAACCAAATATTTAAATAACGCAATCCTTCGAGAATGAACTGTAATAAATGAATTAATAATATATTTATTTTGAAAATAAACTATATTTAATTTATTTCGATTTCTTCTTACTGTATCTATTATTCATTATAAATCTTCTCCTTCTTTACTTGTGTTTGAATTGCTTGTATTTTTATCTAACCTCAGGCAATGCTGTTCTCTTTTTGATTTAGTTTTTACATACTGTAGGAAATAGAAATTAAATTATGCAAGCTGTTTACTGTGATTCCCCACCAACCCCAAGGGTTAGTATTTCCGTACTGAAATAATATACATATTCTTATTTTTTGCTTTATAACATGAAATTTTCTTAAGTTATTGGTCCATATTTGATTAAAAAAAATCAAACAAAAATATGAAACAGTATTATTATTTCATTTATTAACTTTCTTTCATATTTTATTATTTACCATTTTTAGAAATATTTCGTATGTATATTTTCATGTTAGTCTATAATTCTTTTTTATGAATATTATTCAGTGTACTGCACAATAGAGAATTTTTTTCTTTTGTTTTTTATTATAATACAAAATTTCTACTCATTTTATTTCCAGATCTTAAATCTAAACATTATTTGAAGCGACTTAATAAGTGCACGTAAATGCCTTCGGCTTTGAACAGACCAAATTATTGTATTAAATAGTGTATTGTATTCAAATTTGTGTTACGACGGTTTGAATATTCGTGTTTGGACAGACGGATATAATTTTTTTTATTTTTTTTTCTCATTTATTCTCATAAAGTACTCATTAAGTTTTTAAGTTCAAAATTAAATTGATATTTTAACAATGCTATGTTAAGAATTAGGTTTTGTTAGAAAAAAACTGAAACAAACATAATATTTTTCTTGATTAAAAATTATTTTTATTATTTAACGGCTAAAGATGGATTTAAAAAAAAAATTGCGTAGATAATTTAAAAACAAAATTTGAAACAGTCGTTTTAATTAAAAAATTGTCATCAGTGGTTTGCCTTCTGTTAAAGGTATAATATCTCTTCGGTTACTTCTTGGTAAATAACATTTTATAATTGAATGAATACCAGGATTACTCAGAAAGTTTAATATGCAAAAGTAGTCACGGAATATTCAGGAAATTTACCAGAATTTCTAAAATTATGAAATTATTTCAATAAATTTGTATTATAAATTAAAATATTTTAATTATGTTTCCTGCAAAATTATAACGAATAAGAATTATTTAAAAAATTAATTTGTTAGGTGAAGGCTCTTTGTTTCCAATTACCTAGCTCTTATTACTAAATATTATCAGTGAAAATTACTTAAAATCTTTATATTAAAAACAAAATATTTTAAAAATCAAAAACAAAACTGCATGCACCTTTTGGGGAACGTGACAGAGGAAGCCCGAAGAAATCTTGTAAGGTAATGGAAACAAATCTAGAATCTGATTCGTGATGTAAAATGATAATGTTGAAGAAATATTTTCCTTTTAATGCATCGACTTTAAATTTAAAAAAAATCTAAAATCAGGTTTTCTCACTGCGCTACAATTCATTCCAAATATTTTAACTGATTTTGATTAAAATAAAATTTAAAAAAATTAAAACGTTTAATTAAATATTCAAACTTTTATAAAATTCTTTTAACTACTGGTACTCCAGACATACTTTGATGAAGACCAGTCGTTGCAAGTAATAAATAATTGGATAAATAGACTTGTTTTATTAATAAATAAATTATTTTATAAATTTCACTAGCTGCAGAGGCGTGCTGTAGGCACTCCCTCGCAGATAGGTCCTCCGGGCGGCGTCCCGGAATTAGGTATCCAAAATTGATTACCTCTTGTGTAAATTTGTTTTTTTGAATGATAAAAATTAATATAATTAAATTAAAAATTTAATTCTAGAAATTGATATTAACGATTCGGGATTTTCCGCTAGTGATCGGTAAACTCCGGTGCCTACTTTTGGTTATAGTTCATTATTTTATGGAGAATAACAGTCAAATAAAAAAAAAAATGATTTGGGCATCAGATGGCTTACTTGTACGCCGATTAAATTACATATACACATTTGTTTTAAAATGAAAAGTACATAAAATATTATTTAATTAATAACTTTTTTTTTAAATTATGGAATTATTATTTATGGAAAAAAATTTACCATTAGAGGTTAATAATTATTAATAAATCAATATAATTAAATTACAAAAAAAGTTAAAAAAAAGGAAATGAGTTCAGATTCGAACTGATGTGCCTTTCCCTTCTAAGATCCAAAGATTTAGTTAATTAAAATTCATTTGGCTTTAACTCTGGACCCAATAAAAATAAGTACCACTTACATCGTTGAAAAGCTCTCAATGAGGGCTTATTACTAGAGTTAATAAAACGTAACAATTATACACCTGACCGCCACGAGACATACTAACGAATCGGGATTTTCCGGTCGGTACATTCTGGTGCTAAGCTAAGGGGGACGCACACACAGACGGACACGCATGCAAATGCCCTTTAGTAGGGTAGGATAATTACATAATAATAATTTTAGCTAACTATCAATGTATTATTTTAAGTGTCAATTGCATAAATTTTCAAATAATATTCTGTTGTATTTCAACCCTTTTTTCACACTTCATATCACCTCATTAAATAATCTATCTAATCTTCTGTTTCATATCTTCCTAGGTCTTCCGTGTTATTTTCACCACTCAGTTTTTCCTCCTTAACTTCTTTATGCATCAGACATTCCCATCTTTGCTTAGTGGTGACCTCCGCTTACTGAATAAATGGGTTATGAAAAAGTGTTCTAAAAGTAACGCAACTTTATGGGAAAATGAGTATATTAGAGTTGTTGTTAAAAGTGGACTCCATTACACGATTCACATAATTGAATACGACATTGCATGCTCTTAAACACATGTTGTAACGTGTGTTAAGGAATTGCGACGACATATCATTCGATTTCTCTCTGCAATTCGGGAATGGTGTGAGGATGAGTTTTGTAAGCATCATCCTTAAGGTATCCTTACAAGAAAAATCAAGAGGGGATAAAGCAGCAGTCCGAGGGGCCAGAATCCCTTAAAAACACTTGTCCATAAATACACTGATCCAAGAAAGTCAATGTTGTTGGCTTTAAGAGCTGTAGCATCAATCAATGTGCCATGAAAGAATGACATGAGATTCGCCTACCTGAAATTGTTCACCAAACACTCACTATTTGTCCGTACAGCTGATGTGGATTTTCTGTACACCAAATGCGTGAATTCTTTGCTTCACTATATATCAAGGTGGAACTATGCCGCATCATACCAAAACCAATCATAAAGTTTTTCCTCATCTGGCATCACGGATGACAAGATCCACTGACAGAAAGCTACACGTTTTCCAGCGTCTGCAGGTAACAACTCATAAACATCACGAATTCTGCACGAATGCACCTTTAAACAATTGCTCAATGTCGTGTGGGCACTACTAACGGAGAGACCAGACTGGCTAGATAGGCGTCACAAGACTTTTTGGGCCTAGCAGGATATGCAGCTTGCACGGCGATCAACTTTTCTGGTGTTAGCAATTTAAATCGACCACTTTTGGCCGCATCTGCCACACTTCCTGTCTCTTGGAACTTGTCGTTCAGCCGCATGATGTAGGACTTATTTGGTGCATCCACATCGTACTTTTCTGTGAAGGCATTCTGGGTCTGAGCATAACTGGCACATCTGATATATTGGTAGACAATGAATATTCTCGGCTGTATTTTGTAGCCCATTTTTCCTCACTTTTCCTATATTAAAACAACAACAAAAGAAGAAGGAACAAAACTAGAAGAAGGAAACATTCTCCCGTAAGTTTTTTCGTTGTCTCAACACTCTTTATTAACATCCATCCTTTTATTTCGATTGAAAAATATATAAAAAAAACTGAATCTTTCTAAATGCACTTGGACAATATTATCATTATTCATTTAATATCATAATACAAATATTTTTGTTCTACTTTTGTTAATTGTTAATTTAATAATAATTGAAATGGAATTGTACACCTGATTTTGATAAAATAGTAATATAATGACATTAAAATCCACTATAATTAATTTTTAAACTCTATAAATGTAAAACAATTTTATCGTATCACAAAGTCTAATAAGTATCTGTCGTTTTGTACGAGTAGTAACTGACTTTTTTATTAAATTATTTCCGTTACAAAATAGTCGATGTTTCATGAGTAATTGAAAATGTCGTCTATAAAGAGGATCTGTGAAGTAGTGAAGAGAAAAAGAGATTGTGAGAGAGAAAGTGATGGAAATTTGTCTGTTATGGTGTGTGTGTGTGTGTGTGTGTGTGTTTGTGTTTGTGTGTATGTGAGAAAGAAAGGGCCAAGAAGTTTAATAGGCTCATGACAGGAAAGGACGGGCATCCAATCATGCGTAGTTTCTGTATGAAAGCGCGCAAGATTGCAATACTTGAATCTGTGCTGGTCTTAGAAGTTCCCCCATTCCTTATTTCAGTTTTCCTCCGTCGTCGTTACTCTATATCATACAACAGCGAACGGCCCCACTTTGTGCACTGTTCTCTCACCCACCCATCCACCCTCAAAATTCATTTCTGTCGCATCGCTCTAAACTGCGCCTTACAATAAACCACTCAAAGAGTCTTCTATCACTCACCCCCGCTTCACACAATTCTCCAGACTGTGTGTCCTGTCATCCTTCCAATCTAACCTATAAACATCACTCTGTTATATCCTTATTTCTTATTACACGATTCATAAGGTGCCAAATTTATAGCGAACTATTCTTTTTCTATTATGATTTATTAATATTTCACCGATATTTACATCAGTAAAAGTACAATGTAGTTTCTCTACAAAACAAAAAAAAAGGTATTATGTACTTTCGAAACTTCTTTCCATTAGTCAAAATGAACGAGTCCTTTGCAATACATTTTATGAATTAAGGAAATTGTTGTGTAATATAATTCTGTAATTCATCCTTAGATTTTACTTTATTTATTTATTATTATCATTTTTTTTATTAAATATATATCGCCACAACGTAAAACTAAAACGATAAACTTTGTTTCATACTTAGTCGTAGTACAGTACTTTTGTAATAATCTAAGTTATTCACCGTGACATATTTTTGTTAACTTTTTTAAACTAAATATGAATTTCTTTTCATATTCATTTTACAGGTTTTTGAATGTATTATTAAAAATCTTATGTTTCATTTAAATAAATGTGAACTCATACAAATAATTAAAAATGAATTCTTAATTATAAAGATCGAAGATTTTTCTCAAGTAAAAAACTGAATGAACATATTAAGTTCATAAATAGAATCAGACGTATATACTACATTAAATGATATTTTTAAATACCTAAAAATTACTTTTTGTTACAACCGAAACGTTTGTAAGCGATTTAATATAAGTCATAAGTCACTCGCGAAAACTGTGTAACCATCCTCGAAAATAATAAGCCACGCTTAATAGGAAAGGTGGGAAACGAAACGGATTTCTATCCTCTTCTTCAACGGATAAATACACAATTATACATTAGTTTACCAAAAAAACTGATGTGGAATAACTGTAAAAATTAATAAATAAGATAAAATGCAGCCCTTCATGTAATATTTTCAATCTTTCCGTTATAGAGTGATTGCAGTCGGAAGATAATAATTTTTTTTGTAAATGTATTCAAGTTATCACAAAGTTGTTGAGTAGTATTATTATTGTTGCCAATGAGGTAAAAATACTCTGATATCTTGAAGAGTTTTTGACGAAATGAGTGCCTACTTCGTGGAAAAATCCTTGAATTTTTCTCTAAGAATGTGGTTTATCGATTTTCACTACTATCTTTTTCTTTATCATTGATTTTCACCCCTTTTAGGATCTTGTCGGTGGAGGTTTAACCTGGTAAATCTTTAAAGATGACGTTACAAATACTCATAGAGCTAAAAGATAAATAAATTTTACCTGGTAGAAAGAATTACCCGTTAATCAAATGAAGGGACTCCTTCATCTACTGGTGGCTGTATGATAATTTTATTGGCTAATGTTTAATCTCTACAAAAGCTGTAACAAGCTGTTTTGTGAACATCATTATCCTCAGAGAAAGCAACACTGACTAGAGACTTTTCACTTCAAATGTTTTTCATATATGTCGTGCTATAATAAAGAACGAGTAAAATAATTTTTTTTTTTAATTAATGTATTATAATTGCTTTGATAATTTAGTTTTATACATATTTAAACAATTTAATATTTAATCAATTGTCTAAACTATTTAAATAACTTGTAGTTAAAGCTATAGTCATATAAATGTAACATAAACAAAGAGATTGGTTACAAATTCAATTAACGCTTTGTTAATTTAGCACAGTTTTAATCAATTTATTAATGAAAATTTTATGTTGTTTCTAAATCCAAACTTGTCAGAGTTAAATTAATTTCTTTTTAAAGTAATGGAATTAATAATAATTTATTTTCTGCTTGACGTTCTTTCTAAGAAAGATATTCCATCCAGGTCATTACGTGCTCAGAATTTTTTATTCTCTAGTGAAAATATCTATATATAAATCACCTAAAATGTAAAATAATATAAATTTAATTATTTTGTTGCTTTGTTTTTTTTTTTTAATTTTTAACCACTAAACAGAAATACCTGAGGAATGCTTTTTTTCTAACTATATTTCAAATTCATTTACAAATGGGAGTTTTTGACTTTGAGTTCAGCTCATAGTTATTTTTCGATGATCTCATTCTTTTTTCATGAGTATGTAAAATGAATTATGTTTTTAGGTTTTGTTTTTACTGTAATTTAATTCATTAAAATGGCTGACTTAAGCGTATTAATGTGGTCAGTTTGTTCTCTGAACGATTTTCAATAAAATGAAACAGAGACAGAAGTTTTGGAGTGACCTGGAAGTATTTAGTAATTGTCTGGTATCTAAAGCACAGTATAATAATGAAAGATTTTTTTAAAGTTATTAGTAGTGAGAGAAAAATATTGAAATTATTGCGCTTTGATACTAAAGGCAACTGTTGGTAAAATGTGGTACTGTAATCAGAACAAAATGAATGATAATTAACTAAAGGATTTGGCTATCCAAGTACGAATTAATCGTTCGTATCTTAATAGACAGTTTAAAAAACCTCCATAAAATAAAAAAATTTGCAGTATTTAGGAATATTATATGGATAAAAAGCAAGAAAAGCGTTTAATGATCTTCCCGTGCGTAAAAATAAAACTGTGAAGAATTTTGGTACTCAAATTATAAAAAGTAAAGAAAGTAATTTATAAGTAAGATCTATCAAGTTATTTTTTATTTAAAAAAAAAAAATACCGGTTTTGCATTAATTATATTGATTGATGGCAAGATTTATCATTTACAGAGAAATAAGGAGTCTCTTTGACATTATCTCGTTTCTTCTTATTTAAAATTCACGTTTTTTTTTTTTTTTTGTTTATTCATCTGTTAGTATTTACAATCGGTAGCTCATAGGGGACCGTAAGTAAATTTGATTAATGATACTCTCGTGAAGAGAGGTCCCCGACAAATTCCCTCATCAAAGCATACGAAGATTCAACACTTCATAGATAGAAAAACCAGTTATATAACTGGTCCAAGTAAAGTTCAATAATTATAGTACTAGAAATAAATCACAGGTAGAAAATAATAAAAATAAAAAAAAATGTCATCAATACTGATATATAAAAAAACACTATAAATAAAATAAATATTCGTTAACAGAAATAGCTGTAATTTGTAAACTATCAAAGTGACGTTCATTACATATTGACAGACTCATCCTATTTTCCCACTTCTAGGTTCCTTCTCTCGGTCACTCCTCTGGTTACAATTTCCAGGCACACACGTGTAAACGTTACAGTCTGTTGTAATCGCTGTTGTCCAATAGACTTACTGCCACATAATTTACATGCTTGTATAACTTCTGAATGTACCGCGAGCCAATTTTTTACATATCTTCGTAAAGAGAAGGTAGTTCTAGATAGTCATGAATTTCTCTACCGATAACAATCACGGCGCCTCACACCTATTATGGTCCTCACCAGTTTATTTTGGATTTTTTCCAATATTGCTGTCACTCGTCGTACTCCAGAGCTGGATCCTATAACTTCATATAGATTTAAGAATAACGTTGTAGTAACTTCGTCTACAGTTTAATAGTTAAGGATAATTTTGAGTTTCTGCTCAGCAACCACTTTAGTTCCCTATACTTGATGTTAAGGTGTTTCCACTTTCTTACCAGGTGGTCTTTTCACGTCAGCCAAGTGTAAATCAAGGTACCGTACTCGCGTGAGGCATGTAGATCCATTCAGGTGAATCCTTGGACAGTCACCCCTTCTCAACGTAACTATTACTTATCTCGATTTTTTTTTTATTCACCCTTAGTTTCCTTTCGTAAGCCGCGCGCCGCTTTTGATTTTTTACAACTTAGAAAATATTTATTGATCGAATAATTAAAGTTTTTAAGAACATTATTTGAGATTAATAGTAAATTTATTCATTTATAAATTTAAAAGTTGTACTTTCTAATGTGTTTTTAATTTTAAAATCACGGTCCTGAAAAGTAATAATAAATATTATTTAATACCTTAATTCATTAGACTGAATTAGACTAGACTAGAATAAATTACAATGAGATTTTATCTTTTTTTTTTTTTATTTTAAAAATTAACTATGATCAATAATTTTTTTTTTTTTTGTAAGTATGAAAATAAAGAAATTTTTAATAGAATAATTTGTAAGTAATAATTTTAAGTAATAATTTGTTTGTAAGGAAGAATAATGGTAAACATCTTTAATCCCTCCATATACAAAAATGTTTTTAATGGCTTTTACATCCTAAACTCATCTTACGTTAAATTAAAAAAAACAATACTTTACGAGTCATACTTTGCGTAAAATGTTAATGAATTTAAGAATAAAATGCAGTGTCATACCGTTATTATACACAATCCGAAGAGGGCTCGTTTGGCTCGCCCATCACGTCTAGCCAACTGGATTGCCACGGAGTTTTATACCCTCAAGCTTAATAACATAATAAATAACAATTAAAACCTGTTCAATTTATAAAAACTCTCAGTGTATTGTAATTTCTTCAGAGCAACAGTTTTATCAATAGAGGGTTGAAAGTTTGATTGCTGTAAAGTATGCGAGTTTCAGTATTATCAACCCCCGTCTTAAAATAATAGTTATAGATGATTGCAGTCCTTTGTACGGGTAAACAAATATTCTGCACAGTTATTAGCATTATTCTACAAACACCACAATGAGGTGATCGTACTTCATTTTACTTTTTTTTTTTGTTTTATTCAAGGAGGCAAGTGGAACCAGTCGCGTGGCAAGCACGCTATAACAATTGCAGCAGGTGTGGGGGTTGAGCCGCCGTGCATTCGCTTTAAAGCGACTTTTATCGATAATAATCGAAAAAGACAAAAAAAAATTTTTTGTAGAAAATTTAATTTCTAGTAATCCAAGTCGTTTTTCAATTCGATTTGACAAACGTTTAGCCATAGAAAAATTGAATATCGACAAAGAACATAATCAGGTTATTACCGCAAGCTATTAAAATGACCTCCATCTTGAATCGGTTGAAATAGTTCGTAACAGCAATAGTCCTGTGTTCTTTCTAGGCTTAAAAAGTATGTTCATATACAATTTCAGCTCAATCGGTTGTGTAGTATTTGGGTGAAAGAGTAACAGCATCACAGAAACGACTAGATTTTTTATACATATATCAGATTAAAAATACGAATGTAAATAATTTCTTTAAGAAAGTTCATTGTTTTTAATAATTAAATGAAGTAATTTATCTTTATGATGGAGGGTGAAGCTCAATTGTGAAGTTATATAATATTTTAGCTGGTTCGTATAATTTAATATTTTAGAACGAACGTCTGTATATTCGAACAATAAAATTTAATTTGTTTGATTGAGTGGTTGTAAACATGTACAACGAAGATTGAAATAAACTGAAATCTAACGACAGTGTAACAAAATACATGTCAATCTATCTATAGATATAAAATTTCAATTTTTTTATTTAAGTATTTCGACAAGAAAAATACTTTTTTTTTTAATATTTTTATGAAATTAATGACTGAAAATCAAAATATTGAAATTTATTCATAAAAAGAGTAACAATATATATATAAATTAAGTTTGGAACTCAACAGTGTATATTTTTAAAAAATGAATTTTTATTACACACAAAATAAGTATTACAATAATTATTGGACGTGAACTTATTGTATTATTTGAAATATAAAATAAGACAATACTAAGTATTGAATGAGAACATCTAGCCGTATATTTTTACATAACGGAGTCTAATGTAGAACTGAATAAAAATCTTTGTAATTAAAACAAAGGTTACAGCTAAGTTACATTCTTAAGTATTCATAATTATTAACAAAAGATAGAAAAGGTGAAAAGATAAAGATGATACGATTTGCTGATGATATTGTAATTCTAGCTGAGAGTAAAAAGGATTTAGAAGAAACAATGAATGGCATGGATGAAGTCCTACGCAAGAAATACCGCATGAAAATAAATAAGAACAAAACGAAAGTAATCAAATGTAGTAGAAATATCAAAGATGCACCACTGAATGTGAAAATAGGAGGAGAAAATATTATGGAGGTAGAAGAATTTTGTTATTTGGGAAATAAAATTACTAAAGATGAACGAAGCAGGAGCGATATAAAATGCCGAAAAGCATAGGCGAAACGAGCCTTCAGTCAGAAATATAATTTGTTTACATCAAAAATTAATTTAAACGTCAGGAAAAGATTTTTGAAAGTATATGTTTGGAGTGTCGCTTTATATGGAAGTAAAACTTGGACGATCGGAGTATCTGAGAAAAAAAGATTAGAAGCTTTTGAAATGTAGTGCTACAAGAGAATGTTAAAAATCAGATGGGTGGATAAAATGACAAATGGAGGTGCGGAAAATAGATGAAGAAAGAAGCATTTGGAAAAACATAGCTAAAAGAAGAGACAGACAGGCCACATATTAAGGCATCCTGGAATATTCGCTTTAATATTGGAGGGACAGGTAGAAGGAAAAAATTGTGTAGGCAGGCCACGTTTGGAATATGTAAAACAAATTTTTAGGGATATAGGATGTAGGGGCTATACTGAAATGAAACGACTAGCACTAGATAGGGAATCTTGGAAAGCTGCATCAAACCAGTCAAATGATTGAAGACAAAAAAAAATTATTAAGAATTAATTGATAACCAGCTACTCGTGGCAGTTATCTTATATGTGTCCGCTAATTACTCAACTATAACTTATACACACACACACACACACACACACACACACACACACGCACACACACACACACATATATATATATATATATATATAAATAAAACAAAAATATTAAGTATCATTTTCATGCAAGAATAACAATTATGAAATGTATACAAAATATTATGTTAATAGGAAATTTTTAAACCAGTGAAAAGGAAAGTGAGACATAGTTTACTGCAGGACGTACGAATAACCAAAGTTCACATTTATCGACATTATCTTAACTGTAATAGCCAGACTGTAAACAATAATAAGCTAAATGAATACTATACTAATATTTTTAGCTACCTTCTTAATACAACTGATGTATATTTTATATGACTAATAATTTTTTTACGAAAAAAGTCTTCTTTTCTGCGAAATTTAAAATTATTAGTTTCTTATAGTAAAATCTCTTACACCATAAATATTCCCCTACTACTGGTTTGGCTTAGTGGTGATCTCGTCATCTCATATCAGCTGATTTCAAAGTCGAGAGTTCTAAGTTTCAAATCCTAGTAATGGCAGTTACTTTTATACGGATTTGAATACTAGATCTTGGTTACCGTTGTTCTTTGATGGTTAGGTTTTAATTAACCACACATCTTTGGATTGGTGAACCTAAGACTGCACAAGACTACACTTCATTTACATTCATACATATCATTTTTCATTCTCTGAAGTAATATATTTCAATGGTTCCGGAGGCTAAAGAGAAAAATAAAGAAAAAAATTTGCCCTCCCATTCTTCTCTCACCCGGTTAAAAATCTTACTTCCCTCACGATAATTCTCATACCAAATGATTTATACTAGTCTATTATATTAAACTATCTCAATTTAAAAACAAAAAAAAAATAAGTGAATTTATTATATGTTTATATAATTTTATAAATAGAAAAAAAGTCGATGAAATTTAATAATAATGAACAACATTAATTGCAGTCAGTTTAACATAAATTAATTTATATTCCTAGTTAATTTTATAAAAATCCAATTAAATAGGAGTGGATCTAATAGTAAGATGTAGAATATTTAATTCACAATATATATTCTTTTAATTTTTTTTTTTTTGTTTTGTTTTATTCATAGTATTATCGTAAAAATTAACAATCCAACATACTCGTTAGCATTAGAATATTAATTAGGTTCTTTGCTGAATTAAAAATGAATCAAATTTTAATTAAAAGTATTGATTTAATGTTATGTATCTAGTAATGTACGAAGTATTTAAAATTTGCATACTGAAATTTAATTTTCTCTTTCCTTTATTACTCGTCTTTAAACTAGTTTTCCCTTAATACGGTAATCGTTCTGCATTTCCAAAATCGTTGTCAAATCGAAATAAGGATGATTAATCTCAGGCATTATCTTCCAAGTTTGACAATATATATATCACTGTACGACATTACACTTTAAAAATGTTTCTTCTTTTTAGCTATGCAAAAGAAATATGGATTATCGTGTTTGTCTACCCCTAGTTCAATCTGTACTGTGTGGTTTTCAAAGTTCCAAATCCAAATTGTTATTAATAATAACACTTTTGCTGCTTATGAGTTTAAAGAAAAAAAATATTTCCTACAAAAAATTATTTTTTTGTATTCTAAGTACCTTTTACTTTTATGTAAAAGAAATTAGTGTTAAACATTTATTAGGTTGTATATAACATGGTAGGATAGTTTACATATATTCTTTTCTAAATACTAGACAATTAGGAAATCTGATCATTATTTAGTGTCTCAAATAAATGTATACATTTTTTGAATGGTTATTGCTAGAAAATTAAGAGGAATAAAATGGATAAACCATATCAGTTGATAGCTCAAACATCGTTTTAATTATCGTTAGACAATCATAAAAAAATGTATAATTTCTTTATAGTTTTTATTGCTTAGACTGTACGCTATTATATTTTATAAAGATGGGTTTTATTTTTTAAACTAGACTGAAATTCAGTTGTCTTTTCCAGCTTAATTTTAAATACCCCGTTGTGGCGTATTCCTGCTAGCCTATGAAGCGTTAGCACCGAAAGGACTTCAGTGGTCGGTCTGAAGGGGAATTACGTCGGGAGCACAGGTTTTAAAAGCCTAGTCTCCCGCAGTCGGACCCAGAAATGGGTTTGAGAACGCTGGTCCAAACGGATATGGAACGCCATTCACAAATCAGTCCATAAAATTATAACAAAAATTTAAACTTAGACCCGACATTAAAATAAGCCCTTGAAACAAGCCCGATTAACAGAATCATACAGCAGCAAGGGACACTGTCCAGGCTCTGCGATTCGAAGGAAGAAATTTGTGAATCTCCCGCCACTTTTTCGTTCCGTTCCGTTAATTTAGAATATTTATTGGAAAACTGAGAATGTTGAAGAGGTTTAAAAACGTTAGGCAATGAAATTTGGAACGCCACCACCAACGATAATAACAATTGTTAAGAATTTCGTGACAGTCTGATAGAAAAGTGAAAAATATAAGCAAGTGGTAGTCTGGGTGAAGGAAAACCTCTACGGATAATCAAAATTCCGCTATAGTAATGCAAAACCTTACAAAATCCCCAAAGAAATTTCTCAGGCAATGTTTTCGTGAGACTGATATAAAAAATGGACAGTGTTCATAGAATTTTAGTTTATAAATGGATACAGTATATTCAAATACTTCTACGTACATTAAATTAAAATTTTCTAGACAAAGAAATATAAAAAACCGGGTGGATCCAGACAAATGAATATAGTCGGTACCGGGTCAAGTGTGAAACAAATGAAAGATCTGAAGATGTAATTGTTGTTCGGATGAAGTCACTTTTAGTAACGGACCAACATTTGAACAGAACCCCATTAATTTACAAATTAATTTTTTTACAGAGTGATGTAGTTAATCTTTTAGGTGGATTCTTGGACCATTCATCTTTGAGCGGACTGTAACTGGGATCTCTTACTTACAGTTGTTATAATTCAACATTATTCCTGCTCTACGTAACTTTTTTTTTTAAGTATTATACTACTTTCAACGCGGTGGGGCCCTACTCCTCTATCATCGAGATGTGATGAAAGTTCTTAACAACAACCTTCCTAAGCAATGAACGAAGATAAAGTAGGAAGTGCTTCGAAGTTCCCAGATCGATCTTCAACTTAAAAACAACAGATATATACCTCTGGAATGTTTTAAAAAGACATTTTCTATGCAACAGAACCAAGGACATTGCAACAGCTGAGATAGCAAATGCAGTTAACACAATACATTTAGTTTCATTACAAGTTAGCATGTTGCTGTGTTTATTAAACCATTGCCGTAGGTGTACAGATGTTAACGATAGTAATTTTGAACATTTATTAGTTTAAGTTAAAAAACTTAACATAATCATCTGAATCTAACTGTTGTCTTTAATAAAATATCAGTTCAAACAGTGCGTACATTTTTGAGACAGTGTAGTTATACTAGAGTTCTTACTTCCATTTCTCAGTTGTGATTTATAAAATTGTATTGCTACTGAAAATACTGACCCCTTGAAATTTTTTTTTTGTTTCTGAACAATTGTAAGCCTCTACGTTCAAAAATACTAAAATCTATGTTATAATGGTCTGTATTTGTGTACTTGTATTTTGCGTATAACAACGAATTATTGTTAATTTAAACACGTAAATTAACGTGTTTAAAAAATAAATTTTTGTTTAAATATTTCAAAGTAAGTTTAAAATGTTTAAATTATATACTATAAATTTAACAAATTACCTTGAAAAAGTTGTATTTTAAGTTAAGCCGTACTGAAGAGCTGCTACATATTGAAGAAAATAGAATGAAAAAAACAAATTTAACTCCTAAAAAAGACCAGTTCATAAAGCTGTAGGTTCTTAATAGGTAGGTTGTTTACTTTTACTTTTTAACATCTTATTGTTTCAAACAATCAGTTTACGGTTTTGTTGCTCTAAATGAGAATTTGTCAGTAAGAACAGTAAGTTGAAATTATCAGAGTGTTAAATGTTAGACAGTAATAAATTTCTCCGCCTTTACAAATAAGTCCTATTTAATTTTGATATGATTCTGTATTTTGTATGATTCTAATAAATCCCAACCATAAAATGTAAAATATTCATTTTTCTAATGTGTTTCTGTTTTAATAAATGAAATATTTACGTTTTTTAATTAGTTTTTACTATTCCGGCGATATTAATAGAATCGCTAATGTTAAACGGGAAAGTATAGTGATAGCGACAAAATGGGGTATCGGGTTTTTTGAAAATTTTTAAGGTTTAAAATCCAACTAGTTCACCTAGCCAAAAATATATGTGAATGTATGTATAAATTTGTGTTACACTGCCTTTGGCCTTATATCTCAGGATTGACCAACCTTCAAATTTTTTCTCACATATTTTTATACATGGAACACTGATCATATTCTTTTTTGTTTAATTCTTCAAGGGGTGGGAGATATCGAAAAAATACCAGTTTTGATTTTCTTCAGAGGCATTTTCGAGAAAACTTTATTTTGACAAATGTTTACTATTTTTCATTTAAAAATTAAAAAAACCTTCACTACCCTTATGATTGAGATATAAGTTTTTTTTTTTTTTTTTTTGCTCTAATTCCCTTTGTTTTTAATATTAAAAATTTCTTTTTGATATTTTATACATCATTTATAGGAATATGAAAAAAATGTCTACAATTCTTTCAAAATATGGAACAGATTTTATATTTTTGAAAATGTTTACGTTCTTGTTTTAGTATTTATTGCATTGGGTATTAGATTTGCAGAAAACATACTTAAGCAAATTTGTTATGCTTAACTTATATATATATATATATATATATATATATATATATATATATATATATATATATATATATATATATATTATTATTATTTTTTTTAATTTATTCACCTCTAAAAAATATAAATTTTTGTTTTTTTTATTTTGGCAATAACAAAATGTTTATTAAAAAAAAGTTTTTCGTTGTCATTTTAAGGGCAACTAAAATTTAAGTATTTTTGGACCCTATGATACACCCCAGACCCAAGAAAAAAGCATTTTTTCATTACTATCTTAAAAGTTATTATTTTTCAAATTTTTAAATAGTTCTTATTTACTTCTTTGTTTGAAGTAAAGGAAGTACTATAATCGCGAAAAATTTCGGTTTTCAGATTTCAACTGAAATATCCATTTTGACCCTCCCTGAATCCATTTTGATTAGTTTCGGCCTGACGTTTGTACATATGTATCTCGCATAACTCAAAGACGATTAGCCGTAGAATGTTAAAACATTTTGCGTTTAAGACTGTTGTAAGATCTAGTTTTGTGCAGCTCCCATTTTTTATTGCAATCGACTGGATCAAAAGTGTCCTTTTGATCCAGTCGATTGGAAAAAAGTCCAAAATAAAAAAAAATGGATTTCGGACTTTTTCTTAAGTGCGGTAATAAGCTTTGATTGAGAGCTTTTCAAGTTATATCATGTGGTACTTAATTTTATGTACTTTTCATTTTAATTCAAACATTTTTACAGATGTTCATAATTATTAATAAATCAATATATTCAAATTAAAAAATAAAGTTAATAAATATATATGTATATGAAGTCGGATTCGAACCGACGTGTCCATGGTTACAGATCTGACACGTTCTTACTTAAACTACAAAAGTTTTTGAAACAAAATTTACATATTAAACTAATTTAAAATGCTGGTAAGGATAGCACAAAAAAATGTGATGCAGTTTCGTGTCCATTACAATGCAATTGTGTAACTGTCCACTTAGAGAAGTAGAGGATCGTATCTCACTTTCAAATGAAATAAGTATAAATGAAGGACAGCAAAAAATATGTATCTATAATTTTCTAGGCATAAAAAATAAAATGTAAATTTATAGACATAAAAAATCTTATAGGAATAAACAATGTTGTCTTTATTCGCAGGAGATTTGGGTGGTATTTAATCTACCAAAAACTATTTAAAAATAGAATTAGCAGTAAAATTACATAATTTCTAAAAGATTAAAATCTTTTCTGATTTATATAGGATAAATACTTTTTTCGTATAATATTCTAGGTTACTATGTACATTTTATTGTTGTAAACAAATTTCTCTTTTTACATTGAGTGAGTTGTATATCATAAAAATTGACAAGAAGATTAGACAGTCAGGTAAGTACCTTAAAAACAGCCTGCAACCAATAATCCAAGTAAACAGTTAATTATTTATGCCGTCATTAATTTTATGATAACAGTTTATTTTTTAAAAGTAACGAAAATATTTACTTTTCATTATTCATTACTTAATAATATTGAACAAAGTTATTACTAACCATTTTTTTCCTTCCACAGTTTTTTCTCACCACTTCTTTTGTTATCAACCCTAATAAACGGTGCAGCTTTGCTCTTCTTTTTTACTAGATTATACCACAAAACTTCCCTCTTTACTAATTTTTATTCGATTAGTTCATTAGGAAATTTATTTATTATCAAAATTAACAAAAATTAATCCATAATCAATATTTGAAACGATGTGTATGACTATTATACCTTTGTTTTTTCTTTTTTAAATTATTCACTCGTTTCTAGAAAATAGTACACAATCAAGAAAATAAATTATTCTTTTATATTAAAATATATTTTTTTTACAAAATTATGCATATATATATATATATTTATATAATTCAATGAATGGATTGTATACTGTGTAAACAAAGAATAAATTTTCTATTTGCTTGGTTATTCTTTTTTTTATTTTTATTTTTTTTGTTTTACAAAAGAAAAAACAATTCAAAATATGCACAGTTTCAGTATAAACTAGAAGTGAAAATGGAATGAGCTTGGCTTGAGAAATGCCAACTGTAAAATACTTCTGTCCCCCGGCACGATTCAGAGAGTGTACATTTTCACACGTTAAGCAAAAGGAATGCAGCTCTTGATAATTTATGATGCTCGAATACTCTTCGCTTAAATTTATATAGCTCGGTTTGGGTATTTAATGACAATTTTACTAAGCCCCGTCATTTTAATATTATTTTTATTATTTAAAGTTGTATTACAACTAAACAGTATAAACATTGATAATTCATCAATGTTGATATTCAAATTCATAAATTATTCATCATTTGAATAGGTTACATAATTGATACAATTGCATTATGCAATATTCTATTAAGAAAGTTAGGTCAGGATAGCTCAATGAAAGATCATTGCCTTTCTTATCCAGGTAAATCTGATTCGAATTTGACTTAACGGGTTAAGCCGAAAAAATATAAAATTGATCCTTCCCTAGCCAACCCAACTGTAACTGTGAGGCATATTTGGAAGATATGGTTACAACATTTTACAAAATTCTAGGAATGGACATTTATTAATGAAACTAATACGACATGTTAAATATATATACAACTATGCACCTACCTACCTACCTACCTTTCAGTTCGAAGCATTTGGTCGGCCAAGGTATCAACTTTTGTATTCCTGACACATCGCTGCCGCTATCTCCTTTGACAATTAACACACGGCATTCTTCATATCTTCGTCAGAAACCGTTTCACCTTTTGTGAAAAGCGTTTTTCGCCCATATGGTATTTCAAAAGTTGAATCAGAATTGTTCAAAATATCCCAAACAAAACTGTTAAGGAGATCGACCGTTTTGCGTGCGGTGTAGGAACGAGCGTTACCAATCAACAGACTGTCCACTTAGAGAAGTAGAGGATCGTATCTCACTTTCAATTGAAATAAGTATAAATGAAGGACAGCAAAAAATATGTATCTATAATTTTCTAGGCATAAAAAATAAAATGTAAATTTATAGACATAAAAAATCTTATAGGAATAAACAATGTTGTCTTTATTCGCAGGAAAATTACATAATTTCTAAAAGATTAAAATCTTTTCTGATTTATATAGGATAAATACTTTTTTCGTATAATATTCTAGGTTACTATGTACATTTTATTGTTGTAAACAAATTTCTCTTTTTACATTGAGTGAGTTTTTACACACTCAGTTCGTCAGCTACTTTCTTATTTTGTTTTGAATAGCCGACGAAGCTTTTGGAGGGTATCGCAGTATCTGTCGGCATTTATGGTTGACCTGGAATAAAAATCGATAAGCAAAATTACTTTTCGATCCCAGAAAACGTTGCCATGAATTTTCTCGCAGTCTGTTGCATTTTAATTTTTTTTTTGACGGGGAATCAGTTGCTACTGCATAGATTGTCTTTTCGATTCTGTGGTATATAGAGCCACCCAGGTTTCATTCCCAGTTGGAGTCAAGGAATTCTTCAACCACGAGCTCATACTGGTCGAAAAACTCTCGAGGACAATGTACTTGACTTTTTTGGTTTGAATGAACTTGATTTGTGTCCTGTTAACATTTTCGTTACCCACCAGACTCACAGTTTTTAAAAATTCAAATGGTTGGTTACAGTTTCATTTAGCACAATTCGACCTTCTGAACACTTTTCATGAAGTTTGTCCCTAGCCGAATTAGGCGATCTTCGCAAATCAACCGTTCGAGTTTCCCGCTTAAACCCGTCTTTCACAATACGGTCTTCTATACATCGTGAATGTTCTACTATCTTTATACTGTTTGCACTAATTAACTTTTTTATCACATGACATCACTTCACCGTACCAGAAATAATTTCGCGCTAGACGTTGGTTGCTTTTCATTTTTAGCCATAGTTAAATATAGGATAAGGTCTTCCAATTCACATTTGACGGGATCGGACATTGCCGGATCATGTTACGGTACGATTCTGACGTAACCAATCAAGTTACTGATTTCCACCTAGTCTTGGTTCTCTTGGCTTGGACCTCCCTTTCACGCTGGAGTACCAACTTTGAAACGAAAAATTTCTCTCGGAGCTACAAACAGGTTTTAACCTTTCTTTCCGAACATACCACATGTAATTATGTTTACTGATACGGAAAATAAGGTTAGTAATAGGATTATTCTTATTATTCCCTTAGTATATTATTGGCAATAAAATATTTTGAACTCAACTTCCGTACCTATTTAGGTATTTTTAGCATATTTGTACATTTAAGCGTGTGTATCAAATGATCATAGCATTAATCAAATAGAATCACCAACCTAATCTAACCTAGCATGAAACATCGATGATATATATATATATATATATATATATATAAACATCGGTGAAATATATTTAATAATATGGTCATCACACATATAATCATAACGCAATCGTATAGTCATAAAGGTGAAATCACAAAACTAGTAACACGTCGATTTATTGCGACTTCAACAGCAGTCTGCATCTCAACATATTTCTATTACCGTCAACCTTATTGGTAATTATGGATAAAACTGTGCCTCCTCCTCAGTTTTCTTTTTCACAACTGCCCTGATAAACGTGGCCACGACAGCCCAGGAAGTCTCACTTCTTAGCATTGTGTCTCCGATACTGTCCGGGGAGATAGGACCCACTTCTTGGACTACCTGCATTCTCAGAAGCTCTCATCTAGGGCACACAAAAAATGTGTGGTCGGCAGAATCGACCAGGATCTCCAAGAATAGTTTTACAGGAATGATGTAGTTAGAGCTAGGCTCTGTATCTTGAAACTAAAACTTAGAATTCTGATATCTGTAACTTGACCGATTTCTGTTTGTTTTTACATTTACTGTTTTGTTATTGTTTAAAGCTACTTTCTCTAGATCAAAATTTCTCTAAGACCTTTACTTACGCCAATAAATCACAAAGATATCAAATTTGAACGTAAAGTATAATCTCTATTTTCGTTGTGCTCATATTGATTTTTATAAACATTCTGTTATGTACAACGATAAATTGTTATACTTCTGAATATCACGTCAAGTAGGAGTTTATTTTCTGGAGCAACTAAAGTGTGTAACACAGTTAAAAAACTGTTAGCTATGAAAAAAATATGTTAAAATGATTAATCATGACTTAAATTTTGTGTTAAATGTAATAAATATAAAAAAAAAAAAAACATAAAATTGGATAATATAATATTATATCACTGAATAAAACTGAAATTTATGCTTCATTCCTAGCGTTCTGCCGTTAGTGCCAGTCGTGTCATGGGTGCTGCTCTCCACCTTGTTCTATCCTTTGCTAACTTCATTGTTTCCGCATATCTTCTCTTTTCCTTAATGCAATCCATCATTTAAAATCTCTTTCTTCCTCTTTCTTTCCTTCCATTCATCAAGTCTGCTATCGCATCCACCTTCTCAAACAATCTCATAGCCAGTTCCTTTTCCTTATAAAATTCAATCATAATTATTTCCTTATAATTTTCATATTCAATCATATTTAGCATTTTCCTTTTCTCTCCGATTCTCCTAAATACTACTTATTCATTGGTTACGTGGTCTTGCCATCTGACATTTATTATTCTGCGCTACACCCACATCTCAAAGCCTCAATTCGTTTTCTGCCTGTCATTCTTCTTGTTTCAGTTCCATGAAGCATTAAATTTCAAATAAAAAATTTCGTATTTGAAATTTTTTTTTACTTCGTGTTTGAAAATATAAAATTAAAACTTTAAATAAGTGAATGAAAATTAATAAACTGAAAATTTAAGCTGTTAATAAACAAAAATATAAGACATAAAATTTTGAAAATTTTGATATGCTATTATAGAAATTCAAATCTAGGACCTGGAATCAGGAATTTATTAATCTTAAAAAAGGAACTTGAGTATGAACAAAATTTTAACTTATTAAAAATGTTAATTTTTTAACATTTTAAAGTTTAAAACTACCAGTCCACAGCTGAAAAAATGATGATATTAATAAAATAAAAAATAAAAAAACAAAATCATGTGTTATACTTACAATTTGTTCAGGAAATGTTACAAAATAAAACTATTATTCATTTCAATTTTTATTGTCAGTTCTAATGCCAACGAGAAACTTTTAATTTTCAATTTACACTAAGAAAGGTGAAAATAGTGGGTTTATAAAACTCCAGTCAGTACAGGCAAGAACGAAGTTTGTTTTTTTTTCTAATAATATGATCAAAAAATGTATTTTGTAATTCACTAATATTTTTTTATACTGTTTTTTCTGTTAATTGTGTTAACTGAATTTTGTAAACTACCTGATATGAGAAACAAATTACCCTGAAAATGACATGTGGATTTTTAAAAATAAAATTCAAAGCAGTGTATACTAGGAAAAGTGGGAAATTAGTTTTACCTCGCGTTCTTCCCCTGTTACATATCAGTATGCTGTATTCACCGAAATGCAATTGACATTTTGCCCTAAGTTATACGTTCACTCTTCTCATCACAGGAATTGATTGGTTATATGATAAATATCGCTACAAACACAGAAATTAACACGGAATTGCCTTTTTTACCTCGGGTGTTTTAAATTCATTATAGTCATAAGAAAGAAGGTATAAATGACATGTAAAAAATTTAACATGATTTTTTTTTTTTTTAACGTAATACGCATTATACACGTCATCTCAATGGGTAGAGCTATTTATTATACTATTAACTAATGTACAATTTATTTGTATTTAGGATAAAACGAGAGTAGCAGTCACCTAAAAAATAATACTTTTTTAACTAAAATTTTCAGGTAGAAATTGAAATAAAAGAAAAACCTAATTTAATATAGTACTATGTACTCCATTATTTAAATATTCTTAATTTAGTAATGCTTACTTTTATTTTTACTAAAATATATTTAATGTTTTAAAATAAAATAATAAACAGTGTGTTTTAAAATCTCTCGTTTATAAATTATTTATTTTGTAGAATAAGGTGATTTTTATTTCATATAAATGGTCAGATTGCCCCCCTCCGTAGCGCGAGTGGTAGCGTCTCAGCCTTTCATCCGGAGGTTCCTGGTTCGAATCCCGGTCAGGTTTGGAATTTTTACATATTCTACAAATCATTCATTTCTCATGCTCTGAAGAATTAACAAATTGTGGACCCGGAGGTTGAATAAAAAAAAAAATGGTCAGATTAATTTTCATAATATGTTTAGGTAATCTTGATGTCTCTTTTGGTTTATTTTTTATTATTTTCTTGAAATGTATGAAGGTATCTTTGTGGTTTATTACGTGAAAAACGGAAATGGTGAATAAATAATTAATATATTTTCATTCTTGACAGATTTAAAAATTAGATTAAATTTTTTATGTAAGATTCGACGTGGGTATTACGTAACATTTTTAGTATCGTAAGGAAGGCGTACACGTTATAAATATTTAATAAGTAAGAGTAAATTCTATTTTAGAAGTTAACGTCGGACCATTTTAATGATAATTTTACGTAGTGGTGTCACAATGAGTCGCTCTTTTACAGATTTGATAGTACTGGTGGTTCCTGGATAAACATAATCTGTGTTCTTTTTATGGTGGGGGTGTAAGTGACTTTAGAGGAGAAATATTGCTGATGAACCGAGCGGAGTCGTAAAGGCAGCACGTTTAATTAATAACAGGGTTTGTTGCCCCATTGCATCCGACTCCTCACCCTTCTACTAAGCGTTACACCCTTCTCCATAATATACATCCTTTAACACTGTAGCCGCAGCCATCTGTGTTCTCCACAAATTGTCTTCAACCTCCCTTCAAATGTGACACCGGTATAGTCATTCCAAAAACAACAATGAATTGTCAATGTATACATTAATATATGAATTAATTTTATTAAGTTAAATATTTTTTTTTATTTTCACAATAATTACTTATATTTAACAAAAAGAATACAGTTTTTTTAAAGAAAATTTATTGATGTTAATTCAGGTTTATATTAATCAACGGAGGACAGTTTTTACATCACCAGACTATAATTTCTGTTCTGGTTATTTTGTACTAAATTTTCTATGGTTTTCCGGCTTCATGAAGATAATTCCTGGATAGAAACCATTATCTGGAGCTAATTATTACTTCCTTTACTTTTCGTATGTCATTATGGAAATGTAGGTAGGTATATTTACTCTTCGTGTCATTATGGAAATGCATATTAACTCTCATTTCTCATCATCATTCTAAATTCATATAAATTTGTAATTATTTCTTGAAGACTTTGTTAATGACTAATATTTGCTTTAATATTAAAACCGTTTTTTATTAGAGTATTTCTCGAAAAAATAACATAATAAAAATCAAAATTGTTTGTATATAAGAAAAATACAATCAATAAGATATATCTTTTTATTCTTACAAAAGTCGCTTTCTAATTAAAACTTGATGGGCAGAAACAGGATGTAAATCGTATTTAAAAACTAATTTGTAGGTTTTATTTCTTTTATATATATATATATATATATATATATATATATATAAAACAGATTCGCAATAAAATATAGATTTCACATTTAGTAAATACAAATTTCAAGTAGTTGAGTTAAAATATGTTATATTTTCTCTTCAGCATCTTGAAAAAAAAAAAAGTATAAACTCCCTTTATTCGTTTTCCCTTTAAATTTCATTTTCAGAAAGAGTTCATTCTACTGTAGAGGAAAACTAAGTAATGTGATTTATTTTTGACTTCCTAGCCTCTTCAATTAAAAACAATTGAAATATCGCTATTTTTTTTTTTAAATTGTTTAATATATTTAAACGCAACTAAAAAATTCAGGTATATCATAAATTTTGTTTAGGGGATTTTTCACTTACGTAAAGTGTAGAACTTTTCATTCTCTAATTAAAAGGGAAGAAATTGAATTACATATCGTAATAATCGACTGTACCCATTTATTTCAACGCCAAAGAAAATTAAGTGATACGTGCTAATTTATAATAATATATAAGCTTGTGAAAAAATATTATAAGGATCGGAAAATTCTCATTATTCCAAATCTATTGATGAATTATTATGCTTTAGTATTAGATAATTAAAATTTAAAAATTATTTTACTTAGAAAATTTGAATTAATATATAGAAATTATATTATTGCTACATTTCTTTGTAATAAAGTGTTTTAAAATCCATTATGAAAACTGTTTATTTTATGAATACAAAAGAAAAAAAATTCAGTTTTTGTAAACATTGTTGTTTTAATCGAAGTCAATACATCACCTGCGCTGTCTTTGTTAAAATACCCGTGGATAATACTTTTTATCTTTTTCTTTTACATAGCGTTTGGTTTGACTGTTGTCAAAAGTAATTTGTTGGAGATAATATTTAATTAACAAGACTCAATTCTCATCCTAACTGCTGTTCATTCTCCTTTTTTTGCTTCTGTTCATCCTATTTCAGCTTCGTTTCCTCATTCTGCTTCTACTTTAACTCAATGCACTCTTTTCTTCTTTATTCTATTCTTCTATTATCTTTGGTCTTCTTGTTTGTTCTACTGTTCACCAATCCTTTTCGTCTTCTTATCGGGTTCCTTGTCATATTTTTACTTTTAAATCATCTCTTCCTCGTTATTTTTCTCGTTTTTCTCTTTCTCTTTTCATTTCCATCACCTTCTATTCTTAATACATCTCTCCTATTTCTGTTTTCCTTTTTATTTCTTTTTCTCTTCATTCTTGCTCTATTATTCAACGTTCTTTGGATTTTTTCATCGTCTTTATATTATATATTCTCTTTACAAGTTTTTTATTCATCTCTTTTTCACTTTGTTCTTCTCTTTTCTATTAATACGATTAATTCCTGTCCTTTATCTTATTATATCTTTTATTCTACTTCCTCATTAAACCCTTCCTACCATTAAACCCTTCTCCTTCTTTTACTAATCCCTCTTATAGTCTTCTTCCTTTTCAGTTTTTCTTCTTCCTATTCCTTGTTTCATGTGTAATATAAATTACCACCTTATCGTGGATTACCTTGAAGAGTAATCAATTCGAGACCAAAATCGTTTCATTTAATCTTAAGGAAATCTAATAAAGTGTACTAATAGAATATTATTGAAAATGATAGCTACGCTCTATCCCATCAAAATTATTTATCTTATTAAAAAAGTAATAATATTACAAATGCCACTAAAAAAATTAAAGAAGTAAATTTTAAATAAAATTTCATAACGCACCTTCATCCACTAATATTTAATTTTACTAAATTTTAGAAAATTTTATAAAAAATTAGGCTAATCTCTTAAAACTAAGACTGAAAAGAATTTTTAAACATATTGTTATGAGTGGAAGATTTATCTTACCATACCAAGGTGTTAGTGGTAGTAGATCACACCACTACAGGTACAAATTTCATTAATTTTTCTAACTTTTCATTTTTAAAATCTTTTATTTCAACATATATATTAATGAGGCATTGTCCGGTAAAAAATAGGTAATTTGAAAATTATTTCTACTCTTTTCATAATTTAAAAGAAGGTATTCTAGTATATATTTGTATTTTTTCTACTTTTTATAACATATTACCAGTTGTTAAAATCTATTGAGCAATTTTTATTCGGGAGGTTTTAGTTTTAACATCATAAAAATTCTGATGTAGACACTACATGACTTCCTTGTACGCCTGTTAAATTACATACACACATTTTTATAAAATGAAAAGTACATAAAATTTTATTTCATTGATAACTTCAGATATTTTTTCATATTTTTTTGTTTTTTATTGTTATTATAGAATTATGATTTATCATACATTTTTTTACAATCAGAGGAGGTTAATAATTATTAATAAATCAATATATTTAATTTAAAAAAAATAATAAAGTAGATGAAATCTGATTTGAACCGATGTGCCTTCTCCTTATAGATTCAAATATTTCATTAATTAAAATTAATTTGGCTATAAATCTGGAACCAATGAAAATAAGTACCATTTATGATACGAGGGTAATTCAGTTATTATCCGCGATAAGGTTATAAATTGTATTGCAATACAAATAGGAAACTTACACGTACATCATTTTTCAGCATAGTCCCCTTGCATTTCAACGCACTTGGTCAATCGTTGCACAAGCTTCCTGATGCTCTCATAGAAGAAGGTTTTCGGTTGAGCTGCGAGCCAGGAATGCACCGCTTCTTTCACTGTTTCTTCCAAAGTAATTCGACGGCCCCTTAATGCCTCTTTGAGTGGACCAAACATGTGGTAGTCAGAAGGGGCAAGATCAGGACTATACGGAGGATGAGCCAGTACTTCAAAGTTCAGTTTCTGGGGCGTTTCAGCAGTGTAGGCAGCAGTATGTGGACGGGCATTGTCATGCAACAACACAACACGTTTCGACAACAGTCCTCGGGGTTTGCTTTGAATTGCAGTCTTCAGCTTGGAAGTAAGCATCTCACTGTAACGCGCACTGTTTATTGTCGCGACCTTTTCCTCATAATGTTCCAGTACTGGGCCTTGTGAGTTCCAGAAAACCGTAAGCATCAGTTTTCCTGTGGACGGTTGGGTCTTGAACCTTTTTTTTGCAGGGCGAATTTGGATGTTTCCATTCCATACTCTGCCGTTTACTCTCCGGCTCGTACTGATGGATCCATGTTTCGTCACCAGTGATGATTCTGTCTAAGAAGCTATCCCGTTTCTTACCATAGCGATCTAGATGTTTTTGACAGATGTCCAAGCGTTTGTTTATGCAAATATGTGAGTTGTTTTGGACCTACCTTGCACAGACTTTATGAAACCCAAATCTGTTGTGCATTATTTCACAGGCAGAACCGTGACTGATTTGCAGATGATGTGCCACTTCATAAATAGTTAATCGTCTGTCTAAGAAAACCATGTCACGTGCACGCTCAATGTTTTCCTCATTTGTGGCGGTAAATGGTCGTCCGGCTCCTTCGTCGTGCGTAACACTTGTGCGACCAATTTTGAATTTTTCAATTCATTCATAGACACTTCATTGCGGCAACACACTGTTCCAGTGCTGTACCGAAAGTTTTTGATGAATTTCGGTCGCTGATACACCTTCCGACGACAAAAAACCGATCACTGAACGTTGCTTTTCTTTGATGCAAACAGAAATGGTCCTTGATAGCAGCCATGGTTAACGGCTGGGCAGTGATAATTGAACTAACCTAGCAACATCAAACCTGCATAGACTAACAACAATTTAACCACGCATGCGTCATCTACGCAACACGACAGTGCTACCAACTAACTAAATTGCGGATAATAATTGAATTACCCTACGTATACGTATTACCCTCGTATAAAGCTCTCAATGAGGGCTTATTACTACAGTTAAGAAGGAGTCAAAAATCCAATTTTTTTTGATTTTGGGCTTTTTGGAACTCTTTTGGTTTAGTCGATTGCAATCAGAAGGAGAGGTGCACAACTGAATTTACAAAAGTCCTAAATATAAAATTTCAACATACTACGGCTAATCGTTTTTGAGTTATGCGAGATACGTACTTACATACATACACCCGTACGTACAGACGTCACGCCAAAACTAGTCAAAATGGATTCAGGGATGGTCAAAATGGATATTCCCGTTGAAATATGAAAACTGACATTTTTCGCGATCACAACTTCCTTTACTTCGTACAAGGAAGTAAGAATCAATCTGTTTATTTTTTAAAGTTAATTTCGTCGTACGATTTCTTTTGATATTGCTACATATAGAGAAATTAAAAATACTGGAAGTATAATTCAATCTCTTGGACTGCAAATTGAATCCTGATTATTTATTCTCAACTGTTTGCTCTTATAATTAAAATATTTAGGTAAACTGCTTGTGTTTAATTAGAATCTTCTTTGTTCCGTCGTTAAAGTTTAGCAATAAAAATAAATAATTCTTTTTCGGTATTTCTGTGTTTTAATATAAAATATTTTTTATTTAATGAAATTTTATCACGCGTGTTTTTTACTTAAAATTGTAAAATGTTAGTAAAGTTTACGAGAACATTTTGGTAAAAGCGAAGAAAGGAAAGTATGTTACAACTTAAAAGAAGGTAGATGTTATTCATAATGAAAAGTATTTTCTTGTACAAGCTGATTAGTAAAACGCGGTACGAATGTTGGATATAACCTACTGCATAGAAGGCTGTAGTTGTAGAAATACGCGTAGTAACATTTTGTTTTTGGTGGGAGGGGATGGTTGGAAAACGGGGGACCTGTTTCTGTCGTACAGTTCTGTGCTACAGTGCGAGACTAGAATACTCTATTTAGTTACTCACCCCTGCTTTACTTTCACGAATTTGCATTCAAACGCCACAAGAGAACTGACTAATAAAATCTACCCTTGTACTGTATTTCCTGTAATATAAACAATAAGTACGTTATGTTCCATGCCCAACTATAATGAAATAATAATATACAAAACATACAAAATATATCTGTTAAATAGTTTAATTATTTTTTATTTTCCTCTTTCATCTTGCAGTTATTGCCATCTCTAACGAACATTTTCCACTGTTATTAACTATTAAATTAATTTAAAAAATAATAAAAAACCACGTAATTTTATTTATTCATGTTATGAAGCTGGTAATTTCATACAAAAATATTGCATTATTATGCTTTTACAAATTGGATATTACTTTTTGTTTTTATGATTACCTAATGGTATTTATATATATATATATCTTTATATATATATTTCTTGTGTGCGTGTGTATGAAAGTGAACTCCTCCTAAACGACTGGACTGATTTTCATGAAATTGTGTGTGTGTGTGTGTTCAAGGGGATTCGAGAATGATTTAGATTCACAATTTGGTTCACTGGAAAATGTTTTTTTAATTAATTTTTTATTTATATGAGTTGTTAATTTTGGAATGTTTTACATTGGATCCGGCAGACTGCACTACCATCGCAGTATCGAATATTTAATAATATTCTATTTTAATTTTAGTTTGTCCCGACAGTTGGTGCTGCGATCAAATTGAGAAAAATATTTCTAATTTTGTGTTATTATTGTGTTACAAAAAATCGCGAGAAAACAGTTTTTTAATAAATAAGAGGCTAATAAATCAGATGGAAATGTAAACAAAGGAAAACCAATCAGATCAATGCAAGATGGCCGCTGTCAAACACAACGACCAATCACAAAGAGCCCGTATGGCCGTTGCCAATGTAAACAAAATCACAACTGGATAAGTAACAAGTAGGCAGCACTGCGAACGCGTTTAGAATTGTGCGCGTATTGAGAAATATTATATTATTATTTATTGAAATAAAGTTTTAAAGTGTAATTAAAAAATATACATTGTGCAAATTTGTAAGGTACAGTATTGAAGTGAAAATGTTTTTTTTAAATTTATTTATGTGTTGTTGATCTTGGGATGGTTAAAGTTCACAATTGGATCCGGTAGGCAGCGTGTGGGTCCGGTAGTCTGAGCTGCGATCGCGTTTTAGAAGTTTTTTTTTTTATTTTTGGTTTATCAGTCAAACCCGGTAGTTGGTGCTGCGATCGGATTCTAGGAATTTTTTTTATTTTGTTGCTTTTTCGCATATCAGTTACTTGCGTCGTAGCTTAGTGTTGTTCTTACATTAAAATTCGTATTTAGAGAATAGTTTGAATTAAATCCGATAGGTAGTGCTGTTCTGACAATTGGATTTATTTACATTCTGAATTTGATAAAGTTAAAGGTGAAATTTTATAAGGTTCGTAATGTTTTGTAAGTTTCTTAATGTTCAGTACTAATTGTAATGATTTTGCAGCCACAACACTTTTCGTTAAAAAATTATTTTCCACCGAATACTGTGATTAGAGAGTGGTGTGAATTAAATTCGATAGGTAGTGCTGTTGTTTTGCCATTTGGATTTATTTACATTCTGACTTTTATAAAGTGAAAGGTTAAATTGCTAATGTTCATTTTTTAAGGTTTTATGAAACTTTCAATTGTTGTCATTTAATCTGTATGTATGTATGTATACTGTATGTATTGCTAGATTACTAACAATAGCGAAGCATTGCCGAGTCTGCTAGAATTGCGCGCTTATTGAGGATATTATATTATATTATTATTTATTGAAACAACGTTTTAAAGTTTAATTAAAAAATGCACATTGTGCAAATTTGTAAGGTGCAGTATTGAAGTGAGTATTTTACATGATTTTTCATGAATTTTAATGATGTATACACGTGCATTCAATAACAATCAACTTAACCTACAAATTTAAATTGTCAGTTCTCATTTGATTCTATGCAACTTATGAAGAATTGAACGGCTCTTTGAAAATAAAAATTTAAGTTTGTAAAATAAATTATAACATTTATAAAATTAAAATATAAGTTACTTATAATATAGTTTAAAGTATATTTAAAAACTTGAATTTATAATGTTTAGCTGATTAATTTTTAAAAAGTTTTCTAAAATTATTTTTAATTTACAATTATCTAAAATTTGGTTGAAATAAACAATGAGTAAAATGATAAAAATTTCTACTAAAATTTTAACTATGTTGCTATTATACAGTGCTATAATTTTTTTTATTAATTGATTAATTAAGCTGTTACATGGTTATGAAACATCAAAATTATTAAATAAAAAAAAAAATTTGTAGGAGGTACTTTTTTAGAATGATGTTAAATGAAAATTAATAGTAATGTGGATGAAAATTTATTAATTACACTAATTATTAATTTTACGACGTTTCGATTTTTTAATTCAATTTTCATCGGACATCTCAATATTTAGTGAAAATAAATATTAACCATACTGCACATAATTAATCAATAAACCCATTACAATAACACAACAATCACAAACTGATAATATCATACTAATAGTCATTTTAATGAAATTTATAACACATTCCTGCTAATTTTAACTTAATAAGTTACTTATATTTATGTGTGTGCATTTATTACAGAATAATGCCGCGTCAGGACAACGTCTGTCGGGTCCGCTAGTATATATATATATATATATATATATATATATATATATATATATATATATATATTATTTAGTGATTCAGAGAAATGGGAAATTAAATTTCTTATAAAAAAAAATTATATTAAATAGATTTATTTAAATAGAAAAAATGTATCATTTCTGAATATACGCACAAACTGTATTTTTTTGAAGATAAGATTTTTCAAGAGAAATCTTGCGTGTATATAACTGCAATATTGTAGCAGAACTTTGTACGGTTCGAAGCAACATTTCTAAAGGAATTTTAGTAACTGCTGTTTGGATCGTGGCTTTTACCTCTTCTGTCGTAACAGGTCGGCTACTATACATTTTGCTGTTAAGGTGAACCCACAAGAAGAATCACATAACCGACAAATCAGGAGACCTAAGAGGGCACGGAATATAACCATTTCTCGACATTATACGGTTGCCAAACAACTGATGTATACTGCTGTACATAATATAGATCCATGTTGTTAAAATCAATCGTTGTCAGTAATTTATGGAAATATCTGTGGTTCTTCCGCAACAATGATTTTCAGCATAGCAATGTTTCAAACTGATGTGACTGTTGTCGTGAGGTCATCCAATTTTAAAATAAATAAGAGTTTGTTATGGAATACGATGACACAACACAACACAAGGTACTATTGTCGCTGTGTAGCGGGTTCTTCTATGTGGTGATTCTCTTCTGTATAAAAATGAACATATTGTTTTGCTTATTAATAAATCTCTTAAGGTGGAAATAGACTTTTTCCGACTTCACAGTTTCTTAACAGACATTGTTCTCAATTATCTTTAGAACCAATCGTTCACAGAATTAATGCGCATTATCTGATCGTTTGGTTTCAGTTCCAGGAATATCTGCAACTTTATGGATAGTAAAGTAAATTCTGCAATAGTATTCTATGAACACTATAACTATACTATTGTAAAAACACTGCATGACGTCGAATTGAAATGTGTGGGCTTATATGACGACAGTCTTGATGTTTTGTGGAATACGAACGATCCACACACCGCCTGGAGATTTATTTTTCATTGTTCAAGTGTCACTTGCATGTACTAATGATATACGTTCGTTGCATCCTAAATTAAACTACCGGCGAAATTCTCTTTACGCACAGCTTCCAAACTTTCATTATTTTTATAAAAATCATTGATAGCAAAAGCTAATTACACACCACTAAAATTATTCATTATAACGAAATGGCAAGATTACGTAAGTTGTCTTGTTTAAGTTATTTACCCCTAACAATTACCCAGGGCTACCAACACAAATATAAAAATTTCCCGTATCCATCTGTATATATGTCCTTGAGTCATTAATTTTATTAAAATAAAAGCTACACTATGAAGTTTAATTAAAACGAATCATCTGTTACATTTCAGATTTAACACAAGTCTTTATTTTTTCGTTTTTTTTTCTTTTAATAATTTAATTTTTTTTTCTACTACCGATTTTTTAAACAAATCAAATTTATACATATATATATATATATATATATATATATATTAATGTCGCTATCAAACTCTGTATTATATTATTAGAGTTATTTTATTCAGTCTTACTATATAAATAACGTCGGGATGAGTCAAGTATCTCGGCGTGTAGTTGGTGAAGAGTCGAAACTACAATTTCCACCTTTAGCAGATCTGTCTGCACGTGCTGAGACAGTCATAGATAATCTCAGCAAGCTGATGCGTAATCATAGAGGCCCTCACGCTTCTAGACGACGTTTAGTACTGACGGTGGCCTTGACTATCATCTTTTATGCTGTTCCCGCTTGGGCCGAGACCTTTGGTAAGAAAAAGAACGTCGATAAGATATCTTTGCTCCAAAGACGTGCAGCGATAAAAATTGCGGCTGCATACCGTTCGGTATCTAGAAACGCAATAGAGGTCATCGCTGGAATCCCCCAGTGCAATTGCGTGTTCTGATGCTTCATCGGGTACATCTTGGTAAGGCATAGATCACGGCTATGGACTTGCTACTAGCCTGCTAGTTCAGGCAGGATGCCTGGAACACCTCACCTGGGTGGACCTATAAATTTATACCAAGTTTGGACATATGGGTGCAGAAAGGCTTTGACGAGGTAGGCTTCTATCTCACGCAGCTGCTTTCGGAGCATGGTGAGTTTGAGGCCTACCTGCATCGATTCAGCAGAAGAGCACATCCAGCATGTAGTACTGTGACCTTGAAGATTCTGTTGAGCACACTATTTACTTATGTCATTGGTGGGATGCGGGTAGTCAAAACCTTGGGTTAAACTTGCTTTCTTCACAAGCAACGGTTGGATACATTCTAACAGGAAGATCAAAATGGGGCAAGGTGGTGCAGCTAGTAGCATGTATATTGAAAACAAAAGTAAAGGAAGCCAGAGAATGGATGGAGCATGATACCAAATCCAGATGACCGAAGAATACACAGCAGGGGATTCAGAGTAGCCTATATAAGACATGAGATTCAGGTGAATAAAAAGGACCTGAGGGGGAAGGGGTGAAGGACAGCCCCCTTCGGAGCCGTTGTATGTCAGCACTGTGCGGATGGGCGACGGTGATGAAGCATGGAAATTCCGGATCCGTGGACTGTGAAGGCACCTCCCGGGACCGCCCTCGGGAGGGGAGGACCGCTGAGATAGGAAGTTTAGTCGGTAGGGCGCAGGAACACATACACACTTAACAACATGTTGCGGAACCTGTTAGCAAGCCCAACACTTAGTATGTAAATGAAATTCCTCCGACTCATCTGAAACAAAAAAAAAAATTAAATATCATGCAATAAACTTTAAAAATTTAGTTTCTTAACTAGAAAAAAAAATTGTTTTAATATCCCCTGTTTTAATAATGGAAATTGATCCTTTTCATTTTTTTTCTTGAATATCAAAATCTGTTTTTCTAATATCAATTGTATGAAATTAAGGAATTTATTCATATTTTTGTATGTAGGTGATAAAATCTAAGAGGTTTTGCCATCTCAACAATGTCACACACATGGTGAGTTTGGAGAAGCTTTAATCTCATTTCCAGGATTAAAATTATTGTTGTCTTTAAGATCAAACCAAACCTTTTTCCGAACTCATTCGTATATAACTGTAAACATACTGTTTAAACAACATCAATGTTGATAGTTATTATTATGGTTTATAATCATTTTTTTTCTTTATTGTGTTGACATTTATTATTGGTAACATGATGTCGATGATCGATATCCAAATATTTTCGCTCGGGAGGATTATTATTCCAAGTCAATTAACTATACTGGTAATCGTTCTTCTTCCGCAGAACATAACAATTTGCTTCATCAATCCTAACTTGATATTCAGATGTGGAAGGAAATCTTTATTCGGATCTATGAGAGCTTTTTGTAGCACATTTTTGGTTCCAGGTTATAATGAAGCTCTTTTTGGCCAATTTTTCTTTATCCAATGATTTCCTCTGTTTCTGCTACCCCACTCATCCAAAAGCAAGGAAAGTTTCTGTATCTTCCTTGCTGTCCTAGGAGCATTGATATTACTTTGAGATCCCGTACGTAATCCACTTATGATTGTCGTGTTTAATTTTATCGAGAATGAATTCCAAATTATCGTAATCCTCCTTTAAATAGACAGAATATCCCACGGGTATTAATGGTTACGTATTCCCATTGTGAAGAAGGTCAACTTTGAAGCTTCTTTGGGCAAATTTATGAAGTTTCCAATCGGTACTTACGTACGGAATGTTAAATCGTGTCAAACGTCCACGTACATCAGTGCAGAAGACTAATTTTCCTTTCGAAAGCAGCTCCTAGCAGGTTCTTATTTTTAAGCCTCAAACCAAGCAATTTTGATTTTTCTTTGGTCTTTTGTAAGTCTCGATCGAAATCGTTTAGTTCAGAGTGTAAATAAAGGTCTGATGCACAGCTACCTCTGGGTTCATACTTCTCGGTGTTATCTTCATTTAAATCACTTGAAGACTGTCTGTTTCTGGTAAA
This sequence comes from Lycorma delicatula, assembly GCF_047948215.1. Classification (NCBI taxonomy): domain Eukaryota; kingdom Metazoa; phylum Arthropoda; class Insecta; order Hemiptera; family Fulgoridae; genus Lycorma; species Lycorma delicatula. The sequence continues at coordinate 48,972,806 of NC_134461.1, forward strand.
TTTTCTGGTGGATTTGGCATTGGAACATCTGGACCATGAGGAACCGGTAGTAAAGTGGATGGCATATTTGGATAGACGATTCTTTTTTTATTCTTCAAATTGAAACCGTTAACACCAGTCAAACATATGTAACACTAATTTGAGTGATTTCATGGATCTCGCTACACCACTGGAACTCCAAATCTGAATGCTTATTCTTCACCCTTTGACCACAGTCTAAGTCCTTCAACATGTGTAGCAAACGTTGTGGAGTGTTCAAGTTTTGTCTTGATCTCCTATTTTTACTCAAAAATATGTGAGGTACACTTGTCAAACGAAACTTGTTATATTTCTTCTTGCCTTTCCACCATTAACTCACTAAAAATGTAACAAGAAGAATCTGCAGAATGTTTGCAGCCTTTTGAAGCCATTTTGAAATCGGAAAGTTTGCTTTATGGCCTGAAAATATATTCTCCACCAACAAAAACGCGTTTGATCACGAAGGACGGATAATAACGATTTACGCACGCTGATGGTTGAAATAGCACTGATAATAGTTGTACGGTGCATGAGTGGTGCGGATGGCTGCCACTGAACTTGTTACATCTTGTTAATTCTTACCACAATTTGTTGGCCAAGCTCTCCCACTGTATCGTCATCATCAACTCCCCGCCATCATCTTCAGATCACTCAACTGTTTAGCAATAAGAATGCATAGTATAAGCCAAAAAAAGTGAATATATGATATTAAGTTATTATTTAAAAAAAATTTATGTCTGTTTTATAGTATCGCATTTTCGTGTGTTTTCGACTTTTCCAAATTTTTAAATTTGCGATTTTCGAAAAATCCTAACGTGGTGGAAAAGAAATGAAGTTTATTTTCGTATTCAGCGCTAAAAACACATAGGATTTAATTATCAATACTAAAAAACATTCCACAACCAAAATTTTGCAGGCTATTTAATACTACAAAAAAAAAATTGGAAAACGAACAGAAAACAAATTGGTTCCAGTAGAGATGTTAACACGATTTCTAGTTTATATCTGAAGCACTAGAATTTTAAAAAATACCTATTTTTTTACTATCATAGTAACCTCTGACATTATTTTCATTTAGTATACTGTTACGTAATTATTCTAATCATAGATATGATAAATACTGCAATAAAATAGTTACTATACTAGTAAATAATTCCTTCCGCTTCATCAAAATTTAATTTACTACAAACAAACATTGAATCATCTTGTCACTTTTTATCCAATAACAAAATAAGCAATCTTCTACACTAATATTCCATTTAAAGAGAAATTAAAATGGTATTGCAGCCTATATCCTCTCAACCTCTTTAAAATATCAAGTAGGAATAAAAATTTTCATCCCCTTTAACCAATTGTTGAATTTTCCATCACTACTTAAACCTGTGTCAAGAGGTCCGTAGGCTGTAGCCATGTAGGTTTCTCTTGGTTACAATAAATGAGTTGTAGATTTACCACTGTTTTGTCAACCAAACTGTCGGCTCGCTTCGGCCGGATAGACGAGCGGTGTTTGTTCTATTTAACCAGACGGCATCATCTGATTACTAATAACATAACGCATTTGTATTATATAAAATGCAAATACAACAAACTAGTACAATGCAATGAATAGTACACTAGACACAGCAGTTAACGAGGAGTAAACCTTCAGCTCACGTATTGCATGTGTAGGTTTATCATCGTTAAATGAATGAGTAAGATTTAAGTAAACATATCACAAATTTAGCGGTGTCTCTCCATTTTACCATACTTTCATCATTGCTTACTATATTATTGTAGCAGTTATTATACCGTACCTACCTGCTATCTTTTCCTTTGCCAGTAAGCTAACGTGAGGCAGCCTTTAGATTTTTTAGTATTCTAACCTTTGCTTTAGAATAAAAAAAGAGTTAGAAAAGGCACTTCCCAACTCTATAGGGGAAGACACCTGCCTTGTGATGTTTCCGGTCGCCAAATCCAGCCTCCTGTTCCTAGCCCTGATGGGCTTTAACGGGAGTCGTCTTTCGCCCTGTAACTTTTTACATCATATAATAATAAGCCCGGCCTCGTTGGGATGCCACCGATGTAAATGCCTCGGTAGACATTTACATCGGTGATTTTTAAACTCAGTTTTTACATTCGCTACAGGCTTCATCCGGACATCTTGAATGTACTACATCCTTGCCCTCTGAAGTAGCTAATCTAGTTAGAAAAGACACAACTATTAATCCACGGATGGAATGCAAATCGAGATAAATTATTCCATCTTAAAGGACATCTAAATATGATTCATCCATATAATAAGCCAGTAAGCCATCTTTCCTTACCAATTTATTTTAAGGGAATGGGGTATTTATACCTAGAAAGTAAATATAAATATTTATTTTGGGTTTGGCGTTTTCCAGCTCAAATTTTAAACCCATGAAAAAGCATTTCCTTTTGACAATAAAGAATCATCTGACACAGTAAAAAAGATTTTTAAGAAAAACCCTTTTTCCATCCGTTAAATTTTATTTCATTTTAAGGCAAGTCAAGCTGATTACTTATATTTTAATATGATGTGATTTTTTTCATATATCATTTAAAGTGAGTTTTTTTGTTAATTTTTATCATTTTAAATTTCTTTCAATCTTTCTTATGAAAAAACACACACGTATAGAAACATTTTTGATGCCTTAATAACTTACAACAAAGGAACTATTGCGACTTCATCATTAAATACAGTAGTTTGAACCACCATATCATTAAAATACGCATGCATTCTCAGTCGCAGAAGTTACATAGATATGTCTATGATTTGAATATTTCTGTTTTTTCTATAATTTTCTTTTTTCTTGTTTCCGGTAGTTTTTTGCAATATTACTTGGATAAATAATTCTCTTTCATTTATTTTGTATGTTTCTTCCAGCTATATAAGAAGCTAAAAAATTACGCTTCAGTGTAATCAGTCAGTTTTTAGTTTGTAATCTATGTTTTAAAAAACTAGTATTTCTGCAATATTGATATTATTAATAGTATTTTCATGTGAACAATAATAATTTAATCAATTCCTATTAATATACTTAAGTTAAAAAAAAAACAAAAAATAGTAAAAATTACCACCACGATAGTAAATTTGAAATAAAAGTAAATAAATTTTGAAGATATTTACATCGGTGATTTCTTTTAACGAAATTTGTTAAATGGCAATAGTTTTATTTAAATAAATAAAAATGTTTTTAAGATGATTAATAGTCCTAAATGTTTTCAGTACAATAAAAAAAAAGAATTTCATCAATCTGTAGAGCAGCCTATCATTAATCTTCAACATAAATTTCATTATTCTAAAATTGCATAAATAAAATTTATAGTTAATTTAAGCAATAAGAAATGAATGTAGGAATTAATAGAGAGAGAGAGAAGGAGAGAGAATTCATTACACGATATGGTTTTATTTAATTAAATTAATTTTAGTTTTTTTAAACAATATTTTAAAAAGGGTATGAGGTTTAAAGGGGATTTTTTGCATAGAATAGATATAAGAAGGGTTTTTATCCCTAATATAACGATATATTCAAAGAACTATTTCATTATTGGTTGACTAATGAGTTTTAAGTACGTAAGAATAATTAATCAAATGTATCCATGACAGTTAAAGAGGGTTCATTTCCTATGGAATATACTGTATAAAAAGAAAGAAGCTTCATTATTTTATTTAAGAAAGGAATTGCCGGAGAGGTAATTTTAAAGTAGAAAAAAAGAGAAAAATTAATCCTACTATATTTTATATAGTGTTTATATAGTAATCCAGGGTTTTTCATTTAATTTTACATACTGCGAATAAATAAATACTTTATTTAGATCTTTACATAATATTATATTACATAGAAGGATTTATCGAGGGATGAGTAAATGAAATTTTTTAATCGACACAAAGTAACTGGCTTACCAGCATTTGCAAGGGAAGATACAAAAAAATCAAGGAAAAAGTTTTATTAGTAGAAATTTACTACAATCAAAATTAATAATAATTGATTGCAAAAAACCATAACTGGTACATGAAAAACGTTAAAAATATAAAATAAAAGAAAGGAAATATGTAAATAAAATAAATAAATAAAATTGGTACCAAATAAAATACAAATTTTCAAAACGTCAATTGAAATTACTTGAGCACATAGTATTTATACACGTTACAAAATTCAGGTTGTTTGTTTTATGGTGAGACAATTTAGAAACTAATTAAAAAAAAAAATAATTCTATAAAGGAAAATTTATTCATATGTTTTAAAATAAATTGTAGGCAGATATTTTACGTAAGTTTTATGTTTAGTACTGTTTACCTTGTTCAGTTTCATTCTCTTTGTCCTTGTTGACGCGTTTCAGAACCACTAAATTGTCAAAACTTATTGTACTGATACTTTATACTTCTGTTACTTTTTATATAGCGTTTTGTCAAAGGCCCTCCCTATACTTCACTTAATGCCTTATCTGGCCTTCTTCTTGTTTATTTGTTATTAATGGTTATCTTTTAATTTTATTTATCTATTTCCAGCTTCCAATAAATTGAGGTTCTTGAAAAAGACATCCGCTTCATTATTGATCTGTTCATTTATGATTATTTATATTGTTACTTTTTAATTTAAAGATTTTTATAAAATCTAGAATTTCAATTCATTTACTTCTATCTTCGTAAAGTAGAAAAAAATAAATGCGGTAAAAGGTCATAAATTAACTAATTACAAATGGAAGCTAAGGTTCTCTGAAATTCAAAGATGATATATAGTACCTATTAACAGTAGATGTTAAAAATAATAAAATAATTTTATTGGACATTAGGGCAAATATATATAAAAATCAATTATTCATTCAGTCGTGTTCGACGATCCTCATATGTGTGTATATATATATATATATATATATATATATATATATATATATGTTTCTCACGAAGAGGTCTGCGCTTTTGATTTAGTATTTATCGCCGATTCCCCCACCGATTTTATTGAAACTTTACAAGCCTTTTAACAAAGGTTCTAAAAATATTCTGTGAAAATTCCAACTTCTTGGATTTATATAAATGTATGTTTATAGAATGGCGGCTTTCAAATATAAACATCAATTTTAGATAAACACATTCTTTATTCATTAGAAAATAACCGGAAAAAATGATTAATAAATAGATGGATTACAAAATAAAAAAACTCTACAAAATGAAAAAATTTCTAAAATTTTTTTTTTTTATGGGGAAATTTTTTTATGGATCAATAAAGAAAATGCTTTACTCAAACTGAAACAGCGACACACTGCTATCACCGTTTAATAAATCCTGTGTATACATTCGTAAACGAAAGTCTTTGAATTCATATCATTTCTTTTTCAATGACCCTCTTCATGTGTTTAATGTGTTAAGGCTATGGAAGTACACACTTTCCTTTAAGATTACGGAAGATTTTTTCTCAACTTAAAGAGAGCATTGATATCATTGTCTTATCATCAGTATTCATAAATTCCCATTAATATACATTTTTTTAAATTTTTAAACTCATAGTATACAGTTTATATTTTTTATAGATAATAATTTTTATTGATCCAGTTATAGTCGAAAACTAAATTTACCATTTAAAACATTTTATAAGAGCAATATTCCAGGGAATAAATAAGAGGTGAATATATATTAAAAGAAATTTATATATGTATGTAAATATTGGTAAAAGTAAACTTAAAAGTAAATTCGAATTTTACCTATAATATGAGGTAGATCTAACAAAAATAAATAAAAAAAGTAAAATAAAATAAAATAAAAAACGAATGATAGAGAGTTTTAACGTTTTTAAATGAATTGAAATCTTTTTTTATATGGGAGATTATCAAAGGAGATTTAAGTATCCAAACTTTAAAGGTTTGATTAAATTTTTAACACTTTGCATCTCAAATTTAAAATGTACCATTAAATATCTGGGCATAAACGACCTTACGCTTTAAATTTGTGGAAATTAAAAGAAAAACAAACACTTTTTTATCTATCCATGCAAAAATACTAAATAAAATTTGCTTGGATCATAACGAAGTTATAAAAAATTATTTTTATTTTTTGCATTAAAAGTTAGTTTCTCTCAACTATCGTAAATCTGTAGTTTGTAATTATTTTATATTTTCTTTATCCTCAAGTAGTAATTTCGTGTTCACACCACCCTGGATTGAAATTGCTATAGTCACAAACCTATCTTAAGATTTTTTTTATATAAAGGGCAAAAACTTTGGTTTTAACTCTTTTCAGCTTCTCAGAATCATGTTTATTTCGTGTTGTTAGAATTCTAATAAAAATAATTTTTTCGTATTGTTCAAAAAAAGTTGTTGTATTGGAAATACAAAATTGAAACACCAGTTGAAAGTATGCCACGGACTTATCGTTAAATTATATATATAGTTAAATTTTAAAGGATATTATAATTTTAAATTTTGAAATTTCTTCACCAAACGTTGCTGTTTTATCCAACCTACAATATTTTAAATATTTACTGATAACAAAAAAGAAAACTCTGTGTAAAAGAAAGCAGTGGTTTTAAATTAAATTTACTTTATTACGTTTAGAATTACAAATTTACATGTTTTATGACGTGCAGTACAAAGTACAAAGCACCGTTTACAGCCCTGCAGGCATCAAACCGCTCACATTCTACACTCTGGTAGGCATGTCTACAGGAATCACGACTACTGATATTCATTCCCGCAGGTAGTCAAGTAAATTAATTTTTTCTTGGTATTCGATTTCTTTAACTTACCCTGAAAAATAAAAAATCCATCGGAATCAAATCGGGTCTTTGTTTTGACCAAGCGATGCGAGCTTCTATTTCAATCCAATATTCCGGTAACTTGTCGTTGGGCGCAGTCCACTTCTGTTAAACATTATGTTCCATTCTGTTAGAAAAATAAGCTCTCTATGTTTTCAATCTGCGGAACCATGAAGTTCTCCAACATTTTCGTGTACACTATGTTCGTAACAGTCTTCTCATGAAAAAAATTATCTAGAAATTAGTCTATGAATGACACCTAATTTCACTTTCAGACAGTTGCGAATGAATTTCACCGATTCCTGAGGATTTTATAGCTATATTCGATAATTATGGCAATTTACGACTCCATGAAAATGAAATCAATAAGTTTAATCAGAAATTAAACTGAAGGTAGTTTTTCATCAGCAGAAATGATGCTAATATGGTCGTTTCGAGTTTATATAATTGTGAGTTATCGTTAGGTTTAATTTCACTGAATAGCTGCAGGTAAGCACGAAGATTTAATCATTTGTTAACACATCATAGACAATGACTTTAGGGTTGTTTAGTTGACGACTAACATTACAAACTAAACCTTTTGGACTTCGTTGGAGTTCTTTTTTTAGGCCTACCGGGTGAGTTCTCTTTCAGAATGCTTCCTGATTCTAAAAACTGTTCATATCGTTTATGTATGCATTTGTCTAGACTCGCGTATAGTTTATTTGAACGACAATCGCTAATTTTGTTTCTGCGAACCATACACGCACTGTGTACATTCTCTTGTGGCGAAACAAGAGAATGTTGTGAGGTCGGGTTCCAAGATACTGAAGCATAATACATTATTGAATGCTCCATAATAAAAACGAATATGTTCTTGAATCCTCGAATTTTTTTCGGATACCCGTACATCACGGCTCTAGCTACCTATTTATTAATGTTAAATATTTTTACTTTAAATCTTTACTCGTTCAGGGATCGAGAAACTAATGAAAATTTTCTTTAGAAAGAAGTACGGATGTCTGCTTACGAAAGTAGCAGATTTTTTTTACAGACATTTATTTTTTACTACAAAGATGATGACGTTAATAACAATATCTCAATTTACTAAGTCAGTATTACTTATTTATATGTATAATTAATTAGCTTTGTGTGCAAAATAAATCTCATAAATAGAGCTTCTTGATTTTATAATTATATCCCAAAATAATAAATATCGTTCGTTCTTCTTTTAAATTTCTACTTAAAATTTAAAAATGAACATTCAAAAAAATCTTTGTTGGATTTAATCAACTTTTAAACAAATTCTTACCCATTATTTTCTTAAAAAAAAAAAGGAATGTCGTCGTTATAATCATGTAAAATATCTAATGGTATATTTATATAGTTGGCTTGCAGTTATTCTACACGATAAGATAAAAATAAAGTCAATACCTTTATATAGTTTTTTAATAAATTTTCAAAATTGACTTTGTGAAAAAGAATTGGTTGGCCTGTTTGGATATACGTCATACAGATTTATGATTCCACTAGCCGCTACTCTATAAAATTCAAACATTACAATTATTACATTATTAAGAAGAGTCATAAATGCATCGTGGTTTATGAAATAAGTAAAATAAGTTATTCTGCCAGGATATATCCTATATTAAAAAGATTTTTCATGGCCCACCATTAATTTTTTTTTTTTGAAATCTAGGAACGTATCAAAATCCAAACATTCCTTTATATCATAGCTTTATCAAACATGTTAAGCCGGCTAAAGGGAAACCATAGTAAAAAATTTATGTTTTTAAAGTCCATATGGATCATAAAAAACATAAACAAATGAAATATGTTTAAAAAATACATATAATTATGAAATATTAAGGTAAATAAATAAATAAAGATACTAATAATAAAAATTAACTACAGTATAATTATAATTCAATTTTTTTAATTAAAATTCAAAAACAATTAATTTACTTCTATTTATGTACATATTTACACATAGATGCGTAAACACTATCAATTATTTTATAGTAAGTACAAAGTTTTCTATTAAGATAGTTCAGTTTATTAAGTCTATGTTTCTTACAAATTTATTTTTTCTAAAACTCAATTATTTTACTTTACACCATATAGTCCTGAACAAAGAACTTTAAGTAAAAACAATAAATTTTTTTTACCTGAATGATTGAATATAGAGTACTCATTATTTTTATAATAAAATATGTAAAATACATTTAGAACAAAACGAAATCTGTCTCGTCTTTCTGCACATTTATTTCTTGAACTTATTATTTTATGAAGAAAAAAGCGAATAATAATTCGAATTAACTCCGATCACATTTTATAAAATAGCCTGCCTATCTCCTTTTGTTGCGTTGAATATAAGTTAATTAAGAAGTTAAGAACTGATTTTTTTTTTGTGAGATAAAACAATGAGAAACTTATTTCTAATACAAAACTTTGCCTTTTTATTTCTCGAGCCGTTTTTTTTTTTTTTAATATCCCTTTATTAATAGTATTATTACTCTAATAATGATTATTATTACTCTAATTATTATTATTCTTTTTTTAATTTGTATTTATTTTAAATTCATATTTATTTAACTGTGATAAATTTTAATCCAAAAATTGTTTTAAGTAAATTTTAAATATTGTATTTCATAATTAATCAATTAAACATTTGTTTAATTAAGACTAACTTTTATTTTTGTAAAGTAAACAAAACAATGACTTTTAACGTGAGTTTTAAAAATTATAAATCTACTTTTCTGTATAAAAATTGGATATTACATACAAAGGTATTAAATAATCAAAATCAATCCACAAAGTAATCTTATTAATAATTAATATGATAATGTAATCCATGTTGTTAGATCAAGTCCTGTTCAAACACTGCATTTCAGAAGCAAAAAATCGGAAAACCTCATTTCCTACGTAAATTGGAATCCAAATTCATTCGGCTGTAAAAATTTGCCAACCTCAGAAATAATGGAAAAAACAGGATATAAAAAAAGGAATTATATATATTGTTATAAACATGATTATAGTTTTTTTAAACCACGGTTATATTGTCATGATAGTCCATCAAACTAGTGGAAATGTTTTCGATGTTATCGATTTCATAATTACGCAAACAATTAAAATCATATACATTGTCCACTTAAAAGACTTCTCATCACTCAATGGTTTATACTAAATGCATATATTTGTATGAGATAGATAAAATAATATAGAATATGTTGATATGACTGGAGTTGGAGTGGGGAAGACTGTTTATTGTCTGCACATTTGAGTATTGCCAGTCTATGTCGATCATTGGCTTTTTGACAAAGTTGCGTAATCGTGGTTATTGTTTGTTAAAGTTGCGGTTAACAACTGAAGAACGTATATTTGTATGGAGACTTATTTAGTGATAAAATCTCAAGTTATGTGTCGGCAAAAGTTGAGGGAGAAATTCGAAAAAGAATCACCACCAGTGAAAAATATTATTCAGAATTTAGTTAAAAAATAACTTTTAGGAAATAAAATTTATTATTCAGGAAATAAAACTGACAATTACAAGACCTCCTCTAATTCTTTACGGAGGCTAAGCCGGGAAAAGAACATTTTGCTAAGTTCAGCTCACAGTACCTCCCTGCACAGGGCAGTCCCCTGCTGAGCTCCCGTTCGTTCGTGCTTGCCATGCTTGCACAGGTGGGCGGGAGTGAGGAGGCACGGGGTCTCCCCGACCCCCCCGGTCAAAAAAAGGAGAAAATACCGAGTCCCGGCGGATGGGGCTGGGTCTCGGGAACGGCATAGCTGGGCCCGGTTACCCCCCTCTGAAGTTAGAGGCAGGAAAATTAAAATATGAAGATCCAGAACCGGCGGGCCGACCTGCCATGCCGAACCTACTCCCGGCAGGCGGGGAGGCCCGTTAGAATCGCAAGGACACGCCACTGGACTGAATCATGCTTGACCGTAGATCCGATTCTGGGGTGTAGGGGAAAAAGCTCACAGTGTAAGGAGGATAATGCTGAAATATTAGCCGTATCGAATCCAGGTTACCTATGAGCTAGCTAATTCTTATTATGCTACAAGGGTTATGCTATTGTCAATGGTTCTAGAACTTCATCAAGGGCAACATTGGCATTTCTATAAAGTTTTTTCACAGATGAAGCGTGGTTTCACTTTTGTGGGTATGTTAATAATCAATATTATCAGACCTGAGCTACTAAAACACGCAAATTTTTCATGAATCTCCTCTACAACCACAAAAATAGGCATACTGTGTGCGGTTTCAAGGCGACGAATTAGAGAACTATTGTTTTTTGAAGAAACTGTGGATGCTGCCGTCTACCAAAAAATTATCCAACAGTTCATAGACTTACTGTAGACTTACTGTAAGACTTACTGTTCATAGACTTACTGTTCATAGAGTGTACTTGATGGTTACAACAAGAAAGCGCCACTTGCCATACAGGTCGCTCTGCAAGGGAGGTGCTATAGGATTTTTTCGGTGAATGAATCATTTCTAAAGGATTGTGATCTGACTAGTCCAGACTTATTTCTGTGGGATTACATAAAATAAACTGTTTATAGTAGCAATCCACACACTCTGAAGAAATTAAAGACAAAGGTTATCAATGCCATCCATGAAATTGAAGGGAACAACTAACGAGAATAGCCAGGAATATTGTCAAACGCGTTGATACGGGCATAGAAGTGGATAAACATAATTTTTAACACCTTCCGTAGATTATGTTTGGTAATAACCTATTATTTATAGACTAAACTAAGTGAATGGTCCTCTTTTAAGCTGAAGACTGTATTTTAAATAAATTGTTTCATATTTATCTTTTCTTTTATGCAATGGTAGTAATGGAATAGCTGAAAAATAAATTATTTTTAAATTAAAAATAAATTTAGCACAATAGTACGTTTTGCTTTAATTCGAATTTATCATAAATCTATTATTTTTTAAAATATGGAAAAAAAGGAATGTAGAAAAATCAATATTGCATTGTCAAAAAGCTTTCTGTTAAGTTTTTCCTCGCTAATAATTACTGGTCCTTTCAGCAGAGTGACTCTTAAGACTCTTAATTTGGTATGAAATAATCGATTGATGCAATAGCTAAGGTATTCAACTTCAGCTGGTCAGTTCCTCATTAACTATTCTCGACTTTTGTATCTAGTGAGTGATCTGATTCTATGTTTTCCAGCAAGATTATCGAACCATTCTTTCCTTTTAACCATTCATATATCCTGTTTTTGTTTTACTTGTGCTTCCTCTCCCATCTTATTTATTTATTCTCTCTGTATGCCCTTTTTGGACCCTCAAACATGTCCTCCTTTCATTTATTAATTACCTTATAAAAAAAAAAAATTATTTGCATTGAGAAATTTATCCTAGGCTGTTTTACAGAAACCTATATAAAATAGGTTTCATTTTGTAAAGCATTGTAGTATCATTTATAAAATTTATCACCAATTAGTCGGATTTATGATTCTTGAGATATATTGGTATTAAGGGAGGTCCACATCGCTGACCTCCGTAGTAGTGGGGTAATGATTTTGCTTATTTGATCTAGAAGGTTCTGCGTTCGAATACCAGCTAATTGTAGCACTTTTTTAAACACCCAAAAAATAATTTTCCATCCTCTTAATCAGCAACTACAATTGGGTGATTTGCCCAATTAGTTTTCCAGTTCAGTTAACGATCAGCTTAATTGTTAAGATTTAAATTAAATAAAAATTACTACCATACTGTATTACACAAAGATTATATGAGAAAATATAAGACTACATTAATTACATAAAAATGTAATTAATGACAATTAGAAAAGTGATTTTGTTTATTTCTCTTATTTTATTATAAAATGCTTGCTAAAACGGTATCATCTGAAGATTTCAATACAAACTTATTAGCTGGAAGAGTTAGTATATATTACATACATCAAGTAATCACTCCGCAAGCTCAAGTATTTAATTTTGAGCTTCTTGTTTATTTTATCGTTCAATAGTTTTATGTTTAGTTAGAATTTTCTTTTAGTATATTTTTTTAAATTATAAAATACTGAAAAAATTATGAAACTCTACGGAGAATAATTGAGTATACATTTAATATTCAAACACACTTTATTCTTCCACAATTTAAAATAATAAATGATTATAAAATATAAATATTAAAATGTGATTAAACAGAATAAATTTGAAATAATCAGTCGAGGTATAAGTAATATTATATCTCAGATATTAAGATTAGAACTTGTGTTGATGTCACTTAACACTGTGCATATTAAGTGGTGTATATGGAATATTCAACGTTCGTAACCCGTGCTTTAACTTCAGAGAGAGAATGAGAGGGAGCAGGAAATAGGAGAGCAAAAGGAAAGAGAAAGAAAGTGGAGGTAGGAGTTTTGCTTTGGCTTACGTAAGCAGTACCAGTACAAGGACCAAGAATTTAACCATTTTCTTAGCTTAATATTGTTCCCGTCATCCACTTTGTACTTAATTTACAACTTAAACGAGTAGACTTCAATGCCAGTTATAGACTATATATGTATATATATATATATATATATATATATATATATATATATAAAATGCATATATGAGATCTAATAATTTGTAAGTCAAATTGAAAATAATTAGACGTCAGTCAGACAATCATTAATGAAGAAGTTAAATAATTATAAGTTGTACTTACAAGCATTTTGATACGTTGCTTTCCAGGAATTAATTAAAGGCTATGAATCTAGGATTAATTTTCTGTATTTACTTAATTCCTTTTTTAAATAATTTTACATTATACAAAATTATTATTTTGTTTTTCTGTATTTAAGTAAATACAAGCTGAAAATACAGTGAGTGTTTCTTCAGGTTCAAGTTCTTATATTACTCATTACAGAACCCACTATCAAAATTATAATGCATACACACACACACACACACACACACACACACACACACACACACACACACACATTATATATATATATTCATAAAGTTACGTGTCAGTTTTTACTTTTATTTTTTTTTTTTTTTTTTTGAGTTCTCGTACTCAAAAAAATTGAAATCTAGAAAAATATTTTCTATCAATTTCAATTTACATTTAGAATTTTTTAGAATATTATCGTCGCTAAGAAATCGTAATTTTTTTTCTTAAAGAGGGTAATCAGCATTTAAGATAAAAAAATTAAGATTGTATCATTTTTACTTTCGAAGAGTTCTATATCCTGAATCCTGAATTTGATTACAAAAATGATAGTTTTATTCAAAAGAAGCTTACCTTTAAAATAAGTAGTAAAATTAAAAAAATTCCTAAATTAAATTATAATTTAAGTAATTCTATAAAATACGTAGCTAAAATAATTAGACATGAAAAAGTTTTCTTCAGAAACTGTTCGCATCATTAAATTAATAACAATTTGTGCATTTATTAAAAATTATATGAACATTCATTTTTGTATTAATATTATTGTTGTAAAGCTGATAATAAAAATAATACTATTCTTCAAGTGAGAGGAGGACTCCCTGCAAATATTTTATGAGGGTATAACTAGTATTTTAGTCAGTTAATAATATAACATTATCAAGTCCTTTTTTTGTTACTAACTTAGGAAATAAATTATTATTATTTGAAACAAATTTATTTAATACTAGCAGAACCGGCAATAATTCTCTATGGCTAGATTTGAGTATATATATATATATATATAGAAATAGACAGAGAGAGAGTGAGAGAGATTAAATGAACACATTTCATTGTTCAATGGTTTCAGGTCAACCATTCTTGAGATGTGTGATTAATTGAATCTCAACCACCAAAAAACACTGGTATCCATGATTTAATTCTCAAATTTGTATAAAAGCCTTTACTAGGATTAGAACCTTAGAACTCTCGACTTTGAAATTAGCTGATATGAGTTCACCAATAGACCACCGGTGGGCTTTATAAAACCTCTAAATTTACCACTTAATTTGGGTAACAAGAATTACAATGTGGTTTAATTTTACCGAAGGCGCTGAAATCTTCGCCGCCAACACTCACAAAAGAAGCGTTTCCGAATCTAAATTTATATGTTTTTTTTTTTTTTTCATTTTCGCCGGCAGAATATGTCCTGAAAGTTTGTTACATTTTACTTGAATCACTCTGTACGATAATAATATGTAAACGTATTCCAAAGAATGGAAATACTACACTTAAATTTTATAGTAATAATGATTTAAATATGTGTTTTTTTGGATTATATTAATTAGTATTTTATCTTTCCTAAATTTTATTTTAATCCTATTTATCAATCCGCATAATTTTTCGTATTTTTCTACTACATCAATTTTCAAACGTCATTATTATTATTCTCTTGGCTTTACATTGTCTATTATTTGTAGGATTAATAAATATTTAAGAATACAAAAGCATCCGCGAGAACCAATCAACTGATTGCTTTTAAATTTTTAGGCTATATTTATGTTATGTTAGAGAAGGTTTTTTTAAGCCATAGATTGAGGCGGTAGCCCAGTTTGGGTTGATATTGTGAATTAAAGATTATATTTCTACTATCTTGACTACAGAAATAAAATAAAGTAAAATAACTAATTAATTTTTCTTTATTGAATATCAGTAAAATATTTAATATTCACTAGTATAGTTATTGTTATTCTGTCTTTTGTAATTAAGTTTTTTTCAAAGTCGAATCTACGACCATCAAATGTCGTAAGCGTAGCGGGATTTCACAAAAGCAAGAAACTAATGAGGAAAGAGATCAGTGCCTAGAGGTTGAACGAACATATTAATAAGAGACTTTCTTATAACCATTAGGATATTGTACATACGCGTTGGGATCCAGAAGGCGGAGCCCCCTTGCTAGGCGGTCGAGTTATACGATTCTGACCAGTATATACATACACAAAGTATATATATATTACTTTTATTTTTTTTTATTTACTAATTTATAACATAGATTGTTGCATATGAAATGTACATACTGTATAAAAATGAAAATATTAATTTCAATTTCTATGAGTTTTTGTTTTAAGGTGGCAAAAAATGTTGAATCTTCTACCGCTCTTAGTTACAATCCTAACACCCCTAAATATAGGAATAGATGATTGCATAAAGCAAAAAAGGAGGCTCAATACATACATTTGGATGTTGTATTAATGTCAAAAAAGATCAGAAACTTAAAATTAAATAGTAAAACATCTTAATTTTTCACCATAAATGCCTTGCAGAGTCGAAATCTGTTGAGTAGACAGTTTTACTCTGGAATTTTTGAAATTTCTAAATGGAATCATAAACAAAAATATAAAACGTTTTCTCTTCTTCTATTCACACTTTCTAGAGTGTGGGAAGAAGAGAGATTTTTTTCACTATAAAATTCTGTTTCTCCTCTTCTACCCACTCTCTAGAAAGTGTTAACAGAAAAAGAGTGAAAAAATTGCAGAGTGAAAAAATTTTTCACTCTGCAAGGTCAAATAAATTCGGTACTTCTTTAATTTTTAACAGAAGCCATGGAAATTTTTTTCCATTCCTGTAGCTTTGTGACCCTACAATTTCAGCTGAATCTTCAGTATACAAGGAATTACCTCTATTATTGTATTTTTTGCTTAAACTCTCTTCTGACTCCACTCTTTTTTATTCCGTTTCCTCTTATTTTCCATCATTGAAGGACTTCATTTCTGTTAATTGTTGTTTATGTATCATATTTCTGAAGTATGTCTGATTATAGAAAAGTATATATTGATTTTTATATATATGAAATTTCTTTTATCCCTGACACAGAATTATACATTTTATTTAACACTGAAGTCGTTTTCTACATTCTGTCGTTTTCTTCATTTTCAATTTTTCCATCCTTTCTGAAACAAACTCGGTAATACCTTTTTACTGGGTCAGAAGCTTTTCAGAAAGTTGTTCACGTCTTCCATTGTTTGGTCTTCTCATTTTATGGCAACTTTATGTCTTCCAAGTTTTAACTTGTTTATTACTACAACCTTTCTCTTTGAGACTTTTATACCATTCTCAGACCTTTCAAAGCATTTCACATTTTACCGCACTCAAAGCATATACAAATAACATAAAAATATAATATATAAAAATATTAATAAATTAAATAACAAAACCTTTCAATAGATTATTTAAATAAATATGCAAGCCACAAGAGTATATAAGTTTGTTTTGCAATTATTTTATTACGCTTCATTATCAAATGTCTATTAAACTGCAAAACGTTCTACAAAAAAACAAAATTTTAGATTTAAAAAATTGCTAAAATTAGCCAAAAAATAACTCTATCTTATAATTAATAATATTTTTTAATTAATATTAAAATAAAACCTTTAGTACAAAATAATTTTTGTGGATACAAAAGTTTTTCCTGTTTGCTATTACATCACTGAAAATTTATTATTTACTTATAGACTAATTAAATTTTTTTAATAGAATTTAATTCATACAAATTAAAAATGGGAATAAAAAATCCAAATAAAATATATTACTACGGTAATTAAAATACTCCACACCAATCGTGGAAGATGTAAATACGCTTAAAGCTTAAGGAAATAACTGTCTTGATTTTAATAAATAGAAATTATTAAAAAAAAATTGTATGAAAAAGGTAGCCAAATGAGAAGAAGAAAACGAATAAGGAAATCAAGGGATTAACAACTAAGGAAGAAAATAAGGAAATGAAATAGAAGATAAATAAAAAGGAAATAATTATGAAAAGGGAGAAATTATAGGAGATGGAGGAAAATAAAAATAAAGTTTAATAAACTAAGAGAAATAACTGAAAAATTGTTAGAATTTAATTTAATAAATTTCTTATAATAATGACAAATTATATCAATCCCTAATTAAAGTAATAACTACTAGGAATCTAGGAATTTCATGTATCAGCATAGCTTTGTGTAATTATTAAATTGATAAGAGAGTAAATCTAACATGAATAACCCGTATTGATTGTGCTGTACAAGATTCTGCTAGAATTTTTAATATAATTATTATTAAAAAATATTCTTTTTTTGGTATGATCTCCATAATTTTTGCACTGAGTACGTTTATTTACCTATCTTAACTTTTTTTGTCATGACTAAATCTACAAAAAATCAACCCCGATTCTTAAAACTGATATAAGTTTTTTTGTTTTGTTGCTCTATATTTCATCGGTTTTAATATTTAAACGATATTTTTTCGTATTTTATAGAGCTATTAGGAAATGTCTAAAATTTTCCAAAATTAAAAATTCCTTAAACACAGAAAAGAGTTTTGACAATTTTTAAGTTCTTGTTTTAATCAATATCGAAGGCGTGTTAAATTTAGAGAAAACCTTACGTAAGAAAATTCGTTAAGCTTATTTTTGATAGGAATATTTTTAGAAATCGTTTTTAAAATTTATTTCCCGTTTCTAAAAAAATATAATATTTTGTTTCTTTGTTTTTTCTTTTGCTTTAATTCTTCCATTTTTATTATTAATTTTTTTTTTATCACTGTGGGCAATTAAAATTTAAGTAGGTTTGGCTCCTATATTTTACCCCGGACCCAAAATAAGAAGCAAATTAAAAAAGTAGAGAAGCTCCAAAAAATAAAGGAGAGTGACTATAATATTACTAATTATTATTAAAAATTAGTAATATTATAATAATTAGTATTATTATAATATTACTAATTTTTATTAATAATATATTATATTTTATTGTATGTAATGAGAAAATATATTATTATTTATATTTGATTTGAGTGTTACTTTCTGCCCTTCCTTGCATTGTCACTCTACGCTAGGAAGGGTAGAAAATAACACACCAATCATGATAACCCTGACAGAAATATTATATTTTATGAAAATGTTATTCTATTTATATCATTAATTTTAATTAATGCTGATATATTTAGGTTACAAGGCCACAAGATTACAAGAGGTAAACAATTTTCAAATGATAGCTAGTTGATATGAAAAATAAGTTTTCTTCATTCACTACGATATTTTGTATGAAAATAATTATTTGTTGAAGGTACTTTTTTAAAGCCACGTGTTGAAAAAGAAATTATTCAACAGAGGTTATTCAACTGTAAAATCATTTATCGTTAAAAAAAAAATATATATATATCAACAGACTTTATGTATTAAATTTTTACGTTATACAGTCATTTTGGTCCCACATTCATTTTACCTCCCTTTTTCCATTAATACAACATAACGAAAGAAAAATAGAAAAAAAATTATAAATGATAAAGTAGAAATTAATGACAGATATCCCACCAGTTTTGTGTTGTACAACGTGGATTTTTATAAAAAAATTAATAATAATATCTAATCAATATATAAAATTTATTTTTTTCTGTTTATTCTTTACTACACACATTTTTTTCACGATATTGACCTGATTTTCTATTTCATAAAAAATAAATCAGAAAAACTAAAACCATAACCACGATTTTGTTTATGCGATACAGCTTAATTATATTTAATAAATTACTAGAATTAATTTACGTTCGAGCTCATTAAGATAATTCTTGGATCTTAACGTGTGTACAAAACTCCAAAATACCTCAAAAAACTAAAAAAAAAAAAATAACTCATACTGAACAATTCCAGCATTACATAATAGACATACAGCGGAAAATGATGAGTGAAGTGGATTCCTGTAGTTTTCTTCCACTAGCTAAATATACGTTTGCATACCATTCAATACTCTATATACTTCAGGGAACGCAAAGCAAAATATTTCCAACGAAACTCTGATAAGTACCTCTTGTAACTCAAGTGCTCATCAAGCACCTAAGGTCAAAACTGTGATGCTTTAGATAATTGGGATATGTAGTAGAAAATTATAAAATTTATTTACCTTATTTAATCTATAAATAAGTCTACACGAAAGAGGAGGAATTTATCATTTTAGTATATACAAAAAAAAATTTGATAGCTCATTAAGCATGTTAGACTGTCTTTGTTAAGTTTTTAAGGGTTAATGCCCTTTTGTTATTATTGTTTCCCAGTTTTGTTTTACAGTTCAATTACCCAAGCAGATTGTATTTTCCAACTTCTTACTTTATTTAAAAATGAAAAAAATTACGTTTGATGTATGGAAAGCTTAATATAATAATAACAAAAATAATGATAGTTAATAATAATTCATAGGTTCTTCTCAGTAAATCTAAAATGGTTACAAACATATATATTAATTACGATTTTAGTTGCTACATACTCTAAACACCAATAAATTTTATTAAATAGTATAATAAATTTTATAAAACTTCGTAATAGTCTGAAAATAAATTCTTAATGATAAAATTTTATTTGACATATTGAATGCAATACTGCTTATCCCGACTTTCTATTCTTAACCAATGTGATGAAACGTAACTCTGATATCTTTCGTCCAATGATGCGCATAATTAGTCGCTAAAACTAATAGAACCAGATATTTCTGGGGGATTATTACACCAGAGTAGTTCGGAAAGTTCTTGATCTGACACGGATATACGATGCGAAGTTTCATTTTCGAGCGATTAGTTGCTTGTTTGTGGCGAGCTAGAAAAAAAAGGTTTTTACATTATCTGAAAAATGGATAAAGCTGAAGTTCGAGCTGTTATAAAATACTTTGTTTTGAAAGGTTTCACCCCCATGAACGTACAAAGAAAAACAAATTAGATTCCTCTTAAAATAATTCTTCCCTTTCGTTTTCGACGGTAAAAAAGTGGATTGCTGAAATTAAACGTTGTCGTACTCCCACTCAACTGATGAACTCTCGGGGCACCCAAAAATCTCTACGACCCATGAAAATGTCATGAAAATGTACAATATCATAATAAATGATCGCAAGCAGAAGGTACGCGAACTTTCTGAGATTTCAAATATCTCAATAGATCGTAGCCACAATATTTTACAAGATTTTTTGGTTATTAAAAAGTTTTCCACTTGATTAGTGGAGGGAAAAATCATTCGACCGAACCCTTTTTCAGAACGTTTAAACTTATTTATATGCAATTTCACTGAGTTTTATCAGTGATTATAACAGAAAATGAAACATAATGAATTATAATGAATTAAATAAATAATAATGAATAAATAAATTAATATGAATTAAATAAATAAATTAATGAATTATAATGAATAAAAAGTATAATGAATTATACTCCAAAGAACAAATAGCAGTCCAAATAGTGGGTGGCAGTCGGTAAATTTACACTAAAAAAAGCGAAAACCAGTTCCATCTGCAGGAAAACAGGTTCCATTTACAGGAAATGTTACGGCTACGGTTTTTTGGAGATTAAAATAGTGTGGTGGGTACTCGTAGACTAATAGGAGAAAGGAAAGACCATTTCCGAGGATTATTGGCTGCACTATTGAACTGATTAAAAGTTGCTGTTTAAGTTAAACCTGCGTATCTGGCCAAAAATACGTGCTCTTTCACCACCTTAATGACCCTGCACAAATGTATCGGATTGTTGCTGTAAATATCTATGATCTACGCTTCGAAGTTCTTCTACATGAGCACATTTACCGGATTTGGCATATGTTCCAATCTGCATAACTGGAGTATCTTGCAACCCTGTGTTCTTCTGAATTCGATCTCATTCCTCAAATCTCCTTTAACCAGCAAAAGCCCATCATTTGTATAAGCGATGACGTGGCATCCACTGATTAACCTCAACCGCATCAAAGAATTGAATTCAACAACCCATAGCAGGGATTCTAAAACACTTCCCTGCAAGCAATCTAGCATTTATTCTGCTTCTGAGACACTGTTTCGAAAAATGATTGATTGCTAAAAAACTGTACAACACTTTCGCTTATTCTGCGTAAAATCACGCTTTCTGCTGAAAGAGGGCAGAGAGCCATCATAGATTATTAAAGCTCCTGATATGTCCAAAAAAATACCTAAGCTATACCTATATACCTAAGCTACTAACCTTAAGAATAACATCTTCCACACCATACTGGTGATCCACAACAACTTTCTAAAATTCAACCTATCACTAATAGTGATAAGATACATTAGTATGTATAATTCATTTATGGTCTGATTAAAGAATGAATATTAAAAATAAAAATAAAAACTTGTCATTTAATACAATAAGTAAAAGAAAATAATAGTAATAAAATTTAAAAAAAAGAATTATTAATTAATTAAAATAAATTACACACAACATTAAAAAATGATTTAAGCATTTGATTAAATTTAATTAATTTGAAAATTGCATGTATTTCTAAGGATTATATTTTTTTATACAAATAGACTAACGAAAATTAAAAAAAAATAAAGAAAATTTTGTTATAATGAATATAACATATTAGATAAGAAACTTGATATGAATTAATATTCCCCTTTCTTTTATAACAGTTAGATATATGGAATTAATTTTTAAAACCCAGCAATATATTACATGTTATAACAAGCACATGCTACTTATCATGTCAAAATTTTTTTGTTTTTAATTCTTAATAAATTATGGATTATCAAAATGTAAATCGCAAACTTACCACTGTCATGAATTATGAAAATAAAAAAAAAAATGTTTCTTAAAAAAAAAATAAAATAAAAAGTAAAACATAATACTATAATTTATTCTAGTATACAGTTTTTTATACAACTTTAAACGCTTCGGCTACTCGTATGGAAATGTAAAGTCCGTTTTATTTTATATTTTAACGGAAACAATTGGTTAGATGTAATTGTATTATATGTAATTGTGTGTGCGCGCGCGCGCGTGTGTATTATGTATAATTTACATTGTTTTAAACATTTAAATAAATAAAACTGTTTATATCTTCCATTTTAAACTAAATTTTTTTTTCTTAATTTTTAATAAGAATGCATAATTCTGAGTTTACTTTTCATGATACATTAATTACTTAAATTATCTGGTTACAATTAGTTACGAACTGATTATGGATTTACAATGAATTCTTAGAAGAAAACGTTATTGTTTAAAATGCAATAGATTCCTTGAAACTTTTATGTAATTGGGTTGTTTTTAATATATAAATATATATATATATATATATATATATTAGATACTAAATATTAGAGACACCCTAGAAAAATCTGATTTAGTTCTTGTCCTTGAACTTCTTTCAAAAGATAAAGCTCTAAGAAGTGAATTTTTCACTAAAACCTAACTTTCTACTTTTTTCAGTGTTTATCCATTAATAAATGATTTTTTATGTAAACTGAAAAACCTAATGTTTGCAATGAGAAATATTTTTATATTTTTAAATTAAGACAAATGAATTTGCCTTCACAAACTTACCTCTTATCAGCCTGCTTCCTGTGCTCGCTAAGGTATTTGAAAAGCTCTTTTTAAAAAGACTGAAGCAGTTCGTGGTCGATTAAATTCCAGCTCACCAATTAGGGTTTAGGAAGCAGCATGCTGCAGTGAAGCAAGCGAACAGAATTATTAACGTTATAAATCATGCTCTAGAGAAGCACTACTGTTTCAGCGGTTTTCCTCAATGACAGTCAGACTTTTAACAAGGTTTGGCATGTAGGGTCGCTCTATAAACTGAAAAAGATTTTACCGTTCGTTTTCTACTTAGGGCTGAAATCTTACCTAGAATACCTTACCCAGAATCTTACCTAGAATTTTCAGGTTAAGCATGGAGAGGTTTTGACGGATTTGTTCCTTATACAATCAGGAGTACCTCAAGAAAGCGTTCTCGGACCTATCTGGTATGTTCTGTTTACGGATGACTTGCCAATTACGGCAGATACCACAGTTGCAACGTTTGCTGACGATACTTGATTGATTTTTCTATGTTAGGCGGCGGTCCAAATGAGGGATGTTAACTCTATCTAGGCAGATATTGCAAATTTACATGACACGACTTACGTACATGATAGTATAAACATGTACCTTCCATTTTACTAGTCATTCATTGAAAAAGTCTAATCTCTGATTGTAGTTTCTCCACGTTACTGTTGTGTCAACATCAATTGTCATAATCGTCGTGTCATCAGCAAAAGACGCAAGAGTAACATAGTTCATGCTAGGAACGTCGGCTGTGTAGATTGAAAAATACATAAGAAGGCCTAAATTTGAATCTTGCGGAACACCGATTTGATATCCAAAACCCTGATAAATTTTGACCATATTTAACCTTTTAAAACCGTCCCATCAAGGTAGTTCATTTACCAATACATTGCAATGATAAATCATTATTGATTTAATTATCATTACTTGGCAGTGGCTTTAGGTTTTCCTTACATTCAAAGAATATTTTTTGTTGACTTAAATTAACGTTTTGAGGTATAAATATATGTTTAGACTAACATAAACAAAAGGATAAATTAACTTATTTAAATTTAACCTTTTGTTTATGAAAGTGAATTTTTTTCTAAAAAGAATGTCATTCTTATAAAATAACAATACCAAACTTTACCAAACCAGAAAAAGGAGCTGTTTTCGTATAATTCAATAAAATACTTTGGCTTACGAGAATGATTTTTTTTATGCTACCGATGCAATTTTTAATAAACTGTCAAACCATTTGAAAATTTTCCCACCAATTATTTAAAATAGAATTAAATAATTTTCTACAGCTACATCTGAATTGTGAATTATTTTGTAGCAAATATTTTTAATTGATTTATTTTCCTGAACATTATTTCATGTGTTTGTATTTCAATAATTAATATGGACTTTAAACACATCTATTTCTTGGCTTAAAATTTGTTTATATATTTATAGTTTATCTTATGTTAAAATGAACTATATATTTTTATTTATTGATCAGATTAAACTTTATTTACTTACATTACACAGTAAGTTATCAACAATTAAAATATCGTTGTTTAAATATACCAAATTTTGTTTGTCTCTGTCACATAAAAACTCACATTTTGTCTCATATAATCAGATACTCATTTGATGTATCACTGAGGCCACTTTAGTGACCAAATTATAATCAGTTAGTCATAAATGCCAAAATTATAAAGAATTTCCCCAGTAGGCTAATTTTATATTTAAAAATTTACTAAAATGTGAAACGTAGTATACAAATAGAGTTCTTAAATTGTCTTTATTTAATTTTTAGGTGATTAGGAAATCTCCTTTTGGTGATAATCTTGTGTATCTGACTACCATCTATCTTTCTCTTGGCAACACAAATTTTTATCAAAACGCGTAAACTATAATTTCTTTGAACTTTAATATATCTGCTGCTTATTTATTTTTTTATAGCCGTACATCCACGTAGAGTTTATCATTTTTTCTACGTTTTTTTAACGCTTACAACTTCTTTCATTTATCTGTTCTTTTCAAGTATTTAAAATCCATCTGAACATAATTCGACACCAAAAAATTTTCCTGGTATACTTGACAGTCACTTTCCGACTGGATGTAAACTGGAAATCGCATTTATATCGTGATTTTCAACCGGTCTGATAACGTGTCCTTTTTATACCAATGGGTAATTTCTTATTGTTTTTGTTTGTTCTTAATGGCTGTCATTGTTTATTTTATCTTATTCTCCAATCTCAGGAGCTAATAGCGCCTGTCTATCTCTGAGCCAAGACTATGCATATTCACCCCCTTCTCATATGTCCTTCTCTGGTTATGGAGAGTCATAGCCAAGTTCAAAAAAAAAAAAAATTAAATTTAAAAAAAAATTAAAATTTTAAAAAAATGAATAACTAAAAAGCTAAATTACACAACTGAGCATAAGATGGTAGAGTATACTACGCAGTTTTTCCCTCCTTATAAACTGTGATCGTAGGAACTATTTTAGCATAATACAACTCCTATTCTTAATTCTAGCTCTGTTCCTATATCATTTATATTCGTCAAAACAAAGCACAAATGTTAAAAATCATTCTTGGGTAGTTGGAGAAAACACCAACTGGCTGCGTTGCACCACCCATTCTAAAACCAAATTAAAATATTGCGGTGATAGCAAGCCACCATATCGTAAACTGCTGTTATTGTCACCTATTCAGTCACTAATTAGTTAATAACATAAAAAATTTCCATAAAGATTTGCATACAAATTTTTTTTCAGATTTATCAGTTAAAAATACCGAAATTATTCATAATACTCCATTAATATTTTCTATAAATGTTATTGTATGCTAGATTGAAATCGATAAATTAATTTCACCTATATATGTTTATTATATTATCTTTTTTTTCTCTAAATCTAATTTACATTAAGAGTTTTTTTCTGTTGTTCCCATTTTTTATAAATTCGGATTGATATTGTTTAACATATGAAGTTTATCGTTTTAATGAGATAAATAACATTCCTTATAACTTTTGAAAAAGAGTAAAATCCCACTATGTTTTTTGACGGTTTGCTCTGACCCGGTTTTTTTATTCCTTGTATATTAACTTTTGGAATCACCCATTTGGAATAACTTTATTCTACAAAATGTTAAAATTTACTACCAACTAACTGTTCAATAATGTTTATGCTTAAATAAGTGTGAGTAAAACTAAGATTTTAAGATTACTCAAATTACAAAATTTTAACAAATTGTGTAAATTGTAAAATTAAAATTGTGACTTGAATGTTAAGAAATTGAACATACCACTATAAAGTCCAAAATCCCCAAAAAATGGATTTTGGGCTTTTTAGAACACTTTTGGTTCAGTAGAATGCATTTAAAAAGGGAAGTTACACAATTAGATGTTACAGTTGCCCTAAATCCTAAATTTCAACATCCTACGGCTAATCGTTTTTAAGTTATGCGAGTTACATATGTACGTACGTACAGACGTCACGCCAAAACTAGTCAAAATGGATTCAGGGATGGTCAAAATGGATATTTTCATTTCAAATCAGAAAACCGAAATTTATCGCTATCATAATACTTTCTTGTACTTCGTACAAGTCTAACAATACGCTTCCATGCATGGCTAATCCATGGTCGTTGTCCTGGCCTCATTAAGGTTTAGCCGGAGTATTTTATATCATCGATCTGCTTGATCCACGTTTTCTTTGAAGCTGTTCTGCTTAATTATTACTTAGAATGTATTTAAAAAATCACAAATCCAGACATCTTTATTAACGACCATGAAAAATTTAAAAAAAAGAATTTTTATATCTTTAGATGAGAACATATATTTATTTATAAATGCAAAATATTATTTACTCACATTTTGATATATTTCCCAAACATTCATTTCCTTAAAATGAAATTTTTTTTTAAATTCTTATTATACTATAAAATATTTAGCAAATACAAAGGAACCTTTTTAGGAAATTCCATTCTGAAATTATAATCCTAATTGGTAGTTTGTCAATCTGTAAACATGATAATAATATAAACGATAACAATGCAAAAAACATTTTACGTAAAAAAATAAACATATTGAACCAAGTGTTATATGCAAATAAACATTTTATAATTGAAAAAGATAAAAGGTTTTCTAGAATACCAATAAACTTATTGATATCCTAGATGATTGAATAATAGATTTTATTCGTTAAATCAAAAATTACAATTTTATTTTTCTACTTGTGTTAGATTTATTCTGATAAAAGTAATTTCCATTCAATGGCTTAAGATCATTAAAATAAAATGTTAAAAAAATTCTTTAATATATAGTTTAATTTTAATTAATAAAAAAAAACAATTACTATTAAAAGATCATGCTATGTTATGATAATATTCATAATTATATTTAATAATTATACTTAAATACTATTAAATTATACTTATACTGTTCATAATTATATTTAAATTTTTTTTTGAAAAATGTCTCCCTTTGTAAAATTGTTTTGATGATAAAGAAAGGGCTAAAGAAACAAAAATCTGTAGACCGGGGAATAATTTATTGTAGATACTTCATAAAGCCAGAACCGTGGTTATAATGTGTAAGTGTGTGCGCAAGCACGTAATATATATGATAATGTATTTCATTTAAAATATTAAAATTGAGTTATTACTCGTATTAACATTCCTTAAAATAATTTATTAAATGTTTGTTTTATTGTGTATAAACTGAGTGTAGTCTAAGTACACTATTCGAACGTTCATTTAAAATAGAAATAAAAATCTGAATTGTACAATCTCCTACGTATTTAGCATTTGTATGCTGGTAGCGTTTCTAAGGAAACTCGGCCATATTCTCCGTGAAATAATCCTGCTGGAAACTTTTTCAAAGCCGGAGAGATTTTCTTTATCATTGAAAGTTTTTCTATTGTGAGAAAGACCCTATTATTGTACTCTATACGACCTGTGGGGTTGTAATGCGGAATTGTACTGTTATTGTAAAGGTTACTGTTGTAAAGTCATATTTAAATTGGCGGTTATGAACAAGTAATATTTTGAATTTATTCATTAATTAGTATATTGTTAAAAGTTATTACTCAATTTTTTGTTTTACAGTTATTAAATTTTGTGAATATTTTATTAATTTTTAGTTACATTTAAAAAAAAAATTGTAAATAAAATCAGTAACATCGGTGACTATTGATACTTATTTGTTAAATTTATCGTTGAAGATAAATCAATAGAAGAGATATAACATGAAAATAAGAATTTATAAAAAAAGAAAAAAGTTATGTATGTATTTCTATAAATATTTAATTACTTTGAATGAATTAAATATATATTAAAAATAAAGTGTAAAGCAATTTTCAGATGTGTATTGGTTTTTTTTAAATTATTTATTAGGACATATTTAAGAAGAAAAAGACTGAAGTTGGAGCAAAATGATAAATTGTGGAACTGTAAGGAGTTTTCAAGACTCTTTTCTTGAAATTTTGAACAGATTTAAAATCGATACGCAACGAAAAACAGTTGATTTTCTTATTCACATGAGAAAACATCATAAAAATAAAACGAAAAAAAGGGAACAAATAAATTGAATTTTTACAATTTCTTTTTTTCTGCATCTTCCTCCTCTTGCATTGTAAGACTTTTTCTAAATTTTTCGTCTAATAAGAATTTTAATAAACTAATAAAGTATAAATATCGGGTGACTTTAAAATGAACTGGGTTCGAAACTACTGTTCAAATATTTTTAAAAATTGATTCTCAAAATTAAATACAGCGCTTTTTCACATTAATCGAGCATTACACAGCTTCAAAGATATAATGAACACTTAAACTCTTCTATAAAACATATGAGTTGGCATTTTCTAACTAACGTATCCAACCAAAATATAACTTTGTCATCATTAAAAACCTTGGGCATTCCGTAAGTATATATATATATATTGTCGCTTGTTCGTGGTTAAGCCAGGTTATTGAGAGACTAACAACTAAAAATTTCTTATAAATACAATTTATTTCTCTAAAGACATATCAATAAAATAAATAATAACTATAATGATAATAATGATAGTAATAATAATACTAACAACAACAACAACAATAATAATAAATATACAACAAACAAAATCGTAATTTAAATAAGGACAAGCTTTGCTTAAAAACAATTAAATTATAAAAACCAGAATACAGTCTAATTTACTAAAAACGTTATAATAACTGCCAAAACCTGATATTGTATTAACAACAAGACAATACTAGATAAGTCTGAAGTTCATACAATTAAATTTTTTCAAATATTAATACTTTTACTATCTACAGTAGAATTACTCTTTACGCTTTATGAATGAATATAATAATACTATCAATTTCACTACTGTTTACCAATAACCACAATTCACCGAACCACTTCCTGCATTAATCGACTGTCCACAATAGAATTATAGTAATGTACTCTTCACTCGTTGTTACTACACGATTACTGATATCGCCGTCACTTCAATTTCATCGAAATCGGGCTTGCGAAACTACTCTTTCCGTTATCACGACTATGTCGAATATGGCTTCGTAGAATGACTGACCCTCTCCGCTGGTTCCTGGCATTATTTATATCCCCTGGCCTGCAAAACCAGTACTCGCCTCATCCTTTAACTGTTGAAACGTAATAATTTTCATCGTTCGCACCCTTGCGTTTTCTATAAATTCTTATTCCAATCCTGTATACCTTCTGGTCTTCGAAACTACTCTTTCCGTTATCACGACTATGTCGAATATGGCTTCGTAGAATGACTGACCCTCTCCGCTGGTTCCTGGCATTATTTATATCCCCTGGCCTGCAAAACCAGTACTAGCCTCATCCTTTAACTGTTGAAACGTAATAATTTTCATCGTTCGCACCCTTGCGTTTCCTATAAATTCTTATTCCAATCCTGTATACCTTCTGGTCTTCGAGGTGCCATTGTCTCTATTACAAAGGACAGATCGTTAAACGGATCTGTTTTGTCTGAGAAAAGAATACTTTTTAGTTCCTTCTAGATTTTTCTTTACTTTGTAATTTTTTATTCTTAATTGGAAGAAATCCGTTATACTATTCCTGTTGCAATATAAAAGAGTAGTTTATTCATAAATTATTAAAACGTAATGAAATATATATAAATACACAAAGTTATAATAAATGAACAAAAACACTTTAAATCCAATCACTTTTAATTACATGTTTTTCTTAACTAAATAAGAAAACTACCAGCCAACGCGTAGATGTAAACAAAAACACTTAATCAATCACTAAAGATGGTCAAAAGAGCAATCTTGTGACATAAGTTTTAATATCTTTGTATTTAATAAATGTAATTAAATTTGTTATTTATATATACACATAAAAATAGGGAAAGAAATGATTATTATACATTGTACAATATGACGTTTGTGATAACACTTAATTGTAAACTATACGTTCAAATTATATCGATATTTTCTTTAAAAAAAAATTACCTCAACCTTCTTTGGATATATGGTACTTCCCTTAAGATTGACACAGTTAATGACAGATTTGTAATTTGCAATTTTTGAAATATAATCTTTTTATTCTTTTTATGGTTTTTTGTAAAATTTAATATTTTTAAATTTCATATTATACAGTTTGGTATTTATCTGGTGCTCTTTCTCTGTGAGATAAAACACAAAAATTGGCTCAGTTTTCTTTAAAGTTTGTTTGTACTAATTATACATATGATTGAATTTATGTATCGTTTTTCCCAAATAGTATTTAGTACAATCAGTTTCTATATTCCTAGTTCTCTATAAGTGTTTTGTTAGTTTCCCTTTATCATTTTGTGCATTGCATTTATTGTTTTGTAAGCTAAACAGAAACATTCTTTCGTAAAAGTCTTGCCTTATTAGTATTAATTTTGATTGATGTACGTCGAATTGCCATTAAAACTAAGAAAGATGGGTACTAATTAGATTCGGAACCTGTTTATTTTAGTAGAAAAGGTTTCATATAATTTGAAAGTGAATTTGTTAAAATTATTAATATTTTATTTTTAATATTATAAAACAAAATATAAATTATATCTTAAAAAATTTAAATTATAAAATTAAAATTATATTGTAAAATAAGTAATAACTAATGACAAATGAAAAAAAATAATAATAATTTGACTTAAATTAAATATAAATTTTGTAACCAAAAATGAAATAAACTCGAAATTAAATTAAAAACAAATTAATAAATGTTAGAAATTATAAAGGCATTTATTATAAATTATAATATATAGCTAAAACTGCAATCTTGGTTAGTTAGATTCTCCAAGAATCATTATAATAGGATTTGCTCATTTTTACGTTTTTCCTGGATAATCTAACAATCTGAAAAATACAAATCTATATAATGTGAATCTTTTCTTACGTTTGCTACAAATTTTGTGGAAGTGTGTTGAGCACTTGTATAAAAATAAATAATTAGATAAACTATACCTAGTTTGACTGGTAAATAATTGGTGGGTTCATTTTATTTAGCATTGAAATAGTTAGGTAATAATAAAAAAAAATTATACTGTCTTCATAGTAATTTATATTCTTTTCCTTTAATAAATTATTTTGAGAGATAATGTTGATATATACTCAACAGATTTTCTAAGGAATTTCATTAAGTTGCCGAATTTGTCACTGGAACAAAAGACCGTATTTCAATTGAGCGTGACTCCATTAAGCTGTTGTCGAATTATCATAAGGGTTTAACATGGCGCCTTTCTGACGCCACCAACGTACTGTCTTCTTTCTTTACCAATTTTTTCACCTTTAAATTTCCCCTTTCAAAATAATTTACTTCACAGAATTAATTTTGAATAAAATAATAGTCCTTTCATTCTTTTATTTTTTACAATTAGTCATGGATAAATAGTACATTTCACACGAAAGGAATACTTTCTTTTATAGTTTATTAGAGATAAACTTCGTAAAAATAATATAAAAAATCAAGTTTTGAGAAATGCTGTTATATCGTATTATATATATACACACACGTTTTAAATTAAAAATTATAAGAATAACCAAAAACAATTAATTTATGAATTACACTAACGTGAATTTTTCTACACTAATTTCAAATACTACACTGGTTTGTAATATCTCTAAACAGGCTATAGACAATTAAAATTTTACAGTGCTGTTCTGGTTAGATAAAAGAAATTTTCATAAAAATCATTTTAATATTTCGCCTAAGATGTTATTTACCTTAGAAAACTAACATATTTATAGTCCTAAATCCATATTCGCTACGGACATTCCGGTCCTGGATGATAGCATCATCGTCACGTTTGCTGATGACACTGCTATCCTGGCCGTTAACGAAAACCCTGGCCTAGCTTCGCAGACACTACAAATGGCGCTGGATCGTGTGTGTCCGTGTAGCAGAAAAAGTGGAGGATTAAAGTTAATCAGGGTAACTCGACGCACGTCACATTTGCCATGAGAAGAGGTGACTGTCCCGGTTTGTACTTCGATGGTGATCCCGCAAACGGAGACTGTGTGGTATCTGGGACTTCACCCAGATGATGAAGAGGAAACAGCTCAACGCAAGGTACAGGGAACTTCATTGGCTGCTACGGAGGAACTCAGGCCTCATGTTATCAAACAAGATCTTAATTTTCAAGACTATCCTGCGTCCAATCTGGACGTACGGTGTGGAATTGTGGGGAACGGATAGTACTAGTAATGTAGAAGTTATAAAACGATTTCCGAACAAAGTAGCGAGGGGAATTGCCGAGGCTCCGTGGTTCACGCGGAATGATGAGATTTAGGATTATCTGGAGCTCCCATCGGTTCGTGAGATTGCACAACAGCGCAATGTCAAATACCTGCAGAGGCTTGAGAATCATGTAAACCACTTTGCAAATAATCTACTCGTTAACTGTAGAGACGTCCGACGGTTGAAACGAACCCATGTACTCGACTGAGGGACTGCGTAACAGTTTGGAATCTAACACCGTCAAGTTTAGTGGTTTCGTATCTAATTTCTTGTTACTTCTCTTTCTTTTTCTTTTTTATTTGTTATTAATGTTTGTTTTGTGGAGTATATGGTGCTGAAATTGATGGTTTGTGATTTATGACTGAGCTTGAAATTTCATATATGACTTTGTTTGCTTGCAACTGTTTATTGTGTTATTTTGGGGGTTCCTTAAGGACTTTCTTATCACATGATTTTGACAGGAAACTTACTTATGGCCCCGCAATAGAGCCGATTGTAATTATAATTGTTATTGAGCAAAAAAATAAAAAATAAATCCATCTCACTGATATCTGCGTGAAGTGTCAGCGTCATCGTCTTTCATCTAAATGTTTCTGAATTCGAATTATCCAATGTTTCTAGTTCAAAATAAGTTTTTCAAAACTTAATAAATAATCCTCTGCCAACATACTCAATATATATCTCAAAAACTACAGAATAATTACAAACATGACAACTTTGATATGTTTTGAACAAAAATTTCGATTTTCAAGATTAGCAAGAAATTTTTAAACTGTTATTTCACCAATTATAAAATATTATTATTAATTTTTTTTTTATAACATGTATTCCAGTGTAAAATACTGAACCAAAATACATACCATTATATCCTGCTAATATAAAATTAAGTTAATTATCCCAAAGTGTTTATTCAAAAAGATCAATACTTGAATTCTGTCGGTATTATATTCAAAACTTCAAAAAAAAGGAAGCACTGTTACTAATTAAAATTTTTACATTAAAGTGAAGTATAAACATTTTTAATAAAGTCATATTTTTTTAAATATTTTTTTTAACAATACATAAAATGTTTTTCTATTGAAATTATTATTTTCTTTTTAATTTAAGAGAAATACAATTAAAAACAACACGAAACAAATTTTTTCATTTGAAATACTGAGAATTTCTATCCTTTCATAATTTATGATTCATATCAGAAAATTTGTTATTTCAATGTATAACTATCACAACTGAACGGGCTAGTATCGATAACAATATTTTTGTTGAATGAGCACAACTGTCAAAAAACTAAAAGAATAGAATTCACTAATTTGTAAGAAAGTACTTCACTTAATGAATTAAGACAATCTTTACCTAAAAATAACAATAATATAAAATCAAATTATGATATAAAATTAAAAATATATTAGTTACAAAAATTTTTAAATTTTTAGCGAAGATTTAGGTGCGAGTACTTTAGAAAAACTTAAAGGATTAACAAATCTCAGTTTCGAAATAAACACAATCAGTAAAACTTCAAGCACCAAATAATTAAGACTCAAAAAATCTGAAAATTAATTTATTAATTATGCTTAATTTTAAGAATATGCGAAGAGAATGATAGCGCTGAGCTAGCACGATAGGTTTTATATAAAATGAACTGTGTATAGTTTAGTTCTTCATAGAAATTTAATTACATTAATGTATATAATTTACGTATTAATATGTAAAAGTTCGTGTTTATCAGTGTTTCATACACTGATATGTTTCTAAGTCACCGGAAAGTATTTTAGATTATTTTTAATGCATTAGCTTAATTTGAATTAAAATTATGCGTACATATATTATTATTATTATTTTTTTTTATTATTATCATTATTATCAGTACTAATCTTTAATTAAATTATCCCGGTTAAATAAAATTAAAATTTATTTAAAAGAATTAATAAAATTAATTAAAAATTTATTAATCTATTTCAGACAGGCAAAATGTAAAAATACTGTTTCTTGTTCACTTATGTAGTTAATAATAATTAATATAAATTCAAACTGATATTTAATAAACGTATTAAGCATTTATTTGAAATATTATTCAAACTTTTTGCTACCATTTTTACAATATACATACATATATATATATATATATATTTTTTTTTTTTTTCTTTTTTGAAAACTCATTATTTCTTTAACATACAGTGTTTTATGTATATCATACAGTTTATATATTGTTTCATATATACATCGATGGGTATTTTTTTTATAATTTTTTTTATGTGTTTATATATATATATATATAGTTAAAAAGTACGTATAAAATAAATTTAAGTAGTTATTGATCTTTTTCCGGCCTCCGCGGCACAAGTAGTAGCGTCTCGTTCTTTCATCCGGAGGTCTTAGGCATGGCATTTTCACATGCTACTGCCATCTCATCCTATGAAGCAACACTTAATCTTGTTAAGCAACTTAAAAATGAAATCGTAGAATTCATTTTCATTCAACACAAAATAAAGCTTTATATAAAGTTAATTAAATTTTATTTTTTTAAAAATAATATTTAAAATTAAAAAAAATTATTAATTTTTTATGAAGTATATTATAATGTTTAACTTGGTAAGATGCTGCTTGAATTAAAAGTTAAGCAAATCAATTATCTGCTGTCACTGTTATTCCACAAGACAAAAACGAAAGAAATGAGACAGATGATTTTACAATCGGCTAGCTGATCAGCAAAAGACGTGACGCTTGCTAACAAAGAAAAATTCTGTTGGAATATGAGAAAGAACCAATCAGAAGGTTCATAATGGAACATTTTAGAGAATTTTTATTTCAGACATCCTATTATCACCGAAATACGTAATACAATCGTTGAATTGTATTGTCACAATATACAAATGAATTTCTACTAGATTCCTAGCCATGTGCCATTCCTAGTAACGATCATGCAAATTCCGCTGCTAAAGATGCATGTAGCCAAAGATGCATGTGTCTTTCTCCACTTGAGTTTCAATTACCTATTTCATTAGTTCCATTAAACATATACTTCGAAGAAGGTTGGACTGCTACAGCGGATAATAAAAGACACGGTGTTAACATGGGACTCTTCATGCAGAAAAATTCGCTGCCGAGAGGATGTGGTCGGTCCTGAATCGATTGCGATTAGAACATACGAGATCTACTTATAGGCACCTGTCAGTGTACAACGCACCACTGTGCGTCCGATGCGACTGTCGCTTGACTGTGGATCACATCCTTATAGACTGCTTGTGCTATGCGGCTTTATGTCGCAAATTTAAATAGCCGAGGGACATAACGACGCGTCCTAGGAAATGATAAGAATGTACTAGACCGGGTATTGTTAACATCTAAAAAGAATTAATATACTTAATAAGATATAATCTGTCAAAAATGTTAGTATTATTTCGTTATTAACGTTTCATATATTATCCTAATTATTGCATTTCTTTTACTATATGAATTTTGAAGTACTATATGAAAGTTTTCGTCATGAAGAAAAATAATTTTCATCTCGTTTTCCTATAAATTCTTATTCCAGTCCGGTAAACCTTCTGTGCGTCCTGAAGGGCAGCCATACCAGAAGCGGATGAAGAGCTTCTACACAACCTCTCCTTTTCAAAACTTACAAGTAAGATAAAATAACCCAGCAATAGCGACTCCTCCGGAAAAGGGAACGCATTGCTCCCTCCTTATAGCTAGTGCCCCGTTGTGGCGTATTCCTGCTAGCCTATTAAGCGTTAGCACCGAAAGGACTTCAGTGGACGGTCTGAAGGGGAATTACGTCGGGAGGACAGGCTTTATAAGCCTAGCCTTCCGCGATCGGCCCATGAACTGGGTTCGATAACGCTGGTTGAACAACGGATTGGAATGCAATTAAATCCGTCTTAAAATACTAAATAATAATAAAGAAAACTGGAAAAATTAGACCCGCTAACTAAAAATAAACCTTAAAAACACGCCCGATAGAATCACCCTGCAGCAAGGGACTCTGTCCAGGTTCTGCGATAAAGTAGGGAGTAATAAACTCCCGCCAACTTTGCATTCCTAAACCTTCTGGTTTTACAACGGTAACCATATTATATTAATATTTTAATAGCCGAGAAGAAGTCTCTTATTATTTTGATCCTAGCCAAGATAATGCAAAAGCGTTTTTCACCAAAAAATAATAATGTAGCATTAGTGTATTTGTAATCGACAAAAAAAGAAAGGAGTAACTGAACTTAGGAAGGAGAAAATTGTAGAAGAATCACGAAGACGTTGAACACTTCCACGGTAAAACATTTTTTATGTTCTGGACAAGTGCTCCGATATTAACAGCTAATTCTTCAAACAAAATGCAGAAAAATATTTAGCGGGGTCTACCAGTAAAATATAAATACAATAATATTCTCCATTATTTCCTATTCTATGTGAATTTTTAGTTTAAAATATTTACTACATCCTTCATCCTCAATTATATTTATTTTTATTATTGCAATATTTATCTACCTCTACAGTGTATACCTTCTGTACAAAACTGAATCCCTTAATCTTAGCAACCCAATTATTCGTTTTAAGATTCTATCCCAAATTGTTTTTCTTTTCCATTTTGTAAGAGATGTATACAGATTAAGATTCTATTAACATTATATTATTGCTAGATATTTATAGCCTATATTAAAAAAAATATACAACAGTTATAGGTAAAAACAAATAACCACATTAAAACCACGCGTTATAATCGATTTAATTATGTCACTACATCTATCGAAATAGATGAAAGAAAAAAATGATCACATTAGTTCTGATTGCAGAGACTTTTTTTTAACCTAAAACGGGATATAATTAAGCGCTTTAAAAATATTTTAAAAAGTAACCATTATGTTTTCAAAGATTAATTTTTGTTTGAATTTATCAAACACAAACTTTATACAGTGCACATGAAAATTTTAAATTATTTATTTATTTTTACTTTCCTAACATCATATCTCTAGAGCTATGCTGCAAGCACTCAAAAATTGTAGTATGGATTTGTTTGCATTTTTAGGCATTTCATGACCCAGAGACCCCAAAAAACAAAAAATAGTGAGGGTAATTTTCGTACGTGGCCTGTTTGAAGCTTTACCCTGTATAAACTTGTTTTGATAAAGTTTTGTATAGTCTCGTGCATGTGGGACAATTTGTTAATAAAATTTTGAAGTCAATATTTCCAGCAGATGGGAGGGTTCGAGGGGTCAATTTTCTAAAACTTTTGCCAACATATCCCCACTTTTTATGTAGCTCAGTATATGCGTACATGCTTGTTAACAAAACAATTTGCTTCAAAACATAATTTCCAAAATTGAAAAAGTAACTTTTTTTATTACGTTTTTTATAACCGAATTTTTTTTTAATGTCTCTAGGCATAGTAGTAGTGTAAGCAACTTAAAAAAAAAACTTAGCAATATTTGAGGAGGAGCCTATCAAAGTTTAAAAATGAATTTATCAATAATTTAAAATAATTTTTTTAATTTATCAATATTTTATTGAGTTTAATAAACTAAAAGTTTAAATAATAAATTTTTAGTACAAAAACTTTTAGTTCATAAAAATTTCATCATACTTCACCCCCACCCACAAAAATGAAATCTTAGGTAACTTTTTATTGTTTGTACATTTTTTAGTGAATTTTTTTTTTAGTTTTTTCCATTTAACAAAGTAAACGTAGAAAACAAAAAAAAAACTTTTGGAAGGTGATTTTGAAGGTGGGAGAGCAGAAAATAAAACAATAGCAATTTTTCGAATTTTTAAAACTTTTTATTTTTACACATATTGGCAATTTTACAATAAAGCTCATCATAAATACCCAACCCCCCAAAAAACTTAGGTATTACAGTTTCTCTATGTAAGAATAAATAACCTCCAATTTTTTGAATTATTTGAGGAATTAATTAACTTACGAATAAATTTTTCTCAAGCATAATATGAAGCTATTAAATTTTTATGAAATAGAACAAGGTATTCTTCATTTAACCTGCAGAAAAGTCTAATAATACCAGCTTGATAGGTTTTTGTAATCACATTACCATCTATAGTTTCTTACTTTTACTTCAGTACCAGTTTTGGTCAAGTACTATAAAATTTTTTCAAAGATCCAATATCAATTTCTATTACATTATTAGTCATATTAATTTTTCTTTACCTATGTTAAATATTATGATGTAACTTATCAGATAAGGGACATAAATCACTTCCGTGATGGATTAGTTTTAAATATTCTCTAAAATTACAAATACCCTATTCTAAGCTTTGTGGAAAATTGAGAAGTAATGTGTTTCTTAGTGCTTTCTTCATTAAGTCATTCTGCCACATATCAGCAAGCTAAGCCTTAGAAATTCAGATGATACTCAACTCTAAAAGTGACACCTTCAGTATTTTTCTCATGAATATTGACTATGCAGTAAGTTTAGAAGTGCTACCAACATTAATGGCCACGAACATGTCATGCTGGTCACATTGCATTACAACAGACATTGATTAATGCATTACAGTTCGATATTGTCTCTTGTGAAGGAATTTCTTATCAATAAATAAATAATATTAAATTATTAATAATATATAATATATTATTATCAATAAAACATCTAAGATCAATCAATTTTCTTTAAATTATAAAATTAATCATCTCATTTCAATAATTAGCTTGAAGGTTTTTGAAAATACTTCATGAAAACTTATAACCTTGTTTTATTGTCACAGGGTAAAGTACTATGAACAACCATACCTCAAAAAGAGTACCTTACTTCTTGGCTTTATCGAGTAAAATGCAAATTTTCTCAATTAATTAACTTAAAACGTTGTTTATAAAATTTTCAATCTTTAAAATAATCTCACTTTTATCATATAATTTTTATCGGGGGAAGGAATATACAATAATATAATACTAGTAAAATCCTTCGTTCATATTGAGCTGATTATATATATTGTGTATACTATATATATATATATATATATATATATATATAGAATATATCTGCTATATAGAAAGTGCTTCATTAATTTATTGCTTTAAACTATTTACCCGATCATTTTTACGGCTTCGACTATTTAAATGGGACTTTATAGAATTGCTTAGTTTGACTTTAATGTTGTTAACTTTTAATCATTTTTAGTTTACATCAAAGTATTCAATATTTTTTAATTTATTAAATGTTCCCTTCAAAATATGTCTACAGATAATAAATGATCCAAACATTTTTTAATTAGTTTAAATGAATCCTATTTCGTCTGTTTTTCTATTCTATAAAATTTCTTAATAATCCGCGACGGTTATAATTAAATCAAAAGTATAGTTATATTAATTTATAAATTATTTTATAATGAAGGCAAGTGGTTTATTTTATAATGAAGATATTTTGTCATGGTAACTATAGTAGAAGCGAAGGTTGTTTAATAGGAAAACTGCATATCCAGTGATGTTACAAAAACAGCCTGAAGCAATGTAATAATCCATGTAATTGATTTTATGGGAGTAAAGGAGTGTCTATTATGGAAGGATAAACGTTGGACTCCCTGATAGGAAATTAAATAGTGATTATGTCCTGAGGGAAGAAGTTCTTCATGCTATAGCAGGTGCACTTGTCTCTTCTTTTAACACTTTACTCTCTCTGATTCAGTTTTACTATCCTTTTCTGACATTCATCTAATCCTTTACTAAAAACTTTGTATTACGTCATCCACTTCACTTTCTCATCTAATCAAAGAGTCTGTTATATTTAATGGTTTATTCATTAAAATGGAAATCTTATTCATTTCACTAAAATGGTTACTCTGTTCTATAATTTTTATTCTATCACAGTTTTTAATTTTATTAAAAATTAAATTAACTATACTTATTAGTGAATTTGTAACACTTGGTTTTTTCTAGAACAAAAAATTGATTAAAATTGGTGTTAGAAAATATAACCAAATCATTAGATTAAGATATTTTTAATTTTACCTGACCCAGACGAGGTGATTTGGTAGTCATATCACTCCCTTATGTACCATTGGATTTAAAATGAAATATAAAACTACTAGGTTTATTCATATACTTCATATCTGAATAGATAAATAAATTTTTTATATTAATATAAAATTATTGTAAATTATTTAGACAAAGACAGAAGTAGTACGTGATTTAAGGTATGCAAAAGAAATTACTTCAACGTTTGCCTGGAAGGATCAAGAGCAACCCCAGAAGATCATGATTAAGTAGAATTACAAGGAAATGGTACAAAATTAACGTTTTTACCATAATAAAGATGAAAATTTAATTTTTATGTTTATTTGTATAGAAGGAAAAGTTCAAACTTTTTACAACGCAGAACCATAGCAACTCTTATACATTAATTATTAATTAAGCCACCACTAATAACACTGCACTCTGAAATTTAAATTTAACCATTGTTACGGTAAAAATTCTATTTTAATATCGTAAACTTTAAATGTAGATCAACCCATCAGTAATACAATTGGGAAGTTGAGTGCGATTATTTTTGACCGACTTTTTAATCTTGCTGAAATCTTTAAGCAAAATTTTTACTGTTTTTCTGTTACCTCGTTAAATGAGTAATTTTTTTTAAACCTTTTAAAAATAATAAAATACTGTTTTATAATTAAGTGACTTAAATACTCATTTTAAAATATCAAAGCAAGATTTTTTCAATTGCTTATTTTTTTTAAATTTTAACGTAACATTTAATCCACGACATATTTAATTAAAAACAATAATAAAAACAATTAATTTCTATTATCTATACCTTCGAGTTTACAGTAAGTTTAGTAAGCATAGTTTTCGTGCCAATTGGACGGACTATTTTAGACACTGTTGAGGGATGTATGAGGGTACTGTACTGAGCAGCACCATTGTGGAGAAAAACGCATGCAAGCAATTAATTTGAAAACGAATGATACTGAACAATATCTTACACTGCAAAACGTTCATTCCCTTCACCATCCTCCTATATTATCTCCACTATACCTGCACTTCATCAAAAACTCATACCCAGAGGGAAGCAGAATGAACTACCACCCATCAACCAACTACGCTAACAAAACTTAATTTACTATTTTTTTTTTATATATATTATTTTTGCTTTGTGTTATGTCGTTTTATATAGTAATTTAATAAAATAGTTTAAAATGAACTATAACTGTACAGATTGTCGCAAAATAAGTTGACACATTTATAAAGTCGATAATAAATAAATGCTTTTTACCTGTTGTTTCATATAGTGCGTGCTTATCCCTATTTCTTGAAAATAGGAATTCCTATTCCTAGGATTCCTAGGAATTCAAATTCAAATTCTTGGATTTGAAAGGATTTCAAATTCTTGAAATTTAATAGTTGTTCTATAATTGGTCTGGCTCTATTAATTATGTTAAATTTTATTAATGATGATATTTCTAAGGAAATTTTTTTAATTTATTAATGAATTTTAAGTTCATGGCAATTTTCTGCCACTCTTAGAATGGCTTAGTTACTAGTGGTAATTCATTAAAAGAGTGTTCTGGGGGTGGTGTAATTGAAAATCATTCAATTGAGGATGATTTATTATTTTTAAAGATTGTAATACGTTTAAATGCTATTGCTTCTCACATAATGAATATAAATATTATAATTCTGATTATTGAAATTAATGATCCCATTGATGAAATTGCGTTTCATGTTATATAGTTGTCAGGGTAATCTGAGTATCGTCGTGGTATTCCGGCTAGTCCTAAAAAGTGTTGTGGAAAGAATGTTAAATTTACTCCTGGAAATATGGTTGAGAATTGAATTTTTAATCATTTTTTATTTATTCTTATACCTGTTATTAGTGGGAATCAGTGAATAATTCTTGCTATAATGGCAAATACTGCTCCTATTGATAATACGTAGTGAAAGTGAGCTACAACATAGTATGTATCATGTAAAATTACGTCAATTGAAGAGTTGGCTAGGATTACTCCTGTTAATCCTCCAATAGTGAATAGAAAAACAAATCCTATAGATCAAATTATTTGGGGTGATTTTTTTTTTGTTATTCCTTGTATAGTGGCTATTCATCTAAAGATTTTAATTCCTGTTGGTACTGCAATAATTATAGTTGCAGAGGTAAAATATGCTCGTGTGTCAATATCTATACCTACAGTAAATATGTGGTGTGCTCATACAATAAATCCTAAAATACCGATTGCTAGTATTGCATAGATTATTCCCAGATGTCCAAATGTTATTATTTTTCCTCTTTCATTTGTAATAATATGTGAGATTAATCCGAATCCTGGTAAAATTAAAATATATACTTCTGGATGTCCAAAGAATCAGAATAAGTGCTGATATAAAATTGGGTCTCCTCCACCCGTGGGGTCAAAAAATGAGGTATTAAAGTTTCGATCTGTTAGTAGTATTGTAATTGCTCCAGCTAATACTGGTAATGATACTAGTAGTAAAACTGCTGTAATTAGGACTGATCAACAGAAAAGGGGTATTTTTTCTATAGTTATTCCTTTTGGCCGTATATTTATTGTTGTTGAAATGAAATTGATTGCTCCTATGATTGATCTTAAACCTGCGATGTGAAGTGAAAAAATAGTTAGGTCTACTGAAGGTCCTGAATGTGCAATTTGGGCTGAGAGAGGGGGGTAAACAGTTCATCCTGTTCCTGATCCTGACCCTACGATTGATCTTGCAATTAAAAGTGAAATTGATGGTGGTAGTAATCAAAATCTTATATTATTTATTCGTGGGAATGCCATGTCTGGTGCACCGATTATTATAGGAACTAATCAGTTTCCAAATCCTCCAATTATAATAGGTATAACTATAAAGAAAATTATAATGAATGCATGAGATGTTACGATGGTATTATAGATTTGGTCATTTTTAATTATTGATCCTGGTTGTATTAATTCTAATCGAATAATTATTCTTCTTATTGTTCCGAGTAGTCTAGCTCATAGCCCAAAAATAAAATAGAGGGTTCCGATATCTTTATGATTTGTTGAAAATATTCATTTATTCATTAAGAATGGGATGGCTGATTTAGGCGATAAATTGTAAATTTATTTAAGGTTTAAACCTCTCATTATGTCTTATATTCAATTATGATTCTATATTGCAAATATAGAGGTGCATTATTTGCTAAGGCTTATTTACAATAATAATTTTAACTTTGAAGGTTAATAGTTTTTTTAACTTAAATCCTTCTTTAGTTTAATTTAAAGATTATT
Organism: Lycorma delicatula; assembly: GCF_047948215.1. NCBI lineage: Eukaryota > Metazoa > Arthropoda > Insecta > Hemiptera > Fulgoridae > Lycorma > Lycorma delicatula. Next base: position 49,016,699 of record NC_134461.1, read on the forward strand.
ATTATTGGAATTCCTATAAAATTTAAGATAATTGGGATAATTGATTCTGATTAATTCTAGGAATTCCTATTCCTAGGATTCCTAGGAATTCCTAAGATTTCTTGGAAGATGTCGCCTAGTTTTTGTATTCGCTTCTGATTCCGCATCAGTTATTGTTTTGCTGTCACAGCGCGCTAAAGTTGTGCTTCTTTATGTTGAATCAAAAAGTGTTACAGTGACTCAGCGATAAGAGCTCATTTTAAAACTCGATGGACTTCAGCAAGAAACACCATTCTCTATTTATACGGTAAATTTGAGGAAGAAGGCAGCATAAAAGAAGAAAACCGATCAAAAGCAGCTCCCGTTCGTTCTCCAGAAAATATCGAAGCACTTTGGAGTTGCCATGCAACGTACTCTGGGAAAGTCTATAGCTTCACAAACATGGGGATATCTCTGAACAGTGTAAAGAATGTTATACAGTGATCTCAAGTCGTTTCCATATAAATTAACCGTCCTGCATAAATTAACACAAGCAAAAAAGATTGGAGTTAGCACAGTGGTCGAAAGGGAAAGATGATATTCTGTTCAACGCTTGATTTTCAGACGAAGACTATTTTCATATTGACGGGACTGTAACTGTATTTGGTATGTAAAATTTTAATCATATAAAACTTAAAACAAAATTAAAATGTGTCAATTTATTGTGCGTCTGTCTGTATTTTTATAAATTATTAAATAATTATTTGGTCGTAGACGTTTACTTCTTTCTACTGATTGGTTTCTGATTTTTCATATAAAATAATCGTATATCCTCATATTTTATCATTAGGTGCTTTTCACGCTACAGTTTTTGAGAAACACATCAATCAGAATCGATCACCACCCAATTAAAATTCATAGGATGAGAATCATATGCACTATTTCCAATAAAACAGGTTCATTTCTATAAATTACCACAATAAATTTTTCCATATATTAATTATATCCACTTGTAATCTGACAAAATTGGTGATTTGCAATAATAAGTATCGTTTGTAGACTTAAGTAATTTAAAGGTGTCGCAGTCAGGTCATATAATTTTGATATGTCCTAATTGCGACATTTTTTTTTGCGTCAAAAATTCAAGTACGGACCCGTTCATATTTATGTGTGATGTATTAATAAACATTAGAACAGTGCCTAATGTACCCAAATCTTGTGGAAACCTTAATGTAAGTGAATTTTGCGTAGAAATTTTCTAGAAACATGCGGATGTGCGATTGAATAGCTGAGATGTTGATTTGATAAGTTTTTATTCCAATATTAACGGTTCTTTCATAAATCGGTAAGTGCAAGAATCGCTTATAAGTTTTTCCATCAGTCACAAAACATTTTCCCTATAATTTGTCGAATACCATATTAAAACCGTTTATAGTAATCAATTACCTACGAATTTCTACAAAAATTACTTTTTGAAGATGGATAAAATTGTCGGAAACTTGTTAATGGACGGTGAAAACGATTTTTTAATTCATTTTTTGTTGTTTGAAAAACTTTACAGCTCGAATATAAAACGCAATACGTTTGTGGAAAGTGTAAATTAATCCACATTAGTCCCTCTTATGTTAACATTCGCAAGAAAAATTACTACTAAACGGTAGTTAATTTTTACGTAGCGTTCTTATAATTTTATGACTTAGCGAGATTTTTGTCTTACGGCTTTTGTTGATAGTTAAATATATACCTTACGTCGAGGCAATCATAAACTTGTAATACTCAACCTCTTTCTTGTTTTTGAAGACGGATCTTTGCGGATTTGCAAGATCCGCACAGTGCTTTACCTAGATTCTGTAACGGTCTAAAAACTTGAAATTGTAATTCTTTTACCCTTTGAGAATAAAAATTAGGTAAAACTTTTTAAGTAATAAGTTTTTTTTTTTCATGAAACTATCATATCTTTTGCCGTGTATATTTATTCCATTATTATGTTTTAAGTTCAGTAAATAAAATTAAAAAATAAATGAAAAGAAATAAAAAAGGTAAAAATTGACGTAAAACTTTTCTTACATACATTAAAATAGAAACACAACTTTAATTTATACTGTGAAAACTTTTCCTCTACTTGTTACATTTCATGACTTTATGGTGTAATTAAATAAACCATCTCCCTTTCTCTACATTTAAAGTTAGCGGTTTTAAGCTGTCATCGTTATATTATATTCATGCATATTATTAGCATGCATGCAATTTTAACTTATTACGATGACTGTAGTTAGAATAAGTTTAAATAATGTGGTGAGATTTATAGAAGATAGACTGATTTATTCGTTCACTTAATTGATAATTTATTTGGATATTTAACGTGTAACTTTCATAAGTTGAAGGTAAGTTTTTGATTTTCCTGTGACCTTAAATTCATTTATTTCAGTAATTGAATTTAAGCAATACTTATAAAATTGAGCTGTTAATTAATAATTAACTTAATTTTTATTTAAATATATATAAAAATAAACTTTGCAATCGTTTAAAGAATCATTTCAAAAATGATTGCCATCTTAACTAAGTCTCATTTAAACAATAAAAATAAAAGAAACCATGCCATTTGCTTAGCACACTTCAATCTTATTATAAGTAATGTGTAATGGACTGTAAACCATGTTCCCTTAGATTGCCCAAAATTTACAACTAGTCATCAGCAATTAAACTTAAGTCAAAATATCAAGATGCTTAGTCGAGTGGATGAAATCAAGATGTTAAACTTTTTATATAATGTTAAATGGAACTTAATCTGCGTAACGGTCAAAGTAAAATACTACTTAAACAGTGATAATATTTTAATGTTCATATATTAATTTAATGTTCAACCTTTGTTTAATTGTAAATTTTAATATTAATTATTTGTAAGTAATTTTCTGCCACTCCAAATCACTAATGACTAATTCTTGATACGACTATAAATAAAAGAATCGAAAAAAAATTAAACCAGTGAAACTTTGGAAAAATTAAAAAATTAAATTAATTTTCTAAGTTTTCTAAGATTTGAATACTTGTAAAGTCAGTTGCTTTGTATGGTTTTCAATGCCATACTGTGGATACCGGTGTTCTTTAGTGGTTAGATTTCAATTAACCACACGTCTCAGGAATGATCGACCTGAGTCTGTGCAAGACTACTCGTCATTTATATTCATGTATATCATATTCATTCATCCTCTGAAGTAATAACTTAGGTAGTTCGGAAGCTAAACAGAAAAAGAAGGTGTTTAACCAATCAAAATCAAAAGTAAAAGGCTTAACATTTTATTTAATAAAACATAATTCGTTAAAACTAGTATTTACGAAGCTGTTGATTAACATTAATAGACCCATTTTGAAATTTATTGTTTTATTTTTTCGTCCAAAATGTAATTTGGTATATATATAAAAATATATATAGACAGGTGGCTTTTTTTGGTGTATGTGTGTGTGTGCAAGTGTATGCATGAGCACCTTTTTGTGAAAATTGCCAATATTTGTTTAGAAATGATTTTACGTGTTTTGTATTTAAATATTATTTTTCAATATTATTTCTTAAAATAGTATAAAAATTTATATTGTAAAAAATAAAAAACTTCACCTGTAATACCTAAAACTTATAAGAAATTTTTTTGATTGTAACATAACAAAATTAATGTTTACTTTCTTTTTATTTACATTACGTAGTCAAACTTTATATGAAGATCACAGACAACGTTGTCATACCTTATAAAATTAATAAAAAATTAATCGATGGATGAAACCGTTACTTGATAAAAGTCCATCATAAAAAAAGCAAAATGATATTAAATAGATTTTCACAAAGATATTTAAAAAATCACAACAGCTGTTTCGGCACACAGTACCTTCTCCAGGTGAAACGAGTAGAATATAAAAATAAAACGTACATTACACTGAAAAAGGTATACACAAAAACCAAAGTGAAAAACTACATAAATATAAAGAGCAACAATAGGGAATGCACATATATAGTAATGTATTACACTGTTGTGATTTTTTATATAATTTTGTGAAACTTTAATAACATATTTTGTTTATTTTCTTTTGTTATCAAAAATTAAAAACTTATAATTGGGCGTCACCTGCTGTTTGTAAATAAAATATATACCAAAAATAAAATTAGTATAATTGCCTAGAACGTAATAATGAAGAAAGAGTAATTTGAGTGAAAGAACCAAACTTTGGGTAAAGGTAAATGGAACAAGAGTAGATAAACTAGTTAAAAATAAAAGCAACTTATCATTAATTTTTTTCTTTTTTTTAAATTATTACATTTACCGTCGTAAATGTAATAAGAACTTTCATTTCAACTGTTTGAAGAGCTGGTGGACGCCCATGAATGAACAATATACTTCTAAATTAGTTATACAAAAATAACCTTTAATAATATGAAAAAGTAAATAACTTACAGAATTGTTTTGACACATTATTGAATATATGTATTTTAAACTTTCATTCACACCTAACATCATTAGTTCTCGACGTTCTCACTAGGTGGCACGCGCGAATAAGTAATTCCATCAGTCAACATGGAATCGTATATCGGTGAGGAGCGTGCTTAGTGTTTTTTATGGTTTGATAAATCCAAATCGGTTAATACTGTTTGAAGAAAATTCATGATTAAATATATCAAGCAACCACTTCAACGACAGCCTCTTATTGCATGGTACAATCGTTTCATTGAAACAAGTTGTGTTGTCACATAGGGCACCAGATCAGAGTAGCCCTTCAGTTTCAGAAGTGGCAATCGGACAAGGGCGGCAGACATTCGTAGTATAGGTAAATTAACGGGACCTGTCAGCTTAGAGTTGAATATTCCTAGGGTTACAATGTGGAGGCTATTGCGTAATCGACTGTTATTTAGACCTACAAATTAGAACTGATACAAGCTTTGGGTGAAGGTGGTAAAGAAAAACGAACTGAGTTTTGTGTAAACATATTAAATAAAATTTTAAAATGAGGATAATTATCTTAATAAAATTGTGTACAATGACGAAGCAACCTTCCTTACAAACGGTAAAATGAATCGAAATAATGTTGGATATGTGGTGAGCGGAATCCAGACCACACAATCGAACATGTTCGGGACACGCCTGAGGTATATGTTTTTTGTGCTGAAAGCTGTCATTAAATTGACGGTCGTTTCATTTTTCCGAGTCAACTATAACTGGCATATCGTATCTGGACCTGCTTAAACATTATTTAATGTCATAATTACAACAGGATGTGGGCACAGAATTCATTGTTAATTGTCGCAAATCTCAATAAAAAAGCCCCGAATCGGATAGGACGTGGTAGAATTGTTTCCAGTTCACTACGATCACCTGATTTAACTTCAATGTTTGAGGTTACGTTAAAGACAGAGTGTTTGTTCCTGTACTTCCAAGAAATTTTGACGAGCTGGGGCACCGGATAACACAAGTAACTGCCACCGTAGATCAAAACGTACTTCATAGGATTTGGCAGGAAATTGATTATGGATGGGACATCTGTCTTGTTACTAAAGGTAACCATATTGAACATTTATAATAAAACTTGAAAATATACTGTATTCAGTGATGTATCAATTCTATAAGTTATTTACTTTTTTCATTTTCAAAGGTTGTGTTTGTATAATTCATTAGAAGTACCCTTAAGTATTTACCATCCAGCAATTAATGGTGGAGTAGGGAATCAAATACTCTATACTCATACACATAACTATGGAATACCATGAATGATAATGGTACTGATGAACTCTATATTTGCGTAAATGCTCTAAAATCCTTAAAACCATGTGGGAAGTTAATACAAACAATGTTATGAACTCTTATATTCTACTGAAGGAGAGAGACAATATTTACTATTATTGCCCCAATCGTAGAAGGTTTTTGAATTTTCTCAGAAAATCAATCGAAAACTGGTAAAGAATGGATGCTGTCAACTGATAGTAACAATTAAAATAGTACCCACTTTAGGCTTATTTAGCAATTTTTTGTTATAAACTTCAGCATGTCTGAAGTTTATTCATCACGTCTGAGTGAAAAATGATGTAGATTAAAATATATATAATTTTTTTCTTGTATAATCCTTCGTGAGCTAAATATATCTTGGTGTTTTCTTGAATTGTGATGAGTTGCGCGAAAGTTATATTTTAAATAAGGCTAGAAAAGGAAAACCACCTACCAACATATTTCATTCGGTTTTTTTTGTTTTCTTGGAATGAAAACCTAAGTTTGATAACGAAGATGGAACTTGTATAGTTCATAAAGATTAATGGCGCATGCGATTAATGATTTTAAAATAAAAACAGGATCACAAGTATGGAAATTTCTATTAAAAAGGGAAAGTGTCTACTTAACAATAAACAGCGATAGAAATGAGGTTATTTGAAATGAACAAGTGTGACGAAGTCAATACTGATGAGATCTTAAGAACAGCAATTAGAATGTGTATGAAAACACTTATTAAACAATTAGTTTTCTTGTTTTCAAGGTAATTTCATGATTTATATTCAAAATAAAAAATTGGAAGAACTGAAAAGAGATGGATTGGTGATTTAGGTAATCTTATACATGGAAAGGGAAATGCGGTATAATCCAAGATGTTTTCGATAGAGATTTAATTTTTTTTTCTAATGATTATGGAGTAAATTTCCTACATATAAGTAACAAACTACGAAAAATTTTAATATCTGTTTAAATCTAGGAAAAGTTCAGCAACAACAGGAAAGACAAATTTTTAATGTACCTTATTACACAATAATTTTTTTTTAAAAAGTTAGTTTTTTCATGATCAGACAATTTTTTATGCGGAGATAAATATTTGTTTTAATTATACAGAGTGATTCATGAAGAACATAAATTTCAGGACATGTACTACTGGTGAAAATAAACAAGAAAGTTCATAAAACATAGGTTCGGAAACGCTTCGCTAGCGAGTATAGGGTAACGAAATTTTTCACCCTAATTTCAGAGCCTTTGGTAAAATTAAGTCAGATTATAATTCTTGAGATAAAAATTAACGATTAAATTTAGTAATATTTATACGAATTCGCTAAAAAATTCAAATAAAATTTGGGATGGTAGGTGAAGAATAAAAAAAAAACCAATAAAAAGATTCATAAATAAACTTACCCAGCTAAAAAAAAAATCATATTAAATAATAAATGGTAAATTATCTGGTATTTTCTTCTGCTATTTTTTATCTCTGTTTTGTTTTTATTTTGTAATTTAAGATATTATTTATTTTATTTATAATATTTTATTTTTGGTTTATTGGGATAAATTCGTTATCGTTAAAAATTAAAACTTTTATAAATTTTCATTATTATTTATACATTGAAAATGTATTGTTTTTTAATTTACATAAATATAAAGTGATTTTCTCTAAGGTACTTAGCGGCTCCCTTCAGGGTTTGGTAATTTTTCATTTGTGTGAGGTTTCGCTTGTTTTTGATTTCGTTGTCGAAAGTTCGTTAAATTATTGCAATTAAATAAGAATGAGTTGATTTTCGTGTCGATATTTTTGAGAATCTATATTCGAATGGTGATTTTTTCTCGTCTAATTTTTTATTAATTGTCATTGTAATTATTATTATTATTATTAATTATTTATTATTTTAATAATTATTAATATGATTGTTTAGTTAATATTATTCTAAGTAAAATGGTATTAATAAAGTTTACAGAAATATTTAGTTTGTATCTACAAACTTATGAATTTTGAAGTTAAAAACCAAACATATCAGTTTTACTGATTAACTGTTAACTACACAGTTTTTAACTAGATTTTAAACGGAAGAAAATTATTCAGTGTTATAAAATATTTCAGAAAAATAAAAAACATAAAAAATACATTAACGAAATAATATATTAGACTCTTTAAAGTTAATTAATAATTAATTATAAAGTTCATTTTTTATTTAATTAGATTTCATTTTAATCCCTAAATTTTAATAAAATTCGCAAAACTTTTTTTAATATTTATCTCGAGTTGATTTCATTAAATGGAATATGCAAATTAATATGAAACAGGTACTAGATATGAAGCAGGTTCTATTTTTAGTTTTAAAAAGCTTTGAAAATTTAAAAAAATGAGAAATCAAATTTTTTGGGCTTGAGTTTATCAATAATAAATAAATTTACCTTATAGTGGAACGTCTTTTTCAAGAAAATAAATGGTTAAAATTATAAATATGTTTTCCCTATGTGTAAGAGGAGTAACATAAACTGTTGGTCACTATTATGTCAATAATTCAAATTTCATTGATATATTCTTAAGGAATTACATTTTAATTTTACTTTCGCAATTCGAATATTAACTTAAAGTTAATAATTAACTAACAATTTAGAAAGTCTCTTAAAGTTTTCCATGATTGATTGTTTTATTAAAAGTAAAAAATAATAATATAATATCAATGTAAAATCACAAAATTAATATCAACTTAATTCATACATTTAAGTTGTTCACTCTTAGAGGGTAATAAAAAATAATACTAAAGTAATTAGTATTCCGTTAAAGAAAACTGTAGCCCCTCATGCTACTTATATAATTAATGAAAACGTTTTTGAAAAAGTGCTTTTTTCTGTTCTGTTATATAAAATGCAAATGTACACAGAATTGTGAATGTAAATGAATGCATTTATATGGAAGTCTAATACGTTTCACTTTCCTTTTTTTATCTACCTTAACTTTATTTTTTCTACTTTTAGAATAACGCATTTAAATCGAATGAAAATGCAATAGCATTTATTTCGAATGTAATAAACAGTAAGATAAGTTTATCAACCTTTCAAAGTAAATAAAGATCGCGTAGTATAAACATGTATGCCTTTTATTAATTTTAATTAAAAAAGTAAAATACATTTTTCCGCCTTATAATAAAGATTATATAAAAAAAATTAAACAATAAAATATATATTTCATTTACAGCTTCCAATTTTAAAGTTATATTGGTTATAAAATTTATCAGAAAATGTATTACAAAAAAATCTATTGTTAAAATAAAATTTATTAAACTTTTTAATAAATATTTTAATTAATAAACAATTAAATCCTCTCCATGAATTTTAGACGATATCATTGTTTGAAAAAAAAATTAGTAGGTTGATAAAGTAACTATAAACTAATAAACGTTACAGAATTTTTTTTTTACGTTTTATATTTTATCCTTCATCAGAACACTTTTTTGTATTTAATTAAAAATACTATATAAAATATTAAAATTCCGGATAGGTATATTAACTATCGTAGTTACTTTTATAAATAACAAGAGTGCATGCGTGCCTTTTCAAAGGGTGGGTTTATTAAAACTTATCTCGAGAAAGATAATGACAACGTTAAGCTCAAACCAATCAAAGCGATATCCACGACCATTAATAAAATGTTAAACTTTACACTGAAGTTTCTGCTTCATCAATGATAAAGTAAGATTCTCGATTACCGTATTTAATCGTGTAATTCAGGCACTTTTTTGACCAAAATCTTTTATCTAAAAGTAGGTGAGGGATTTATACGAAGAAATTTACATAGTTTTATAATGAAACTAAACTATAATGGGGAAGAAAAATTATATTAATTGAATATTTTTAATTATTCAGATCCATGAATTACGCAAGTAAATAAGATAAATTCCTATACGCTATGCACATTATTAAAATTATTGTTTCTAATAAATTAACTTTGTGATAAGTTTCCGTTCGATACAGTCTATTTCTCTGGTCGTCTATATTTGTGAACCAAATCTTAGTTTTAATCTTTCTTTTAGTTTTCCCTACGCATCCTAAACTGAAATTATTGTTTTTACGAATCAAATAAAAGAGCCCAGCTCATGTAATAAATAAATAACGACAACAACTTTGAATATTATTGTTAAGTATTTATTAAATTTTTTTCAAGTAAATCCTACGAACTTCTTTCATCAAATTATAAATGTTATTCCTGCAATAATAGAATGAGTCTAAACAAAATTATGTTTATACAGTGCATTCCGAAAGTTGCTATGCACTAGAATTATGGAAGTGTAATAACGTATTTTTTTTAAATTATTATTTAGTATTTTTATTTCATTATTTTTAGAAACTGATATTACAATAACTTCAGTTATTATAGATTTTTACAAAAAAAAAATGTTGAAAATAACCTCCTCCAACAATACAACACAGAACACGTTTCAATTTATTTTCAAACATTTTAACTAGGTGATTGTATTTAGTTCGTCAATCGTGTGTGGTCTGTTGCTATACACTACTTGTTTCGCTGCCAACCGTAAAAAGCAATCTGGGGGAGTCAAAACTAGGTGATCGTTCAGGCCACAAACCCGTCGATATGATTCGTTCACCAAAGACATTTTGTAATAAAGTCATTAACCTGTTAGCTGAGTGCGTTGTAACGCCATCTTGTTGGAACCAACCGTGATGACTGACTAATGAAGTTTATTAAAACAGCAGAATAACAAATACTATCAACTGTATTTTGAAAAAAAGATTGGACCCACGATGCGCATTCTACTCACACCGACTCCAATTTTTGCTTCGTGTAAAGTATAATTAATGCGTGTTTGTCGTCAATCACAATCGTGTATTTATGAATTAAAATACGCTCCAAGATGAAACCACTCTTCATCTACAAAAACGTAATGTTTAGGATATATACGGAATTTTTGACAATAAAGCATTTAAACCATTGACAATAATTTAGTCTTTTAGCATGAGCTGGAGGTTTACGTTCTTAAACACACATTACTTTCTTTATAACGGAAATGTTTTAGTTCTTTTCTTACGCATTGATTTCGATAGATTTTCTGCCATAATATCCGAAATATCACGCAGCTTATCATAGTTTAGTTTAGGTGCTCTTTTACTTCGATCAGCGTCTCCAACAGAGCCTGTTCCTCAAAGTTATTCGATAAGTGTTCGAGGTGCATTGCGGTGAGGAACAGGAGAAGTATTTGGAAAATTTTCAGAAAACTCGTGCTTTATTAAATCACGGTACCAGTCAACAGAGCTTTTTATCATGATAAAATTGTTACCTGAAAACTGATTACGGGATATTTTGAAGTACGTTTCGTAGATTCGTAACTCGGTTAACAATTGTTTAAACAAGGTTTTTGTGCAAAACATTTTTTTTTTCGATTTTTACTTATAAAATGAGAACCGTTGAAGCAATGACAATACATTTATATAAAAGTTGTCGGAAATTGCAAAACCTGTAAAATGAGACCTTATGCGGTTCTGATTGATGCATTTCCCGCCGGTAAAACCTAGTAAACCTCTAAAAATGGTTATTTTTGTGAAAATTTCCAACTCTGTTGGTTTTGAGTTTGAAGCAGCGACCTATAGGGAAAATATAGGTAATGGTCTTTTAGAATGTGTGCAGAAGCTATATTCTAACGGAAGCATACTTGAGTACAACAGACATTCTTAATTTTTCGTACCTTTTGCAGCATTCATTTTATCTCTTACGATGGCTTAGATGAAAATTTAAAGACGGATTTGGAAACCAGAGAAGCTGAACAACTGTGTTCATTAATTTACTTCCATTCGTTTAAACGTCGATCATGATGTTAAATTTTTTACACGCTAAAAATCGGTTTGAAAATTGACAAAAAAAAGATTTTTCGCTGCCCGGCGGGTAGGTTGGGACAGTGGGAATGTTAATATTCTACATGTATATATCACGTTAGATGATGTTATAATATGGTTTTCTGTAGGCAAGGTAATGTGTGTTTCTGCAAAAGACATGTAGCATTGTTAATAAAATCATAAATAAATAGAGATATCTCCTCTTAAATCTTTCAGACCCAATATAAATCATACATAATAAACAGCATCAGTAGGAACAGAGGGAATCTTAAAACAAGGTATGGTATAAAATTTATTGTTTTTAATTATGAATTCGGTAAAATATAAATTTTAAAACCAAGCATTTTCTTTTGTTATACTTCATTTCGTTTTCAAAACATAATTTTTTTTTCTGTCATTTGACTGGTTTGATGCAGCTCTCCAAGATTCCCTATCTAGTGCTATTAAATATTGTAATTTCATGGCAATAAAATATTCTGTACAACCTGTACTCATAAAAATGTATGTATTCATACGTATTATTGATGTTATATCTATCCGTGCGTACATAAATGTAGATTTCAACTTATTTATAACGTTAATTCTCAATTTATATTCATGTAAAACGTATTTTGATAATCGTAAATTGTCCGATAATAAGTTGATTAAAATGTTATTAAAATAGATTGTAATAGTTTTCATTGAATTTGCGTTACTTATCAAGGCAAGTTAATTACCTATAACCACAAGTCTTTTGTAATTCCTCAAATTATTTGTTGTGTAAAGGTTTCAAATTATAATTTAAATTCTAATTTTATAGTTTATTACAAACTAGGGCTTAAATCATCTGAAGTATAAGAGATGTTACTACAGTTATTAATTTTTAATAATTACTAATAACTACCAGTTAATCTTTAATAATAATTAATCTTTAATTTCAATTTTTTTCCAACTTCTTTAAACCTTTTTTCTTTTATAGAGGAGATAAATGTGTAAATTAATATTTTTGAAATGAAGGGAAACCCTCAATTGAAATTTCAACTAACTTTTGCTATTATGTTGCACGTAGTTCTAATAATTCGTATCCACAAACATTTTTATAAAATTACAATTCATGAAGTAGTAAAAAAAAGAAGTAAAATGGACCGTGAACCATCTGCTCGTTGACTGCCGAATCTTTGGAACCATCCGACAAAATTTAGACCTGGGTTCGGATATGAAATTTCTATTAAACCAGAACGAAGGTATAAAACGTCTGTTGCGGTTCCTCTCTTACAGTGGAATGAATAAAACGATTTAGTGATTTTTGTCACTTATGTCTTTTATTTTGTATTTATTATTGTCACTTGTTTATGTTTGTTATTTATTGTTCCTATTTCTTTATTGTTTATTTTTGTTCTTTATAATTCTTGTTGTTTTATATAATAATACATGATAGTGTTACTGTAGTCGCTAATGACTATAATTGTTGATGCGACTATAATAAAAGCATAAAAAAAAATATCATACAAAACCTTCGCAATTCTTTCCCGATTATTAATTTTGTAATTTTTCTCCTTGAATTGCATCTAAATTATTAAAAACTTAGTATTACTCTGAGTGTGCTTTATTTGTGTTTTTACAGAACTTACTTGCTCTAGGAAAAGAATAATATGTTAGTTAATTGAGGTATATTTATTTCAATCTTTTTAACTATCCAATTGTATAAATAAGAATAATTATATCATAAAATATGAAATAAAATATAAATTCAATAATATTTAATAAAATACAATATTCAATATTTTCGTAGGAATAGATTAGATTGCCAACCAAAAGCTTGTGAAAGCGCGAAACTTGACGGAAAGTTTTACCTTTTTTAATTAAAATATAGGTGAATCATTAAAAATTTATCAAACTTTCAAGTTATGTCTTCTACTGGTGAAAATAAAGAAGAAAGTTCATATAAACTTTGGTTCAGAAACGCTTCGTTAGCGAGTGTCGGCTAGTGAAAGATTTTGTCATAATTATTTTGTCATAGTTATTTCGCCTTTGATAAAAAGTAAGCCGTATTTTAATATTTTGTGGCAAGAAAGGGATAAATTTAGTGGTTTTATTATATGAGATCTGAACTAAAGTTGAAAAAAAAAGATCCCAGAACGGTATTTTTAGTAGCTTTTAAACATTTTGGGTAAAATACAAAAATTGAAGTTGAAAAACACACTATTTTATGTTCGCGTAAAATAATTTTGTTAAATGAGTAATAAAATAAACACAAACGTTTTAAACAAAACACTTGAGTAGAATGATTTGAATAAAGTTCACAGAAAGTTAATTACAAGCAATAATTTAGAATTTTAAACTAGGGTTTTCAAAAACTTCTAAAAATACAGTTCTGGGAACAATTTTTCAGTTCATATTTCATATAAAACTACTAAATTTATCCCTTAATTTGGGTCGAGAATTACAGTCTGCTTAAATTTTACCGAAAGTGCAGAAATCAGAACGAAAATTTTCAACACCGACAACCGCTAACGAAGCGTTTACGAACCTTAATGTGATTCACCTGTTAATGTGAAATTTCTTGTTTATTTTCTCCAGTAGAACATGTCCTGAAAGGTTTGTTACATTCTTTTTGAATCACTCTGTGTAATACATTTAAGAAAATATTATTTTGCAGTGACTAATGATGTAATACAACGGTTTGCCTCTTTTTCAATAAAATATAATGTACAATTATTTTTAAGTTCTTTCAATAAATTAAATGACAATAAATGAAATACGAAACCTTATTATTAACATAAAATAATTTACAAAGACAATCATTTTATCTTATTTCAACCTAGATTATTTTTTCTTATTTACAAAGAATTCACAAGAATTATAAAATGGAAGATGAACAAAAGAGAAAATATGTAAAACCAATATAATTTTAAGAAATTATCATTCACTTTACTAAAGAAGAACCTTCATGTAATATCTACATTGATATTACTCCAGAATTTTTAATTTTATATTTTTATTTTTATATTCTTTTTTACAAGAAAAAATTCATTATTTTTCTTTTTATTGATAAGGATGGTTTTCAACAATTTGTGAAGATTTAATATAACAAATAATATTTTTTTTTTTTTAGTTTTAAAATGTATTTATTTAATAATTATTACTTTTTGTAAGTAATTTGTGTTAAATTGTGTTAAAAATTAGATCATAAATTACACGATATACATATATACAGCATGATCTAAGTAGATCCTTTTCTATTTTAATCCAGTTTTTTTTTTGAATTCAGCAATTTCTTGCAAACACCGTTTATTCTACAATAAAATGGTGCAGAAAACATGCACCTTTGCATTTATTACATAACCTTTGTATACTCAAACATAAACATTGTTTACATTTACGTAAAAATATCCATCAAATAGAAAAATTAAAACTTTATCAACAGTTAAGAGAAAAATGTAATTAAACGAAAAAACTATTTCGTTTTAGTGGTTAAAATTTCAAAAATGGAAAACGTAATTAATTTAAGTAAACCTCCTGATTACAGTATATAATATGATGATTGTAACGGGTAATTTTTTTCTTATTTTAAAAATATAGCGTCAGATTCACGATTTATTTTATCCATTAGGATTTACCTACATTTATTTAGAAGATTTATTTTCTCAGATTAAATTGGATTATTTGAACCCAATGTATCATTTACTCGTTCCCAAAATAAGAAATTTCAATGTATTTTTCTAATACTTTATCGTAATAAGGAGGCTCTTGGATGTGGTAGTTAGACCTGCACCTCAACCAGACACAATAATAGTTATCTTTGCAAACCGCAATAATTCAATTCTAAATTTTGAAAGTTCGATACACTAGCGGTATAAGTTATGCATGAAATGTATTTAACACTGGTTATTCCATCTGCATATTAAAAATACAGTATTTATTTTAGGTATTTAGATTTATTTTAATCTCGTTTCACCCAGTATGCGGGTACGTTGGATCAATCACGTTTTTGTGTTCTGTACCTTCCTTTTAGCCCAGTATTGTTTCATTCTTTCCGATCTTACTTTCCTTTCTTGTTCAGAGAACTGGATCTTACGTTTTGTTTGGTTTTGACTTTGAAATTTAAATCTCTTTTCCTTGGTGATTCCGCAGTTTTGTCCAGTAGTACTCTTTCTGTGATTTGAAGTGCCATTACATCTTTTCTGTTGTTGGCTAAACTAATCTTGTTTGGTTTTCTGCTGCGGAAATAATTCCTCCATCTTAATAAAAAAAAAGTGTGCTTAAGACCGCACGGCCGAAGTGAAAACTTGTACGGGATCGCAATCGTTTCGAATTAATATGTAAAACAAGTAGCATATAATGTGTACTTTCAATAGCCACTTTAACCTATAACCCCTAGAACCAATTTGACGCACTTTTTGAACGTGTGTTTTTCACGATTAGTCCCTATTTTTAGTTAAATTTTCACGCTGAAAGAGTGGATTTACTGCAAAATACGTAGTATCACACGGGTTTGAGATGCCCCCAAAATTACAACAAAGAAATTGGCTATTGAACCTCCACGTCACTTTTCACAGGTTTACTCGAATACATTAAAGAACGGCTACTTTCAATGATGAATGTGTATTCACATGTTGAAACATATGTTTTAACTGCAAACAGCATGATTAATTTTAAATTTATGATGATGACGTAGGTCATCATTACTTTCAGCGATATGTGTGAATATCATTGATCATTATTTAATATATACATGATCATTATTTACGATTCAAACTTTAAAATTGTTGGTTTTTATAATCTAATAGCTACTCAGTTAACGCTGTAAATTTATAATGGTGTTCTGCATCAAACAATCATCATTATTTTCAGAGAAAGCTGGCGTTGTAGATTTAAAATTTTTTATAGTTGTGATTGCTAATTATTGACAACTAATGTTATTTTATTTATATTTTACATAAGAAACGGGATTTCTCAAACATATCTTTTGTTAAATAAAAAAAGAGCGTATCTCAAAAACGATGCCTCCTAGGGCATTTTTAACGCGATTTTGATGGCTTAGCCCGAAGTAGCGCTTTGGGATCACCCGGAACTTCACGTATGTTATCCAAACTCAATAAATATTATAATATGTTACACTTACACTGAATTTAAACAATTATTTCTTTTTATTATTATGAGTGATAGAGTGTGAGAATTATTGTGAATCATCGGCGGTTTTTTCTCCCACCTCCCATTATTCTGCTACTAGATATTAGATTATACACTCACATATGCGTATATATATTCTCTCTCTATCCCTTTTTCTCTTTCATATATATATGTATATATATATATGTATATATGCTTAGTGTCTTGCGTAACGTTACAGATTTTGATTATGAGTCATCGATTTTTTTCCCATGTTTCCGAATGAGATTCGAACCCGGGACCTCCGGATAAAAGGCCGAAACGGTATTTTAATTATATTTAAAAATCTAATTATTATAGTTAAAAAATTAAAGTCACAAAATATGTTGTAAATTATAGAAATTTTAAACAAATATAAATTTACTAAAACAAAAAATTGCTTGGCTAATAATCTTATTTATTTATTGTTTGAATTACTCTAGGCCTTCCTCCAGTAATTAACTCTTACTTAGTACAAGTAGAAGGGAAGCATTTTCACTTAGAGTAAAGAATTCGATAAATAAAGACAATTTTTTTCAGAGAAGTAAAAATTTTAATTAAATAAAATTTAGTGAATTAACTATAAATTATTAGGAATTGTAAATGTAAAAAAAAATAATTTTTATTCTTTTGAATAACCTGAATGGCGTGTAAAATATATGCTTTATCTACCGCGTTGCGTGTACTATGCTTACATATATTTATAGAAGTATAATTTATTGCATTCTTTTTAGAATGTACTAATGTACAGTATTACATGTATTTCGAATTTTGTAACGTACAATATACATAGTGCTGGTCTTGGTTATTTCTCTTAAAATGCAAGAGATGGCGTTGATTGATGTAGGATTATTTGAATAGAGTTAAAAATTATTAAGTAGGTATTTATTTAATTAAAATAAATCATTACTGCTAAAAATAAATATTTTATTAATTCAAACTAATTTTTAATTATTAAAAATTTTTTCAGCTCTGAATTAGGTAACACCAACAATTTAAAAAAAAAACCTATATTAAACTATTTTAAAGTACGCGGTCACACATCAGCGCCATCTGTTTTATTTTTTGAAAACTAATCCATTTTTAATATATATAGCTCTAGAGTCTCGTGTCGATTTCTGATTACGAGTCAGCTCTTTTTTTCCCATGCAAAAGTTTATCCAAAAACTCCTCACACCGCGCCTAAAGAAGTTTACATTTCAAAAAAAAATAAATAAATAAATAAAAATAGAAACGGAGTTGCATGGATGAACATATTAACAACCAATATTTGCTCACAAAACTAATAGATATATGAAATGATTACCTGTAACTACTGACCAACAATACCTTTTAATTCTTTCTAAAATTTCGTAGTACATTAGTAGTGGAAAGGAGAAGAGTGTAAACATATCAGTTTTTGACGACCTGTAGGAAAGAAAAGAGTTTTAAGAAACATATACATGGGTTTAGAAAGTTAATTTAAATTTTTTAGATTAACTTTTTTTCCATCTAAAACCTCATAAGTCTTTAGCAAGATCAATAAAATTGTTCTAAGTGGGAGTCTAGAACCTGATTTGAAATTATAATGTTTTCTTTTTGATACAAAACAATTAAAATTTAAAATATTTGTTTTCAAGAGGTTTAAACCCTTTGATATATGTTACATTCTAAAAGGCACAGTAAATTTCAATTATATATTTATTCATAAAACTATTTAGATATTAATGGACTGCAATGAATTTTTATCGTGTTTAAAATGTCATCATCTGAATCTCTCTAGATGAAATTAGAGACACTACCACTCCATCTCGGAGACTGATAGAGGGCTGTTTTTTTATGGATTAATATAAAGACAAAATGACCAGATTGTGCGTAATCCAAAGAAAAAAAAAATGTATTAATACATTTCAATAAAAAAATAAGAAATGTAATTTTAAGTTCATCTTTAGGTTAATAAAACTTCATACATAAATGTCTGGAGAACAAGGAGCGCCAGGCTGTTTCTACATGAAGGAGCTTTTACCCATCTGAATCAACAGAATACTTTTGGAAAAAGAACGGTTCGAATATATCAATACGTCAATTACTTTAATGAAGGCATTATGGGATCTATGGTTTGGAATATATTGGGAGAAGCAAACAGGCTTAATTTCATTAATATAATTTTTATAGCCTCTTTCAGAAGAGAAAACGTTCAGGAATGTAGAACCTCTTTAACACCATTGAATTTTTTACTTGTCCTTAGGCACATTTGTAAAAATAATATTTTGTTGTAGTCTTTTGTTTTGTTAACTGAGAAGATTCAGTTAACAAGGATCCTTGAAAGAGAAAAAGGTTCAAACTGTAAAATACCATTCAAATCTTACTGCCCTGAGGAAGCAGAAAAACTTTTATGAAATAAAAAAAAATGTTATACTCGTAATTATAAAAGCCATTGAGCTTGTTATTTGTCCCTGAATTTAGAACGCTTAACAAATTGCAAACTTTAATTTTTTTCTTAATATAACGAAGTAGTAGTGTGTAGTGTGCCTTTTGTTTTACAAATTCCCAGTATTACGAACCTAAGATTTTTTACAGACTACCAGGAAATAGTGCGATATTAACAATACTTCAAAAGCATTTCAAAAACTTCGATGTCATTGATTTATTTTTTACCTTTGTAATGTAGAATACATTTTGCCGTCTAAAAATCACAATATAATAATTTTCATGCTAATCAGCGGAGACAGTGTTGACCCGCATTTTGTATCTAAAAAAATCAAATTCCGGAATTTATTGAAAATATGATAAACAGTTTCCTACGATCAGAATTTATTTATCCCTTATTATTCGCGCAAAGTTGAACCAATACATATAACGCATTGTTGCACAACAGAAAGAAGTCAACAGGTTTTTAGTTTATACTATCCGCACTGTTCTTATGGCTAAAAACATCTGAGGTACAAGAAGCATTAGTTAATCAGAGTTGCTTTCTCTTAAGACTGATGATATTTAGTATTCAGCTAGTCCCTATGATGAATAAAGTTGTGTTATCTATATAACTGAATATCTCCGGCGTTTCCAGGACACAACATGATGAAATACAACGTTTATTTGGCTCAATGAAGAAGGAATGGAAACAACTTCACTCCTCATTTTTACTTAATAAAAATGGCATGGAATGCGGGTGGTTTTTTTCGAAATATTTAATTTACAAGACTCGGTACTTACGTATTAACGCCACCGCAGCTACAGCTTTATTTAAAAACAAAGTAGTCAATCGGTTATCGGTGGAAAATGGGCCGATATAGAGTTTAACATAGATTCAAAACAGTCTCTTTATTAATTTTTATTTATTTTATAAATATAATTTAACCAAACTTAACCTACGCTCGCTAACTTTGACTAATTAACACCGTAATTTTTTGAGTATTTATTTAATAAATTCAGTAATTATTGTTATAATTGCAATAATTCAGTAATAAATAATTGCAATAATTACTGAATTTATTAAATAAATACCCAAAAAATTACGATGTTAATTAGTCAATGTTAGCGAGCGAAGCGAGCGTAGGTTAAGTTTGGTTAAATTATATTTATAAAATAAATAAATATAAATAACCATTTCTTAAAATGAACAGAGACTCAATAAAATAAATACTCAATTTTAAATAAGTACCCAAGACTCATATCAGGTTGGTTGTACAAATTACAATTGTAGCATTTAACATAATATACATATATATATTGAATTAAAAAAAAAATCTGTGGAGAGATTTTGATAAAAATTATAAAATTAAAATTATATTCAATATTAATATTATATTAATTATATATTTATATTATTATTAGTATTACTATTAATGTTTATAACATTTTATATTTCTTTTTTTTAAGTTTAGATGTGCTGTATTGTCTTTTTGCTTGCACAGTATTACAGTGTTAGATGACAAACATATACACACTTTGATGACTAGCTTGATGTTTGTTGTTTATGTAAGACACAGTATTTAAAAACAGTTAATGCGTGGTGGACAGTAGACGTAGACGGCTATCGTAATAACAGATGTACAGTTTTGTCACAGAGGAGGGGGAATAGCTACTGTTATACATTTCTAGTGCCATACCAGTTCAACGCTGTCAGTGTAGTAGGTTGCTAGCGTCTTCTGTGTAACAGGTAAGTTAATTCTTTCTTTATTTTGTTTTCTTTTTATACCTTTATTAAATTTTGTACACTTTTAATGTTTATTTATTTTTTGTTGTCAGATGATACCGTATATGTAGTTTATAATTACGGACCGTTACTTGAAATCAATAGAAAATAAGACATAAAATAAAATAATTTCTAGATATCTACCAATTTGCGACATTTTTTATGTCGTTTTTAAGTGATACGATTTCTCTGTAACTACTAATATTATTTCTTGACAATTATCAAAGTATATTTTCAAATAATTTGTCTACAAAATACAGTTAAGTACTTAACCAATTTATTATTAATACAGCTAAATGGACATTATGCTTTTATGGATGTACAGGCAATTTACAGTGAATAATGAGAATATATGTTAGTCGAAAGGAGTTTAAAACAGACAGTTTCAAGTACACGATAAATTGAATATGGAATGTATTTACACTGCAACTTTTTGTATTGTTAATAGATATTTTGTGAGTTAATGCAACTAAGAAATGTAATATTTTTTAAAGATATTACTATACCACTAAAGCTGTAAAACATGTTAATTTTGTACCAAATTCAGGAGAATTAGTAGTTTATATGATATATGTATTACAAAAAATAAATTAATTTTTGTATATATTTTAGCATTTGATATTTAAATATTCATTTAAACTAGGTCAAAGCGATATGAAACTATTGTATATTCGAAAATTTCAATCAAATTTGTAGTGCTATGGAAACTTTATCAAATAACTGCCTCACTTAAAATTAAAACTTAATTTTTAACCATAATATAATGAAACTACGAGTAATTTTACATTTATATCAACCTAATCTTTGTAAATTTTTTTTTTATGTTGTGTCTCAGGGTTTGAATTTAATAATATTTACGATAAGGAATGACAATATGTAAATATAAGTAGGATAAATGCATAACTAAATAATATTGTCATTAAATACTTAAATTTCACGGTTAATACATAAAAAACGTAGAATGTAATTAATGTTACTTTTGTACAGTAATATAAAATATTAAATACGTATACAATCATAAATTACAGCTATTTTTATGACGTGGTTTGTATTTTAATGTAAATGTAATTTACAATTTTATCTGGAAACAGTAGTGTAGTGAGCTTATGTATGATACTCATATTCCTATATACCTAATATTAGAATGTGACTTAACCTTTTTAAGTTAAGTCACTAAAGTAGAAATACTTTTCCCTTTTCGTGTCTTCACTATTGTATCGCGTTAGTCAAATATATGTAGCAGCAAACAATCCATCACAACTGCTTCTCATTAATTTTTTTTTTTTTGTAGAAACACTAAACTTGTATTTTTCAATTGTTTCCTAATTTTCGTGGATTGAATTTTAGATTTTTCATATATCTACTATACTAGTTACAGAAATACCAGCATGAAATAAATTATTTATTGGAAAAAAATATTAATCACATAAAAATGATTGTCTAATTATATGGTTATAATTATATTATTATCTAAGGAGGTTTATTAATTACATTCAGTATATTCTTACAACTAAATTAATTTGAATAATTAAACTTTATTAATCATCCTATCCTATTTTTTGATTTAATCTGTATGTAATAGTACAAAAATAATTTAGACTATAAATTACGTCTGTATGAAAGAAAATATTAATTCACTGAAATCAAAATTACCTTATAAGCTATTAAGTTTTGAAGATAATCTATAAATATTAAGTTATGAAGATAAGTAAAATAATATTAATAACAAAGATAATCTTAAATAAGCACTGATATTTTTTGTTAATCATTTCCTTAAGTTATTTCTTAAATCGTTTTTCTTTAATATGAGATTAAATATTAGAATTTTCAAATTACAATTTTAAATGTACAAGATAAAAAACATCCTGCTATTAAAAACAGATAAAGTCAGAATAATTGTTGAATAATTTGAGAAGGGTTGTTTATCAAATAAGCTAACCAAGCCAAACCACCCTTACAAGTTATAAAAAAAAAAAGGTTAGTGTAAAGAAAACTGGGAAAATCGCTATTATAGTAGGGATTCGACCAGGTACAGTTTGGGGGGGGGGGGGGGAGTGATGGTGTTACTACTGTTTCTGTTGGTTAGCTAGAGGCTTGTATTTGGACGAAAGAGAGGGGGGGGGGGAGTTGAACTACAATAACAGCGCAAAATAAACTCGCTCCGCACTTCTCCATAAATCTCTAAGAAACAATATCGTTTCAGCAGGTCTCCCTAGTTGGCGTTCTCCTCGAACAATCCCGACTCCTTTAACCGCTTCAGGCGTCGCGCGTCTACCATATTGTTTCCTATCAATATTTATGAAAATTCAGCCGCTGTTTTATGCTATAAAAACTCCCCAGAATAATATTTTCTAAATCAAAATGGAAATTCTTTGTTTAGTTTTTGTTGTTTCCATAACCTCTTGTTACATCAACCTAACATTTTTGGCCGCCGATTCTGAACTTTAATTAATAACACAGTTTAGTCGTATTAAATTATCCTTTATTACACTTTAATTTTGGATACATAGTTTATCTGTTGTGATGATTAATATGTTCTGTTTATTTAAGTGTGTGTTAATAAATGTATAAAGAAATAACTACAACTACAGCATAGTTCGACATAATCCATTAATCTCAGCTGGTAACTAAGTAACTATAAAATAAACTTTATATTGAGATAAAGAGGAAGAAGAAAATAAGTATATTAATTTATGTTAAATATATGGTCAGTATGGTCAAATATATGACTGCCCGCCAAAAAATCTAATAATTTTTCCCCTTTTAATTCTGCGATAAAGTATTACCAAACAATGACATTGTGATAACATTAGCAATCTTTGAGTTATAATCTCACTTAAAATAATACAGGGTTATCATAAAAGAATGGTGCGGTTTCGAACATGGTTTAAATTAAAACAGAATTACTTACAGTTTATGTTTTTTATTTTTCAAATTTTTCGTCTCAAACATTTTTTTACATAATTAATAAATTTCAATATGTACGCCCTTAGTCGCTCGACAAATGTCCAAACGATACTCAACTTCTCTCCAAACATTAGTTAACATTTCTTCGTTAATGGTGTAATTGCTTCATTAATCCTGTTTTTTAAGCGGTTTGGTCGCGAATTTTTTTGTTGTACCCCCACAAGAAAAAATCGCAAGGTGTCAGGTCTGGACTCCTTGGAGGCCAAAGTATGGGTCCTTGCCGGCCTATCCATCGATCTCCAAATTTTTCGTTCAAAGCGTCGGTGACCAATGCATTGATGTGCGGGGAAGCACCATCTTGTTGGAAACGAAGACGATGAATGTTTTCGAGTTCATCCGGCTGAGGAAAGCAATAATTGGTTAACATGTCAAGATACACAACTCCATTAATTGTTTTTTCAGCAAAGAAGAAAGGCACTATTACACGATTTTTCATCACCCCACACCAAACATTAACTTTAGGCGAATCGCGCGCGTTGTTTCTCTATAATTTCCTGTGGGTTTTCAGAGCCCCATATTCGTGAATTGTGTCTGTTAACACATCCATTCACATGGAATGTAGCTTCGTCTGTAAAAATTATATCGTCTAAAAATGATTCGTTTTCACTTATTCTGTCCAACATTTCAACAGCGAAATTGTAACGTTTTACGCCATCATTGGGTTTCAATTCCTGCAGTATCTGGATTTTATAAACGTGTAATTTCAGTTTTTTTATGTAAAACTTTGTGAACTGTTGATTTTGGAATACCTAATTCGACGGGGGATGGACTTCCCAGGACTTCTAATTGCGATTGTCTAATTAGTTCAACCGTTTCGTCTGGTACCCTTGATCTGCCGGTTGATTTCTGTTTCTTAACCGATCCAGTTTCTTCGAATTGTTTGAACCAACGTTATGTTATTTTTGTGTGGTGGATCTCTTCCGAATTCACGTCGAAACGCACGTTGAACTGAAATTACGGATTTTAATTCAGCCATCAATAAAACACACTTTGCTTTGTCTTTATCCGAGAACATAGTAACTCACTAAACTCACCGCAACAACAGTACAAGAACTGACGTTGTGGTTACAACTGCTGATAAACAAACTTTTGGTTTGGAGGCTTTCAGGGATATCAATATAACATCTAGAAATTTCCCTACAATCTTCCTATGAATTACTGAAACCATTCTTTTATGATAACTCTGTATAATATGCATCTTAGTTACACATTAATATTATACTTAGGAAAATATTTATGAGAGTACAAAACCAATGAAATTACGTGACAATACAGAACGATTAATCAAATAAAATATTGTTACAGATATTGTGACCTTAAAAAATATGTTATTACTGATTAAAAATTACTTTAATTCAATCCTTTGAGATTGGATAGAAAACATAGTTTATGTTTAGGTTTTTTAGTAAACCATTCTAGTAGACCCTTCCATCGCATGTGAGTGGAATCTTGGTGAACAAAACCAAATCTCCAACTAAATCTCAAAACTAAAAAATGGTGGGCTAGCTATACATTTTTGGATTCTACTTGTAAAATTAAACAAAAATATCCTTAGGAAAAATGACAATTTCTCCTTCCTTCTCCCCATGTCCGCCATTTTGTTATTTTTATATAATAATTTATATCTCGAGTTCGGATAAACAAATCACATTAATATTAGGTAAGCGTCTTTGTAATAAAGTTTTAAAATTAGCAAAAAATCGGGACTTAAATACATTTGCATATTACAAAATGGCGGCTATGTTTATTTTTCAATCCGTTATATCTCCATAAATATTAGTTTTATAAAAATTTATGATCTGTGCTAAAATACTAAACGTTTTATTTTGAATAATATAAAATTTTATTTTTATAAATCGGTAAATAAATAGTCGAGTTATGGGAGAAAATTGATGTAATTTTGTGTCATAATTATTAGGTCTATTATTGTGAGAATATTATTACTTAATCTGATACTAATTTTCAATCCTAGAATTAACAATAAATAAGAAATTAATGTTTAATCGAATTGAACGTAAAGTGGAGGACATGAAAACAAACATAATTACATCAATTTTCTGCCATAACTCGGCTATCTGTTAACCGATTTTCAAAAATAGAATTGTCTTTTTGTTCAAAATAGAAGTCTTAATATTTTAGTAAATAACATGAAATTTAATAAAACTAATATTTGTGGAGATATAACGGACTGAAAAATAAACATGGCTGCCATTTTGTAATTTGCAAAGGTATTGAATTACTAATTCAATACCTAACTTTAATTCTAACTTTATTACCAAGACGCTTACCAAATATTAATGTGATTCATTTATCCGAACTTGAAATATAAATTTTTATACAAAACAAACAAAATATCGGATAGTGGGAGAACGAAGGAGAAATTGCCATTTTTCCTAAGGATATTTTTTGTTTAGTTTTACAAGTATAATCCGAAAAGGTTTAGCCAGCCCACCATTTTAGAAACAATCTGTAGATATAAATTATAAATATAATCAACCAAACTTAACCTACGCTCGCTTAGATCGCTTACCTCGACTAATTAACAGTAATGTTTTGATTATATAAGTAATAAATAATTGCAATTCCATATTAACATATTTTACATATTAATATAGGCATTATTGTTATAATTGTAGATATAAATTATAAATATAATCAACCAAATTTAACCTACGCTCGCTTAGATCACTTACCTCGAATAATTAACAGTAATGTTTTGATTATTTAAATATTAAATAATTACATTAATTGCTGAATTTATAAATCTAACCAAACTTAACCTACATTCGCTTCGCTCGCTAAACTCAACTAATTAACAATAATATTTTGATTTAAATAATTGCGATAATTACTGAATTTATTATTTACATATTCAAAACATTACTGTTAATTAGTAAGGTTAGCGAGCGAAGCGAGGGTAGGTTACGTTTAGTTAGATTACATTTATAAAATAAATATGTTATTATTAATATTATTTGAAAGATAATATTTGAATATTTAATTCCCCTTAATAAATTTTTCTTTCAATATAATTTATTTACGTTGAATTTTAATTTTTTATTTTGAAATATATGCATATTCCCACCTAATTCTTATTGGATATTAAAAATACATCGATTTTTGGCCGATTGGATAAATTTTTTTTTGGGCGGCTGGGAATTCCGAAAAAGATCTCAATTTTGTAATATCGGTTTTCAGTTGAATAACATCAGCTAAATTGTCTGAACCTGTAATGATACATGAAAGTTATTTCGAATAGCATTACATGCTCTTCGATAATCAATTATTTTTATTTTCTTATCTGGCGAATTACGCGATAGTATACGTTATAAGTTTGAATCACTAGATTTGACTAAAACTTGACTGTACATCTGTATTATGTCTGATGTAATGACAGTTGTGGGTTTTAAATCTGATCATCATGGAAAATAGTTCTTGTTGGACAAATGGACCGACTAATATCGTATCGTTGAATAATAAACCATTTAGAACTTTTAGCCGACGTCGAAAACAACTTAACTTTAATTGTACAATTAGACGGTATAAATATTGGATGGTGGGGTAGATAACATACATCATGTTCTCTTTTAAGGCAACAATTATTGTTTGGACCTTTTTCTAAATACAAAAATATGTTCTTAGCACTGACAAAGGAATCGCCTAATTGAATGTTATCATGTTTACGTGGTAATGATACCACAAATCTACCTTGATCATCTCAAATTAAATTGGGAATGTTTTTCGCGTAAGGAATTTTCATTAACTGAAATGGCAGTACTAATTTCTTCGATCCCTCAAAATTTCTCGATTATATTTGAGAGGTTTGTAGAATCTGTACGAGAAAGAAATGATGTAGTGGAATTATTGCGTTTAACAATCCTTTTTTTTTATACAACCGCTAACTATATATCCTAATTTAGTTTCTTGGACAATAGGATCTTTAAAAGTTTGAATAAATTTCCCAGGGAGAATGAGACTCAAGTAAAATTGAGCATCGATGAGTATATCATTCCCAT
Organism: Lycorma delicatula; assembly: GCF_047948215.1. Classification (NCBI taxonomy): domain Eukaryota; kingdom Metazoa; phylum Arthropoda; class Insecta; order Hemiptera; family Fulgoridae; genus Lycorma; species Lycorma delicatula. The sequence continues at coordinate 49,044,541 of NC_134461.1, forward strand.
TTGTTATATTGAAATCGGGATCAGCATAAAATAAATTATGAGGTAATTTAAGAAAGGTGTGTGATGGAAGGCAATCTGTTATATTTGAAAGAACAACACATTGTGCTTTAAATGAAAAATCCGTATATAGAGAATGCAATGCGAATACAAAAGTGTATTGAGAAACCGAATCATTTATTCCGAAAATGGGAAGACTACATTTCACAAGCGGAAGCCCTAGAATTTGGGCAAATTCGCTTGACTGCCAGAATCTAATAAGATTCAACATCATGAGAATTACCATGAACATCATTGTCATTACATATTCCAGTAAAAAAACTTACGTTTTTGATTAACTGCAGTTTAAACGAAGAATAATTATAGAATATTAATATAATATAATTTCAAATTATTATTATTTTTTTTTATTTATAATCAATACCCGTATCCATATGTACAAGAGTGTTATGTTTTCTAAAGAAAATGTTACATGCAATGAAAGAATGACATCCATTAACAGAATGTCCGTTACACAAACAAAACAATTATTATGTTTAAAAAAGTTTTGTCTATTATCAACATAGTTGTTGCAATTCAGTTTTGAAACTAAAAATTGAATCACTATAAATTCAAAATGGAATTCGTTGTACCTCAAGAACATTTACTTCATACTTCATGAATAAAACTGGACAAAGTGTACATAGATTCTCCCTCCCTTTAAAGCACTTTATTTTAAGATGCGGTCAGAATTATGAACTGCAATTATATATTTATTATCAAATTTCTTTGTTAGTAATTCTAATGCTATCACATAATTTTCGTTTGTTATTGGCAAATTCTTAATAACGGCTAGCGCTTCATCCTTCAAGAAATAATTAATTCGCAGTAGTTGGATTGTATTAATCCTTAAGTTTAAATTGACTTCTTGATTCGCTGTCTTTTGATTATTTTTATTTATCAGATATTGCAGATAGATAAATCATATTCAAATTGAATACGATCTGTTGAAAGAACATCATCAAATTCTGTTAGGTGTGACTGTATAACGTCATATTTTCCGTAAAAATAAAGAAGGTTTCTCAACTTGATTTGACGGGAATAACTGTCATCCTTTGAAACATCAAACTCATCAGTAAATTTACAGATTCTTGTAATGGTAGGCTTAATATTCTTTCTCTAACAATTTTTCCTTATCCGTAATAAATTAAAAACTAATAAGTAATGTACATCCTTAATATTATAAATTAAATAAAGATAGATAAATAATATTACGACATTGATGAATGAATACGTTGTCGTAAGCTCAAATCATCGTAAAAATTGGCAACTTCATCAATTCCTCTCACTGTATTAATGCTGTAAATTATTGAAGTTTTGAATAGTACGACTTTTAGTCGTTATATAATTTGTTGTATAATTTGAAGATTATCACATTTAACTTTCACAAATCCGACCAAATAAAAAATCTAGTTTCCATAACCTCTTTTCTTTTTTTACCTCCGGGTTCACCGTTAGGCAATCTTCAGAGGATGAGATGACATGAATGATTTGCAGCGTCATCAACCCAACATTTTTGAACGCCGATTCTAGAAATATTACAATAATATATTTTGACGTAATACATTAATCTCAGCTGCTAACTAAGCAGTTATAAAATAAACAAACTTGTTTATATTGTGATAAAGAGGAAAAAGAACAAATATGTATTTATTAATGTTAAATGACGAGAAGAGAAATAGACACGGGAGTGACCAGTTTTTTATTTTTAAATACATTTATTACAAAATGAACGTTATTGTTAATATTTTATTACAGGTTATTTTTGTCACCGTAATTATATTTATTATTTTGTTTTTTTATAAATTTGAGCTTCATTTAAATCATTACGTAGGTAAATAGATCTTGATATCTATGTTTATGCTTGATATGCATATTGTTGTTTGACCGTTAAAATTAAAAATTTCAATTCGGACATACAAGTTCACGTAAAAAGTGTTTAAAAAATGAAAAGATAGCGATTTACAAATATTTATCTTCTTTAAAAATGTATAAATGCATATTAAAATTATGATTTTTTTTCAGGTAATTAAAAAATACTTTTTATATTTTTATGTAATAATTTTTCTTAATAATTAAACATCACACATTATATAAATATTTTTTTTAATCTTATTAAAATACAACATAATAAAATATAATAACAGTAATTAAAACATAAATTTTCAGTACTTTGTAATTAGAGATATATAAATATTCCCAAAGGAAGGCCAAATTGGAAACCCTGTTTCAAAATAGTTCATAAAAAATTATGTTTCGTGTTTATATGTAATCTCCCTTGCATATTCCACGGTAAGCCAGATTTTGAGATTATACATATACATTATGTTTCGTAATATTTTAGAATAATAATTTATTTTTTTAATGGATTTTTGTAGTAAAACATAGTACTTAAAGCTGATATTAATAAAACTGTATTCGACATTGTAAAATACATTTAACTGAATATGTGACTTTTTTAATAATCGTGTGAGGATTGACAGTTAAAATACACAATAAAGGTGATATTTAAAAAACATTACATTTATGTAATGTCCCGCAACCAAATGGATTTAGGCGACGTGATATTAAGCATACGTCACTCTTGACAAAAGGCCTAGTTTTTCTCAAGAATAATATTCATCTCGTGCCAGGCTTATTAAAAAAACTGAAGAGGGAAGTAGTTCCCCATCTTTTATTCTCTTGAGTTGTTGAACATGCTGCTGCATATCAGCATGTTGAACCAAACGAAATGTAGGCCATATTCACTTTCGATATGGAGATTAAATGTAAATGAAAAAAATATTGCTTTTGTATAAAATAGCCCTTTTGTATAAAATAACACCTGCTTTAATTCATATAATTGTAAATATGCATTTTTCTATAAGGCTCCAAATGCTTTTATAAAATAATTATTCAATTTCTTATTTATATGTAAACTTTTTAATGATAATTAAACGAAGCATCCTTATCGTGACATAGCATCTGTAATTTACAAGGAATTTTCTCTCCTCTTATTAAATAAAAAATAACTTTCGTATTTACTCGTTTTTTCATAATTTTATAAAGCGATAAAAAATTTTAAGTTCTGGTATTTTTTTTAAAATCTTTCCAAAATGTTGATTCTGGACGTAAGCTTTATGGATAATCTAAATTCTCTGGATGGACAAATAAAATAAGGGAAAATAATTTTAAAAGTTAAAATTTAAAAAAATGTTTTTTTTGTATTAACTTCAGTAACCATTCATTTTAATTCATTTCTTGCATTCTTTTTATAATTAAAATATAATGAAAAAAGTTATTTAAACATTTTAAATTATAGCAAACAGATTTTCGTTTATTGTACAATAATATTTTGGAATTTTCAATCTTAATTTTATTTCCTAATAACTGTACATGGAAGCTGATGACTAGAAGTCTTCTTTCTTTATATATATATTTACGACTTCCATCGGGTTTTCGAACATTTTAATGTTTTCTAAGATCAAAAACCTTTTAAATTTTAGTTAAAAATTCCCCTACGTGTTCGTATGAATGTACTTTGTATGCTTATCTGTAGCTTGATCAGTGGTATGTGGATAAGCAGTGAAAATATATGTGTGCTAGCCTCTAATTATATTACAGATACAGTTAAACGTATAATCTTTTAATTTGTTCTAATTCTTTATGTGTTTAGGGGGATAGATCCTTTAAATTTTTTACGAAATAGGTTACAAAAGTTGGGGGCTAAGATTTCTATTTTTCAGAAAGGTGTTTGAACTTTATAAGAAGTTTACTTAGGGTGTTTTTAGTTTATTAAAAAAAATACTGTAATGTCATCGACAATGCTACCGAAAATCGCAACACTGAGAAATTAAAATCACCGTCAATGTTTAAATTTTATAATTTCTTTTTACTTATTCATCATATTGAAATTGAATACTTTCTGTATTACCCTATTTTAATAAATGAGGTATAAATATGGTAGAAATAGTTTTCGACCTTTATTACAAAGCTAGAAAGTAAGTTGAAATTTAAAAAAATGAATTATTGTTCTATAACAGCCATACTATTTTAATTGATGGTTTTTAAATTAATATTCAGGATATTAAATAAAAAACTACCTTAGATTAAGACAACATTTGTTTAGACTTCTATAACTTTATAATGAGCGAACAAACACCATAGAAAGTTCTATTTTTATCCAAAAATAACTATGATAGTGAATTCTTAACTCAGCCTTTATTAATGACGGGAGATTTAAATGTTAAACTCAAAACTGAAAAAAAAATTAAACAACGTTGCTAGTTTTCAGTGTATATTTCCTCTTCTTTATGAAAAGTGGGTATAAGAAAAAGTAATTTATTATAAACGAGAATGTATGTACACGACCAACCTATTTTCTTCTGCAATGTTTTTTTCAAAGAAAATTTTAACATCCTTTCATCTTTAAACATTTAAAATGACAACCCTAATATAATAAAGTTAATTAAATTTGTTATTAACACAGATCCTTTGAATGTAATAATATTTTATGTTAAATGTGAAAATGCATTTTAATGTTTTCACGCAGTTATGATTGTCTACTATAGGGTATGCGAATAAAATCTGGTTTTATAATTGAATATACCAACTTCATTACTTTAGCTTTATTACAATGGTTTCTTTTTTTAAAGTGGTATTAATAAGTGTAACAGTACTATAGAAAACTTGTAGTTAGAATGTTATCCTAAAACATTTTTGCTTCTGGCAAAATCTAAAAAATTAAGAATAAAATGCGACGCGGTGAGATAATAAAATTTTATCTTTATAATAGTTGAGTAGTGTTTTTAAATATTATTCCTGTCAAGATTTCACCCGCTGAAAATAATCTATGAATGTAAGTTTATTTTTAATTAACAGATAATGAAAAGTTTTTGATTTTTCTCCTTTGTAAGGGTTATTTTGAATTTGGTTCTTATATTTCTTAATAATATATTTTTCTATATACTTTTTTTACCAAATACTCTCATAATTTTTTATAAATGTGATTAATTTTAAGAGAATTACATTATAGAAGTTACTTTTATCTTATTCAGTTAGCTTATAGAGTTCAAGTAAGCAATCTAGGCGTACAAGTGTTCAGGCGGCCGATTCACGAACATCTTCTGTAAATCCTGATGCATTTAAAGAAACTATGCGTCGTTAATATTGAGTAACCACGCCCTAATGTATTTTTAATTAGTATATTTTAAATTTAAATAAATTAAGTAATTTTATTTGAGTTTATTTTAGAATTATAAAATTTTCAACTGTCCACGAACAGTTAAATTTCATAAATATCTTACATTAAATTTGGTAATATACAAATCACCTGATAGCGAGAAATCCGTACTGCTATCATTATTATTATTAATATATACAACGGGAGGCTCGATTTTGTTTGCTATTATATTACATCCAATTACAAATAATTTGTTTCAACATTATCCGTTACATATTTTATGTAGTTTTCCATTCCTGTTGGCCTGTTTTTTTGATTGCTTTTAAGCATAAATTTTTAACATCAGATATTTTAAAAGTAATATTTTCTGACGCTCGTAACTTTTGATTTGCCCCCAAATTAACTCAATCGGGTTGAATACACAATGAAAGGGAGGTAATCGAAGCCGAATGGGTATCAGGCATGGTGTCAACATAATCGTATAACTGAAGTCGTACAGATATAGATCTAGGAATACACTACACTCACACGTACCAATAAACTTAAAAAATGCATTACCGGTCTGTTAAAATTAAATAACTTTAGAGTAAATATATAAATAACAGAAACACAAAATTTGGAACATGAGAACAAGAGTGTGTACAGGCAATTTGTCATCAAAATAGGCTGTATTTGAAAATCCTTACCTACCGATTGATCTTTTATCCGTGCGTTAGGGGTGATGAAGGAGAAGCTTAACTCCAGATTTTTAACATCCCCTTCCCATAGATTTTTGAAAAAATCAAAAAGTTTTTGAAATGCGGTTTTTCTCTGAATATAAGCATTTTAGAGAAAGGTTTTTCAAACAAAAAATGTAGAGGACATTCTACTCTACAATTAATGTCTTTGAAGTTATGCCGTATAATTTGAAATTGAAATACTAGGTGGCGTTGAAGTTCTAAAAAACGTTGTAAACGAGTAGACCGGTTTGGAACACGTGCCCAATTCACAACATTTTCACAATTTCACAAGCTACAGCTACAAAATGGTAAGTCGTACAAGAAAATTGTTTAAATACAAGTTTTGTCTGTTTTTTGAGATTAACAACTTTCTAATTGTAATACAGACGAAAAACAATTTTTTCCGGTGAAAACAACCGAAAAAAACACGTTTTTTAACTGAATGCAATATACGAGTAGAACGAGTTTTATGGAGGTTGAACTATAATTTATTATCTTTTTCATAACAAACAAAACAGATTTTTTAAAATAAAAACGATTTGAATATAAGTTATTCAACAAATCATATAATTGCTGTAAGACTGAATAAAACTAACATTGCTTAATTACTTTTTTAATCGCATAGATATAATTGTTTATATCATACGTGATTAAGTTCAATTAAGATAATGAAAGAAAAATCTTTGATAACAACATAACTACTAAATCTTAAGAGTTTGACCATTCCTCAGCAGTTAACGAGAAAATTTATAGCCATAAATTTGGGCATTTTTCCAACCACCCTTGGACCATTTCAGCGTACAAGATTTTATCTTCTGCCTAATTGTAGGTGTTCTTAAATCTGGATAAAGAGTTAAATTTGTCATATTTTAGTCTTACCTTAGACAGTCCATTACAAAACGAATAGTTTTTATGAAACACTTGTATTATTATAAATATTCTATTCATACGTAAAACGCTTGATTTGAATTTTCTAAGGCTAAAAAAAAATTATTCTACATTTGTATTAAAAAAATCTGTTTTCTAAAGAAAGTTATTAGCTATCACAAATAATCCAAGACAGTTTCCCTAGTTTAATTCCTGTCAATTTACATCTGATGTACGTGTGCTACCATATTTTGTTAGTCTTCTATACAAGCGCATGCCGAAATATTTATTTTTGTGAAGTAATATTACTTCACATCTGGGTAAAAAATTAAACATTTGAAAAAGATGTGAAGTATCTTTATTACTTTTTAATGTAATATTTAAAAAGTAAATGTTTTTTTTTTTTTTTTTAAAGTAGTGTTGCCCAAGAGTACCAAGTCGTAATTTTCTTAAATCTTAATTATAACATTTATCAATATAGACTTATTTAACATGAATCCTTTTCCTGTATGTTGTTTCTTATTCCTGCTTGTTTTTCGAGGATTTTATATCGACTTGATTATTGTGACAATATCTGTATCATCTGAAAAATTAGTTGATATTTAATTGTTTTTCCATCTCTAAATAGAACGCATGGACATGACTATTTCCTTGTTCAACCCTCTAATTTAACCAGTACAATGATAATTATACTTAATAATATTTGAAGACTACGATAAATGTTTAATGATCTATTAAATTCGGCAAATATTTCATCAGAAATTCCATTCTGTGGTATGATATTCTGTGGTGTTCATTCGTTTTAAGATTACGTAATTGAAATGTAATTAAAAAAATCTCATATTGCAATACTTTTTTAATTAAACTCATTGTTTACTCGCCAAATTTTTACTCACTGTGAAAGTAAACGTAATTAACTGATAATGGCTCTCGAGAAAGAAATTTAGTTGGATTTGTAAAAATTATAAAAATTTAGAAAGGAAGAATTTAACTTTTAATTATTTTAGGGGTGTTTATCACTTATAAAGAAGACTTGTTAAATAATCTCTCACAAATGTCATTTATAAAATAATAATTTAAATAACTTGCAAGTTGAAAGATTGAAAAATAAAAAGAATATTGATTATCCATTTTTGTTGGCAGAGTTTATTGACCGTTGATGAAATATAAAAATTGTTCCCTCGCCAATAACGATTTATTTAAAGGAATAATATATTTTTAAAAATTGGAGTTACAAGAATGAAAAGTTTAAAAATCCGTGGAAGGTATTAAGAAAAATGAGGAAGCTATTATGAAAATAAAATTGTTTTATTTTGATTTTTTTTAACCGACAATATTTTTTTTCCTTATAAGCTGTTGTTAAGTTGCCGTCAGTCACTCATCCAATTTTAAAATAATTTAACTCGATCATTTCTCCTATTATACTAAATTGTGTGATTCAAGTTGAAACGATTGCTGAGATATAAATACAACTCATAACGAATACACATTCTCATATATTTTTAAAAATTACTTTATTATTTTTAATCTTAACCTCGTGATTACGTAATCGGGTTGAATGTTTCAGGAATATCATCCTTATGAACTATATATATTGAACTATGGATGAAATTATAACGAGCACCGATGTTGGTGTAAAAATATTGGGTGTATTTTGGCAGAGTTTTGCAGCAGACATTTATGGGTGGTTAATTATCACAGATGTCGTTACCATCTAAAATGAAAAATAGATAATTATAATTGTTGTAAAATATACATATGGTTTGGTTTACGTGTGTACTTGCAGTGGGGGATTGAACAGTACAAGTCAGTCGGCTTCAGGTCGAGCTGCTGATGATAAATGTGCGTGTGCTACTGCAGTGTTTAGTTGATGCATGTTATAAATTTTATATTTTTACACTTTATGCATTTTATTATACAATGAACAGAAATCAATATACAAATATATAATAAATAGGATTATAATTTATACAGTACAATTTCCGTTATTCATATAGTCTTTTTTATACCATAAAAATAAAATATTATTTCAAAAATTCAAATGAATTTTATTTGGGTGTAGTTCACCCCCTAAAAATAATTAATAAAATTAAATAACCACATTAAAAATTCATATTTAATGTTATTTTTTTGGCAATCGCCATAAGAGACTAATGCTAAAGTTTTATTAAAAAAATTGGATTTAATTATTACGCAACGTAACATTTATACAGCAGTATTAAACTCTCTAAAAAAAATTAATAACTTTATTTATTTCTAGAAATTCTTAAATTATGCTCATTTTATCACATAAATTCAAATTAGTTTAGATTAGATTAGTACATTAGTAGTAAATGAGAGAGAAATTCTGAATGATTTACAAGCTTAGTATTTTTTAGTTTATAGTAGGCTTATGAATTGTGTTCAGGCAAATTAGTAGTTTACTAAACTGTGTGGAGTAAAAGTAATGTTCTGGCTTTCAGCCAATTTGAAGAGTGAGTAGGTTACATGCAAAATACGTGTTTTGTATATGTGGGTGGAGGAGGATATTATCCAATAAGAATTTACCATCTTATTAAGATGTGTTGGTTATGTTCGCTTTTAAACAATCTGATTTGTTAAAAATATTACTAAAAAGATGTTTCTTGTAGCTTGAATTTTTTTAACTGCTTATTTATTTTTGATCCTACAGCTGATTAATAACTCTTTCGTTTTGATATCAAATTTTTTTTTTTTTAATATAAATATTTAAAATAATGAATAAAAAACTTTTATTGGTCTATTTGCAAACTATTGTAATGAACAATTACAACTTAAAGCAAATATAACGTATAGATAGAAAGTAAATACATTGATTATAGAATAACGTATAACGTGATAACTTTGTACCAAAACCTTAATTATAAAAAAATTAAATTACCTTATTTTATTGCGAGAGTGATTATTTTAGTGAATTTTAAGCTAATAAAAAAATACATAATTTTTTTGTAGTATACTTTATTAAATAATAAACATGGTGATTCTGGAGAAAAGAAAATGATTCGGAGGTCATTCTAGAGCTTAGAATTAGGAATAAAATTCATATAACCATATGTCCAGTCCGAAAACGCTTTGTTATCGAGTTATGACTAGAAAAAAAATGTTCTCCTGATTTCAGTTCCCCCGGTGAAATGAAATCATACTACGTACATTATACTGAAATTCTTAAGACGTTATATAAGGGGTAAATTGATGGTGTCTTATGTTTATCGACTTGAAAAATTGAATAAAACAGGTCCTAGAACTGTATCTGTAGCAGTTTATTTATATCCAACGTAAAAGAAAAAAATTCGGTGAAGAAAAATTCTTTTCTTTTAGGTTTGAGGTACAATAATTTTGTTAAATGACTGATAAATTCGAAAATTTTATTATCAAAAACGTGTAAAGAATTTAATTCTGAGAAAATTTAAGTAATATATGAAAAACAAATATAAATCAAATTTTACTACTAAAAGCAAAACTTACCAGCAAAGTTTAAGATTTAAAAAAATTAAAAACAGCTGTTTTTAGTACAGTAGATTTAGACCTTTGAAAAATGTTTAATAATACTAGTGAGAATAGTACACTTTTCAGCGATCATGTTTGGTCTTACCGTCAACCGGTGCGTGCTGATTTAATTCTTCTGGTGGTTACAGATTAGTTCTACAATTACGCGAAGAATAACTGCACGACTCAGTGTTCCACAAAGCACAGTATAGTGGACATTGCAGTGGCATTGCACATATCCTTACAATGAAAGTTCAACACCTCAGGTGTTTTTCAGAAAGTTCAACACCTCTAGGTTGGTGACCAAACCAGACAACTGGAGTTTTGTCAATGAGTTAACAAGAATTATTTTTTAATTCCGTTCGTACCTAGACTACGTTACTTTTACCTACTTTTGCCCGTAACGGCATAAACAATTTACGGAATTCATATTGTTGTCTGAAGAAAACCCACACGATTTAATTGAAATAAATTTCCAACAACGATTTTCAGTGAACGTTTGGTGTGGTATGATGGGTAATCAGTTAATAGGCCCTTTTTTACTAGAACAACGTGTTACGGGGAAAAATGATCTGGTATTTTAAACCGCGAATTTCTTCCAGCCCTTGATAATTTCTCATTGGCGAAACGAATTGAAATCTACTTTTAACTTGATGGGGTATCAACATATTTCACGAATGAAATAAGATAATTCTTAGATGAAAATTTTACTAGTAAATGGATTGGAGGTAGAGAGCAGATAAACTGACCATCTAGAACACCGGACCTTAGATTACTGAGTATGAGGATGGATGAAATGCGAGGTATACACGCAAATGGTATATACATACACACACACACACACACACGTGACTGATAACTTGCATTCTCAGTTCTCCTTCCCTCATTAAGGAACAAAGATATCATTAGTGACCGAAAATGTAAATGAAAAGTGCATAGATTTCAACGTGGAAATTTTGGTCATTTATTGTAAATTAATAGAGTGTAGACTTTAAAAGTATTTCTTTAAAAGTAAGCTAGAAGTTTTTTTAATTTTTGCAATGTCTAAACAGCTGTTTTCAATATTTACAAATTCATAACATTTTTCTCTTAAGTTTTGTTCTCATTTGTTTTCAATAATAAAAGTTGATTAATTTTTTTATAAACATAAATTTTTTCAATATTAAATTATCTACAAGTTTTGATAATAAAATTTACGCATTTAACAGTTTTATTAAAAAAAATAAAAAATCGTCACCGAATTTTTCTGTTTTACGTTAGATATAATGAAAATTACCGGAGATTCATTTTTGAGACAAAAAACATAAAACATCAAGTTTCCCCTTATATAACGCCTTAAAAATTTCAGTATGATTTCTTTTCAATGGGGGAACTGAAATCATGGTGAAATTTTTCGCTAGCCGTAACTCGACAACAAAGCGCTTTCGGATATATATTTGTATGAACTTTTTCCCATATTTCAAGCTCTAGAATCAGTTTCAAAATTATTTAACTGTGTTCCTTAATCACTCTGGTACATCATTATTATAAATAAGTAAAAGTAAGATGAACTTTATTTTGTTTACGGGAATGTATATAAAATCAAATTTTTCGAGCTACTGTAAACTTTAATATTTATTAAGTAGTAAGGATGTATTATGAAGGATTGGAAGATCAAGCTTTTCTTGATAAGCACATTAATTCAGTTTGTGTTCTGATACAGTAACTGGATAAAAACAGAGCTTTGACGAGGTTCGTAATGAGGCCGATTTCCAGAGTTGTCAAACTACAAGGATACAGTAAACCCAAGAATTCAATGATCGTCCAGCTAAATTTTAAGCAACAAAATTGGAATTGAGAGATCAATTACGGGAAAACTATATGTTGAGAGAAAGTAAAGGACGATCTAAATTCAGAAGGACTTCAGATCAATAACTGTGACGTGCACAAAGAATGCATTATGTCGTGATGAGCCGCAGTCCAAGAGGAGATAATTTTTTATTTTTGTTTTTAGGAACAGCTAGTTAAAGGTATCTTTAGCCAGGATGATAAGAAAGCATAACTAATTAACGATTTTGCGTTAGCTAATATGTTTTTATAGGCTATTTTTTCTCCGAAAATTAAACGCACTATTATGCATCCTTTCAAAAACATCCTACTATTTGCGTAGCGTTTATGTAAAATACTCAGTTCTCCTTCCCTCATTAAGGAACAAAGATATCATTAGTGACCGAAAATGTAAATGAAAAGTGCATAGATTTCAACGTGGAAATTTTGGTCATTTATTGTAAATTAATAGAGTGTAGACTACAGTGAGTATTTCTTTAAAAGTAAGCTAGAAGTTTTTTTAATTTTTGCAATGTCTAAACAGCTGTTTTCAATATTTACAAATTCATAACATTTTTCTCTTAAGTTTTGTTCTCATTTGTTTTCAATAATAAAAGTTGATTAATTTTTTTATAAACATAAATTTTTTCAATATTAAATTATCTACAAGTTTTGATAATAAAATTTACGCATTTAACAGTTTTATTAAAAAAAATAAAAAATCGTCACCGAATTTTTCTGTTTTACGTTAGATATAATGAAAATTACCGGAGATTCATTTTTGAGACAAAAAACATAAAACATCAAGTTTCCCCTTATATAACGCCTTAAAAATTTCAGTATGATTTCTTTTCAATGGGGGAACTGAAATCATGGTGAAATTTTTCGCTAGCCGTAACTCGACAACAAAGCGCTTTCGGATATATATTTGTATGAACTTTTTCCCATATTTCAAGCTCTAGAATCAGTTTCAAAATTATTTAACTGTGTTCCTTAATCACTCTGGTACATCATTATTATAAATAAGTAAAAGTAAGATGAACTTTATTTTGTTTACGGGAATGTATATAAAATCAAATTTTTCGAGCTACTGTAAACTTTAATATTTATTAAGTAGTAAGGATGTATTATGAAGGATTGGAAGATCAAGCTTTTCTTGATAAGCACATTAATTCAGTTTGTGTTCTGATACAGTAACTGGATAAAAACAGAGCTTTGACGAGGTTCGTAATGAGGCCGATTTCCAGAGTTGTCAAACTACAAGGATACAGTAAACCCAAGAATTCAATGATCGTCCAGCTAAATTTTAAGCAACAAAATTGGAATTGAGAGATCAATTACGGGAAAACTATATGTTGAGAGAAAGTAAAGGACGATCTAAATTCAGAAGGACTTCAGATCAATAACTGTGACGTGCACAAAGAATGCATTATGTCGTGATGAGCCGCAGTCCAAGAGGAGATAATTTTTTATTTTTGTTTTTAGGAACAGCTAGTTAAAGGTATCTTTAGCCAGGATGATAAGAAAGCATAACTAATTAACGATTTTGCGTTAGCTAATATGTTTTTATAGGCTATTTTTTCTCCGAAAATTAAACGCACTATTATGCATCCTTTCAAAAACATCCTACTATTTGCGTAGCGTTTATGTAAAATACTTGGGTTAAGATAAACTTTTCAGGAAAATAACCACTGAAAGTTGATTAACCACTGAAGTAAATTAAAATTCAGATTATAATTTTAATTTTTTTTCCACGAAAAAATAATACGCTCATACAATCGTCTATAGGTGGTAGCAGCATTATCCAGTCTTTGCGCTGTAATTCTACAGGCTTTTTACAAATTTTCAAGTGTTCTAAAACGCAGGTCTATGTTGTTTAACATAGAAAAGCAAAGAGAAGCTACTAAACATCTCCGTATCCTTACAATATGCTTTTATTTTATTATTAAATTGGATATTAGTTTATGAATTTTAATAATCAATTTTAGTTTATACAATGTTATAAAGATTAAAATTTTTCGTCCACCCTTGATGAAAAAAAAAATGTTTTTGCAATTAAATAAATTCTAATTTAGCGCGAAACAACTATTTTCACAGCAGTAAAATTCAACAGACTAATGAAGACGTAGGTTATGCAGTACATTATTACTACGCAACACACATCGGCGGGTCAATGGCAACTAGTTTTTAAATAATTTACGAGCTTTTTCTTTTTTATTGTATGAGAGAATATTTTTCTGTTATTTAAAAAAAGAGAATGTGGTAAAACCATGCGCTGGGAACTTTGTTTTAATTTTTATAAAATAAAGTTTTATATATATATATATATATATATATATATATATATATTATAGGAAGAAGAGAGTGATACAGATTTCACAGTACTTTAGAGATCATTTGAGACTTTAATGCAAGAAAAAAAATATCCTATATACATATGTTTGGTAACACTTTGTTTTATGTGATACTGCTAGCAAAATGTTTCACCCTAATTTCTGGTCCAACAGTAAACGAAATAAAGCCGTACTGAAATTTTTGAGATGCAGTATAAGGAGTAATTAGTTATATTATATGCTTATAATCTGAAAACAAAATCTTGAAATTTGAAGGAAAATAAGCTCCAAAACAGTATCTATAGTAATTTCAAAGAACTGTTAGATAAAATAAATAAATAAATTTTTAGGTTTACCAAAAATTAACTTAATCGAGAAATAATTTGTTTTTAAAATTATACATAAGTTTATTATTTGAAAACTAAACTGAAATAAAATCAATACATAACAAAATACAAGTTTATGAAATTCGAGTTTTGTTCAAAACTAAACTGAACAAAATTTTGCTGTACAAAATTACAAAAATTAAAATAAAACAATTCAAATTCTAAAATGAATAATAATAATAATAATAAATTTATAAACTAAATGATGTGAGAAACTCTTTATTTCACGAGTTGGGAAATTATGTCTTCAGCATCAACATCAGTCATGGATTAGACTCAATGACCTGTTCCGGCATCCATCGCTTTCTTGGGCATCCTATATCTCTTCTTCCCCTCGGTTTGTATCTCCATACTTGAGAAGGAAGTCTACAAAGCTGTATTCGATCAAACGATCACTCCATCTTTTATGATATTCCTTTAACGTACCTAATAGAGGTATCACACTTAGCTGTCTTCTTATCTCCTCATTCCTTATTCGGTCAACTCGAGTACATCCTTTGACCGCTCTCAAAAACCTCATCTCAGCAGCCTGAATACGTGACTCATCTCAACTCCACAAAATCCATACTTCACTACCGTAACTAAGAATAGGCACGGCCATTGTTTTGTAGATTCTTAACTGAGTCTCCTGTCTGGCCTGTTTCCCTAACGCCCTGCGTATTAAGCCACAGACACCCTTAAATCGGCTCAACTTCTTATCGAAATTTGTATTTCTGTCGTATGATACATCACAGCCAAGGTAATTAAAAACTCTACTAGTTCCAAGAGCTGCCCTTCCAAGATTATTTTCGAGCATACTCGCCATTTACCTTTAAAATTCATAATCTTTGAATTCGCATGGGAGATTTTCATACCCAGTTGCTTACTTCTTTGATTTAGGATATAAATTGCAAGTTTTAACTTATCTTCGCTATCAAAAATAACTACGGTGTCGTCTGCATACAATAAAGGATTTAAGTAAGTACCATCATAAATGCCCAATACCTGAGTCAACCTGATGTTTCCAAATCTTTAAAAATTATCCTAAGTACTAAAAAGTGTCGGAGACATTTGACAACCTTGTTGCATTCCCTTATTGATCTTTAATTTTCCCGTTATTTTATTTGCTCAGTAAGAAATCACTATGGTTGTGTCAACATACATTCCAGCAATAGCTGCTGCAAGATGTCTCGGATATCCATTTCTAAGCATTATATCCCATACCATCGGCCTCTGAACGTTATCAAAAGCTTTTTCTCAGTCTATAAAAGCCATGTGAATTTCATAGTTATATTCCTGATGCTTTTCTATAATTTGCTATTAAACAAAAACTGCATCTATATACGACAGACCTCGACGAAAAACCCATTTGCGCTTCTCCAATCAATCTCTTATTGCTAGCAAGCACAGATTCAAAATTAAGGCATAACATTTATAAACAGCATTAAGTAGACTGATCCCTCGGTAATTTCTTGGCTGTGATTTTAGTCCTTTCTTATAAATAGATATTACGTTTGAAGAAATCAAATGAACAATTACGTGACCAATTAGGCACGAATTTTTAAAACATTTGGAGAGTTGACTGATAAGATATTAATTTATGGAAAGGTAAATAATATCCTAGGCTTCGCAAGCCAAGATTATTATTATTTTTATTAATAATATACTTATATTATTACTATTATTATTTATAAAGTCAATATTATTCCTTGGTTATAATATTATTTGGATGATTCTCAAGGTATTATCGAACAAATTTATATACTTATGTGTTGTGTGTGTACGCGCGCGCGCACCCCTTTTTGTTTTTATTTATTTTCTTTGTAATTGTCTAAACGTGAAATAAGTTCAATTGCATAAATGTTTTATATTCTTTACATTGCTTTTATAAATAGACAAAACAACAGTTAACAAAATTTTATATGAAATTTTTAATTGATGTATTTATGAATAACATTTTTACCTAAGTCAACATGCAACAGTGAAACTATAATATTTATATTATTAAATAACTACTTGAATTCGTAGTTGTAAAAACCACTTACTTTGTTGTTTAATAATGCAATATCAGATAATATAAATCCTCCATATTGCACGAAACATGATGTATATTTTATAACAAACTTAAGCTTCTAGTTAAAAATTATAATACTTTAATAAATACAAGATATAATGTATATTATGCTTTAATATTAAAACAACAGAATGAATAAGTTTCAAATTTTATTCATTTTTTTTTTGTATCTTAAAGTAATTTTATATTACATTTAATATAGTTTTAAGTATAGTTGCCAGTTTTCTGTTCTCTAAATAATCTCGATATCGAAATATAGTATAAAATTACAATGCTCTCTCACACTTATAATTTTTTTTTTATAAATATATATTTTTTTTATTTTCCTAACGTATACGTTAAAATCTGTTCAATTAGTGAATAATTAGCAACCCCCACGACCCAATGAGGTTAGAGTGGTGTGTATGACATGTAAATGAGATGTATTATTCCTGAGACGTGTAGTTAATTAAATCCCTACCACCAAAGTACACCGGTATAAAGTGTCAAGTATCCAAATCCATATAAAAGCCATTATCTTTTCCTAAGATGTTAACCTTAGAACATTTGATTTTGAAATTCATCTTATCTGTTAACCACCAGACTAGCCTGTTGGGCAGTTGTAAAGATTAAATTTATTTTTATCTTATGACCTTTACAAGAAAAATAATTCTATAAACTCCTCTTTAGACTGATCTATTATAATACTAATAAATTATAAAATCTTAATCTCAAATGAAAAGAATACTTGGAATTATTAATTTTTTAATTCACTTTCTAATTTATGATAAAAGTAAAAATTTTACATTGTTAATGTCCGTTACCGTTCTGGTAATTTATCATTTAAAAAGAAATCATTACATGAATTAAAATTATATTTTAATTTATTTTTAAAACTTTTACGTATGTGTAAATAAAAATAAAATCAATATTTTTTTTTTTTTTAAATAGCTCCGAGACTAATATTACTTTAATAAAAAAAAGAAACAAACAAGCAAAAAATATTGTATCTCTCAAATCATGATATTTTGATAAAATCTCTTCATGAGAAAAATAAAAATCTATACAGAATATAACAGTAACTATAAATTAAAAAAAATCTTAGGTGCAATGCCAAAATAGATACTTACATGAATGGAGAAGCGAGTACATTTCATAACGTTCATTTTATTAAAGTAAAACAATTAAGAATCTTTGATCAAAATTTCAGTTACCATAATTTAAAGGAATTAATTAAAAAAATTAAAAGCAAGCCAAGAAATAAAAAAAAAAAAAAGATAAAAACGGTGTACATGAAAACTACAGGTTGTAATTTTTTTTTTTGGGGGGGGGGAGCTTCGTATACTGCATTTTTTAATTTTATTTACCTACTTTTTTGTTTTGAGATTTATATTTATTTTTAATAAATTTTTTCTTCTGCTGATAATGATATTAAAAATATGCCCATTAACTATATAGTTATCTACTTTGTGGATGGATTTTGAGCTTTTATCTTTGTTATTTTTCCCCAGTAAGACAACAATATTCTTATACTTTAAATTATATGAGTAAAAAGTGATTTTTTTTTACTAAGTAGCTCTGGCTTACATAAGATAATAAGTGACTTGACTGTTTAATTAGTGTGATATCCGGAAATCTGCAGACATCTATTACTTCTTACTTGACGCGGACCCATAGATGCGTGCCATGTTTGCGAAATTAGTGTAATTTTAGCGTGTAATACCGATTTTATTTTATTAATAATACCAGGAGGTGTTGTTAATTAAAACTCAACAACTTTAATTATTTAATTAGAATGGTGGTGGGAGAGACATTATTAAGAAAAGTTAAAATTAAAATAAAAATGATGTGGAGAGGCTTCGAATTGTCAATCTGCTACGTGGGAAATTAGTACTTTTACCATCTCCACTAATCCAACACCAAATAGACTTGTTAAATAAGACTTTTAGCAAAGTAATTTACAAAAAAAAAAGTTTATTTACATGACTGCCCAAAAAAGAGTAATGTATTTAGGGTGTACGTATGTACGAGGTGTGATCAAAAAATACGGTGAATAATTTTTTATTAAAAAAAGTAATAAGGTTACATAGAATTCGATTTAATCTCCTTTAAAGTACTGTCCTTGGCTAGCAATGCACTTATCTCAACGTTGACTCCATGACTGGAGGCATTTCTGGAAGGCGTCTTTCGGAAGGGCTTTCAGCTGCTCCGTCGTGGCCCTCTCAATGTCAGCAATGGTGTCAAAACGTTTTCCTTTAAGCACAGTTTTAATATTTGGGCAGAACCAAAAGTCGCATGGTTCTAAATCCGGTCAATATGGCGGATGTGGACAGATAGGAACACTTTTTTCGGCCAAAAACTGGCGAATGAGAAGTGAGGTGTGACACCGCGTGTTGTCGTGGTGAAGAAGGAAGCCATTGGTCCATTTTTCTGGTCGCTTTCTTCGTACGTCGTTTCGCAAACGTTGCAGTATACCGTTATAAAATTCAGAGTTTACAGTTGGTCCCCTTGGAACGAACTCTGATCGCACTATGCGCCCACTATAAAAAAAACAACGAGCATGACCTTGATGTTGGATTTTGACTGTCTTGCCTTTTTAGGGCGAGGAGATGAACTGGTTTTCCATTGGGAACTCTGCATTTTGGTCTCAGG
The DNA here is from genome assembly GCF_047948215.1 of Lycorma delicatula. Classification (NCBI taxonomy): domain Eukaryota; kingdom Metazoa; phylum Arthropoda; class Insecta; order Hemiptera; family Fulgoridae; genus Lycorma; species Lycorma delicatula. The sequence continues at coordinate 49,064,037 of NC_134461.1, forward strand.
GTCATAGCCATAGCCCCAATTTTCATCTCTAGTTAAAATTTTGGCCATGAAGTCCGGATCTGCATGAAGACGACCCTTCAACTCCGTGCAAATTGACACATGATTTTCAAAATCCATGTTGCGCGACAGACACGATAAACACAACCTCACTCTAGCGGCTCTGGCAGCTGACTGGCAAGCTCGAACGTGTTACAACTTCTCCCGCCTGTCATAGTTGATCACGCTATTGGGCAAATTACAGCATATGGATGTAGCGTCGGCAGTTCCGCTATAAAAATTCAATCGCCGTATTTTTTGATCACACCTCGTATGTATTATTTATGTTTGTTCCACCATAGCGGCTCAACGGCTGAACCGATTTAGATATATGGTCTCACGTTGTTATCCTTACTTACCGGGAATGTCATAAGCTATATAAATATATGTTTTAAATAAATTTAAATAAAATATTATACTATATACAAAATATGTAGTATATATATATATATTTAAATTTGCAACTTTGCAACCTGCATGCTCGTTAATTATACTGTATTAGTAATTATCCTATATTAAAAAAAACAATGTCAGCAATGGTTATTTTTTGTCAGTTCGTATTTTTTAATTTTTACTATTTATCTCTTGTTTTTTGGAAATATGGAAACAAACATCTTCTGATGAAGCTTCCGTTAAACCAGAGGCAGTAGCTCCAATTTTCATAGTTTTCATTAGCAAAAAGAAACGACATAATTTTTTTTCGTTTTCTTTTTAATTGCATGATCTCTAGGCTCATAAACCCTTATTCTTGATTTGAAATCAATATAAAAATATTGATTTATCTTAAAATAAATTTTTTTTGAGTATAGAAATCACGCAAAAACAATTTATAACTGTTTTTGTCTTAGCTTGTTTCTATAAAATAAACAAATTTTAGTTCAGTTACGTGGTACCAAGCAGAAGAATTCATATAATTAATTCAGAGGGAATTGATAAATTTCTGTATGATGTTTACGTGATAACAAACTTATAAACTATAACTTTTACGTGGTAAATATTAAAAACTAGTCCCTCTTGTCGTAAAAAAAAATGTTTATAGGATTTAGTTATTTAGAACCAAAGAGATGTATTGGTACTTACGTTCTTCTGATACTAAATAAATCACATTTTACGCAGAGAAACGTAAATCCAACAAGTCTCTCTGTGTAAAATACGTCTCTGTCAATTTCAACCTTTGCCAATAACGTCTCAAAGAATTTATTTTAAAAAGATGTATAAATTAAACACTGTTGCAAAATAACTGTGTATTACATTAATACACCTGATAGAAGATGAAAAGTTTATATTTATTTGCTTTGCTACCTAAACATCGTATTTTTATAGATACCTTCCTCTGGTTTTGACAGGATGAAACCAAAAATTTTTATAACCAGAATCAGGAATAAAATTCTTACGATTAATTTTAAGTTTATAGATATAATATTGCATTTCAGTTATGACAGTGATAAAACTCTTGTTTATAAATTAATTTTAATATTTGTAGAAATCATATTACATTACCATTAATTTTGAAATTCTAATATATATATATATGTCTAGATTTTTTGAAATTCCGAGTTGAGAGTTAAAATGAATTTAAAATTTTTTTTGAAACCCGGCTATTTCTTTGAAATTTTCGGTATTAAACAATTTTTGTTATTTGTAATTTTCAAGTAAACAAGCTAATTAAACAATCTAATTTCTAGATTTTTCGAAAATTAGACCTTGAAAGGGGTGAAGAAAGGTACAAAATGTTAACAATGACTGCACATTTTTCTCATTTCCAACTATACTAAACGATAGTTTCACTAATTTGGAGCTTACAAATACTCTTCAGATAAATATTTAAAACCTATTATCAAGTTTTTTGAATTTCGATTTTTTACAACGGTGTGCGTCGTTACTGGTTGCACCTACTTGATTAAAAAACATTTGAGTAACAAATTATTTTTTTTAAAAATGAGAAACGAAGTACGGTCACCTCTTACTGGTGTTTGTTGAGTAACGCTAAGAACCGTGCAAAAATACTTTTTTACATGTCCTTTCTACTGGTAACCAATTATAACTAAAATTCAGGTTTTGTAATGACCAAATTGTTGCTCTATAGAAATTACAATACACTGATATTTTTTTTAATAATTTGAGCAGGCTTTAATTTTTATTTCTGATTATTATTCTCACAAGCATGAATTTAATGAAAAGAGCGAAGTCAAAGAGTCAGAACCCTCTAGCCAGATAGAAGGGCGAGTGAATTGAGCCATGACCGCTAAATGTCCACTGACCGCGACAGGAAAGGCAAGTAACCATATAGCGCGGATGAAGCCGCGACAGAGATGCTAGATTGGGGATTGTAATACAATTTTTACTTCCTTGTACGAAATAAAGGAAGTATTGTTATCGCGAAAAAGTTTGGTCTTCAGATTTCATCTCCTTTTTTCCTTTTTTTAACTTTTTTTTTACTTCCTTGTACGAAGTAAGGGAAGTATTGCGATCGCGAAACATTTCTGTTTTCATATTTCAGTGGAATATCCATTTTGACCATCCCTGAATCCATTTTGACTAGTTACAGCGTGACATCTGTTTGTATGTGCGTATGTATCATAACTAAAAAAACGTTTAGCCGTAAGATGTTGAAATTTTGGATTTCGCACTGTTGTAACATGTAATTGTGCACCTCAATTTTTGATTTCAATCGTAATTAAAATTAAAATTTTAATTAATGAAATATTTGGATTTTAAAGGGAAAGAACATCGGTTCAAATCAGACTTCATCTCTTTTTTTTGTTTATTTTTTCAACTTTTCTTTCTTTATTTTAAATACATTGATTGTTAACCATGATTATAAATTTTTTTTACAATAAATAATAATTCATTGATAATAAAAAAAAGAAATAAAAATTAGAAGTAAAATAAAATTAAAATAATAGATTTGGTGAAACATCTAATTAGTTAATATTAATAGAAAATTATAATTTAGAATCGTACTATTTTTTGATTTTCTTAGCAAATTGTATGTATATTTAAAAAAAATCATTTTAATTATTTGACAGAAAAATAAAATAGATTTTTGAATTGTATTCAATTTAAAATGTTTGTTGATCATTTTTTTTCACTTGTAAGTAATAGGCACAAGATTTCTGCTGTGTCGTGTAAATAAAAGTTAATAATAATTAAACTGTTCCGTATAGCGAACTTCTGTATACTGGTATAAATATTAATTTTGACCTTACGGTTTAGAATAATCAGTTTTTATTATTGGATTATTTGGTAAATAATTTATTTAAAAGCATTCAAGGGACTTTTACTCTAACCTAATATTTCAGGTAAGATTGTTAAATTAATAATAGTATAAATATTTGATGTTAATAAAAACTAATATTTTAGCAATTGTGTAACTGTCCACTTTTATTAAAGAATTTGAGAATCACTTCTCACTTTCAAATGAAATAAGTTTTAATGAAGTGCAGAAAAGAAAGTGTATATGTAATTTATTAATAGACGTATAAGGGAGTCGTTGATGTCCACATCAGATTTTTTTTTATCTTTATTGGGCTTTTCCTTCTCAGTTTATATTGGATTATTTCAATTCGTTAATAAGATGGAGGATTGATCTGGGAAAGATTTTTCATTTTCATTATTCATTTTTTTTGTCTTACTTTATTTAAGCGTTGGGCTAGTTTTTTATAGTATATTCCAAGCTCACCGGGTTGGTCTACTGATTGACAAATCTATCGTTTAACAGCTAATTTTCGAAGTCGAAAGTTTTGAGGTTCAAATCCTAGTAAAGGTTAGTTGCTTTTATATGGATTTGAATACTAGACAGTGGATACTAGTGTAATTTGGTGGTTGGGGTTCAATTAACCACACGTCTCGGGAATGGTCAGCTTGAATCTTTACAAAATTACACCTCATTTACATGTCATACATATCATCCTCATCTCATTGATCTATGGGAGGGTTGCTTATTGTTTACTAGTTAAACAGATTGCAACGTAACATTAGGAAAATAAATATATATAAATTTAAAGTTATAATTTAAAAAAATATTTTATTAATTTTGTATTTAAAAAGTTCCGCATAGCAGTATTATATAAATGACATTACGTGATGTTAAATTAACCCATCTCTCAACTTTTTGTGCTGATATTATTAGGCTTATAGATATTAATCATTTTATTAATTTTCTATCAGATTATCTGCTCAATGTTATTAAATGGATTAGCGAGTGACAGACTAACGTAATACAGACACAATTACATTATTTCTGTAATCTATTTATTCTTTAAGCTTATATTTTGCGATTAACTAAACATTAATTAAATTATTGTATTATTAATTACTTTTGCAAATTTAAAGTACAATTAGAATTGTAACGTAGTAAATAATTTTTTACGAACATTTCATTTCGTTCATTTGTTATAGTTGAAATACTAACTCAACAATAAAACTAACTTGTAAGCTGCCATACTTATAAAAGATAATTAGTTAGCGTAACTAAAAGAAAACCGGCCTTTTTTTATAAGAAGTTATATAAAGGGATGCTGATTGGTTTTTAGTACAAAAGATAATCAAGAAAAAAGAATTTACTTTTAATCCTATTAAAATTGTAGAAATCAAAATTATGAATAAATAATTAATGTCGTTCCTCCTTTTTTTCTTTTCTATCTTTTAGTTGTATTAGTTATCTAGTACATTACATACTAATTGCTACATGAAGTTTAAATTAAAGTGTGAAAATGTGATAAATATATTTTTTAGAGTGTAGAAAATAAACCGGAATGTGATTTTAAATTCATAACTTTTAGATTTAAGAAAAATATGCTAATAATCCGTCTTGATGAAAAACAGTATGTTTTTAATTGATAATAAATTATAATTTTATTTGAATTAAAACTTAGAAACATAACTGAAAAGTAGAATCATTTTTAATGGTAAAACCCTACGTATAAAAAACATATATTTGCTGCACTAATACAGTTTGACTAACAAAATCAGAAAATTTTTTATTTTTATAGTTTTTAGTAAAATTCTGTAGACCGATTTTAATCTGTAATTTACATGTTATAGATTTTTATATTTAGGTTAAAAATAAAAAAAAATAAAAAACATGTGATACTTTATTGTAATTATAAAAAAAAATTGGAGTTTTTTAAATAAATTTCTTATCTCCAGCTTCATACTGATTTAAAAAAAAATTACATTCTTTTTAAATTAATAACACAGGTCAAAAAAAAATTAAAACTGAGATTAAAGTATATGTATTAGAATATATTTTGTATACTGAATCTTAAAATGAAATCATGTTTCCTTCATTGCACTCAGATTATGACCCTTTAAAATATTGAGAAACTTCTTAATAATTGAATAGTATAAAAGTTATAATAATTACAATTAGAATTCTTACCTTTATTTTGCAGGCATTTATGTTTGTCTTCATTTGTTTTTTTCTTATTTTTCTTTTGTGTTCAGTGAAATCTTCTCTTTTTATCACCCAGCAATAGTCACTTATCATAGATTCATCCCATCTTCCTTGATAATGTTGTTCCATCTGCAATATATCTTGGGGGGGTGAAATCTTTCTCCTCGTTCGTCGGTGATGTCGTCCAAGTTTAAAGGGGAAAAATCCAAATGAGAATGTAAAAAATGAATTTTCAATGACATTCTGCAGCCTAAATTTTTGTAGTTCACTTTTACTTATAACCTGATCATGGTTTTCAGCTTTTTTTTCCAAGAAAACCAGTAACGACATATTTGAAGGACTTCGATGCTGCTAGTTCTTTAGGATTCAGTTTGCTGTCAAATATTTTCACGTATTAAGTTTCTTATTTGTAGTCCAGAATATTCCCTCTGTTAGTTTGACTTCAATTAAACGTGAAAAAACCACAGATAAATATTTAAAGTCGTCTCCAGCTTTATCTAATGCTTTTACAGAATTCTTCATCAGGCCTGGTTTTATGTGTAGAGGTGGTAAAGTAATACGATCTGCTTCGATAAGGTGAATATTGACATCATTTTCCTTTTCAGAGTAAACTGATTTCTTTTTGGCAAGTCTTTAACTGCATAGTGTTTATCTGTAGCCCAACTATCCCACAAACACATATATTTTGTAAAGCCACTCTGGAGACCGAGAAGAAGCCCTAGCGCTTTCACGTCGGCAATGATTTGCCATGGGTGTTCATCATACTTAATAGCTTTTAAAATTTTTGACATACTTTCATATGTTTCTTTAATTCCTACAGCATGTGCTACCGGTATAGAAGAAAATTTTAAAATTAACAATAATACTGCCTTTAATCTTCTTTTTGATGAATATATAAATAAATGCCAATCATTAATAACATATTCAGTGTCCACTTCAGACATTAACATCCTAACATCATGGCAGAAACAAATTAATAAACCATCTCTTCTGAAGTATTTCAGTAAATTTTCGTTTAAATTCTGTATACTGAAATTTTTGTATCCTTGTTTAAAAAATTCCATTCTTTAAGACGTTAACCTGGGAGTTCTTCATATTGTTTCGACAAACACAAGTCACAAATTAGGTCGCTCAGTTCTGTTTGTGTGTTAAGGTGTGGTGAGGTGAGGTTCAGTATTTGATTGATTCTTATGGAATGTAATCAATACTATTAAAGTTGAGGATTCATCAATTGAGTTTCTGGCGAATCAGTAATTTCTTTCCAAGCAATTGGAATAGGTACTTCAACACCATGAACTACTTGGCCTCATAGCTGAACGAACATTTGGGTGATTTTATTGAAACCAGTAAAATTTATTAAGCAAAACTAGTAGTCATCATAAAGATTACTCGCCAAATCATAGGTACGGTACCACCTTTGAATGGTCTCTTGTTACTCTTAGCCATACAATTTTACTTTTGGCAACCTATTATAAAAAATGCTCAAAAAAATTAATAGAATAATTAACATACGTAAAAAATAATTTAAAAATTACGGTTATATACCACAAAGTGAAATTTCTTGTTTCCTAGAGAAAAACATGTATATACGCTTCAATATGTCGGTAAAAATTGTCTTAAAAATTCTAGAAGATAATTAAAGAAATGCTCGAAAATGCTGATATTGGGTAGTGTTTAAAGGTATTTTTCAATTTCATCATTCTTTCATAAACATTAGCTCCCTTTCGTTAGTCAGTTTAATCCCTAATTTAACTAATCGGTGATTGAATGATTGAAATTTTAATAAAACCTTTTTTGAATGCTTGTTATCTGTAGATGGTACCCTTGAATTAAAAAAAAAAAAACAAATTGTAGTTAGTGTAGAATTAGGGAGGTAATGTAAAAATGTGTAATATTTTTTCTTCTTTTCCCCTCAACTAATTTACTTGAAAACATTGAACCAAAGAAAAAAAAAAATTTCTTATTTATATTTATTGCGATTATTTTTGTAATCTATGTTGTTTAGTAATTATTAAGACATAACCTAATCGTACACATTCAGTAAGAAGGAATTTCATTATTATTTTTAAACTATTTACCACATTAACTTCTCTTTGCCATAAAGTGGCTAATACTGCGTCTTTATAAATTGTACGCTTTGTCCCATTATGTAATTAAAGTTTTATTTTTAGATTTGTTGGGATAACATTTTGTGTTTCATAAAAAATGAAATGTCCATTATCAGTTTATTTCTATTCGCATATCCTTTATTTATGGTTACCAATTTGAAAAATTTAATTATTTTAGAACTACCTGGAATTTAGATTAGATAGATTACCTTATCTTAAAACATTCATCAGGATCATATACTGGGTAGACTATATTTTTGTAATATAATTAACTTCAAAGTCCAAAAGAGTATAAGAGCAGTTATTTAATAACATTAAAATACTGCAAACATAAAAAAAAAAAATTATTACAAGAGCTAACAAGTTTATACCATTATATCAAAATAATCGTGAAAAATCTACTACTATAAGGCAAATAGGAGTAGCGCCTGTTTATGCTTAAATTCCTCTTCTGTTGTGACTTGCTTGTCAGTTCATCATTCGTGCGCAGTCTTCCGCGCCGCCTACTCATCCCCTCCCCCGCACTTAATGGTATAAGCACTTATGTTAAATGGATATATTATCAGTCGTTTAATCGAATGCTTACGTACACAGGATAAGATAACCGCTGGTATCATGGTGTAAGAAAGTATAGACAAAATGAGAACGAGTAAATAAATTGAGTTTATGACGTTTTTAGTATTTTGTTAGGATTGACTAACGGGTAAAAATAAAAGGTTGAAGCACTTCAGCTGAGAATGCCGTTGGTTGTTTAATATAGCTTTTTTTTTAAATCAATTTTTTTTAGGTTAAGTAATTATAAATAATCTTTTCGTTTAAAGCAAAAGTAAAATGTATTAATTTTATAAAAACTGAAATTCAGAGTAAAGTTGACTTTATAAATGAGTATAAAATAAATTATATAATAATCTAATAATTACGATGTAAATAACAGAGAAATCCAGATGGAAATAACTATACAGAGATTTCTCTCGTATATGTAATATATGAATTCTGAACAGACACTTCAAAATATAATGAAACCAATTGTATCCAAACTTTCGGAGAATTCGGAAATTAAAGATCGTGTGCACAACATATCTGGAACCTGAAACCATTAAAAACAGATAAATTCACAAGGTATAAAAACTATATAATATCTCTGTTGATTTCAAAATGGCATTCGAATTTATCAATAAAGAACATTGTTATTTTACATCCTAGAAGAATTTGGTGAATCTCAAAGCAATTAACGTTGCTAAATTCACTTCCAAACACAAGATCTAAAATAAAATTCATTGGCGAATTCTGAGAAGAATTCGAGATTCAAATAAGGGGGCCAATCCTTACCAATCCTTTTTTTATTACCAATCCTTTTTAATAATGTCTTAGAGAAAGTAGTAAGAGAATCTGAAATGAGTATGAAAGAAATTGGAACATACCACCAAATAAAATTGGGTCCGAAGTTGGAAGGAATTGGAATTAACTGCCTGTACCGATGATTTGTTGCATTCTTCTTGGAGAATTTCAGTACGAGTAAACTCGTAAAAGAGACAGCAGAAAAAGTAGGGTTATAAATATTCTTCAAAAAGGTGGAATTTTTGACCAACGTCAATGATTTCCTTAATACGAAATAAGGAAAAATCAAAAGTGTCAATCAATATAATGTATGAGAGAAATAGTCCAGATTAATAGTTTAGATAAAAAACCAGTCGCACAAAAAATAAAAAATGGAATTGGTCAACCAACTACTGAAAAATATTTCCAGTAAAAAGTATTAGCTTTTATTGAGTAGTTCTTATTGGAAATACTTTTTCAGTAATATTTTTTTCAAATCGGGTGTTACAATACGGTAATCATACCCAAATCCCTGTACACATAATGCATCTTCATTTTGAAATCAGGTGACTGTTATAGAAAAGGAAGAAAGAAAAATCTTGAGAAAAATACTAGGAAAATCAAATAGATGAAAACCATTGCAAATTCAGAATAATAAACAATGTTACGATAAAACTGAAAAAATATTAGATTATCAGACAAATAAGAGCGAGTTGCTTCTGCTACTTATTAGAATAATTGATTACAGGATCAAAAAACAACTCTTCAAGCATATTTACAGCAAAAAGAACGGAAATCAATAGACCTCATTGTTTAAAAAAAAAAAATCTAAAAGAAATTGAAATATTTGAAGAAATAGTGCAACATAAAACAAAGTTCAAAAAGCTGGTAAAAGATTTCAATCGTTTCCAAGTGAAAGAGAAAATATCCAACAACGTCTGGTCAGAAAAGAGAAGATAAAAACAAAGTGAAAGAGTGAAGAACTATTAAAAGACCAGGAGCGAAAACATCCAGAAGAAAGAGAAATCAATGCAAAATGTTGCTTTATCCTCAGTTGACCCAATTAAAAAAAAAAAAGATCAAACTTATTTACCCCATATATGCTTAAAAAAATTTATTTTGAAAATAACTTATATATTTCACGTTTCATAATATTTTTACTATGAACGGAAATATCCATTTTGACCATCCCTGAATCCATTTTGGTTAGCTTCAGCGTGATGTATAGACATCACGCTGAAATCGTATGTACGTACGTGTGTATCTCGCATAATTAAAAAACGATTAGCCGTAGGATGTTGAAATTTAGGATTTAGGACTATTGTAACATCTAGTTGTGCACTTCTCCTTTTGATTATAATCGATTGGACCAAAAGTGTCCAAAAAAGCCCAAAATTCAAAGAAAATTGTATTTTGGACTTTTTCTTAAATGCAGCAATAAGCCCTCATTTAGAGTTAGAGCTTTGCAACGATACATCTGTGATACTTATTTCCATGGGTTTCAGAGTTATAGCTAAATAAAATTTTAATTAATGAAATATTTGGATCTTACAAGGGTAAAGTACATCGGTTCAAATCAGACTTCATCTCCTTTTTTTTAATTTAAATATATTGATTTATTAATAATTATTAACCTCTGATTGTAAAAAAAATTCAATAATAAACTTAATAAATAAAAATAAATAAATAATAATAAAATTAATAAATAAATAAAAATTCAATAATAACAATAACAAAAAATATATATAAAAAATATCGGAAGTTATTAATGGAATAAAATTCTATGTACTTTTTATTTTAAAAATGTATATGTAATTTAATAGGCGTACAAGGAAGACATGTAGTGTCCACAGCAGATTTTTATAAAAAAAATTTTTGTGCTTAAGTGTGTTTTAAACAATTTTTTATTTCGGAAAAATGAATTTCAGTAAGATACAATATATCAATACTAAAATAAATAAATGAATAAATGTGTTTAGTAAAACACATAAATATTTACCTTTTGAGCACACATTGATAAAAATAATGAAATTGTCAAATATTAAACAGTCGTCATTTCGTTTGAACATTTTTGTTTATTAATATTGTGTTGAATATTGTTATAATTTTGAATTCAAAGTTTTTTGTAAAAGAATACCTTAAAATGGGTTCTACTAATGAATAAACAATAATTTTATTAATAATTGCAAACACAGTTTGCAATTATGTTTGTGTGATATGTATGAGTGTAAGTGAAGTGTAGTCTTGTACCGTCTCATGTCGACCATTTTTGAGATAGTTGGTTAATTGAAACCCGACCACCAAAGAACACCGGTATTCACGATCTAGTATTCAAATCCGTATAAAAGTAACTGCCTTTACTAGGACTTGAACTCTGGAACTGTCGACTTCCAAATCAACTGATTTGCGTAGACGCGTTCACCATTAGACCAACCGGATTTTTAAAAACAAAACTAGATTCCAAAAACTTCAAAATAGCCATCAACACATTAGCAGCAATACCCATGCCACATACTCCTTTGATATTATCAAATGGCCTCACTCAGATATAGAAAATATTCATATCCTCATCCACTTGCCACCCAAAATGCCACACCCTAACATGGAAATAAAGACTAACCTTAGCGAAAAAAGAAGGGGGGTTTATTTTTTATATAGACCTACAGTTTCCGATCGTGTTGAAATTTTGAACAGTAACAGTTCCATCTACATTTCATTTTGAAAAAACTACTTTTTTTAACTCGCTCAGTGTAACCAATTCCAATCTCAAATTTTGCGAGGAAATCGATTTTGAACATATGGGATAGAAATACGGCTGTTATTTGTTATAATCCGTTATTGTTCTTTCATAAACCCATTCGCTTGTTTACAATTACTGTAAAATTAACTGAGATCTGTTAATTACATCAATTTCAGTATAAAAATATTATTTTAATTTACCTAGTTTATTGAAATATAATTAAGAATGAAATATATATTTTTAATTAGGTTTAAAATTAGCATTACAGTTACGCATTTGCATTACTTTTTTTATATCCGAACGTATATATATATATATATATATATATATATATATATATATATATATATATTACAGAAGAAATACGATTTTTTTTTATCATTAAATAAAAATAAAAACTTAAAAAGCAACCCATTGAAATAAGCTATAGAATTAATGGACTGGGTTGTACAGATTGATTGAACGATTTCAAACGGAATAGAAGTGAAACACATTTTATGGAAAGAAAAGTGACCCTTGGTTCATGAATTGCTTTTGCCCTTACTCGTCGTACGTTATGTACCGTATAGACCTACCACTACTTGTACTATAAGCTAATAGTAATAGTAACAATACTCGTGTCTGCTTTTCAGTTTTAGGCTTTCACATGGATAAAAAGCTTTCCATGTCGGCAAAGTGCTATGGTTTTTTGGTCACAGGTCACCCGTCCGTCTAAAACTTTGAAAGGGTTTGCAAACATTGGCCTTTAATATACATACTTTTAAAATTATACTTTTATAAAACCTGTAATCCAAAATTAAATAACCTTAATTATTCGGTTTGTGTATTTTATAATTCGTTTGAATTTTAATCAGTTTAAAATAACTTATTTTATTCAGTAACTTTTCAGCTTTGCTTTATTGTTTGATAACATAAGCCTTTACATCATTACAGCTGTTAAGTAATAATGCGGTACTCTTGTTCAAGAACAGTTGGCCTGATAAAAGTTTAATAACTCCGGGCCCTATAAACCACTTTTATTTAAGCTTAGTAGAAAGATGCTGTCTTCACCAGGATTTATTAGATTACATTTTTGCAAAAATCAAATAAAGAGGTGGGAGTATTTTGGCCAAAATTATTTTTTTTAGCTTTACGGAAAAATTTTTCCGTAAAGCTAAATATTTTGTAAAAATAAATTTTATCAAAAATATATTTTTACAAAAGTTAAAGCTTTTTTAATCAGGATAAAAAATTACCCAATCTTTTCTAAATATTCCCCACCTACTCTCAATTTTTTTTTTCTCTTTTAGCTATTTATGTACGAAGTAAATTGTGATCGCTAAACATTTCGGTTTTCGTATTTCAACAGAAATATGAAACCATCCTTGAATCCATGTGTGAATCCTTGATTGTGTGTTTGAGCGTGCTGCGTGCGCGCGTGTACGTCTTGAATGTAAACTGACCGCCAGGTGGACGAAGCAATATACAATTACTTGTATAAAGTAAAATGTAATACTTCTGATTATAAAGAGAATTTTATTCTCAATTTAAATGCAAATAAAAAAACAAAATGCAAAGTAAAATCTCATAAACTATAACAAGTTGGTACATTTTTCTTTATTTCCAAATGATTGTTACAACTCCTAAAAGATATCGATATCGACAGTAATAAGAATTCTTATTTCAGTATAATTCTTAAAAAACAATCAAGAAATTTATTTTACGTAAAAATAGAGATGTGTTTTTAAAATATATTTTTATTTATAGTCGCTTAAACAATTTAGCGACTGGAACGTAACTGTACGCAATTGTTACGATAAACGTTTAGCTTTGAATAGACTCAAGGCGACCATTTATGAGACGTATGGTTAATTGAACCCCAACCAACGAAGAGCACCGGTATCCACGATCTAGTATCCGAATAAAAGCAATTATTAAGCATCATACCTTTACTAGGATTTGAATCTAAGAACTCCGACTTCGAAATCAGCTGATTTATGATGGCGAGTTTTATCTCTAGACCAATCCGGTGGGTTAATAAATGTGTTATTTAATATTAAATATCTTGAAATAATAATTACTATTTTAGTATTACTTATAAAATTGGAATAAATTAATTGTCATGCATATTTTACGTTGATTAATCATTATATTTATTTATATAGTTTGTTTATGTTGAAAATTGTAAATGGCACTATTTATCAACTTTAAGTTGGTAATCTAATATTTAGCGCAGTTTTATAAAAATAAGAAAAGAGTAAGGAACGTGCAAAGTAAAGAGTAAAAGAAGAAATAAAAATTTGTTCATTTTGTAAATCTTTAAATTGACATCGACACTCTTTAAGTTGTCGTACAGTTTAATAAAAGTGAACCCAAGACCTCTTCTTTCCTCGTAACATTTTCCCTCTTCAACTTCTCAGAGTTGGCGGGTCCGTGCCTGAATTATTTAGAGAGGGTGCATGCAGCTAGGGTTAAATTGTGTGTCTCCCTTTGGGCTTTGATGTTGCTCTGAGTTGAAATGAATGTTCTTCCAGCAAGAACAGAAAGAAAAGTCAGCCCCCTTTATTTTGTACTCTAAACATGTTCCACTCCTTCGGTTTTATTAAAAATTATACTTTAACTTGTCTTCTGTATAAATTGTTTTGCGGTTACTTTACTCCATATTATGTTAAATTATTTAAAATTATTTATTTCTCATATTTTTAAATTGAATACATTTTGATAATGTAACAAAAAAATATTCTTGTACCAATGCGATTAATAGATGAGCTACAAAAAAGCTTTTCATAGAATACGTGCTAATTTATAAATTCACAGGAGACTTATAAAACTTAATTAGAATTATTATTTTAATTTTGAATATTTTAAAGTTTGTATTATATAATAAATACTTTATTGTATTCTAAAAATTGCATTCCTTTTCATCGTGTTTCCCATTTATTTGCAATTAAAACGTAAATATTTATTCAATTTATCTATTTCAGATGTACATAAAGCCCCAGAGGTTTTCAGTAATATTTATCGTTTAGCCATTTTTTTTAATCTTTAGAATACATTGTAACGTTCGATCTTTGAGCTTCTTTAAAGTAATAATATTATTTTATCAATGGTCATTACCACTGATAAAATTGATTGATTAGGTTATCAAATTAACTTATTGACGTATTCCTAACGTATCGGAAATACTCCGTCTGTGTGTATTTACAAATACCTAAATTATTTTAGTAAATTAAGAAGGTATGTTAATTATAATATATCAATATTTTAAGTAGACTATAATTTTAATTGACATCCTTTTAACCGAACATCTCATTAACAGAGTTCTGAACACGAGTACAAATAATTCGATTAATAATTAAAATTTATTAGTGCTAAACTTTTAAACATTATTACGTCTAATCCCACTCAACTGTTTTCCGTTTAGACCAGAAGTTACCATACTTATTTTTCTCATAGACCACTTTCAAAATTTTGCTGGTTCCGGTGGACCCCCTGAAGCTACATTTCTACCATATTTCCAGTCGACGGAAAATATGAAGATTAGATCTAAACTATGAAAATTTGCGTTACGGCTGAGTTCCACGAACTAACAGCTTCCGAAAAAAAGTGAGAATTGATTGGTTAATTTTTGATTGACTGTGCTGTGAGTGGTACATTTTTTATAAAGTTGGTACATTTTTCTTTATTTCCAAATGATTGTTACAACTCCTAAAAGATATCGATATCGACAGAAATAAGAATTCTTATTTCAGTATAATTCTTAAAAAAACAATAAAGAAATTTATTTTACGTAAAAATAGAGATGTCTTTTTAAAATATATTTTTATTTATAGTCGCTTAAACAATTTAGCGACTGGAAAGTAATGTAATTGTTACGATAAACGTGTAGCCTTGAACACACTCAAGGTGACCATTTATGAGACGTATGGTTAATTGAACCCCAACCAACGAAGAGCACCAGTATCCACGATCTAGTATCCGAATAAAATCAACTATTAAGCAACAAACCTTTACTAGGATTTGAATCTAAGAACTCCGACTTCGAAATCAGCTGATTTATGTTGGCGAGTTTTATCTCTAGACCAATCCAGTGGGTTAATAAATGTTTATTTAATATTAAATATCTTAAAATAATAATAATTATTTTTTTCATAGACCACTTTCAAAATTTTGCTGGTTCCGGTGGACTCCCTGCAGCTACATTTCTACCATATTTCCAGTCGACGGAAAATGTGAAAATTAGATCTAACTATGAAAATTTGCGTTACGGCTGCGTTCCACGAACTAATAGCTTTCGAAAAACAAGTGAGAATTGATCGGTTAATTTTTGATTGACTGTGCTGTGAGTGGATGTCAAAAAAGTAAAGTTGGCCAATCAAAAAAAATGCTTCCATCCAACTTTACATTTTTAACATCTACTCACAGCACAAGAAAGCAATAAATTCTCACTTATTTCATTTAGAAAACTTCCCATTCGGAGTGGTAAAAAGCAAAAGAAAAATAGTATATTTTTTTTGCGTTGGATTTATTCAAATATGTAATCATTACACTATTAATTATTATTGTTATCATATTGCAATGTAATATAATAAAATTGTCATAAAATAATTAAAATTAAACATTAATAACGTAATGTAACTTCTACAATGACAATCACAAAATAGTTACAATTTTAATGGGAGGGATGTACTTGATGGATTGACAGCAAATTATCAATATTTGGCTTCAGTTTTGTTAGGAATAAGCGCAAATCTCCCCGTTCTGTGATATTGAATCTGCTCCTTTTTTTTTATAAAAGGTTTGTAACGACAATAAAACTTTTTTCGACAAGATATGACGAGAGAAACGCTAGCAAACAAGCGTTGCGGACGGCGGCGGCGCTTTGCAAGTCTCGACACGTTCGTTGTACTGAATATGGAAAATGCAAGTTTTTACAAGTAACAGTCGCTGAGCTTCTCAAAACATTATCTGCCTAGATTGATATGCAAAGTCAAGCCAACATTTTAGTTCTTCACTATCGAAACCAGATGAATTTTCGTGGATCCCCGCTTACAAATTGTGAACCCCCATTTTTTTTTCATGCCAACGTAGACCCCAGTCGAGTCTCCCGTGGACCCCTGGGAGTCCACCTGGACCACTTTGGGAATCGATGGTTTAGACTGAGGTGAGCGATGATAGTGAAGAAAATACTTAGAAAAAAGATACTTTGGAAAAAAGATTTGTTTAATTACGATAATTTTTTTTTTATATAAAATAATACTATTGTATCAAAAACCATGTTTTGAATATTAAATTTGATGATTTGATACAAATAATTTGATTTTTATTATTCTAGCATACATTTTTATCCGGTATTCAGCAAGCATATACCTCTACAATTATCACAGTATAGTATATATACATACGAGTATTTCAAAATATAAATCGTGTAAATCGATAATTAGTAAATTAAAACTATTTACCTGTCTATGGGATTTTGCTACCTTCCTTAACAAAAAAAAATTGTCTTCATATAACGTAGCGCAATACGTCATTCTCAACAAACGAGAAAGAGCTTTACTAGGAATGCCATTTTTAATATATTGTCGCCCATAAAAATGATATTTCCACGAATTTAGTTAAAGTATGTTAAAATATTTTTTAGGTAGATTTCATAAGAAAGCTAACTATTGTAATGAGTACCATGATTCGACTTACAAAAAATTTCGATATATCTTCGCGTTATATATATACATAAAACGCGAACTTTCTTGTGAACACAATTACTGCCGTAATTTTGCGTCAATAACTTTCAAATTGATACATAAAATATAACGACCCAAAATCTCGGTCGAGTCCATTAATGGGAAAAATCGGACGACGGGGTGGAAATGCGAGGGCTTTTTCGAAAAACCAAATTTTTTTTTAACTTTCTTATAAAGTAAAATATCAAATTCGTTTAAAGTTATATTCTTAGTTTATTCTTTGGATAAGGACCTATAGATCTAAGTAATTTTTTTTGATATCACACACCATTGGTCCAGGGGGTGGAAAAAATGGGGTTTCAAAGACAAAAAATCATACCTTCCTTAACAGGTACATTATCGAATCGCTTTAAAGTGGTCGTTAGACCTCTAAACATTACCTAAAACGTTTGTCTGAAACAATTTTTTATATAACCAACCCTTACGGAAGGGATGATCAAAATATTGTTAGAATTATTATAAGATGACGCTTGTTGTATGTTAATCATGGGAAATTTTTTCACATGCAATCGTCGTATTGAGAAAATTTGAAGTTTTTCTTAAATTTAAGGTGGAAGTCTTTTTTAGCACCGGTAAAATTTAACTCCGCCTTCCGACGTGCCGAAAGGGACGTCGGAAGATTTGTTTTTTTTACAAAACCAAATATGCCTTTGTTGATGAGAACTTAAATAACATTAATTAATAAATTGTATGTAAATTAATTGTAATTAAATCAGTACATTTGTAATTATTATTAATTTGTAAATTGTATTATTAGTAAATTGCAAATAATTGTATAATGTAATTAATAAATTTTCTGTCTCATCGTTTATTATAAAAGAAGTGTGCTCCAAAAACGTTGGTTTGCGTCTTCTAAATTTTTATTTGTATTGTAGTTTTTTAAATTTTATTTAGTTTTGGTTTTTATTTTTCATGTACTCATAATTATTTGTATTATTACAAATGTTTATTAATATAAACATAAATTGTGTTTTTTTTTATTTTTTAATCTTGCTTTGATCAAGGTTTTACTACTACATTTTTTCTTGATCTGATCTAGGTACTCGTAAGTGCTGAGGGAGTTATTTTTCTTTAACGTGGAGTAGAATATCAATCCATTCTGGACGTGATTTGTATAATATGTTATTACTTACCGATCAGTATGAAATATTTATTTAAAAAAAGACATTATTTTTCTTTTTTTGGAAAATCAAACTTTTAACATAGATCAATAATGGTATTTTTTTATTGAAGAATCTAGTAAAAAACTTATCAAATCTACTAGGCAATGTGAAACGAAATTTAGTAAGATTTTATATGATATTACTTGTTTAAATCTCACTTTAAAACTATATTATTTTTATTTAAATAAAAAATTAATTTTATATTATTTTTCATTTTTCTTCTAATTTTATAGTAAATTAGTCTACTTGAGAAATTTTTTTTAAATTCTGCTAAATAATCTATCGAAACTGTAAGGAATTTTTTCTTAGATTTTGATGGACTTCCACAAAAAATACATGATTAAAGAATTACCCTCTTGGTACAAGATCCACGTAGTAAGTAAGATTCTGCGTAAGTTTTAAAGATTCAGATTTAACCTTGCTGGTAGAATTAAAGGAGACAAAAAAGTTTATAAAATTTTGGACAGAAACCCACTCCATTTTTTTAATCCAATTTAATAATTAAAAAGATCTGTGTTAGTTTTAAAACAAAAATTTAGATATCCTTTTAACTGCAGGATATGAATCATGTTGACCAATACCGTTTTCAGTACACAACATTATTCCTGGTTACTATTTATTAGCCTGTGGAGTATTTATCTGCGAATAATATGCCGTTATTCTATCTGTTCGTGCTACGTTACTACAGCATATCAGTTTTGTTACAGAGGTAATGCGATTAAGGGATTGTCTTTAGTTTTATTCTATTTACTGGAAGTTTATTGTGGTGTGATAGAATTTAATTAAAAGTTCTGGTAATAAAAGGAAACCCTTTTTTTATCACAGAAAAATTGAATTTATTAGAATTTTTAGAAAAAAAGAATGTGTAGAAAATAAAAAACGTTATGTGGGAGTAGGCGGGATATTTGATATCAAATATCTAAAAAACGGCCAATCAGATTTTCGTGAAGTATTTATACAAATTTTGTATTTATACAAGTTTTGCGTTTGATAGTAGTTTTTTGTTAGCTTACTTGAGTATATATTTTAATTAAATCTGTAAATGAACCTCTTTTACGAGCTCTTAATTTTAAGATTCATACTTATAAATACTCATTACAACTTCAATTAGTTCCATTCATAACACAATATTAAACAACATAACAAAGCCAATTGGCTTTGTTATGAAGTCAGTTTAATATTGTGTTTTGTGTACTGATTTATTTGTAATTAGTTTCCTGAACAATGAAATTATAAGTAAATTGTACAGTTAGTAATGATGTGATAGGGAAGCATCCAGTGATACCTCCCAAGACAATACAATAAAAGTTTAAACAAAGTATAGTGCAATAAAAAGTACAATGAATAAAAATGTAACTATATATAACAAAATACAAACCAAAATTAACTGTACAAAAAAAAAATTTAAGTAGCAACGTAACATAATATAGGTGTTGAAACAATAACCCAACGGTTTGTTCTAGTGGTGAACGCGTCTTCGCAAACTAGTTGATTTCGAAGTCGAGAGTTCCAAAGTTCAAATCCTAGTAAAGACAGTTACTTTTATACGGATTTGAGTATTAGATCGTGGTGGATACCACTGTTCTTGGGTGTTTGGGTTTCGATTAACCACACATCTCAGAAATGGTCGACCTGAAACTATACAAGACTACACTTCATTTACACTTATACATATAATCCTCATTTCTCCTCTGAAGTAGTACCTGACTGTGATTCCCGGAGGCTAAACATGAAGAAAGCAAAAAAAAAAGTGTTTAAACAATAAAATTAAATGATTAACAAAACAGAACAAGTAATTGCGTAATAAAAAAAATAGTTATATGTGACACTAGTCGCATATAAGAAACAATTAAAAACCATAAAACTTAATAAAATAAGTTAATAACTTAATAAAATCATAAGAAAAAAAACAAAATAATTCATATTATTAAAATAAGATAATTTAGAAATAGTCAGCAACATTTCAGTAACAAATGAATGATATTCAACGCAAAACAGTCTCTAGATCCACTACATGCAGCCTCTTTAATCGTCTCACATCTTCACTGTTACCTAAAACATTAACAGCCAGATGGTTTTCGCGCGCGTTAAGCTTAACGTGCGCGAAATTATTTTGAACTTAGCTGATGGATTTCTTCATGAATAGGTGGCATCCCTAGGTAATCGTGGATGTCCATGTTCATCGCAAACTATGGCGCCTCCAAAATGTTCTTCAGCACTTTGTTCTGTGACCTTTGGATGATGTCGATATTGCTGTTGCTCACCGTACCCCAAAACTGTAAACACTAGGCCCATATTGCCTTTAAAAACGCCTTGTACTACAAAGTTTTGTTACTTAACGATAACACGGTACTTAAAATATAAATTTTAAATTATATAACATATTTTTATTACAAACGTTTGCCTGTGGTTGGAAAGATCAAATTCTATATACATCAGTAAATAGTTTCTTTGTAGATATAAAAATTGGCAACCCACAAAAATGATTTGTAGATTAAATTTTTGCTCAAGTTTGGTTTTTACGTAAATTGGAATTTACTTGTCATTGTTCTTTCTTTCTTTTCTTTCTTTCTTCCTGTTTAGCCTCCGGTAACTACCGTTTAGATAATTCTTCAGAGGATGAATGAGGATGATATGTATGAGTGTAAATTAAGTGTTAGTCTTGTACATTCTCAGTTCGACAATTCCTGAGATGTGTGGTTAATTGAAACCCAACCACCAAAGAACACCGGTATCCACGATCTAGTATTCAAATCCATGTAAAAATATCTGGCTTTACTAGGACTTGAACTTGATTTTACTTGTCATTGTTAAGCTTTGTTTTTATAACTGTATTATTGATGTAAGTGAGAGTTAGACTTGCCATCGATGGCACACATATTAACATTATGCAATCGATTTAATCGATTTTTTTGCTTGGCGCTATCACCACATAAACTTGAAGCTTGTGCATGCGATATGGAAATGGAATTTTGTAGCGTATGAAAAATGCCATGTCTGACCGAGACCTCCACGTGAAAGACCGAGACGCTCAAGTATGAAATCAAGTATGCAATCGATATTTATCTAATTTAATTTATCTGTTCATCTGTAAACCCAAGTTACTTGTTTCAAAAGTTATTACAGTTTTCCAAACTCAATAAAATCGATTAAAATTGAATTAAATTAATATTATCGTATAAAATAAAGTTCCACTTTAGTAAAAAAGATTAGTAATTTAAATCTAAAACAATATTATTTGATTAAAATTGAATCAAATTTTGTGGTCTAATTCATAAAAAACTAAACACTATTCTATTAAACCTAGTCAGCACTAAAGAAATATTCTTAATTAAGAAGTTAAAGGCATTGTCTAATTTCTTCCTCTACATGTTAGTTAATTATCAAGATTATTAACTGATGCATTAGCTTCTAATATGTTTTGATTAACATATAAATAAAATTTTATTCAATAAAACATAAATAATTATTTACCAAGTTGACGTTCATTTTAAGGTATTATCTTTGCAAATTATAGAAATAAATTCTGATGTTTTCGTAAACCATTAATTGGAAAACTTTGAAATTTATTAATAATTATTAACATATTTTTATCAAACTGAACAAAAAAATGTAGCACTTTCAACATTTTTATTATATTTGAAATTAGTCCTTTTTCTATTATTTTTTATTACATTTCTGCAATAAAAGAACAATGAAAATTGAAGAGATCCACTTGTGCATCCTATAGTCTTTACTATAGGAATGTAATGATATTAAGAACGAAACTGAACAGGCGGCTTAGTTTGTGTTATAAGACTTCAGCACAGACCCTTTTATGCTTTATTTAGTGGAAATGCGTGGCATTGGATACGATAGTATATAGAACAAAAGTATTATTAGGTTTTCTAAATGCACAATATTAGGTGTAATATCTTGATGCAATAACTGTTGTTCCCCTTGTGGAATGTTAATGCACAGTTTCACTGTGGAATTTTCTAGCATTTACAAACGCCAGTTTTCACATTAGCAGGCTTATAATATGAATATAAAATAAAATATTATTACTTTTATGAATATTTAACCTAAAGATATATAACGTGTATAATTAAAATTGCTAAGCATAATAATTATAATTGGATTCAGATGTTCTATTTCTTTTTTTGTTTATCAGTAGCTTCTATTATTTATTTTAATAAAATCTGCTCGGTAAATTTTGATGGTCTAAAAAATTCCTTTAGCTCGTTATTTTATAATTTAAAGTTTTGTTTGTAAATTATTTCGAATTGATGACGTTTGTATAATTTATCGAAATAAAATTGTAGAGTAAATATTCACTTTTCATGAACCCGAGTCAGTTTGTCTGTTTATTTATACAATACTAAAGAAATAATGAACCGATTATAACAGTTTCAAGATAAAATTGTAAAATTAATTAGACTAATTACTTAGATATTATCCAAACATAAGAAATTTCTTATGTTTGACATATTATGTCAAACATAAGAAACAAGGGTTTTTACTCCAATTTATTGGTTTTTACCAATAACTGCAGATTTCTCAAAAACTACTGCAGATACGGTTTTGGGACCTTTTTTCGATTTTCAGGTCAGAAGCCGTATACCCACCGGGTTAGTCTATTGGTGAACACGTCTTCCCAAATCAGTTAATTTGGAAGTCGGGAGTTCCAGCGTTCAGTAAAGTCAGTTATTTTTACACGGATTTGAATACTAGATCGTGGAACCGGTGTTCTTTAGTGGTTGAGTTTCAATTAACATCTCGGTAATGATCGAACTGAGACTGTACAAGACTACACTTCATTTATATTCATACTGATAATCCTCATTCATCCTCTGAATTATTGAACGGTAATTACCGGAGGCTAAACAGGAAAAAGAAAGGTCAAAAGCCATAAGAAATCATAATTTATATCACTTAATTGACGTCCCAGAAATTTCAGAATGACCTCATTTCACCGGTGTAGCTGAAATCTGAGCTAATTCTTTTACTAGACGTTACTTGCAAACAAAGCATTTTAGGACATATGTTTATGCGAATTTTTTCCATTATTTTCACGCATAGAATAAGTTATGAAACTCCGGGGAGAACTTCGTGATACACTCTGTATTCACTTGATATAGTTTTATTTCTTTTACAAATATATTAACGAGAAAAACAAAGAAATAGAAAAAAACACACATCTTAATAATACTTATAAAATTGAATTTAATTCAAATAATATGACATTTCAATGACAATTTTTAAAAACTGTTATTTGAGAAAAATGCAACACTATAAATTAGTGTAATAAAAGTAATAATGATATTAATTCCTCGAACATGGTATCGCTGATATGTTAAATAAATAATATTAACAATTAATAAAATCCACTTTACCAGCAAGCACATTGATATGAACTCATGATCTTTCAGCTTACTTGAAAGCCATCATCAGGAGATAAAATTATTGCATTAAAGCATTAAAATTGCAATTAATAGCATTTAATTATTGCATTAATTGTATCTTGACTGATAGGGTCGGACATTCATGACTGTTTTACATTTTAACTGTAACCTTTTACATTTTTGACATTAATGCAATGATTATATCTCCTGATGATGGCTTTCAAGTAAGCTGAAAGAGCTTCAGTTCGTGTCAATTTAGGTAAGGTGAATTTCATTAATTGTTAATATTATTTAAACAATATTATTATAAATTAATAAATAACAAAAACTTGATATCCTCTTTTAATAATGAGTGTATTGCATAAGATAAATAGGTAATAAGAATATACACATAACAACTGAACAAATTTGGAAAAAGGAAATTTAAATAATGACACAATACTAAATTTACAACAAAAAAAATATCGCTAGAATTTAAGATAAAGAAAACATCCAGTTCAACAAAAGATATTCTAAAGAGAAGAAACAAAACTCTAGTCAACTTGAGTCTACTCGACTTATTTTGTAATCAGGATATACGTAAAATAAGTTATTCCTCTTGGAACGGAACGGAACGCAAGAATGACGGGAGTTTAATTATTTTTCCCTACAGATCGCAGAGCCTGGGAAATGTTTCTTGCTGCTGCCTGTTTCTTTAATTGGGCGGGTTATTGGTTATTTAGTAGTGGTGGTTATGAATTTTAAGTTTTATTTATTTGAGGATTTGGTGATTTGCCGTTCTTATCCGTATGGACCAGCGTGAAAATTATTTACTGGGTCTGACTGTCGGAGACTAAGCTTTTGAACCTCGTACTCCCGGCTTGATTGCCCTTCAGTCCGTCCACTGAAATTCTTTTAGTGCTAGCGCCTTCCGGTTAACAGGAATACGCCAACCGGGGTGTTAGTTATATTGTAGGAAGCAATGCGCCCCCTTCACCGGAGGGAGTCGCATGTGTTGACTAATCTCCTCTTATATATTATAATAAATATATATATATTTTTATTTTAAATGAAAATTAGGACGATTTTTTTGCAATATCTTCATTAATTTTTTTTATTTTTTTTTTTGGGTACTCACCGTGACTTTTTTTCTGATATGTTTCATGACATGATCATGATATGTTTCTCTGACCTGAAATCTATAATTTGCTATTTATATTCTGTAATAATGAAGTAATTAAAACAAAAATGCCGATCTCCTTGGCGGAGTAGTAGCGTCTCGGCTTTTCGTCCAGAGGTTTCGGGTTCGAATCCCGGTGATGCATTGCATTTTTCATACGCTATATAACATTCATTTCATGTTCCCATGCATAAGCTTTAAGCTTATGCATTTTTTTTTTTTTTTAACTGAATTTTTACGGGCATCGACTGCTAAGGTCATTAGCCCTCGTCACATTCTTTAAAAGAAATTATTATCTCCATCAGGATCGTCATATGTAAGGGTGTAAAGGGCCCTTACATTTTATTTAAAAAACACAAACTTCACAATAAACATTAAAACATGAAAGACAAAGGACAATCACAAACACTTACGGGGTGTAAAGGGCCCCAATATTAAAATTTGAGATAGGTTCTCAAAAGACCATGAACTTAAAATTAAAATTAAACTAATCAATACCATATCTTTCTTTCTTCTACGAAGTCTCATTTATAGTTTGCTTAAGCACCCTCGGGGCGACCAGAACCGCCGTTGAGCAGTATATCAGTCGTGCCAGGGTGCCGTGGCAGTTGAATCCTTCTTATATCAGGCCATAGGCATGCACGGCGTACACCCATAGCCTCGCGCCCTCAATCCACCCTTGAGGGTCCCCCATGCCATCATCGGACACACCCCGACTCACTGCTCTTGAACTTGGAAGTTGAACTATAATATTAATTAATTATAAAAATCAAATTGCAGAGCTAATGGTTTTATATTTTTTTCAGAAAAAACTATTTTTTATAGGTTTTATTATAATTAGCGGAAATATTTTTAATTAATTTAAAATTAATATAAATAGATTTTGAATAAATATTTTATATTATACGTATGTAATTAATTACAGATAACTAACTATAACTACATCTGAATCTGCATTTATTTATCCTTTTTTTTTTCAATATTACACTGTATAATTATACTAAAATGTAGAACGTTTTTCTATAAAAAAGGTCATCTTACAGTAATTGCAACTGACGAATAACATAGCAAGAGTGATGACATATCGCGATGTTATAAATAACTGTTAATATAAATCCGATTCGTAGTAAAATGTTCACTTTTTTGAATTTTTTATTGAAATAAGTGCCAGGCAAAATGTTCAGCGTTGTGAATAACACCACAATTGATCGTTCTTGCGTTGTTACATCAGCTTTATTTGTATTTTTTATGATCGCTAGGCTGCATTTAGAAATAAAATCTGTTAATAAAAAATGAAAATTATACGTCTATTATTTTGTTCGGTAAAAATTGTATTATACTTTTGTTTCTTTATTTGTTTTTCTATTATTATTTTTTTCAATTCAATTACTTATTTTATCTATTAATAGTATATTCTTTTTATAGAAACGTAATAATAGATAAAAATATTTATAATTTTCTTTTTTTAGCGCCTTCATCAACATATAATCCTTGTACATTAGAAAGATAAGTGATTAAAAGTTGTTCCTAAACGTAATTAGGAAAAATTAAGTTCCTCGAATCTATGTTCTTGGAATTGATTTTCGACTTGGTTCTGATATTTTTCTTTAATCACAATTATTTTTTTTCTTTAATCACAATTTAATTTTCCATTACACTCTCTAGAAAAAGGTTAAGTTATAATTAACATTAAAAAGGTAATTTATATTATACTATAAAAATCTACCAATTTTATTATCTTGTAACCTTTTAGTGACAATGTATTTTTTCAGCATTATAAGAATATAAAAGGGAACATTTGCTGAACTTAAAATCGTTGCTTTCATAAAATAAAAAAATAATCCTACGTCTAATTTTTTAAAATAATGTTCTAAATAAGAACATGTTTTATAAATTATACACTTTTCCTCCTTTTTTAAAACTAATACATTCATGTATGAATTACAAGAATAATAAATTTTTCTGAATAAATGATGAAACCTTTCATTTTTTTTTTTTTTTTTGATGATGTTGATTATAATTAAAAGAAATTTTAATCTGAATCAAAATAAAGAAGGAAAATGGATGAAAAATGAATTAATATATAAAACTAGTTTAAAACAAAACATAAAAACAATCTAGCTAAATTTTAAAAAATACACTTGCGCAGTTCTGCGCAAGAAGACCAAATATTCGTTTTCGACACACTTACTATTTTGCAGTCAGAAAGCACTGATATTTCAGAGTACAACGTATTACATACGTTCAATTAACGAGTAGTCTTAAACAGCAGCATCAAGTTTAAATTCGGTCACCACTGTGACCCACTACATAAGAGTGTATGAAAAGTACACCACTACACAATCAACATAACCTCATATTGAGGTTATGTTGAATAATTAGGTAGGTTGACGACTGAACCAATCTTCATAAAATTTTCATTTGTACAACTTCAGATACATTACTACAGCATATCCAAACATCAATGAAATTGATCAATTAGTTTTTATACACACACCTACAAGTATATAAGGAAACCCCAATTTAAGTGAATGGTATTTTCGCACTCCTCATATCTCAAAACGTAAAGAAAATTCAAAATCACACCCCAATTCCACCATGCCATCGAAAGTAATACCGTAATTTCTTCGAAAAGTGGATAAAAAAAAAACCAGTTGAATTTTTACCGCCGGACTAAAAGAATGGAAATTATAATTATATAAAAACTTATTTTAAAATCTCAGACCTAAATGATTTAGTTCAAAAGTTATTTTAAAAATAAAGTTGAAAATCTAAAACGAAAAGATGAGTTATATCAAAAATTATAGATTTGTGATAGATTTTTATGTTTCAATGACTTTTTAAAATGTGGTGATTTTTTTCTGTAATTTTTTATAAAACTATGTATTGTTGCCAGCGGTTACAAATATTGTGCGGTTATTTTCGTTACTTAAATTCATTCATAATCGCAATTTGGTATAAACTAAATCCGTTACGTCTTAGTCATCCGTCATACAAATTGAATTATATAAAAAAAATTGTTTAAGTACATATGTTTCGCTCAATGTCGATGAATTAGAAATTAAGCCAAATATTTAGTTTCATTAAAATTTTAAACCAAAGCTTCATCGACTTTTAACTTACGGTAAAAGTTTAAGTATCGAGCCAAATCATGTACTGCAGAAGTGCTGCATAACAGCAAAATTAAATTAAGTACAAATTTTATTTTAATCTTGTTTCATTGCAGTCGGACAATTAGATCTGGAAATAATATTGATTTGAACTCTTTTAGAACAGATATTTTGTTTTTTGATACTAATTCGTACGAGGGTTGTTTCAAAAAATACAGACGTTTTGTTGTTCTTGCTTTATTACTCAGTATACAAATTTTCAACCAATATTTCCTTAAAGATACTCCCCTATTGTGTCAATACACCGTCGCTATTTTTTTTCCATTTTTTGGAACGGTTGCTGGAAATCACTTTCTTTGTTAGTGTGCACATTTTTTCATCACATTTTTCTGAAATTCCTCTGTGGACTGGAAACGATGTTCTTTTAAAGTGATTTTAAGTTTGGAAAATAGAAAAATTCTGATGTTCTTGAGAAAGCTGTCGTCCGCATTTGCATTTTCCAGCAGTTCCTGACGGATTTCAACCCGATTCTGCTTCTCGTCGTTTGTCAACAAACGCGGCACGAATTTTACACTGGCGCGATGCACTGCAAGTTTTTTAATCAGGATTGATGAAAATATCCTACACTTAATGTCAACTTTTTCAGCAACCTCACGGACAGTTAGACGACGATTTTGATGAATCTCCCGCATACTCTGAACGTGTTTATCCTCTGTTGACGTGGAAGGTTTTCCAGTCCTTGGATTTTCGGTAATAACTTTTGCCCTACTTAAAACGCTAAATCCAATCATAGCACTGTGTTCGGCTTATGCAATCATCCTTGTATACTTAGTTAAGCATTTGAAATTTTTCCCCATTTTTAAGAAAAATTTCATACAGACGAATTATTCCTCCAACTGCTTCATTCTTGTTTTTTCAGTAATCCGATGAGCAGCTTATGTACGACCTCACTCAATAGTAGTAACTCGCAATTTAAAAAGTTCGATCTCTTTTTGACAACCCGCTCTGCCAATCCGAAAAGGATATTAATGTAATAGGCAATCTGCTTCTGAAGTTAGTTAGTTGGTTCTTATATGGCGCCACTGAAACGCTATATTCAAATAAGAAAATGGATACAATAAAAAAAATGAATATGAACTAATTTAAAAATAAATTAGCCTTGCTCATGTTATAATTATAAATATAATCTAACCAAACTTACGCTCTACGATTATTTCGCTTGCTAACCTTGACTAGTGAGCGAAGAGAGCGTAGGTTATGTTTAGTTAGATTACGTTTATAATCGACTAATTTATTCTTAAATTAGTCCATTTATTAATTCTTTTTGTATTTATTTTCTTATTTCAATATACCGTTTCAGTGGCGCCATCTAACAACTAACTACAGAGATAAATCGTCTACTACCTTAATACCCGGAAACGTTTTGAGAACTTTCGAATATTTTTTAAGAATAGTGGAGGTATCAACTAAACTCGTGCTATATTTGAATCTTTTTAGGTACCTAGAAGTGTCTCATTTTTACTGCTTAATATTATTACGTTTTACAACTCCAATGTTTCTCATACGTTTTATGAGATTGAGCAAGCCAAAGAACTTAGTTCTAATATTATAAAAAACTCGATTATTCGATTTGTTTCTTAATCATTTTTCAAATCATGTTTTTTTTATTTGATATAAATGGTAGATTATACAAATTATTAAAAGAACATTAGGCTATTCTTAAATTTATTTCATTATTACTTTTAACATTTAGACATGTTTAAAATTCTAATTTTTTTTTATCTCAAATTATATGTACAATCTGTTTCATTCATTCTGAATCCATGAGTAAGTTGCATCTCAATAATCACGTTAAAAGAAGCTTCCATCAAAACCCCTTAATGGAATACATTTAAATGTCTTGTATAATACAAGTAAGAAAGTATTTTCAAACGCATTTAACGTACGTAACATTTAAGTAGAAAGCATTTTTTAATAGTCCAAAACTACGAATAATACAATACAGCAAAAGTAAAACAAAAACAACATTAAGGGCAAATAGCACTAGAAAACATAACGAGCAATAAAACAAAGAAACAGTGAAAATATAATCAATTTGCTTCCGAATGAACACTTAGATGATGCACAACACTCAAGAGATGAAGCCTTGCCCGATTGTCACTATGATTCCCCCTGATCCAACGGCTCTAGCCTCTTAAGATCTTTGCCATTGTCTAGAAGGTTAACAGCCAGATAATCCACATAATCGTTAAGTCTTAGTTTATAATTTGATACAAATCGATGGAGTTCTTCCAGAATGTTGTAAATAGTTGTGAATAATTTGCTCTGGAATCGCTGAATAATTTCACTATTGCTAGTGCTTTTCGTACGCCAGAGTTGGATACCATAGGTTCAAATCTGCTTCAAAATCACTTTGTGCAACAGTAGCATATTAGTGATAACTAAGATTTCCTGCCTAATAACTAGTATAGCTCTTTTAATTTGATGTGTAGCTGTTTCCTTTTTTCCTTCACATGAATCTTACATGTTAGATGACGAACCAGTTGAATACCTAAGAACCGCGCACACATAGCTCACGGGATGTAATCTCCATTCAGATGGATCGTTGGTCAGACACCTCTTCTCATTGCGAATGTCATATGAGTTGATTTTGCTGGATTTTAATATCTGTAGACTCTATTAGTGTTGCTGATTTAAATAAGGAAACCTTGAGGTATAACTTAGTTATCAAATTTAAGTTATAAATATATTTCATGGTAGCAGATGGAAACGTTTTGCATTTGGCTTAAAGATATTCATCACCCAAATATTACCTATGTAATATTTCAAATTATAACCTATGCAGCTTACAAATTGTTGTAAGCTTTAGCTTGACCCTTACGCTACTGCACTAATTCACCTTAATATGAGGATTA
Organism: Lycorma delicatula; assembly: GCF_047948215.1. Classification (NCBI taxonomy): domain Eukaryota; kingdom Metazoa; phylum Arthropoda; class Insecta; order Hemiptera; family Fulgoridae; genus Lycorma; species Lycorma delicatula. The sequence goes on from NC_134461.1 coordinate 49,095,090, forward strand.
TTTGTAATATTCTGATTAAAATCAATATTTTTATTAAAAAAATCTTTATTCTTCTACACCCTTATTGTTCTTCATAACTGAATTTTAGAATACTTTTTCTACTTGAACAATAATTTACATAATACAAATAAGTTCTAAATGGTACAAATTTTTACTATTTTAAACTTTACTATTTAATTTTTTTATTGAAGTTATCAAAATACATTCCCTCATAGAATTAAAAAAGGTGATTAACTTATCTTTTTATTGTAAAACAACTTTGGTTTAAGAATTTTTCCCCCTTTTTCTCTTATTATGAATACCAAATGTTACATTATTATTCAGAAAAATAACAGGTACTTTTGTATTATGACGGTGCCACTATCGTTGGGAGGTTATAACCAGCGGACTGGTGGCGAGTAATTAACTACGTTCTACTTCTTATCAGTAAGACGATAAAATAAAAATATTAGTTAAAGTTAACGGTGAACTTACAAGTAAAATATGTACACATAGAATTTGGGATCTCTAATATTATTAACAGGATGCTGTTAGATTTTTGCAGGCTGTTTGGTAGTTTAGGTTAGGCTAATTTTTTGACCCACCAAGTTGGTCTAGTGGTGAACGCGTCTTCTCAGATCAGCTGATTTGGTGTCGAGAGTTCCAGCGTTTAAGTCCTAGTAAAGGCAGTTAGGTACTTTTGTAAGGATTTGAGTACTAGATCATGGATACCGGTGTTCTTTGGTGGTTGGGTTTCAATTAACCACACATCTCAGAATTGGTCGACCTGAGACTGTGTAAGACTATACTTCATTTACACACACATATCATCCTCTGAAGCAATACCTGACGGTAATTCCCGGAGGCTAAATAGAAAAAAGGAAGGTTAGGTTAATTTGAATAAATAATTCAATTTCTATATGTAATTATGTGTTTTTCCTTTATTCCTAACATATTCCAACAGCCATTATAAATTTACTATTATATATAATATTTCAACCTACTGGCACCGTTATAATACATAACTACGAAATAACATTTGTGTTGTCTTTTGACCACTCCAAACTAATATTAGGTACAATTACACCTAAGGATAAATGATTGGTGGTGATATTCTTATAGTGGTGTATTAATCTTACAATACTCCACATACGTATCAGTAATTGTTATAAATTTATCTTAAAATATAATTCAAAAAATATAATTTTCTAAAACAGTTTCACTAAGTAAAAAATCAGTAGAACTGTCAAGATAAGAAGATCTAAAGGTGCATCTTATGTTCATATAAAATATAGGTGAAAAGTTTTAAAAAGGCAATTCTGAAAATCTTTTTAACGATGACACAGTTATGGTTAAGGTAATCGTTGCTGTATTCTAAGAAGTAACTTTTGCATTTCGAATCGCCCTCATCCTTGAAGATCATAACAGAAAACTAGTTTCGAAGTTAAATCGAAGTTTTATTGATAAGAAATAAGTTTCTTGGTCTACTTTTATAAGTCGCTTTTTATTTCACCTGATTTATATTGTGAAATTCTTATTCTAGGAGTTATAAGCTATCATATTTTCTTTTTATCGTGAATTTATTAACCTTTATCTAAAATAAGATTAGATCATGATTTTAAATAAAAATATGAGTAGTAAAAACAAGAAGTAGCGGTATTTTTATAATGGATATTTTTACTACTTCGTAAAATATTTATTGATTTTATTCTATGTATTCAGTTTTTTACACGCTCATACATTTCTATAACATAAAAAGTATATTCAATAAAGCCTTTTAGTAAGCGTGAACAGCTATGAAGTATTTCCAACATAAAAAAATTTTGTTTTTTTTTTATTTAAAAAAATGTAGTTAACATAAAAACGATTTAAAAAAAAAAATGGAGTTTTTTGAGAATAAACATAATCAACCGTATGTTCACGTATATTCTGATTCCAGTATTTATATTCAACCAGAATTCTACTGTAAAACGAGAAAATAGGAATTCATCTTCTATAGAGTGGTAAAATAATAGTGTTAGATAGATTCCAATTAATTAAGGATTGCTAGAAAGTACAAATAATGATATAGGTATTTAAAAGATAAACTATTTCAATACTCAAACTTAAAATTAGAGATGGTGCGGGCGAGGTAAATATTCTTTCGGGCAAGCTAAAAGAGCACCTTCAGGGTCCAGATTACTGCCGGAGGCTAAAAGGAAAAGCCGGCCATTTTAGAAATATGGTCCGTGACGCCACTATGGAATATATCCTGATAGCGTTGCAGGAAGTCCTATCTCCAGGTGATTTGAAAGAATTTAAGGTGAGTTCTGTAAGGCCTGCTTATGGCCCCTCGCATAACACCACTGTGGTTCTTCCGAGACGGGTTGCGGATCAACTGGTTAGTGTGGGGAGGATCCCGATATGATGGCAGTCCTGTCGGGTACTTCTCAGGGACGATTACCTCACATGCTATCGGTGGTGGTAGCGGGGTCGTTATCTTGCCGTAAGTGGCCGGACCGTTTGTGAACATATTATAATTATGGAGGCGAGAACCATGTCCGAAAAGATTGCCGAGAGGCAGTTGTATGCGGCATCTGTAGTATGACTGAGCATAGGGCTGACAATACGCTTTGCAAGTCGATCAGGCCTTCGTCGGAGGAACGGGATGAGAGTACAGTCCTGGTTAATTGGGTGAATGTCTCCACATAAAAAGAAAAAAAAAAACCAAGTGCGGTTTATTGAATCGTGGCTCGAGTAGGACAGGGAGGTAGCTCGCGGGCCTCGGTCGCTCTGGTTCACCCGTATTCAAGAGCAGGAGGATAGGGGCATTCCGTTGACGGCTTGCAGGACCCTCAGAACTGAGGTATCGTAGAGCCAAGGACAAGGGTTACTTGTGCGGAACTTTTTAGCGTCCTGGTGGTACGAGCTAGGGAGGCAGGCAACTGCCACGGCACCCGGGGGCGACTGAAGGGATGTCTAACGGTGTTACTGGTTGCTCCGCCGATGTAAAAAAAACATTTAAAAACTTATTCAGTAGTTGTTAAGTGAAATTTAAATTAGAAATGATGAATAGAATAAGAGAAGGATTCAGACTTATAAGCTTTAAAATAACTTCATTGAAAATAATCCTGACATTGTCCGTGTTTCTCCGATAAGAAATTAATGCATTTTGTAGAAAATTTAATTAAAAAACAATTATATTTTAAAAAAAAGCAATTATAAACTAAATATAATCCTAATATCTTACGCTATTGCGTAAAATACACGAAAATTAAATGTAGGCATTCTAATACTTTAGGATACCTACGATTAATTTTCAATATGACAAAGTGCCAATTTAAGATTTTTCTGGCAATGATTTAACTTGATTTTCAACAGATTCATTGTTATCTTATTTCGCAGTTATATTGTACCTTCGCAGGTTTATCCTCAGTTTAAACCTAACAAGGCTGACTTTAATAACCAGAACCTAGATTGTAGAAGAATGAAATACGGATAAAGAAAAGGATGGAAGATGAGAAAGGACTATTTCGTCAAACATTTACAGGACGAGACCAACCCCCTTCCATAAAACTTTACATAACATATGTCTGTAGCACTAATTTCTCCATAATATTCTAGATTATATCGGTGGAATTTTTTCCCAGGATTTAAAAGCGGGATTAATTGTGTTTCATTTAAAATTTAAAAGGCACCTTGTAACTGATACTAGATTCCTAAAGAAGCAATCTAGTATATTCACGGGATTTATCTGAAATGTGGAAGTACCAAGTTCCGTACAAATCACATCGCTTTTTATTATTAAAAAGTAATAAAAAGAAAAAATAATCTATATATACATACATATATATATATATATATATATATATATATATATATATATATATATATATATATATATATTTATATATATATATATAGTTTATATACGACTATCAGAAGGAGGAGAGGAATCTGGATCCGTTATATAATTAGGGGAAAAGGAATAATAAATACAGGAAAGGCTCTGTTGAAGGTGGAAAAAGAAGGAAAAAGAAGTTGAAGTTAATTAATGACATAGTGAAGGCTGAAATGAGACTAAAAGTAGTGAACAGAAACGGATAGAAACAGTGGTGCCAGGGTCCTGCCTGCCGACAAAACAACACATCATGATGATAGTCAATATTTTTTTCGTTTTCTATGAAGTATTCTATGCTAAAAAGAGGTGAAATAATTTCTATATTAAAGTTAGGGAGGTTTGACCGAAAAAAATTACTAAATTTACTTGAAGGAGGTATTTGTTTTCACACTGTATTTTTAATGTACGCAAATATATTTTATATTGTTATTAAGTATTGTTTTCTTACCAATTTTTCTTAATAATTCTTCACTTAACCGTATTATTACAGTGTCTTTCATTTCCTGATTGTGTATTTTACGAAAAAATAAAAAATAAAAAACTTTGTATGTTAATACACGAGTATATTATTAGTTGTTAAACATAATTTCACCAAGCCGCAAGCAGAGATTGGTATTAATTAAATCGCGTAATTACCACAAACTCTGTTACACATTATTACATAAAAATTAGTAAAGTATTTAACTATGATGAATATGTTAATGATGTCCGTATAAGTAGAAAGATTGGATATTGTTGGATTTCATTCTTCGAAAAGGAGATAAGAAAGTAATCAAAGGAGTAGTGATTGGTGGAGTGATTCTTGAGAAGGCCAAAGAAGAAATGCTCTTAGGAGAATTTGAATCTTCTAGAGGTTATTGAGAGATAGTTGTAATTTACATAAATGATACCAATGGGTAAATGACCATTGAGTATGGTGCGCGACTATGGTTTAAAGAGTCCACTGATTGAAAGTGAACATCAATTTTCAACGAGCCTTCAGTAACAAATATAATTTGTTAACATCAAAAATTAATTTAAATGTCAGGAAAAAATTTTTGAAAGTATATGTTTGGAGTGTCGCTTTATATGGAAGTGAAGCTTGGACAATCGGAGTATCTGAGAAGAAAAGATTAGAAGCTTTTGAAATGCGGTGCTATAAATGTTAAAAATCAGATGGGTGGATAAAGTGACAAATGAAGAGGTATTGCGGCAAATAGATGAAGAAAGAAGCATTTGGAAAAATATAGTTAAAAGAAGAGGCAGACTTATAGGCCACATACTAAGGCATCCTGGAATAGTCGCTTTAATATTGGAAGGACAGGTAGAAGGAAAAAATTGTGTAGGCAGGCATTGTTTGGAATATGTAAAACAAATTGTTAGGGATGTAGGTTGTAGGGGGTATACTGAAATGAAACGACTAGCACTTGATAGGGAATCTTGGAGAGCTGTATCAAACCAGTCAAATGACTGAAGACAAAAAAAAAAATCTATTTCATGTAAGTAATTACGACCTTTTTCCTGTCTAGCCACCGGTAATTACCTTTCAGATAATACTTCAGAGGATGAATGAGAATGTTATGTATGAGTGTAACTACTGAAGTGTAGTCTTGTACAGTCTCAGTTCCACCATTTCTGAGATATGTGGTTAATAGAAACCCAACCACCAAAGAACACCGGTATCCACGATCAAGTATTCAAATCCGTGTAAAAATAACTGTCTTTACTAGGACTCGAACGCTGGAACTCTCGACTTCCAATTCAGCTAATTTGGTAAGACGCGTACACCACTAGACCAAGCCGACCAAGTAATTACGACCTACTTTGAGTATTCAATACTAAGTGAGAGATATTATATCTTCTTTACCGGAGAAAATACAGATAGCAACTACAATAATCGCTGATCTAATGGCCGTAATATACGAACATTTATTTTAAAAATGATTGGGGAATTATAACAGTTACATCTTACTCTATTAACGAGCATCTGTATGTGTGCATGCTGTGTATGTGTGTTATCCCTCTCCCTTAGCTTAGGACCAAAATTTACCGATCACAAGCGGAAAATCAAGATTTGTTAGTATATTTCTCGTGGTGGTCAGGTAATTCGCGAAATTTGTTATGTTATATATCGATATATCACATATCTATATATATATATATATATATATATATATATATATAGAATTATATCTATATAAATAAAAATGTAAATATTCGTTTGTTCAAAATCTTATATCTCCGAAAGTTCTTCACCGATTCTTTTGAAATTTTGACGCAACATTGCATTCGAATTGGCGCGTGGTTTTAAATACCTACTATTTATATACCTAAGATGTCACGCTGTAACAGGTAAAAACAACGCTAAATGCTGGACCTAAAAGCAACACACGCTATAATAAATATTTTTCGATTTCATTTCAGTGTTTCCGATATGTGTGTACGCTATAAATTAAAATAACTACTGGACCGATTTGCGCGCGGGGAATAAGAGAGAAAAGAAGAAATTGGAAAAGGGAAAATTGAAAAACATAAAAGGGAAGGAGGGAAAAATTGAAAAAGAAAAAGTGGAAAACGGTGTAAGGGAAAAATTGGAAAGTAAATGGAAAAGGGAATAGAGGAAAAGGGGGACGAGGAAAAAGGAAGGGAGAAAGGGAAAGAGAAATGCGAGAAAGGAAATGGAAAGGGGGAAGAAAAGGAAAAAAGGGAAATGTAATATGGTAAAAAGGAAAATGGGGAAAGGGGAAAAGTAAAAGGGAAAAAATAAAATGGGGGAAATAAAAGGAAAAGGGAAAGATTAAATTTTGTGAAATTCCTTAATTTTCATTTTGTTATTGTTTTATCAAACGTTCAGTGGTGTTCATTTAATCTATATATATATATACTCAAATCTAGCAATAGCGAAGCATTGCCGGGTCTGCTAGTATTAATAATATATATTTTTTTTTTATATATGTGATTGTTTTTATTTATAAAAAAATGAAATATAACTAAAACGTAGGCACTGGTATGTGCTGATCACTAACTGAAAATACCGTTTCATTAGTATCAATTTTTAGAGTTCAATTTCTAATTTAACTTTCGTTGTATTAATTATCATCAAGGCGTGCCTCTGCAGCTAGGTTTTAATAAAACATTTATTATTGATTAAATCGTTTTATTAGAATAAATTAATTTTTTAAATTAAATTATTAAGAATTTTGTATTACATTAATGGAGTTCAACGAGTTCAATCCGTTATTCTATGAAATAACGGAACAAATTTTATACTTTAACAGTAACTTATACAAATAAAAATAAATCCGCACCTAAACTAACGATGGAGTACCGGTTACTAGGAATTTGCATGTCTTGAAGAATATATCAAATATTGACTTTCCGGATCAGTAAATCGTTTTTTCATTGAATTCGGTGGTTGAAAAGGTTTCTGTTGCATGTATATATGTGCATATGGTATATGTATGTGTGGGTGTTCATAATGCAGGCACCAAGGAAGAAAATAAAAAAATATATATATATACATAATATATACAATTTACTGAATTTATTTGTAACAATCTATTATTAGTATTAGAAACATACGGGAAAATAAAGCTATAATGAAATTTATTTACAATTATCACATACAATAATAATAATAATTATTATTATAATAATAATACATACAAATTAATAATAATTACGAATAATTATATTAGTTTATCACATCTAAGAAAATAATACACATAATAATATATACAATGCATTATAATATGTATAATTATATATATTTATTTATAATTTACTTTCTCTTTCTTTTAATAGCCTTAGTAATAAAAATTAACAAGAATAATCCCTGCATTTTTTTTTTACAAATTATCATACTTTAATTTTTTTTTAGTAAGCATAGGTGTATCATATAATTCGTATAAAATATATATAAATATATGTAATATTATATAACTAATTAAATTTTATTATATAATGTATATAAATTCGAAAAGAGGATTTAATTTTTTTTTTCTTTTTAATTGAAGAAGAAAATATTTAGCAAATAATTAAATAAGTTATATGTAACATTTGTGTTGTATTTACATAATATAATTTGTTTATGTACAATTAATTATAATACTTTAAAAACACAATTTTTGACATTTTTTCAATATTAATTTTTATTTAATTTTTTTGTTTAATAACGTAAATAGTGTATATATATGTGTTTTATTTTTCAAAAAAGGCGAAAAAATATGGAATGTTAAACTTTTCTATTTTATTTAGTTAGCTATCGTGAAATTATTACATTTTATCTCATACTACAGCGTCAACTTACTCTCTCAGTGGAAACTCTATTCCTGTATTACCGACTTACATCTTACTGATAGGCATGTCATTACTCTTAATGTTGTACATTTATATAAATAAAATATTCATTAATTTTTCCTTCTGAAGTTACTTAATGATTTTTTTTTTTTTTTAATTAAGTTCATGGTTTCTTGTTCAATTCTGATATCTATAATCTATCATTTTTATCGAATTTGAATCTGATTATGTTTATAAACGAGGAACCCGTCTAATAGATCCTCAATTAGGAAGGTATCAAGAAATGTTTTTCAAATTACGAGCGTTGAAGTATAAAATTAAAAAAAAAAAAAATCATTTTGAAATTTTATGGTATGACTAGCATTTATTTACAAGTTTAGAAATTAATATGTTATTTTCACCCTTAATCTATTTGTTTAAATTAAAAGATTGATGAAAACTACCTTTTATAATAAATTAAAATTAAATGCTTATTAAATTAGATTAAGATAGATTTAAAATACACTGAAAATTCAATTTTCTTCATGTTTAAATAAAAATCTTTTAGTTTTTCGTTTAATGTTATTTTCTATATGATTAATCAAAGATGAAATTATTACTTATGTATATAATTATTTATGATAATTTATTTCTTATGTGGGTTTAATTAACGTGTATTTTTAATTTTTAAACATTTTCATTCAAGAGTGATAATTATCAAATCAGCTCTTTATGAAAAATTCATTTAACAAAAAGGATTTAACAAACAAAAAAATCTTAAAAATTTGTTTCAAGTTGATGCATCGTGTTCTAGAATTAGATTACGTTTAACTGAGAAGATAATATAGTTTGCATTAACATACAAACTATATAAGTTTTTAAAAATAAATATATTTGTTTTTAATTTTTTATGAATCTTTTATTTGAATGATGCACTGAAGATGATGCTTAGTTATCGAAAATTTTTTTAAAAATTGGGCTTTCATAAAAAAATAAATAGATTTAATAATTAATATTTATATATATTATATATATGATTTATTTATATAAATTAGGGTATCTACTTTTAAGAATTATTTGTGATTCAACAACTTATATAAAACATTTAAAAAAAATTGTTATCACTCCAACAAAATAGATTTTATAAATTTTAAAGTTGGTCTTTAACGTTCTAATTTTATTATCTATATGCAGAGTTATTACAAGTGATCTTTCCGATTACAAATATAAATAATTCTCAGTTAACTACACTCATATACTTGAAAGCAGGATCAATGGAAAGAAAACCGCAAAACGTTTCGGTGGTTGGTACAGTTGTCGTGTAGTTATTGGTTTTGTCGCTAGGGCGATAGGAGAGAAAATAGCTGCCAATGAAGACAGAAGGTTTTTATGTGCTGAATTTTCACGTCTGCCAATGTGTTGTCACTATGCAATATAATTTTAGAAGGCAGTTTGGTGAAATTGCACCCGGTATTCGTAAATGGTATTCTGACTTTAAAGCAAGGGGATGCATTTATAAATAAAGTCAACCAACCGGCCCGGCCGTACACCAGTAACCTAGGCAACTATGGAGAAGTATGAAGTCCACAGCTGGAACAGGATAAACCGAAGTTTAATTTTTCAACTCTATGGGGCACCACTCAGTTTCCACTTAGATATCAGACGTGAACCGAATAGGGAACTACCAAACAAATGGTGCAGGCCGTGACGATAGGGAACGTTTGCATTGGCTTCCACATTTTCCCGACTGTTTTTTTCTCCTGTGTATTTTTTCTCTCGGGGTCAAACAAGTGTATTTTTATCACCTACATTCTAGGAAGATCATGTTCTCATCACAAAGGCCATTGCAATGTTACAACGTGTATTATAGGAATCGGACTATTCGCTCCATGTGTGTCTTGTGACACAGGGAGCTCACATTGAGCATATGTGATCTGATGTTGTGAACCTAATGTAATTCAAAACCTTTTTGAGTTTTCCTCAAAATATGGATGTTTTCCTCAAAATATAATCATATGGATGTTACTTTCATGTATATCTGAGTGTTATTAGACGTGAGTTATTCAAGTTTGGAATCGTAAAAATCATTTCTGATAACTCTGAACATAATTTGAAAGAAATTTTATAATTTATACCGATACGGTAACATTTCGATTAATTATATTGCAAATTGTACGCCTATTTCTTGTAATCCATATTATTAAAATTCGTGTAGTGTTTATGTCATATATAAACACTACAAAGGCTGTAATTACATTGAACTGAGGTAAACATGCGTAGTATATAATTTTTTTTTGATTCTGTAATGAAAGGCCTGATCTTTATAAAGAAAAATTATTTTATAAATGTTACTGATTTTTTTTTAATTTAATAAAACTCTGTGTGCTTATGTGTAATTAATTAAATCAAGTAAAGTTCACTGATTAACATAAGTTTTATGCTAGATTTTTCTTTTTTTTGGTGCACTACTTTGGCAAAAATTTATTTAGATTAAATTAATTAATGAGTAATTACTAAAACTATAAATTATTTTTGTATAATAAAAAGTGTTGTACATATAAATAATTTTGTACAATTAGGTAACTCAATTTTTGTAAACTTACATTTTAACTCTTTTCTATTAATAATATTTGGCTCTTACAAAGTAAATAATAAAGGTAATTATTATAAATGAATTGGTTTCTGAGATCAATTATTCTTCTTTATTTTTCTTTTTATTATTATATATTTTGTTTCTGGTTCGATGTAAAAATTTTTTATGGATTTATATTAAATTTAATAATTTCTTTTTAATCTCTAAATTATATATATTTAAAAAAAAATTAAATCACTAATTTGTAGCTTTATTTTTAAAGTCAACTAAAAAAATAAATATATTTACCAGTACAGTACATTACAATTTCATTAGTCTGAATTAATAAATGTAATGGATTTTTTACATTTTTTTTAAAACTCCAATTTAATAAGTTAGATTTAATAATCTATTGATGAGGTTATATCTTAAAGCTTACTCTCTTTTTCCACAGTTACCCATGTGTTATTAAAGTAATTATCATCGATTTTCTTTTATTTTATTTATCCACTACGCTACCCATGAAAACGTATACATGACAAACTTTTATCTTCCATAATAATCTTTATTATAAAGCTTTTCTTTATAATTTATCTTGATTGTGTATTCTCTCAAATATTTTTTGTTAGGTATATGATTGGCTTGTAAAATGGAAGCTTAATATAATTTATATTAAAATTAAATTAATTAACCGAAAATTTGGTGATAAAATAGATTTTGAACTCTTTCTACAGCAATTTGTATCCTGAAAATGGAAGCCGATGTTCTATTATCAGTTTTCCTAATTATTTAATAATATGATTACATCAATTCAGCATTTAGTTGTTATCCATCACATAAGAAGTTATATTCCATGTACAAAATAAGTAGTTTTTATTTTTTGGCACGTTTATAACATTTATTTACTATTAAAATATCACGTTAAAAGAAAACCAGTATTTTTCCAGAAAAAGCGTAAATAAAATTGTCTAATTTTGAATTTTAATATTTTCTTAATGTTGTAAACAAATGTAATATTACACCACACCAGTGTTTACATCTAATACAATCTCTTTTAAATAATTTTTTATCAGTTTCTCGAAAACATTTTTTTTCAATACAATTGAAATTCAGTGAAATTGTACTGTACTGTATTTATACAAATACTTTAAATTTTAATTCGTGTAACTAAAATAAAATAAAATTGTTTACAATCTAAATTCAGATTTCTAATATATATTATTTGTCATGAAAAAATATTTATAAAAAAAAGATCATGATCATCAAACTAGAATAATATATACAATATTGTAATTTTAAATTTACATAAAAATTTAAATGAACAGATTTTAATAAATTTGACGTTATGTATTTTAATGCCCCTAAAATAAAATATGAAATACATAAATAATTTTGATGGAAAGAATAAATTTTCGTATGTTTTTTTTTATATTTATTTTAAAAAAATAATAAAATAGAAAAATGTATGAATTTTACAAACAAAACATAAATCTAAAAATACTAAAAATTAAAAAAATACTTTAATTTGAATTTTTACTCTTTCCAACTAGTAAAATAGATATAAACACCCAGTTTGACAAAATTATGTAAATTATTCTTGGATATTTGACATTACATTTTTTATTTATTTATTACATGTAGACATAAGCGATGTATAGTGAGCACAGTACGAGTAAACGTTAATTTCTATTTTGTTCTAACACAGAAATTATTAGAAAATGCTAAATTTTGTTGATTTGCAAGGCATAAGGAAATTTTTAAATAAAATTGTATTAAAATTAAAATTTTAACATATATATAAAGTAAAAGTAATAAAAGGAAAGAAAAATGATAGATTTCAGATTGATTTTCTTTGTTCATTTTAATAGAATGAAAAGTAATGACATTCAATTTTAACACTACAGCTAAAACATATTTTAGATTCTGACTTTTTATTTTAGTATTTTTATTCGATTATTTTTTTTAATTTTATTAAATTTTTAAAAAAATATGCATCGTTTTCATAACTGAGTGGAACATATTTTATTTATAAATGCAGCTAGTGTGATTTTTTCTCGCTTTTATTATCGATAGTAAATTGTTGCGTGTTTATTGTAAGTTTAGATATAAAACTGATAACTTACACAAATCAAAGTTTTGTCTGAATATTTCTTAGAATATTTATTTCATGTTTTCATTATTCGTTTGCGTTTTATTCAAAATTAAAGCAAATTAATGTATTACATAAATCTATTTCTTTTAAAATACGACAAAAAAGAATGAAATGCTTATTCATAAACAAAAAACTTATTATGTTCATTGTAATTTAACTGAAATTTCGGTAACAGTAAAACGTAATGTGTCTAAAAAATGTTAATATCTTTACATTTTTCTCGAAAAGATTTGGTTTTCCTAATTTATTTTATTCGATCCGTATTTTTTTTTAATGGAAAACAGATTCCTAACGATATAATTTAATTTTATTTGTGAGTTTTAAATTCATAACAGATTTTTAAAAATAAATCATAGAAATATAATTAAAGAAATCAAACGTGAAAAAACGTTAGAAGAAGTTTATTATTACAAATAATTTTTATGCATTTTTGGGCGTAACCCTTTTATTATGCCGAAAGGTAACTCAAATATTATACACAAATATTAGTAAAAATATTTTATGGTATATACTACTTTTAAATTTGAATAATGAAAGCATTTGTAAATGTTTCAAAATATTTTAATAATTTTAAATAATTTGTTTTTTAAATTATTTCCTGTACCATGAACTTAGCTTTTTTTTATTACTTTGTTTAATTAGTTATATGTGATTTTTAAAATTCAAAAATATATTATTTTGTAATAAGCTTACCTATATTTCAAGGTTGAAAGGGTAAAATATATTTTACTAAAAAAATCTTAAACTCTTTCCAAACCGATAGATTTTTAAGTACTTAAATTTGATAAATTGTCTTATTTTAGATATATAAAGCACAAAAGCTTCTCTTTAAATCAAAACTAGCACGAAAAAATACAAACGAATAATTTTTTAAAAACGTTTTATTAAAAACTTTTCTTTAGAAATTTCATTTGTGATAACTTCATTACTTGTGTTCTACGTCACCTAATTTAATAATATTATATGCAGCAATTAAACACTTTGTGTTCTTTTTAATAAGTTTGCGTAACAAAGGTAATTATAAAACTTATAAATAATATATTAAAGTTAAAAAAATTTAACACGTAGTAATTTATTCCGAGATAATTTGGTTACAATTTAATAGTATTATCTGAAGAATATAAAGTTAAGTTTGAACAAGAACTCTGTCCGAGTTTATGAAGTGTTGTGGAGTTGTATAAATCCCTTCTATGGAAAAAATGTTTACGTATATACTAACCTCTAAATAAAATATAATTTTTTCCCTATTAATGCATTTTAAAGAATAAATATTTTATATTCATATTTTGCGTGCATCTAAACAACACTGTAGAAATATTTATACATTTTTTTATTTTATTTCAATTTAATTACTTTTCAATGTCATTACTGATATTTAAATAATTAATTCATAATTAGCTCTGGACTGTATATTTCCACCCTTTTATTTTCCTCTCTGTTTCAAAACTGACTAAATATTTACGCTAAAGGATATTCCAAACAACCTTCATTTCCAAGGTTTTATTTCATATCCATTTTATTAATTATTCCCATTTTTCTATTATATATTTTCTTTTCAATATTTTTTATTTTAATTTTCTTGTGTTTATTTTTTGTTTTAATGTACCCTAAATTTTCAATCTCTTTTTTTATCATTATTAATTTTTTTTTTTTGTTAATTTTTAGGTTGTAATATATTGATTTGAAAGAAAATATCCAGTTAAAAATAAATATACCTATATATTTATAAATAAATATAATATTTTCCTATTATTTTTTTGACTATATATATATATATAGTCTTGTGACTTTTAAAAACATTTAAACTTACTGAATAACTTTAAATATATATTACATACATCCTGAATGAAATATTCAAATAGATCTTTTTTTTTATAAAAAAAATAAATAATAAATTTATTAATTAATATCTTAACGATAATTAACAATCACAACAATTAATTCGTGCATGTTAAATACTTTGATTTATAGTTGTATCACATCAACGAAAGAGTGAGTGAAAATAAAAAAAATTGAATGGTTTCGTCGTTTTGTTGTAACCACATGAATACAACAAATCTGCAGATCTGTTGTTGCTGTTGTTATTGTGCATATGGCAGCAATTTTGATTAATTGATCTGTTAGCAGTTCAATCATTGCTGCCAACATATACAGATGGTGGGCTTTTATAATTGGACAAACGTAGCGAGAAATTCTGACATATATATATATATATAAAATTTCTGGGTGCTTGTATTAGCGCGTGCGTATTTGTTTATGCATGCGGTGTGATAAACCACAACCATTTTAAGGTAACATGTAGCTCTGTAACTTTATTTTTCTGGTACATAAAATGAAATTTACACCAACAATTTTTTTTTTCTTCATCTTATATAAACACCAGTATAAATATTCTCACAAAAATCTTTTTGTAATTTTTATTTTATTTACTTGCTATGTATTTAGGCTAGGTATTTTAATATTCTAATAATTTTGATATAATATATCCTGGTAATTTCATCTTAATTTAAATAAATTAGTAATTTTGAATATTCTGTATGCAAGTGATGCGTTTAATTAAATTACTGTGAGTCTATTTTTGTAAAACCAATAATAATTTAACTAACAATAAGTGTTAGTCATTTATTACCTAATGACATCTTAACTTCTATCCCGTACGTTAAAATGCTGTCATGATCACTGTTCTTTTTTAAACTGTTTGTTTAGTTAAATATTTTAGAAAAGGACAGTGATCACGACAACAAAAAAAGTAGATCTGCACACTGGTAAATGTATATTAATAATAATTTTTTTTATATTGCTTTCGTAGGCGAATTGAAATATCAGGCTTATTGCAAAGCTTCCGGCTAATGCGAAAATTACCGGCTAATTGGAAATTATAAATATAATCTAACCAAACTTAACCTACGTTCGCTTCGTTCGCTAGTTCTGTTAGAGAGCAAAGCGAGCGTAGGATAAGTTTGGCTAGATTATATTTATAATTATAAGCAGTAATACAAATATATCATATTACATTTTGCAATTAGTCGGGCGCATTTCAAGTAGCCTGATTTTTAAATTTGCCTACGACATTGCTATTGAAGTCTATAATTTAAATAAATCCTTAAGAAAGAAGCAGTAATAAAAAAAGGGAGTCCTACAAGGACGTTCCCTAACCCCGTAACTTTTTAATTTTTACATAGAACTAGCAGTTAATGATATTAAAGAACAATTTAGATCCGGAGGAACAGTGCAAGGTGAAAAGATAAAGAGTTACGATTTGCTGATGATATAGTAATTCTTGCCGAGAGTAAAAAAGATTTAGAAGAAACAGTGAATGGCATGGATGAAGTCCTATGCAAGAAATACCACGTGAAAATAAACAAGAACAAAACAAAATAATAAAATGTATGGACTGAATAATAAATGATGGACTGAATATAAAAATCGGAAGAGAAAAGATTACAGAGGTAGAAGAATTTTATTATTTGGGAGGTAGAATTATTAAAGATGGATAAAGCAGGAGTAATATAAAATGCCCAGTAGCACGAACTCTCAATGAAAAATATAATTTGCTTATATCAAAAAATAATTTAAACATCAGGAAAACATTTATGAAAGTATATGTTTGGAGTGTAGCTTTATATGGAAGTGAAACTTGGACGATCGGAGTACCTGAGAAGAAAAGATTAGAAGCTTGTGAAATGTGGTGCTATAGGAGAATCTTAAAAATCAGATGGCTGAATAGTGACAAATGAAGAGGTGTTGCGGTAAATTGATGAAGAAAAAACATTCGGAAAAATTTAGTAGAACTTATAGTAGTAAACTTATAGACTACATATTAAGGCATCCTGGATTAGTCGCTTTAATAATGGGGGGACAGGTAGAAGGGAAAAATTGTGCAGGCAGGTAACGTTTGGAATATGTAAAACAAATTGTTAGGAATGTAGAATGTAGGTATACCGAAATATAATGACTGACACTAGATAGGGAATCTTGGTGAGCTGCATCAAACTAGTTAGACAAAAAAAAAACATTTTATAAGTATGTATTTCTGAAAATCGTTTAAACGGAAGTTAAAATAATAGTTTTCACTTTTCACGTTAAAATAAGAGTTTTTTTAAAATAATACGTTTTCGCTTTTTTAGTTGAGAACTAATATTCGCAATTTCATGAAGTTTGAAACAGGTAATCAATACAATACTGAAATGCAACCGTGCAGTTTAAGGAATAATGATAGTATCATATTTTATATTGATTAAATGAATAATTTTCTAAAGAATTTTTAACTATTGTAACAGTATTGATACATTTTGGTTAAGTTTTTTCACGAAGAATCGATGATGATCGTAGATTATTAATGTTTGACAATAAAAAAACTTCAAAAAAAGAAAATTTATGAAGAATCAAAGAACTACGAAGTTTTTTGAACGTTTATGTTCGTCCATATACAGATATTGCGGGTCTCATTAAGTATGGAAATAATTTTTACGTATTTTGGTTGTATTTAAATTTATTTTTAGTTATCATTCTTTCTAAATTTATAATTTAAACAAAAGGGTTATAATTTTAGTTTTTAAAAAAATTATACAGTTATTACTTTTAAATAAACATTTCAGATAGATTGTAATTTTTTCAGAAATTAAAAAAAAAATTCAAGTTTAAATTATTCTTTTATTAATTAAAACACCATTATAGATTCTGGTCATCCAGTTAAACACATTCGTTCGTTCATATGCATACGTTATTCGTGTACATCATTTATTTTAATAATATTATTATTCATCACGTAATTTTGAAGCTTCTCCAAGCCTTCTTAAACGTATCGTATTCTAAGTATAATTAATGGTTTTCCGTTAAATAAACAGAGGTCGTTCATCCCCTATTCACCTACTTTTGTATTTAGTAAAAGTTGTCTACAGTTTAAATTGTTGACCTAATTACAATTCTTCAATCTTAATTTAATAATTTTTAAACAGTTTTATTTATTTTTTGTTTAAAATATATATTTTTTTTAATTTCTAATTTCTCATCGAGAAAATTGTGTTTATATATATATATATATATATATATATATAGAGAGAGAGAGAGAGAGAGAGAAAGAGAAAGAGAATAATAATCTGATTTTTGCTTTTATATTTATTTATATATTTCCAAAAAGGAAAGTGGGATATTTAACTGCTAGTTTTGATATATTATAAATAGAAAAAAGTATTTCCTGATTTAGAAATCTACAAAAGATTTTATTTTTCAGATTTTAAAAATAGGTAATATTTAGCCTAGTAATAATGAAAACTATTGTTTTCATTAAAAAAGAAAAAAATATTATTTTCTTTAAGAATTTTTACTATGGACACATTTATAAGTTCAAACCATACCTAAATATTTAGGAATTTAAAAAATTGTTTACATAAGACTGTAGATTTGTTTAGTAAAAATATAACAAGCAGTTAATTTATTTTACGCCCAATTAAAATTGTATATTGTAATATATTTATGTATATCTTTAAAAAAATTCTGACTTAATATTCGTAATCATAGAGTGTATCTATTGCCTGTAGAAGGTTTGATATAAACTTTATTACATTGTTTATTTATTTTTATTTATTAATTTATATATATATTTTTTTATTTGCATTTATAGGCTAAAATAGTTACTTGTGTTCTATTTATAAAATAATTTCTTTTACGTACAATATTTTTTTTTTTTTTGTAATTTGGATAAATTACTAGAAGCGCAATACATTATGAAATCGTTATAATCCGACCATCCGCAGACAGATATTGTACCCGCATTATTTCAAAGATAAAGTGATTAACCAAAGAAAAAAGTGAGTAAATAGTATAAAAAAATTAATACAATTGTTGGCGACCGGAGACAAATGTCGGTGTTTTGCTCCCGTATGAGAGACGGCCTTCTCCTCAGACAGGCGACGATCTATATTACAATGACTCCAGGCTTTCTTTTACGTTTCTGATGTACCTTGACCTCATACCTTTTTCTAACGACATTCTGAAATCATTCTAGACCTCCAGACCTTTCCTAGTATCCTTTATGTTCCTAATTTTCAAATTTGTCTGCTTGCTCTGAAGGGCAGTCTGAAATTCCTCTGTAATTTCTTTAATTGTTTTTGTGAAGCTCTCCTTTCTATTTAGGAAAATGACTTCTGCCTGCTTGCGTGCTCAGATGACCTCTCGCTTGCCTTTAAGCACCTTGGCGTAGCGTTTCCGATCCACATTAATAGGCGCAGGCGCTTGTACCGGGACGGAAACGTCTTCTTTAACTACAACTTCCTTGATTTCCGTTGGCTTAGAAACAAGCGCCTCAAATCCACTCGCCAATGCAGAGAACATTGCCTTAAACTCATTTAGCCTTAGTATCACTAGTTTGTGAATCGGCAGAGGCGCTACAAGGGGCTTCAAGAAACCCCAACTGCTCACACTGTTCTTCAAATTGTGCTACTACAGGATTAGAAGAATGATCCTTGCCACCATCCAAAACGAAATCTCTTATCCAGGCATGGCCAGCATACGGCCCGCGAAACTTTTTTTTCAAAATTACCTTTTTTTATAAGCAATTGAATAATGGAAAATACGGAAATTTAAAAAAGTTGCCAAGAAATATTCAGTAATCTTCAGCTCAACTTATATTTATGAACAAACCTTTTCTTTTATGAATGTAAATAAAAGTACAACAAATGCCGTAATAAAATTTTGTTTACTTATACGAATCGTTTTTGAATTTAACATTTTTGAATTTTAATATTTCGTTCGGTCCGTGAAAAAGTTTTCTTTCCAATACGGCCTGGAGGCAAAAACTGTTGGCCACGCCTGCTTTAATCAAACTACATTTTGGTACTCGGATGGACTTTCCTGTCTGACTAACTTGGCTTTTGTCATTGGAGGAGAAGACGGAAACATCTTCCACTCCTCTCCCGACAACCTTTTTATTTTTAAACCTCCTGGGTTTTCCTTTAGACTTTCCAAACTTTACAATTGACATCTTCACCAGTACTTCCCTAAAACAGAATGACGACCGGGATCGTCAGTAGGTGGATGTATCCCCTACGGGGGCGAGGAAGTAAATAATTAAAATAATATATGAGAATATTATGAAGTAAAATAAAATTTAGAAAAATAGAAATACAGTACAGACTGTGTATTGTTCGCTTACATTTTTGAAGCTGGACTTCATTTTCATATTGGTCCTATTTTCAGAACGATAAACTACGATAATTGTACAATATTTTAAGCAGTTTCCTTTGTAACCTAATTGAATATATAGTACGAAAGTAACTGATTTAAATTCAAGATACCTTAAAGTAATATACAATATTACTTTATTAGAAAACATTTCTGAATCAACACAAGACATCATAATATAAGTGGAAAGATTAAGTCGACATAAAGTTTTTATGTATCGTTATTTTATGTTTTATCTTCCTGTATATACAGTACACCTACGTGCAATTTCACGGAGCTAAACGCATTAGCATATTTATTTATTCTATTCACTTTATTACTAAATACGTTTACGTAGTTAAGTGCGTTTTTAAAGAGTAGAAAAATTTGTTTTTATATCTGATAATAATTTTTTTTTTTATTCGGGACATCTTTCTGTTCACGTTATTTTGAATCTCATTATAGTGAGGTCGTACTGTATTAATAAACACAGTAATATTTGTAATATTTATCCGAAAATTTTTACAAAAATTTTCATAAATAAATTGTATTGTACCGACGTTAAAAAATAAAAGAAATGAAATTTTTCAGAAAAAAAAATTAATCTCTATTTTTTTTTCTAATTTAGTCTGGAATCCCACTCATTAAAAATACGTTTTTTTCTTCTATTTATTGTTCACAGATATTTCAATAAATATAGACCATTTTTTTTCCGCCTCCGAGACCACCGTTAGGTATTGCTTCAGAGGATGAGATGAATGATTTGTAGCGTGTGTCACACTTGACCAGGATTCAAACACGGGACCTCCGTATGAAAATCCGAGACGCTACCACCCGGGCCAAAGAAAATATAGACTTAATTAATTTTATCACTTCAGTAATTCTGTAATTAAAATTTTAGCAAACCTATTTGTGCTGAGGATAAAATAAATCATCTTTGTAACCAGAGTTGTTTTTATTGAAGAATGGTTTTTATGGAAAGCAAAGTTACCCTTGTTTCGTCAAATCTGTATTTTTTCAAATGCCAAATAGAGAAATAAATAGGAGTTTCAAATATTTTTATAATTATTTAGCTTAGTAAAAAAATAATTATATCTTTTTTTTATAATAAAATTAATTACAATTGCCCAATCAGTCATGGGATCTCTTATTTTTCAAAAATTTTAATACCTTATTTATTTATTTTTTACTTCAGTTTTTTATAATTTCATTTACATCGAAATAATAACGGATTTTATTTAATTATTTATTTATTTTTATTTGTACATTCCCGAATAATTCAAAAACAACTGTTAATCTTTTAAATATATAAAATTTTTAAAAGAATTTATATGTATGTCTATAAACATAATTTATTGCAATGTAATAAAATTGCTATAAAGTTAACTTTTAACTAGAATTTTATTTTATTGTATTAGGTTACATGATAGATTTTATTTTGAAATAAAAATCATAAAGCTTTTACTTCATAATGTTACACTATAAATTTTGATATAACCAATAAACTGGTTAACAACAGTAACTAGTATTTTGATAAAGTATCTAAACAGACATATTTCAACATAAATGTAATATAATATTTTATTTCACCACTAAGCTTGTAGCTTTTATTATAATATCTCATAAAAATCTATGCGGTTATACCATACCATTATGTTTAATATTTACCGAGTATTTATTAGATTTTTTTTTTAATATTATACATGAATAAAAGCATTTGTTTCTTTAAACGATTATATATATATATATATATAGGAATTTACTTCTGTTTTTATACTGGTAATCTTTTTTAACCTACTATCATTATTACTTCTTACCGTTTATTTATTATTAATTTTTTATAGGTAAATATACGTAATAACATAAGATTTTTTCGTTCTACTTCCTTTTTCTATTTAAATTGTTTTAAGTTAATGATTAATATTAAAATTTCATGCAATAAATTTTTATTTTTCGTATTAATAGTACTTGCATAGAAGATAAAATATAACTTTTTTACATGTTGATGGCCATATCGTATTTCATTTTAAATATCTGGTCGAATTTTTGAATGTAATTTATATTTTTAAAAAGAGGAAATGTGTATTTTAGGATTAAAATATAGCTTTTTTTATTTTACTACTAAATTACAAACAATTTGTAACTCTTAATTAGATCATTATATTTTGGTTTTACGCACTACCAGACACGAGTCTTTCCTGATTCAATTCCGTTAATTTAAACGTACTGATAAAATTATTTAAATATTAAAATATACCAAATTTGAAATTAAAGTAACAATTTTGCTCTCTGTGGTTGAGTAATATACCGAGAAGGTAATAATACCTTCTCGGCATTTCATGCTGAGGTCCCAGGTTTGAATCCTGGTCAGGTACATCATCTTTTCATTCGTTTCCAGTTTCTACTGGGCTAATGACTCTTGTGGCTAATGGACTAATGTAGCTCTTGTTGCCCGCTCTTTCATAAAAAAAAATTATTGAAAATAGTATTACAATCAGAAGTACTATTATTATTCATAAAGGGTTTTATGTTTCTGAATTTGAATGCTGAATTTTTTTTAAAGTTGTAAAGAATTTTATTTTAAGTAAGATTTTATGAATAATATTTTCACAGATTAAACACTAACGCAAGAATTTCAGAGTTTACTTTAAAAAAATGTGACAGATATTGAAGAAAACAAAATTTTCAATATTATAAAACAAAAGAATTAAATATTTTAGTAGCATAAGTAATACAAAATTTAAAACAATAAAATCAATTAAATAAACTGATGAAAATGTCCTCCACCGCAGTGGATACAGCGCTCTGCCCGACGAAAAATGTTTTTAGCGACTTTCCGGATTTCAACTAAGTTTTTGTATTTAGTTGCTCCACACTGAGAATTTTAATAAATAAATTTTTTTCTGTATTTCCCTTTTGTTCATATACACATCCATTTCACTTCCAGAGAATCAAATTCTCTGCAAGCTTTCTTTAAAACTTATATATGTATTGTCCTTTTAACAAAGATATTTTACGTAAAACGTAGAATAGCGTATGTATCGATCCCAATCTTTTGTCTTTTATCCCAGACTTCTTAAAAACTATAGTTCAAGATCCAATTTTTTTTTTCAATATTTTAGATCACATGGGATCACTAAGTATATCCCTTAATTTGGTTCTCAAGAATTACAGTCTGGCTTAATTTTACCGAAGACATAGAAATCAGGGTGAAATATTTCATCTGCCGATACTTGCTAACGAAGCGTTTCCAAACCTATGTTTATTAGAACTTTCTTCTTAATTTTCACCAGTAAAACATGACCTAAAAGTTTGTAAGAATTCTTCATGAACAATCTATATAAGTATAGGGAATTAAAACAATAATTACTGCACGTCATTATTAAAAACTGTAATTTAAGAGTTCAGTTATGTTTACTTACTCGGATTTTACTATACATTTCACAAGAAATGTGTAATTAAAAACGTTCAGGATGTATTTAACTATTACGTACGTTTAAATTTATTATCAAACTGTATAAAATTGCTATTTTACGTAATCTCCATACAAACGTAGAGAATTTTTGTTTTTTAATTAAAATTTTTCTTCTATAAGATATGTATACATATCCACACATATACAGCTCTTTGAGGAATTTCAATGGAAATCCTTCTCTGCATATCATGTTTTTTATTTTTGTTATTCTAATTTATTTATAGTTCGGTTAATTGGAACCGATTGTAAATTAAACGCTGCGGCAAAAAAAAAAAACTTTGTGTAACTTTTTTACCAAATTATATTTGGTTTTTTACTAACTTTACATAAAGTCAACATCAGTATTAAATTTTGAAAAAATTAAAATAATTATAAGTAATTATTTTAAGAATGAATTGTCCCGTTTTACATGGTGTATTAAAAGGATTCAATACAATTAATTATATAATATTATATAGCTTGTTAAATTGTATCTTTTATATCTTTATATAGTTCAAAATGCATTAAATAAATTTAAAATTTTAATAAAATTTAAACCTTTCAAACTATAAATATCTTTATATTTCTTTTCATATTTTACTATTAAAATATCTCCAACATACTAAGAAGTGTCTGGATGAAATATATACAAAAATTCATGTGAGAATTTAGGTTAACTACATTTTAGAATTCATGTGACTACGATCTAGAATTCGTATTTATAGTACACTCAGTGTGAAATTTCTTCAGTATGAAATTTTTCTACATAGAATCCCATATAAAACATAATATCATCCCCTGGGACTTTCTAAAAAACGGAAATAATTTTTAAATTTTCTACTTTTAAATCATTCTTTAGTGTCCAAAAATATGAAACATGTAGACCAATAGCGAGTAAATCAACGATTTTAAGTTAATGATGAATTTCTATTTATTGCTAAAATTCTTAACTAAGAAAAATAACTAATTCACATAATTTTACTAATATAATATTTTTCATAATTTACATAATATAATAGGCTCCTTTTAAATTAGACAAAATGACCGTTTTCGTTAAATAAATCAATACTGCCGACTTGTGTATTTTTTTTTAAATTTATTACAAATTACCGACCCATTTAAAATATCTTCCGATAAATCTATTCAAAATAAAATTAAATAATTTTATTTTACTAAAACCATCAATAAAGATAGGATAAATTTTTAAATAATACTACTTAAAATAATAACCAGATTTTTCTAAATTTAGGTTTAACGTGTACATAAATATAAGGTCATATAATTTTAATTAATATCTTCTGAGTTGCTAATTGTCTTATTTATTTTGGATCTTAACAGATTTAATTTACTAATATTTTATGCAGATATAGTTTTTTTAGATTTTTAATAATTATTTATTATTGTATTATTATTTTTATTTTTTTTTATTTTTAGATTATTTATAAATGAATATACGACATAAAAAGCAAATTAAAATTGGTTTATGAAATTTTTAAAAAAGTAGTCCACCGTATGAATTAAAATAGTTTTAAAATTTAATTTAAACGGTTTAAATTAATACAATAACCCTTTATTTTTCTCTTTATGTAAATTATTAAGCAACTTAATATTAATGTTTACAAAAGATTTATAGATTTCTATTTATTTAAAATTTTTAATAAAAAAAAAAAAAAATATCGCACAGCTATTTGCAAGTGTTTATAAAGTTCATAAAAGAATTTAAAAGGAAGTTGTAATGCTTTAATGTTGTTTTTTTTTAAGGGAAGATTTTGTGTGTTCTAGATGGAAGTAATGAACTTTCGCATGAATGTTCTTCAATTTTATTTTGGTATTCAGATAAATATAATCTGTAATCTGCCATTGTTAGTATTTATTATATAATCATTACAGGTAGGTTGCGATGATGAATCATTTTGCGATCTAAAAGAATTTTTTCAATCTCTAATACATATCCAGAGCATAACATTAATTTATAGTAGTACTCTAATTTTACTATTTTTTTGCTTAGTTAATTTAAAAACTTTTTTTAGATTTATCAATTTAATGTTTTTCGTATTAACACCAGTACTTTATTTCTTATGGTAACTTCAACTTGAAGTTTGGCCCTGTATGGTGATTATGTATATAAAAATAATTGAATTTTAAGAATCTTCATACAACTTTATCAAATTTATTTGTAGTCATTATGAGCATCTTGTTTTTTCAAAAAAAAAAGCTAAGCTAAAAACTCGACTATTGCTTCGTAAATAATTAATAAAGGAATAATGGATTAATTGTAGATTTTTAAATATATGAAATAATTGAAACGTACATTGTTAAAGTATTTTAATACGATAAAATAACCAAAAATATGAGATATATTACGATTGTAATATGTTTATACTTTGAGGGTTTGTACCAGTTAACAAAGAAATTATTATTTTTTGACAAACGTGGTAATAGTTAGGAAAATAAAAAAATTTCTTTTGTTTGTTGCTTCATGAATAGATAATGAAGTAAATATAATTAAATTTTAGATAATTAAGAGGCTTATAGTACTTAAAATCTGGAGTATTTACTATTCAATAAAAAAACCAGCCCTTTATCTCATAAAAACAAGAAAAAAGCTACTTAAACTGTAAGACAAACTTTTGAATTAAAGCATGTCATTTTTTTTTTTAAATGTTTAGAACATAAAACACAATAACAGAAGATCATATATAAAAGGTCAACAAAATACTTTTAAAGTGCAAATAATTATTAAAGAAAAATTGAGGAAAGGATCATAATCTCGACGAGTATTCAACTTTTTTTTATTTTAAATATATTTTTAGTTACATAAAAAAAATAATTATAACATGTAATATTTAATAATTATAGTGAGTGTTATTCTGTTGCATTATTGTTGTATAAAGTGTTTTTAGGCCTTTAATATATTATTAATATAAAATATTCGAAATGTTAAATATCATTAAAAAATAGTAAAAACAAATTTAAATAGTAATAAATAGTAATAAAAAAAGTTTTAAATTTGTTTTATTACATATGTAAATAATTTCTCGTATTAAAAGAAAAGCATACTATTAAAATTAACAGTCCATATGTTAAAAAAAAATTATTGATATATTGCGATATTTAGTTTTAAAAAAAATAAAGTTTACATATATTGAAAATCCGTTTTTTACAATATTACAGGAATTTTGTTAAATTTCTATAATGACTAAAACCAGACACGTCATAATTATTAAAATAAAATTTTTATCAGTAATATTTTATAATATTTATTATATTATTTTTTTTTAATTCTTTCAGACAACTATAATTTGTATTTTCCAATTAAAATTCTCTTTTTTAAATATTTTATTTTGAGCCTTCAAATGTAATTATATGTGGGAGCTTATGTTTAATTTATGTGTATATATATATATATATGTATGAGAATATACGTTTGTGTGTGTGTGTGTGTGTATGTATGTATGTATGTATGGATATTTTATATAATAATTGTTCATCAGTAACGTTACTTTATATAAAGGCACGAATATTATAATATACATACAAGCAAACAATGCGTGTTTATATCAAATTTACATTGAAATAATTTTTAAAAAACACATATATATTACATAATATATTTTTTGTTGAGAAAAATATTTTATTCTAACAAAATTTACGTTTGAAAATATATAATAATTTATAATATTTAATTTTAATGATTAATTAAGCATAAAATTTATACACATAGTATAAAATTACATTTAATACTATTTTAGTCGTCCGCAATTAGTATATGTCATTAATTAATTATATTAATAATTTCAATTCTTTTATCAAAATATCATAAAATGTTGATACGCTTCGATTTCGTATTTTTAACGTTAATTCTTTTTCTTAAACTTTAGTTTAACTTTTATTTATAGACGAATCAATTCACACTAGACAAGTAATTTTTTTTTGTGAATGTCTTTTTGGTTTTTACTTTGGTTTCATTGTGGTTTTTTCAAACATTTAACATCACATGGCTTTTCAAATAACCTGGTCAGCTGATTCAAAAAAGAAAATATTGTCTCAAGAAGCTGCTAGTAATGTTATTAGTACTACTGTAACTGCTTCCCAACATATCGATATATTAATTCTTGATCCTCCACTGTCTGAAAAAATAAAGACAAAAAATTCATTACAAAGATTGCAATAGAATGTTTCTTAATAATAGATATGTAGAAAAATTATATTATATAATTATATTATATTATTTTCAACCTAAGTAACTGTTCTAAGCACGGTAAAAATAACTAAGCACCGAAAGAAACTAAAATTCTTATCATTTTGTGTACCTTTTAGCATTCGGCACCTCATAGGGGACCATAAGTAAATTTGAGTGATGACAATCATGTGAAGAGAGGTCTCCAACGAAACCTCATTAAGGTATACAAAGGTTTATTACATAATAGGTTCAATAAATAAGATAAACATTTGTGCAGTTTATCCAAATAAAGTTCAATACTTAATATATATAAGGCTCTATATATATATATAACGACCTATATATATAAAATATATATAGGTCACTTCTCTGGTTATATCTCCCAGGTCCAGCATGTGGAAACGTTTCAGTCGCCATTTAAAAAAATAAATACTGTATCTGCAGATCAATATGCAGTTTATTTAATTCAGTCTATTTGAATTTCGGAATGAATGAATCTCAAAAATGTGTTTTCATAATTATTTCCAGCTCTTTTGGAACACAAAACCCAGTTATGTAGTTTCATTGTCAAATAACTTAATGGAAAAAATAAAAAAATATGGTTTCATATAACCTTATAGTTAATATCTGTGCTAAGTTTTTTAGTTTCTATTTATTATATTAAAAATATTTACAGGAATTATGAAGTGTCCGTCTATCCTAATTTACCCTAAAAAGATAATTTTTAACTCTTTTTAGGGTAAGAAGGAAGACTACATTTTTTATTCAGATTTCATTTGAGTCGAATTCTCTTTTTTAAATTTAGATTTAAAATACAAATGGAAACTATAAAGCCCACCGTTAATAAAAAATTCATATTTTTATTACTCATTAGAGATGGATTGAAAAACTCGGAATTGTGTTGTTTTTTTTTTTTTGTGAAGTATTTGAATTGAAAATTTATGGAGAATTATATAACAACAGGTTAAAAATATTTACAGTAATTATTAAAAAATGAAACTTTCATTTTTTTTATCAAAAAATGCGAGATCAAAATGCGTTAAAATGTAAAAAATCCAGAGTCTCTAGAGTCGGAAGCAGTAGGCTAAAGTTGCGTCACTAGCCTCACAGATACTGCAGACCAAAGGCAGGGAAGAAGCACTCTGGGGCGTAGAGTAATATGTTGGGAAGTGACAAAGGAGTTATGGAATAGAGATACCATTCTATCAGGGTTGGAGCTGCATCCGGCCTTAAGCATAATATGCTTAAGTATTAGATTAAGGTTTGTAGAAATTAGTACATTCTGAATTGTAATTGTTCAAGTTATTGTGTTGTTTTTGTTTTCTTTTATAATTGCAGTTTTTTTTATGATTACCGGTGTTATGAATATCACGGGTAATATATATGTAATATATATGAACTTGTAATATTATGTAAAAAACTAATACGGGATGAACTTTTAGCTTAATAATAACTTTTGCGTCAGTCATATTCACCTGTGTAATTTGTGCCGGATAAACCATGTACCTGTAAGTAGCTTCTTAGAATAACGTAATTTACGCCTTATTATGAATTAAATTGCGGTGACAATGAACACAAGTGTGGGTCGTGTTGAACTAGTGGTCATCACCGATTTGTTACCGGTAAATATTGTATATAAATGTTAGTTATATTGTGTTTATTGTGTAATATTAATAACCGACTGGTTGTGGCGGTGTGCGCGAATTGTCCCGTTGCTCTGAGTTGGCAGTCATGGCCGAATTGAGATATTTTACGTATATTAATTTATTGTGTAATATATTTTGTAAACTGTATTTTATAATAATCTGTGTATTGTTATAATATTAGCTAATTTTGTTGTGCTCGCGGGCATCATTTATTATGGCGCTAAGCTTGTGATCATAGTTGTTTTGGACTGTGTTGATAGTAATATGGTTGTAAATAATGTAATTAGTTAGTGATTTCATTGTATTCTTTTATATTCGAAATTCCATATATTTTTTGTATAAATAATGTTAGCATTAGTAACTTCTGCATCCCCAACAGCTTGAAGATGATCAATCAAGCGCTGAACACAGCACGGGAAAAAATTATACTGTTAGAGACTTCAAAAAATAAAGGAAGTAGGGACGAAACGTGGCGACGTCTTAAGACCAGGCAGGCAGCCTCTTTGCCTATGACATCTTAGCTCGCCCGCACCAAGAGCGGGGGAGTCGGGGTACTTCCGATGATGGCACGGAGATCCCTGATGGTATGAGAGGGCGGGTTGACAGGAAGGGCATGCGAAATGCATGCCTGGAACCTCGTAGGTTAGAGCCGGAAAGGGGCACCTTAGCTAGCCACAAGCGGAAGTCGGGTTGTTCTTATGATCCAGGGGAGACCCCAATGGGTGCCTCTGAAAGGGGCCAAGTTAGGATGGGGCAATCTGCTGCCACGACACTCCGGAACGATCGAGGTAATGTTTTATGACTGTACCGGTCACTCTGAGAGTGTTTAAAAAAATGCCTGTATTACATAATATGGAATTCATATTTATGTGCTTCGATTGCTTTAATTCATTACCTATTTTTTATATAAGCCATATAAGTACCATATAAGTACTTCTATAAGTCCATTCAAGTACCATATAAGTATGATCATATATTTTGGCGCCGATCCAAAAAAAAATTTTAAGGAATTAATTAAGTATTTGGACGAAACTATTTCTTATTTTATAGCGCATTTTGATGTCGGTTCCATTTCGTAATTTTCTGTGTTTGATTAATAACGATAAGTTATTCGGCGGAGTTAATGTACTTCTTTTTTGTGATACTTGTATAATACAGCTGCCTCCAGTCAAAGGCCATTGGTGTTTTTTTTCAACCTCCTTGGTATGCAGTAGAAATAAATTTGTGGCATCAGTTTTTATTATGTGAGCTATCAACAAACATGAGACAAAGAAATCTCATGGAGTTCATTGATTTATTAAATAACTTGCGTTTTGACGAAATTACAACTAGCTAATTGGAAATATCGAAAAAGGAGGGTATTTTTTATAGACAAATTTGCAGATGGAAATTCTGTAAGAATATTTCCAACTATTAAATTAGTTGATGAATATTATCGTAGTGTGACTGATATGATATCAAAAACAAATGGAGTTTATATTACTAACGCTACTGATGAATCACGAGAAGCAGCAACATATGGGAAAATCCCCCTCGGGATTGTTATTCCAACAGACGTCAATAACTGTGGTGGCTTGTTGATATTTTCAAAATCATGACACCACCACGAAAAGCAGCTGCGTCGATTGCAGAAGATTTATTACAGTCGGATTAATAGAAAAACTGTTCTGCAAACAAACATAAAAATTATACGGGTCGGATCGTCGGCTCTCCTTTTTGATGTCGGTTTAAAAATTAGGCGTACAACTTTTTTCCGTTTTTTCAGTTTAACAATCTTGAAGACAGTTTTATATTCGTTTTAAATTCAATAAATTTGAATAAATGTTACTCTTCTAATTTATATAGTAAACAGTTCAGAAATTTTGTCGTTGAATATGAACTAAAGCGATATACACTGATTCTGAAATATGTTCGTATTCTTTTCAGCATCGTTAAAAGTGAACGATTTAAAAAAAGCATTTCCCAAGGTAAGCTAATACCTAAGGGGTACATCCCTTCCGGTCATGCTACTCCTTTCAGTTTCATTCTTTCGATTTCATTAATACATTTTTTTTCCCTGTACCAATTTAGAGATAATTGCGAAAGGCAAAGTTATTTTTCATAGCTAGATTAAAAATTAAACAATTAATAAATAAACTGGCTCCGTTTATATATTCGACTCACTTTTTAGAGAAGAGAGAGCAAAATATTTCGTAGTGGGTAACATACTACCTAATAGGAACACCAATGGGGAGGATTCAAGTTTTTAAATCTTCCGATTTTGAGTTCATATTTTCAAACCCTTTTATAGTTTAACTTAAATATTATTATGCAAAAACCGTAAGTAAATTTTATCATAATATTCATATGAAAAGGAGCTTCTGTTGAATTTGAAATATTATTAACAAAAAATATTTTTTGTTACTTTTCTTAAATACCCAATTAGGATTTACCTTGCGAAATTTCAGCTTTCTTTCTGAAAATAGAAAGATTAATGATAAGTTATCATGTGTAAACTTTCTCCTTTTTTTAGCCCAGGTATTAAAATTAATAAACCAGATTTATAAATAATTGTTATTATTATTAAACACCGACGCTATCTCATTAAGATTTATTAATTATTCATTCAGTACACGAATTAGTATGAGGATAATTAGTAACAAGAGAAGTTATTAAATTGTTGTTAGTAAATTGTTATTGTTAATAATAACTAGTGAAATTCTATTTATCAGTTAATTACATTTTCATATTATACATGCTCTTATGCAGGTAAAATTTAACATTAACATTTGTCATTAAAGATCCATAAACTAAAAAGTATTGCAAATAAAAATATTTAAAATAAAATTTTGCACCACTGTTGTAAATTTCTAAAAGTATCAAACTAACATAAATTTTTTAAAAATTACCAAAACCCTTAAATTATAAGTAACTTCAATTTAGTTATTTTACACTTTATTACATAAACATCAGACTAAAGCATTTAAACTAATTTAATTATGTACTCCAGCCAAACATTTATACACTACAAAAAGTCATTAATCAGTAGTTTAAAGAGAGGTTTTTTGCATATTTTATTGAAGCAATCAGTGTTTATGATTATAGTAATTTACTATAAATTTTTATTGGAAAATATGGGTGATAAGCTTCTAAAAGGTTTTGAATTATCTGAGTTATCGTAATAAAATTTCTCTCTTTATGCTTGTAATATTATAAAATTAAAAATTTCTTGACTTTTGCATAAAAAGATGCAAGTTGACAAATATTTCATGAGGTAAAATTAAGAATCTCCAGGTTAGATTGACAATTTTTTGAAAAATAACATTTTCTTTTTCTTTAAACATTCCTAAGGCAACCGGTCCTCGCCGTTAAACAAAACATAATCACGTCGGAGTGTCATGGCAGCAGTCTCTGCCCACCCTAGTTAGCCCCCTTTTGGGGCTAATTTCCCAATTTCACTACGACACACCGACTTCCGGATAGCCGATATGCCCTTCCGCTAAGGAGCTAGCCATCCCATCACTCTAACAGTTCCAGATGTGCGTTTCGCACATCCTTCACTTCGCGATCCACTCATACCTTGAGGGTTCTTTATGCCATCATCGGGGAGTCCCGACTCTCCCACTCTTGAATGTGGCCGGACCCGAACACCCTAGACAAAATGACTACCTTCGACTTTTTTTTTTTTTTTTTTGAAAAATAACCTGTTCTTTAGTAATCTTCGTGAATTTCTTCTGAAAAATTTGAAATATTCTGATACTTATAACGTCAAAATATCATGTATTGGATGGTTTCGTTGTTAAAGAAATATTATTCAAAAAAATCATATACTCTCTATTTAGCAATTCAAACTAATGGTATCATATAAAAGAGGTGAAACTCTTATTATTACCGAGTAGAAATATATGACATGGTAAGTACAATTTTATATATATATATATATATATATATATATGTGTGTGTTGATTAACAACTTCAAAAAAGGTGATTTCATTTGGTCCGTGTGTATTTTGTAATATATATACGAGAATATTCAACATTGATCTATATCGGTCATTTTAGAAATTTTTTCTATATGTAACCTACGTTTTTTTCTCTATGTAACGTAAGTAGAAGATTAAAAAAATTCTAAAAATGAATTGAAAATATTTACCAAATCAATCTTTTTGTTCATAGTTTGATTTTTAAATTGCAGTGATGTTATTCTAATATTCAAACTAATTTTATGCGAAAAAAGAAGAAAATTAGTTGCAAAACTTATTTAAAAAAATGCAATATCTGTTTAGTGTAATATCTGTTATCTCAAGATTTCGCTTAATTAAAGGCATATTTTTCTTAGCTAGATTTGTTAACAATTAAAAAATAAATATATTTCGCACCCCTACCTCAAGAAATGCTCTAAACTACTGTTATATTGTGACGTTACAGGTAAGCGGTAAAATTTAATAAATTAATAATATTTTAAAGTGTAAAAATATTACTAGGTCTCGGTGGGTCACGAAACTCGATCGCCCCGTTTATTCGGTACCTGGTGCAATAAGTCTCGCAGCTACCAGCCTACAAACCGTACAAAAAAAATTTGCGAAATTTATTCTATACAAGTTGAAAGATTATATTAGTTTAGTTAGTGCCGACCGCCACACCCGTGCGAATTAAATACGGTATGCACGCGCGCTTTAGTTACAGTAGTTGAATTAAATAAATGAAAAAACATTTTATTTACATAAAATGATAAATACTTTAAATTAAGTTGTGTGTGTGTGTGTGTGTGTGTGTGTGTGTGTGTGTGTGTGTGTGTGTGTGTGTGTGTGTGTGTGTGTGTGTGTGTGTGTGTGTGTGTGTGTGTGTGTGTGTGAAAGCCGTGTATATCAGAAACAACTCACAATTGTAGGACTTTCCCGTCACACGGCTAAAGCCGCGTTCCGCGGTTTACAACTTGTTTTATTTATTACAACTGTGTTGTCAACTTTTTTTTAATTTATACATAATTTTCTTATATAACATTTTTACTGAAGTTGATATATACATATTTAATTTAGACTGGATTTTGTTTGTATTTACATCTGCTGCTTTTTACAAATCATTTTTATTTTACGACTGGTTAAAGTGAGATCTACTGTCTACCATTTTATTATATTCTAACAGTAATGTATCAGTAAAATTTACGTGATTATGATCAACCATATTTGATTATAATTTCATGAAGATCAATGCTTTTTATATTTTTAAATTTAATTTCGTTTTAATAGATATGAAGGAGTTCATCGCTTATTTTTCTTCAGACTGTATTAAGGGGTGTTCTTATAAGGTTATGTGATAAGCTGGGTGCATAATTTGTTATAATTTAAGATCACTTAGTGGTTTTCTATTAAACGAAAACCTTATAAAATTGATTTTTTATGCTTTGTTGTAAAAATTTATGTAAATTAAGTAATTATTTAGTACCTTCTTTTAAATTTTAATTAACGCTAATCACACTAATAATAATATTCCATGTTTTTTTAATTACTTTCTTTCAGAAAATTGTTGATTTTAATAATTTATAATTTAATTTATTTTTTAATTTATAATTTTATTTGTTTTGAGAAAACATTTATTTTAATAAAAATTGAATTAATTAATAAATTTTGCCTTTGAGATAACTAAAAAGTATCTCCAACCATTCTCATTTAAAAAATTAATTATTAAATATTTTTTGTTGAAATTTATTGTACAAAGATTACCTTTTCCGTTAGATAAAAATAATTTAAAAAAAATTAAAATATTAAAAAAATTAATTAACCAAATGTACAAATATAAACTAAAAAATAACAACGAAATAATAATGAATAGCAAAAACAAACTTAATTAAAAATAATTTGGAGGAAAGCTAGAAGAATGCAAAACAAATATTCATATAATATTTACAGTATTATATTATATTATTATTATGCTTTTACGGCCAACATGGGACCACTTAAGTCAATTTTAGTTGGATCTTTTCTTAGAAAAGCGTGCTATTTTACTCTTTCGAGTTGCCCAGTATTTCTTCATCCGTTCAGATCTTGCTTTCTTTTCTTCATCCGTAAACACCCTCTTCGTTGTATTTTGTCGTTTGTCTGTCTTTTGTTTAAATCTAATGCTTTTATCTTTTAGCTTTGTAATTTTTCCAGTTTTATTCTGTAGGTCAGTCAGGGAAATTCCCAATTCTTTCATATCTTCTCTAATTTCTTTGATCCATCCTACTTCTAGCTTTTGGAAGCAGAGCTTTTCAATGATATTTCTTGACAGTCTTGTTTGCGGTGTCCTTATGAGATGACCGAAGAAAGAGATTCTTTTTTTCCGCATAGTATCAGTAACAGGCTCTATTTCTCGATACACCACCTCATTTGGCACAATCCACCATTGGCCTTCTTTTTGGTGTTTTTTATTGATACACGTTCTGACAATTCTCCTCTCTATTTTCAGAATTTTTTCAATTCGGTTTTTTTGAGTGATTTTGAAAAGGGTCTCGCTTCCGTAGGTGACTTCTGGCTGTACTACAGTTTTATAATGTTTAAGTTTTGTTTTAGCAGAAAGGCATTTTTTGTTATATGTTGACCAAGTTAATTTTTGGGATTTAATCATTTTATTTGTCCTGTTTTGCCATGTCACTTTTTCATTTAAATTATAAGTTATTATTTCCCCTAGATATTTAAATTGTTTTACTATTTTAATTTTTTGATTGTTTACCGTAATGTGCTCTATTACCAGAGGATCTATGGCCATTAGTTCAGTTTTTTCGAAAGAGATATGAAGCCCTATCTTTTGTGCTAGGTTTTGAAGGCTCATGATTTGTGTTTTGGCTTCTTGAATATTATTTGCTAAAAGAGTGAGGTCATCTGCAAATCCTAGGCAATTTAGTGTGATGGAGTTTTTCTTAGTACCCATTTTTATATTTTTGGGATTTATTTCATACCATTACAGTATTATAATAAATAATTAATTTAATTATATTAAGTATGTCTTCCATTTTTTCGTATTTGGATTTTGAATGTTATAATATTATACAGTTCATTGATTGTTAAACTGAATATTTGATAGAGAAAAATTTAGAAAGAACAATATTCTCATTCGACGAATAGAAATGATAACGATGAAGATATAGCTAAGCAATTAAAATCTAATTTTATTAATAATTCATCAGATAAAGTTTTGTTTGTGTTTAGCGAGGAAGTTTTTCTCGATAAAGTATCTCAGTTAGATCCATCCAGGTAATAATTGTTAAAATTTGGGAGGCTGTTTGAAATGGTTGACTTTATATAAAAAAATTTAAATAATGAAAAACGCTAGCAAAAGTTGATTACGTTTTTTTTCAAAACGGATAGTTGGTAAAGCAGTTTAAAATATCTCTTTTTATTTTTATTGAAAATACTGATTCAAATATGATTAAATAATTTTAATTAGTAAAATTATTATGATTGAATATGTATTTGCTAATAAAGTTATTATTAAATTTCCTGCAATTATACTTGCTGTTAATCGTACTGCTAATGAAATTGATCGAATAATAATATATGAAGTATATTTGTTCTCCATCCAGAATATTAATAAATTATTAAAAATTAATATAATGTAATCAAGAATATATTAAATTTACACCTACAATAATTATATTAATAAAACTATTTATTACAATAACAAGTTAAAAAAAATATACGTTTTCATATTATTAATTAAAAAAATAAATATATATATAATTTAAGTAATATTTAATTAAACCGCCGAGTTAGTCTAGTGGTTAAACTCGTCATCACAAAATCAGCTGATTTTGGAAGTCGAGAGTTCTAAGGTTCGAGTAGAGGCATTTGGTTTTATAAGGATTTGAATGCCAGATTGTGGATACCGGTGTTCTTTGGCGGATGGGTTTCAATTAAACACACTTCTCCAGGAGTGGTCGATCTGGGTGTGTTTCAGATTACATGTTTATCGGTACATTTATACAATATATATTGCACTACATCTACACCTACGTCGGGCCTGGCAAACCGGTAACAATAATTGTATTTGTCTACACATACCCCCGCGCGCGCGCGCAAACCCGGTAGTAGCTGGAAAATTAATTTGAGAATTGTATATTAAATAATAAATATGTTAAAATATTAATGATGGAGATGAGTATTAATATGAGTATGAATAAAAAATAGTTCAGATTATTTATTTAGTTGACATATTTTACAAAATTTTATTAAGTGTAGAAAAAAAAATTAAACAAAGTTGTACTATTATTAAAAGATTTATCATTGTTTTAGAAAACCCAACGTTATATTTCCATACCATTGAAAACTCGAGCTGTAGGTGAGAAATTACTGGAACGTATTCCTGGCGAATGGTAAGGAATTAATATATTATGACTTTTTTTATAAATCTATTATTTATTTAAATAGTTTATAAAAAATCATATTTACTTAACGCAAACTAAAAAATATTTAACGCAAACTAAAAATAAATTTAAATGTGTGTTTAATATTATTAAAAACAATTCATTACTGGTTATTTATGTAACCGCTTATAAAGATTTTAAATAATATTTTTGGCATTATATTTGATAAAGTTTATATTCAGTTAAATAGTTGCCCTTAATCAATAACAAACTTTATATACGCTACTAAAAAAAAATGTACAATTGTTTCAAGGAAAGTTAACATTATTAAGTATACAACACTAATTTAAACACGAAAGTAACAATATTTATTCAATTAGTAATCAATACAGTAATAAATCTAAAACAGATAATAATCACTTGCAGTAATATCATGTGTATTATTGTACAAAATGTCTATATTTCCCTAGTAAAGTTCACAGAAATACATATAACAGTTAATTTAATTCTAAACTTGTTGCTTCTACTATATTATTAAATTTGATATCAAAATAAATCTTGATCTAATAAAGCAGTATTGATTAGTAAAAGTAATAATTTTACATGCTAAATAATTTAAACTTTAATATATAAAATATTGATTACAATACACATATTGTTTGTAAATTGGCTTTTAATTTAATAGAGATCATACGAAAGACCTCTATGAAAAACAACATATTTTTCATGATATCAGTGATTTTTTTTTAATACATTTTTGTGGTTATACTTTGTTGTTACATTATTTTCAATTTTAATTGAACTATTTAGGTTGCTATTTATTGATATAATTTTAAAATGTTGGTGTTAATAAATTATAAATTTTCCAAACCTTAGCGTAAATCAGAACGGAGAGCTTAGTCAGTTACTTTTACACGGATTTGAATACTAGATCGTGAATACCGGTGTTCTTTGGTGGTTGGGTTTCAATTAATTACGCATCTTAGGAATGGTCGAACTGAGACTGTACAAGACTAAACTTCATGTACACTCATACATATCATCCTCATTCATTCTCTAAAATATAATCTGAAAGGTAATCAGAGGCTAAACAGGAAAAAGAAAGAAAAAAAAAGATAAGGTATAATTTTATCACATTTACCGCTTGTGTGGTTTGATCATGTTTGGTTTTAAAGAACATATTTTTAAGTCTAACCTTAAAATTGTATTAATAAATTAAAAATATGCTACTGTATTTATCGGATTATATATAAATTAATTTTGGTTCAGTAATAAAAATTTAAATAGCGTTTGATTTCTTACCCACCGGGTTGGTCTAATGGTGAACGCCTCTTCGCAAATCAGCTAATTTCAAAGTCGAGAGTTCCAACATTCAAATCCTAATAAAGGCAGTTACTTTTACATGGATTCGAATACTTGATCGTGGATGTCTGTGTTCTTTGGAGGTTGGGTTCCAATTAACCACACAGCTCAGAAATGGTCGACCTGAGACTATACAAGACTAACTTCCTTACACAAATACACATCATCCTCAATCATTCTTTGAAGTAATACCTGACAGTGATTCCCGGAGGGTAAACAAGAAAAAAAAATAGCGTTTGGTTATATTAGTAACTCGTAAATAGAAAGTGCACATTTTAGGTTGATTTCATAAAAAAGCTACGTATTGTAATGGGTACCATGATTCGACATCCGGAAAATTTTGACATACATTCGCGTTTTACATCCCTCAGACCCCAAAACCACGGTCAGTTCAAAGATATATATATATTTCACTTTCTTGTAGACACAATAACTGACGTAATTTTGCGCCATTCACTTTCAAATTGACACATAAAATATAACGACCCAAAATCTCAATCGAGTTGTTAATGCGTAAAATCGGACGATGGGTGTGGAATGGAGGGGGGGGACTTTTTCGAAAAAAATAAATATCGCTGTAACTTTTCCATTAATTAAAATATCGAATTCGTTTAAAGTTCATACTATTCTTTGGATAAAACTTATCTAAATAAAGTCCTTTGATATCACCAACCATTTAGTTCTCTAAACATTAACTAAAACTTTTGTCTGAAACGATTTTTGATATGACCAACTCTAACGGCAAGGGATGACCAAAATGTTGCTGGAATTGTAAGAAGAAGGCTTTGTCTTATGCTAAACATGAAACATTTTTCAGATGCAACCATTGTCGTATGGAGTAAATTTGAAGTTTTTCGTAACTTTAAGGTGGAAATCTTTTTTATCTCCTACTTAGTACCGGTAAAATCTACTCTGCCTTCCGGTGTACCGAAAGGAATTTTTTTTTCATTAAAATAAATAGCTGAAACTCGTCACATTGATTATTTTTACGTCACGTTGCGTGCAAAATGCTTAATATTTTTTCTTTCCCGTCTAGATAGCGCTATAGCTCTAGAAGGGAAAGAATTTTAATTGGTCCAATTTGAGCATTTACGGTTTTCACCAAATTTTGACATTTTAACACCTGAGGAACCCAAAAAACTAAATAAATAAATAAAGCGAATTAAATATGGTATGCGCGCGCCTTAGTTAAAATATTCCTGGAAATGGTTGGTGCAAAGAATTCAAACTCTGGCAGAGGCTATGAGAAAATTTTCCTTTAATAAAAAGATTATTTGGTTTCTTTCCCCGAGTTTCAAACGGAATTGGAATCAATTAACTTCAAAATGAAATCAAAAAAGGAGTACATACCTTTAAATTTTTGTAGGTAATTAAAAAAAAAACTTAAATAATTAAAAGAAGATGCAGTTTAAATATTTCCGATTTTTCTCGTTATTACAAAATCATTTACTAAACTTTAAATCCATCATGAAAAATATTGACTAGTATAAATTCTACAATTTTTCTTGTACTTCATTTTAAAATTTAAAATTTTTTTTATTCTTGTGTGAGTCTACAGGGTAGTTTTTCTTTTTTTTTTAGATGTAGTTGATAGGATTTTTGTGATTACACACAACATATATTGTATAATTTTATAGTTCATACATTACGTTCGTATATCTTTTTAATAAGATGTATAAAAAATAAAAGCACTTAACACTTTTTTTTATATAATGTTATTTATTTTTTTCGTTATAAAATTATAACTGATTGAACAGTACTTAAGGATATTTTTAAAAATTCCCAGAATATCAGAAGTTATGGTATAAAATAAAATATATTATACAAAACGTACTACTACGTTCCTTATTTGTAAAATAAACATGACAAAAGTAGTAAAAATTAAATTTATATTTCAGAATTTTATTCATAAAAAACAGTTTTCATTCTATAAAATAGTTTAAATTTTAAGTTTTTCTCAATAGAGAAAGAAAGAGATTAGGCCAAATCAAGTGTCACAAGAACATCATGTCACATTTGTAATTTGCAGCAGTGGACAGACCCTGCGGGAATACAAACCATGTAACATTTAATGACAGAGTGTTGGTAGAACATGTTACTAACATTTAACATCTACAGTGTTTTTAAAATTAAAAAAACCAACATATTTTAAAAATTAACAAAATTATTCTAGTGAAAGCAATTTTTGATTAAAATGATTTTCTTTCAAAAAATTTTACGTAATAAAGTTTAGAATTGCTTGTAATTTATTAAATAAAAATATATTTTCAGAAATTAAGTTTTAGTTTTCAATTTTAAACCTACACAGCAGAAAATACGAGTATAAACGGATAATGAAATTTATAAATTTAAATTTTTGAGAGTTTAATCCATTTTTACTTCCTTCTGCGAAGTAAAAGAAGTATTATGATTGCGAAAAATTTCAGTTTACAGATTTCATCGGAAATATCCATTTTGATCACCCTCTATCCATATTTTGATTAATTTCGGCGTCATGTCTTTGCGTACGTACGTACATATCTCGCATAACTCAAAAACTATTGGCCGTAGAATGTTGAAATTTTGGATTTAGGACTGTTGAAACATCTAGTTGTCACCTCTCCTTTTGATTGCAATCAACTTGACCAAAAATGTCCAAAAAAGCCCAACATTCAAAAAAAAATATATTTTGGAATTTTTCTTAACTGCATTAATAAGCTCTCATTGAGAGATTTTCAATGATATATCATAAGTGGTATATATATTTTTTCATTGATTCCAGAGTTATAGCCAAATAAAATTTAATTAATGAAATATTTTGATGTTAAGGCAAAGTCTGGAATGCAAAGTCTTCGAACATCTGTTCGAATTCGACTTTGCATTTTTTTTTTGTTTTTTTTTACTTTCTTTTTTAATTTAAATATATTGATTTATTAATAATTATTATCCTGTGATTGTAAAACATTTTACAATAAATAATAATTCAGTAACAATAAAGTAAATCTATGAAAAAAATCAGAATTTGTTAGTAAACTAAAATTCTGTGTACTTTTCATTTAAAAAAAATGTATATGTAATTTAATAGACGTACAAGGAAGTCGTGTAGTGTCCAGATAAGATTTTTAATAAATGGATTAATTCAACTTAACT
Source organism: Lycorma delicatula (assembly GCF_047948215.1). NCBI lineage: Eukaryota > Metazoa > Arthropoda > Insecta > Hemiptera > Fulgoridae > Lycorma > Lycorma delicatula. The sequence continues at coordinate 49,137,185 of NC_134461.1, forward strand.
GTTGTAATTTAAATACAAATGTTTTATTAAAAAAAACTTTTTTTTTTAATCTGCTGAAGTGAAAAACTCTCCTAACTTTTATCGGTTAATTCAAGGCTGTCAATCTGGTACGAATTCACAGAGAGGTTTGTTTATTTTTCTAATGATTTTTTTATTAAACGGGTTTCATTTGCTTTTAGGTCTCGTTAAACCTCCGATTTGAGAGTTTTTTGGTTGAATTAACAGAAAATACAATATGTTCAGTATTTAACTGTATTAATGTATTTAATTTGTCTTTTTGTGTTCACTTTTGTATTAAGTGTAACGACACTTAATACAAAAGTAAAAGTTTTGTAGTAATACAAAATCAAAAGTAACGACTTTTGATTTTCTAAATAAAGATTTTATAACAATAATTTCATTAAAATTGCCCTTCTCTTAAAAAATAATACTGAAATAATACATTCAGTTACACTGTACATACATTTTTGTATATAAAAACAGAAAGTGCGTAATATAATGCAAAATAAAGCAATTAGGGGTTAACATTAATACCATAATTTACGATAAGGCACATGAGTATAGACACAACTGGTTTTTGTATCTTTAACGTGTTGATCATAATACGAGTAGAGAAAAAAATGAGTTTGAATTATGCATTCCAAGAATGAAGGCAATTAAGTAGACCGTGGCAATGATGGGTGTCTGTAACCAGTAAAACCGTTACCCCAGAAATCGTGAAATGAAAGTGGAAATAAATAATAAATATATAGAGATATAGTCAAAATATCATTCTGTAAATGATTCATAAAGGTTGGTTTCGAGCTTTCACTCGAAGTGGTTGCCTACAACCGACTCTATTCACATTCTTTTTTCGCCTTTCCAATTTTTTTGTTTTGTTAAGTTTTTTGTTGGTTTGTTCGTCAGTTGTCTTTGTGTTGTGTTGTTGTGTTGTTTGTTCTATTGTGTTTTTTTGGTGATTTGAGAAAGTTTATATTATTTTTTTATTTTTTATTATGAAGTTTTAATAGTCGTTGCTAAGGACTGTTTTGCCAGTCTAGTACACGCTACCTACAGGTTTCAAGTTATTACTGTATTTTTGTCTTTTCCTTTTTACTGTATTTTTACGATGTGAATAATGTGGAAAGAAAATTTTTTAAGTCCTTTTAGAATTATTAGAGATTGTTTTTTTAAATAAATTTGTTTTCAGTTGTTATTTGTTTGCTTAGTAAGAGCTGATAGTTGTTTACATTCGACTAGAGGAATTTTAAGTCGAATTTTGTTGTATACGTTTATTCAGAATATTTTTTTGGTCTTAGAATTTGAAAATTCTTTTCGAACGATTTCTGGTCTGGCTGATTCTGGAGTGTGAGCCCGTCTCCTGTTGATGATTTTTCTACTCCTGCTAGGTGACGGGTGTCCGGTTGTAGGAGGAGGAACCGGGTACCCCGGGCTGAGTTTTCTGGTGACAGTGATGGTGACCGATCGGTGAGTGTGAACTCACCGTCATTGTTGACTCCGCCAAGGGGGAGGACGGAATGATTCGGCGCTTTACGGAGGCCATCCCTCAAGTTGTGATGGTGGATAGCGTGGTGTGTTTTTGGGGGCCTGTGAGGAGGGTCGGTAACTATATACGCCGGCTAATAGAATATTTTGGCAGGAGATATGACCGTAACCTCCAGATGTTCCTTGACGGCAGTGCGTCAGATGAGCAGAAGATTTGCGTTACAGAGAAGAGGGCAGTGGGGCAACTTACAGCGACCGTCGTCGTGAAAGCGGCGGGGAGTTCCTATGCGGATCTCCTGCGGACATTTCAACCCCGTAAGGGAAGACGTACTTTGTGATGACTCTGGTCGCCACACACTCCCCTCCGTTCCTAGCCCTGAATTGCTTTACCGGAGGTCGTCTTCAGACACTCTAACTGATTCTATCTCGGTCACCACCCAGGCCTCAGTCGGGATGCCACCAATGAAAATTCCTTGGTAGACATTTACATCAGTAAAAACTAATAACTTAGCCAACACCTTCGCTTTAGGCTTCTTTCGGAACATCTGCACTTTTCCTATACTACAGCATTATCACGCTCTGAACTAGCTCACCGAGTTCGTGGAAGCACGAACCTACCCAAATTACAATATAAACGCTTGTGAAGGACAGAGTATTGGGTAAGTCCAGTGTCCTCTCGGCTCGTAAGGGTCAAGGGTGCGAGCCGAAGGTTTAAGGGTCAAGGGTCCTTCTTTGGGTGCGAGCCGAAAGGGACGCTGCTGAGCGGCTCCGCAAGGAGATTGAAGAGACGGTTGGAGGTGTCACGACGACATTGGCAGGAAGATGGGTCCACGTCCTTATCAAGGACGTGAATGCCTTAACCACAGAAAAGGAATTCGTGAGAGATCTTCTCGTGTTACCGGGGGCTCCGTGACATTTGACATATTCTCTACGAGTTGGCCTACGGAGCTACTCAATTGGTGACGCTGGACCTGCCACCCATGTTGGCGGAGAAATTGTTAAATGACGGCCTGGTACGGATCGAATGGAAGGCCTGTAGGGTTATGCGGCGGTCGTTGGAGGAATGGTGCTTCCTTTGCAGGAGTACTGGACATCGGTTCAAGTTTTGTGGTGGCCCGGATGACAGGACTGGCCAATGCTTTAATTGTGGGGAGGTCGGCCATGTCAAGAAGAACTCCCAAAAGGAGGTTCGCTGTGCTTCATGCAACACCCTCGGCTACGGTCAGGGGGCCATGCAGAGTTACACAACGGAAGTGAGGAATACACGTTGGTAAGGGTGGAACTACGGTAGCTCCAGCATGGGACAACCTCATCCAGGAAGGGTGGGAAGCTCCGGGGTCCCGTCGTCGATGAACGGATGGGGAGTCCTGATAAAGCCACAAGGGTGGAGTAAAGACCGAAGTTGCGGTGTTGGGTTCCCTTCGGAGGTCTCCTTACTAGAGGCATGGCGAGAAAATACCGAGTTCCGGCTGCTTGGGTGGGGCCTTGGGAATAGCATGGCCGGGCCCAGGGTTACTGCTCAGGTGGTTTGAGGCACTGGCCCCCCTCCCCCGGATCTGTGTTTATGCTTAAGTGCGGGTCCGGCTCTGGGGGGCGGGTTAAATAAAGAAGATAAAAAATTAATTAATTTTTAACGATTAAATATTCATGAAAAAATTACGATTGCTTTAATAGTTTTAAAACGATATTGAATATAATTTTTTATCATTAAAAAAATGTTGTGACAAGTTGTATTAGTTTATACAAAAAGTTGACAAAGTTGCTATATTTTACTATAATTTTATTTTATGATGTTTGCAAAATCTTGAGAAAATTGACTCCAAATAAACTACCTGCTCCACTCACCGGAGAGACTGACCCTAAAATTTTACCAAAACATGGCCCCGACATACACGATTCTATATGTCAGATTCTTCAAAACTGGTTTATCCAGTCAAAACCTTATTAAGCTTCAAATACATAACACACGTACGAATATTACCCGCCACAGTTTTATTTTGGTTTTTGGAGGCCCCTAGATCATGAAACGTCGAGAATTGCAAAACAAACCGCGTACTTATTTTTTGACTGATTACCAGTTACCATTATTTTCTTCTTGCTGTATAACAAGGAATGTAAAAGGGTTGCCATTATACACGGAGTTAGATTTTGTCGTTGGTTTTGGATATGAATTTGTGATGATTTCATAAAATTATTATGATTTATATATTTTTATTTTTTAATTTAAAATCGCATATTAAATACAAATATCTAGGTTCATTTACCTTGTTGCAGTTTTAATTATTTAGACATTTTTTAAGTATTTTTTATATTTAAGAAAAATGTATAATCACTTTAATACTACTATTAGCGATTGTTATTACGATTACTAAATAAATCATGTTATTCATTTTATAAACCATTAAAATAACACTGATCAAAGTACTTGATTGACTTCCGGAATCATTTTATTGTGAAATTAAAATTTCACTATTGTTAGGTTACATTTATATGACCGTAATCGCCCCAACCCATCGGGTTGGTGTAGTGGTGAACGCGTCATCGCAAATCAGCTGAATTGAAACTCGAGAGTTTCAGCGTTCAAGTCCTAGTAAAGTCAGTTATTTTTGCACGGATTTGAATACTAGATCGTGGATACCGGTGTTCTTTGGTTGTTGGATTTTTCAATTAACCACACATCAATGGTCGAACTGAGACTGTACACTTCATTTACATTCATACATATCATCCTCATTCATCCTCTGAAGTATTATCTGAAAGGTAATTACCGCATGGCTAAACAGTAAAAAAAAAAAAAAGACCTTAATCGCTCCATTTTTTTGGATACCTGTAACAGATCTCAAGTTTAATTCTGTTACAGCAACCTGTATCAAATAGATCTTTTTGAAATTATTAGATTTAAGCATAAGTCCTTTGATACTATTCTACAACCAATTGAAATCGTTTACCCCGAGCTTTCACTTCTACATTATTTTTTCATTCCATCCAGTCACTTGGTATTTATTCCATACAGAATTTGATATACCTGTTCTGGAGATACTCTTTTGTCTGTGTCTTTACCAAAGCGGTTAATAATAAAAAATTCTTTAAAGTAATCCTCTATTGGTTTTAATATGTTAGATGGTTTTCTTAGACATAGTATTTTGTATATTGTTCACTTCATTTCACGGTTTGGATTATTATAGGTTTTTTTTTCATTTTTGAAATCGTTGGCTTAATTTAGTATATATAGATATTCGGGTAAAGTGCTTTAATTTTTTTTTATTCTTAATCTATTACAATCTTAGTATATTTTGCCTTACTTTCATTAGAAATTATATAAACTCGCTAAAAATTAATTTATCAACGATCTCTATCTAAGGAAACAATTATAACATGAAATTTTGCCAATAAACAAGATTGTTTAAATGGCTGCTGAAAAAAATCGATACAATTAATATTAGAAAATTTTTTCATTCAAGCAAAAGAATTTCTAGAAATATCTGTTGAAAAAACTTATTCCGCAAAAATATATTCGAAAAAACTGCCGGTAACCTTTACTAGATTACACCGTTTATCACTTAACAAAAAACAAAAGAAAGAAGGTTAATGCGATATACTATATATAATAAAAATCTGAATCTGGAATCCATAATTTCTTTATGTTTACTTTATTGTTACCATCATTATCGTCATGAAACATCACGGCATAGGCCCTTGGGCTTATTTCAATCTCAAACTGTACAATTTTCTACAGGAATAAAAAAAATTAAAACCAACGAAGTGTAATAATTTTAATAAAACTCAACAGTTACAAAAATACAGGAAAATAGAACCCAAGAAATTCATTGCAATTAGCATTTATTTACCAGAATTTGCTACTTGTGAATTCCATCTCTTCTGAGGCCGATCTACGATCCATCGATCCAAACACATAACCCAACATTAACAGAGACACCCCCAATAAGTGAATGTTCCCGTTAATTATGAATAATATCGGCAGCGGTTGAAATAATAACGGTCTAATAACAGTTTTGATTAATTAAATAAAAAATTATTAAAATATATAAAAAAGTCGAATTGATTTTTCTTTCTTTTATTAGAGAACACTGTTCTTTTTTTCATAAATGTTTTACAGTATTTTAATTAAATTCGAAACTTATAAATGTTAAAATCTGATAAAATAAATTATTGTTTTAGATAAATATTATTATAAATAAATATAGCTTACTCACCTGTCCATGCCAGCGCTTGACCTGAAAAAAAAATTTTTTAATTAATTTAAAGAAATTGTATTTTTGTTTAATTCTTATTGCAGCGAATTAAATTTTAATTAAATATATTCTTAATATTTTTTTTTATTATTATTTTTTTCTGAAGAACTAAACCCTACAATTATAATAACAGAAACGTTAATAGTAAGCATTCATTATGTCATAAGCACTTCATCACTGGGTTCTGTAACTTGTCCGATCCATGGATCACATCTGTCAAACGCATTCAGTTGTACGCGATGCTTTTTATCCAATAGATTGTAAACAGAGATAGATAAACTAACAAAGAAAATAGCATTAAATAGTAAGAGCGTTAAAAAAAATAGTAAACAGAAGTAGTAAAATATAGTAACAAGGAATAACACCAAAAAAGAAAACAAAAAAATAGAGTATCTTAAAAGACCATCACTAAGATCCATCACATGAACATTTTTCAGTCGTCTTATGTCATCACCGTTATCTACCAGATTCAAAGCAAAGGATTTTACATATCTGTTTAGCCTAACCATGTATTTAGAATTGAAAAGGACATTGTCATCCCGAACATAAGAGATCCTCAAGTATTCATGTATTTCAGAATTCCTGACGCATCAAGTTGGTTGGATCACTTTCCTCAATATCTTGTTTTGTGACTTTTGGATCACTTTAACATTGGTATCACTAGTCGTCCCGCAGACCGGAATCTCAAAGTCCATATCGGTTTCCAGAAAGTCTTATATAAAAGGACCTTGTCAGAGAGAGACAACTGAAAACCTCTATCCATTAGCCAATACATATGCTTGAATTTCTGGTCAATCTGTTTTTCTTCTCCAGTAGATAACCTCATATGAACAGATATCTCACACTAGTTATATGAGAATTTCAACGTTAATTAGACTGAAGGGTAGTTTTCTCTCTTAGTCGAAAAGGTAACGTGGGTAGATTTCTGCAGACTGAATCTTCTATTTGTGCAACTACGTTCTGATTGTATCCAACGTCAATTGAAGCTTCTCCGAGGGTACAACCCGATCATCGTCAACTGAACCAACACGAAAGCTTTGTAGTCTTTATTGACCCTAAGCTGCTCAAAAATATCTCTAGAATATTAGCAAAAATCTGTTTTCATCTTCTTACGTCAATACTTATTTGAAATTCATTCTCTTATTTAGTCTTCACCCTCTTTTTAGATATTATCATACACTGTTCATCTCTTTTTCTTTATTCTATCATTTTGAAAATTATGTTGATGACTAGTTCATTGCAACTTTTTTATTTTAATAATCTCTGATTTTTATGCATGATCAACAACAAAAATTCAAAGTAGTGGAAGGATTATCTAGTATTTTTTTTTATTATTTGTCCTAGATTGGTAAAATAATCAACAGTTTTAGAGTCATAATATAATCTGAATTCTAAATTTGTTTTATTCTTCTGGTTATTTCTTGTTACTCGTTAATTTACTATAAAAAACTATTTCTACTGATTTTAGGACATAATCTATTTTATAAAATATATTTACTCAAAATCTGATTTCCATGGTGAATTTCCACCAATCTGATTTCCATGGCTGCTTCTTTTATCTGGAATATTTAGAATACCAAGCCTTCCAGGCTTGGTATTCAAGCCTGGAATAAATATTAATAATAAATATTAGGCTTGGTATTCAGGCTTAAATAACATATTCTCACGAATAAGCGTTGAAAAAATGTAATGAATTAATCTAAAAAATTAAAATAAAAGTTATGTTCACAATTGAACTATATTAAAACAATATTTAAGGTTATATTTTCAATGTTTATATTATTGTTTTTTTTAATCTTTTTTTAGACTTAACCCTTTATTTTAAATAATTTTTATTAGGATTATATTTTATTTACGAACAGAAGATATTTTTCTTCTCCTTTCTAACTCTCTTAAAAAAATAAATAACTGCCTTAAAATACTTCCTATAAAACAAAACATTTTAAAACAATTAGTTTTCAATTTTTTGGAATCTGGCAATGAAAAAATGAACTCTCAGTCAAGATGTAAGAAATTAATTAAAGAGATAGGGGATAAACGTATGAATTTGAGAAAGAATAAATCGGAATAAAGAGAAAAAGAAGATGAAAAATAAAGAAGCGATTTAAAAAATTTGGTAAGAAACAAAGTTTTAGAATTTAGCCTTTGACATTAAAAAGTAAACAGTTTAAATTAGAATTGAAGTATATACAAAACGATAAATAATTAGCAAAAGTTTCAGATGTTAAACTACATATTTAAACCCAACTAAGAATCCTTTTAACTACTAACGGCTTTTGACAGCACTTTAAATTCTTTTTGGTTTTTTTTTTCCCAACTGTAATATTATTCGGGACGATAAAATAAATTAATTATTCAAAGATTTGAAATTTAGTGTATTTTATTTCTACAATAAAAATAAGGCAACTGAAAATATGATGCGTAATTATTTTAGAAGAATTGAAAAAATTAAAATAGTTACCATCGTTCTTAAAATTAAAGAAAATAAATAAAGATGATTTAAATTTAATGTTTTTCTTACCGAAAAAAATTGACCCTAAAATCTTTAAAAGATAAAAAAAAACTATTTTATTTTATTTTTCTATCGTAATTAATAATATTACTTTATTCATTAAAATAAATAAATGTTACAATGTTATGTAGCTAACCGAAAAGTAGATTAAAAGATTTAATGCATTACATGTTACATAATGTTTAATACATGATGACAAAAATTATCTACCGTTGTCCCCTTATACATGTTGCTTTCCAATCAAATAAATGCAATTGGATTTAATTGCAAATGTAGTCGATACGACTTAGAAAATTAAAACTGTAATATTCAGTTGGTCCTTTAACAAACTATAGTTTTATATGAATTATTTATTAGATTCTATTTCTAGCACCGTTCAACGTAGGATTTTATTATCTCATTTTGGAATCATTGCATTATTTTTATAGCTGAGATTTTAAATAGAAGACTGTAATGTAAAGAAGAGACAAACATTTACATTACCTCATAGAAAACTTAACTTTTAAACAATTAAACTCTTTACAAGTTCAAAGCTTTTGCGTGCGAATTTATGTATGTTAGGATTCGGATTCTAAACAGGGAACTTCCGGTTGTAGTCTGAGACACTACGTAGTCTATGTAGTCTGATTGCACCACGGTGGTCAGCTAAATTTTTAAATGTTATGTATGCACCCTTAATTTCAAATTCATTTCCATCAATTTTTAGTATATATTAATTATGTATCGTCATTTAATTGTACAATTGACTAAAAAATACATAAATAAATTTTAGCTTATATTTTTTTTTTACTTTAAGCTGCACTGTTGAATTTTAATGCGCAATTTAACTATTTCGTATGTTATGTTATTCAGATAAACAACAATTTACAATCATAAAGCGTTACTAATTTGGTATTACTTCGGTATAAATAACTTTTCGTGTCAGATAAATGAATTGTATATTATTGAATTAAAAATCTGACTTTAATATTTATCTTTTTTTAATTGGTTGAAATATTTTCAAATTATCACACGATAACTTAAAAAGTGAAATGAAAGGAGTGTCGTATGATTGATAGATATTTCATGGTAGGTGTGTTTCATATACGATTGCGGTCTATTTAATTGAGATACGTATAAAGTTTTGAGATTCCTGTAGTTATTTCTGAGATATTGATTTTAGAGGTTCAGGACAGTATGCTACGTAAATACTGTATTTGTAAAACATGTCCACACGTGGCTGTGTTACAGTGTAAATTTTACCTAACCGAAAAAATCTCACGTTTTTATTGTATTTAAACAAGTAAATTTTTATGTATATTATATCAAGAACTTGAAATGCCAGGTAGAATTTGTTCAGTCTTTGTTTGTTCGATAAAAAAAAATAAGTTAAGATGTTAGTTATTCAGATAATTTTAGTACAGTTAAATTTTAATTCTGTTAAATTGTTTGAAAAGTATATCAAATTTTTAGACTTTTAAGTACCTAATTTTTATATTCATTATTAAAATTACATTTTAAAAATTATAATTTTTAATGAAAATTTTTAAAATAGTCAATTATAATATATTATATTGCTTGATATCTTTACAACGCCTTGATCTTTAAAATTAACGTGATATTAATAATTTATAATTTTTATATAAAATAAAATATTATTCCCCTTGACATATCAGGTAATGTTATATAAATTAATAAAAACGGATATACGTTTTTTGTATGTGTGCTGTGAAAAGCATATACATTGAACATAGTTACTACGCCATCTGAGAACACATAACATATAGAATGAGTGTGTATCAAAATGTAATTATAATTTACGATGTTCTTTCTTGTGTACGTGAAATATTGTAACGTGTCATTATTAAAAAAATCTCTTGCGCAGTTCTACGCAAGAAGATAAACATTTCGTTTCCGACGCCCTCACTATTTCGCAGACAGAAACGCATTGATTTTCAGAGTACAACGCACTACATACGTTCGATTACCGACTAGACCCTACACACAAGCAGTAAGTTTAAACTCGTTCACTAACGTGACTCGCTGCTTAAGCGCGTATGAAAAATTCACCGATACAGTCTAGTCTTAGTTTGTGGTCAGCATTAAATTGATCGTTACTCACGACCGATTCAACCGATCTTCATAAAATTTTCACATGCAAAATTCACATACACTATTACACCATATCTAAATTTCAGTGAAAAGTGATTTGGTAGTTTCGGAAAGTTTTGAACTACCAAAATTTTCATATTTTTGGAACAATTAATCTTAATTCAAAATACGACGCAAAGAATCTTCATCAGCTTATTTGCACAAGTTCAGATACATTACAACAGCATATCTAAATTTTAGTAAAATTGATTTAATAGTTTTGTAGATTTTCGAACCACAAGAATTTTATGCATGAATGGTAATTTCCTCATACTTTAAACCGTAAAGAAAATTCATTTTACTCCCCAATCCCATCATGCGACCGAAAAAATACCTCAAATTGAGGTTATGTTGTTTTTGTTATCGAGCTTTAATTGAGCATAACACAAGAATGACTCGACCAGTCTTCATAAAATTTTGACATGCATAACTTCAGATACACTACTACATCGTATCTAAATTTCAATGAAATTCTTGTAGTTGTTTTGGATATTTTAGAGCTACAAATTTGTTATATGTAAAGAAATTACATTTTAAGTGAACGGTATTTTCGTACTTCTCATACCTCAAAATGTAAATAAAGAAAATTCAATTTTTTCCCTCTTCATTCCAGCCATGCAACCGAAAGTAATAACGTAATGTCCTCGAAAAGTTAAAAATATTTTGTGGTTAGAGAAATATATTGTTCACTCTGCCCGATTCATTTTCTGTGTCGCTTTTCCTGGAGCGACCAATACACGGTATTTATAAATTTCCTTTCACTTGATACTAACTACATTACTCAAGCTTCTTTAAATACCAAACTACTTCTATTATAAAAAATATAATTTTTACTTCCTTGTACGAAGTAAAGGAAAATCGCGAAAAATTTCGGTTTTCAGATTTCAACGGAAATATCCATTTTGATCATCCCTGAATCCATTTTAACTAGTTTAGGCGTGACAAATGTACGTATGTACCTCGCATAACTCAAAACTATTATCCGTAGGTTGTTGAAATTTTGGATTTAGTACTGGTGTTACATCTAGTTGTGCACCTCCCCTTTTGATTGGAAACCACTCGACCAAAAGTGTCCAAAAAAAGTCTAAATACAAAGAAATTTGGATTTTGTAATTTTTCTTAACTGCAATAATAAACTCTCATCGAGAGCTTTTCAACGATATTCCATAAGTGGTTCTTATTTGCATTGGTTCAAAAGTTATAGCAAAATAAAATTTTAATTAATGAAATATTTTGATCTTGCAATGGGAAGGCACATCGGTTCGAATCCCACTTCATCTTTTTTTAACTTTTTCTTTGTTAATTTAAATATATTATTTATTAATAATTATTAACTCCTGGTTTAAAAAAAAATAAAGAAATAATTCAATAATAACAATAAAAAATAATATAGAAAAATATCAGAAGTTATTAATGAAACAAATTTTTATGTACTTCTCATTTTAAAGAAATCTGCATATATGTAATTTAATAGACGTACAAGGAAGTCATTTGGAGTCAATATCATATTTTTTTAAATTATAAAAATTATATACTTTGATAAACATGTCTGACATAATGTGATACATTTTAATATATATAAAAAAACATATGATATATTATTTTTGTTTTTACGTCGTTTTTCCGGTTAATTTGAGTGTAAAGGAATTTATAGAAGGATATTTACAATTTTATTTCTTTACTGTTTACACATAACTATTTGAGGATGGAAACAGTAAATGAGCTTCATACACATTGTTACACTGTTGTTAAATCAGATGTTACTCACCTTTGATGTTTAAAGTAATCGGAATGTTTTCAAAGTTAATTGATAAAAATAACTGCGATAAATGAAATATAACCTGGTGTAATAAGAAAAAGTTATCTGTTGTAAAGGAAATTTATAAACTTTTTTTTTTTTTATTTGCCAAAATAATAATAAAAAACTCTTAAATAAATTCAGTTATGAAAATAAAAACTAAAATATTAAATAAAAAATTCTGGTGTTATGATGGTTTTATTATTGGAAAATAGAAGAGAGTTTTTATTTAATGACAAACAGAGGTTTTCACTTTTTTATTATTATTACTCCCCACTCTGCAAATTGAAGTTCAATTATGCTTTTCAACTGTTGAATATTGTGAACAAAAGAAAAAAGAACGGGACCACTTTTGTATTATTTGACTGTACAAAGAACTGCTAAATACAAACAATGAAATAATAGTACCGCACCAAGATGACAAAAAAAAATAATAAAATTGAGTACGGATAAAACTTTTGCGAGACAGTAAAAGCTAGTGAAGTGAGAGATATCAGTTGTGAACACTTCATTCGTGCGAGAAATTTCCTCTCAATCCGCATTTTCGTATATTCTGTTTTTAATAGCAAAAACACAAAAAAAAAATTGAACTAAAAACTGCTTTTAACTGAAATAAGGTCAGTTTATACATACTTAAATTTCGTGATGCTATTTTTTTAACTTCTTTTTACCATTTATTATAAATTTAATCTGAAATTGCCTTTTTTTAATTTTATTTTATCAATCTATCTTTTTAACTAAAAATACTTTAAGTATTTATTCTTTTAATATAACAGATTATATTATGGCAGCTTATATTAGACACTTTTTATAATTCAAAAATTGTGTAAGGAATTAATTAAATATTTGGACGAAAGTTTTCTTATTTTTTTGGAATATTTTGATGTCTGTTCCTTTTTTACATAATTATTATATCATATAATTATTATTAGTAATTATTTATAATGTTATAACTAATACTTTTTTTTACTTATTTACAAGTATTTTTGCCTCCTTAAAAAATTATGAAATATAAGCTCTATTCTATTCTTCTTAAAGTTTTAATTAAAAAAATTACCATTTTTAATTTTAATTTTTCAGTAATAAAATTTTATTGAGTGGGAAAATTAAACGCATGTTTCAATATTAATTATGTAATTTCAAATATGTTAATATTAACGGTTAGTAAGCAATAATAGGAACATAGGCCAACGAATGAAATGAAACAGCAAAACCACCGATTTGTTGCTTGCCATCCAGTTTTATGTTCTTTTTTAAATTTTTATTTTTCATTTTCAACGTTTGGGTTTATTGAAAAATACCATATTTTACGATGTTTAATTAAAACAGATGAAGACTAAATAACGAAACATTAAAGTGGATGAAATATTTCTGTGCATTGGTATCAGATCATTAATTGGATGTTGCAATATTTTTATGAACCAACCATTTTTTCAATCATAGAATATTTGTTGTTTTATATGCAATTGCTAGAATTTAATTTATTTAGGTAGATTTCATATGAATATTTCACTTTTCTCGTAGTCTCGATAACTGCCGTAATTTTGCGCCAATTACTTTAAAATTGATACATAAAGTATAATGACTCAAAATCTCGGGTAAATGGGTAAAAATGGACCATGGAGGTGGAAATGAGCCTTTTTCGAGAAAAAAAAAATATCGCTATATCTTTCTTATTAAGAAAAACATAGAATTTGTTTAAAGTTCCTACTATTCTTTGAATAAGGGCCTAAAACCTATCTAAGTAAAGTTTTTTGATATCACCAACCATTGGCCCAGGCGGTTGAAAAAATGTGGTTTGTAAGACAAAAAAATCATACCTCCACAGCATCGAATCGGTTTAAAGTGGTCGTTAGTCCTCTAAACAATACCTAAAACTTTTGTCTAAAACAATTTTTTATTTGACCAAGCCTTAGGCAAGAGATGACCAAACTTTTGCTGGAATTATAAGATGGGGCCGTCGTCTGCTAATCATTCGAAACTTTTCTTTTACATGCAACTACTGTTGTCGTATTTAGTAAATTTGAAGTTTTTCTTAACTTGATAAGATGAAAATCTTTTTATCCCCTACTTAGCATCGGTAAAATCTACTTCCGCCTTCCGGCGTGCGGAATGGAAATTTTTTTAAATTTTATATACAATTTCTTACAGTAGCAAGCGGCAAACATGAGAGAGACAACCTACTTCCGAAAATAAGATAGCCAATAGTAATTCTAATATAAATACAAATCTTTATCATGGGCTCAGATAATAGTTAACCGAAATTCGGATCATATTAAACAGTAAATTTAGCCTATTTATTCTGTTCACCGCACTACTTCTTGTATATTAAACGTGATTTGGTAGAAAGAAAGCAACATAAAAAACGGATTCTCATCTGCTAAATAAATACATTCAAGGAAGTATATTATTTTATTTATTACCACAGAATCTTACAGAGCTGCTTGTACGTGATAATGTGGAAATTAAATATTCTAGCGTATGATAGATGCCATGTTTGATCGAAAATACTATTAATTTATATTTCAAAATCTATAGTTATTTTGAAAAGTTGATATATAAATATTCATCTTAAGTGTTAGTTTTTTTAGATTTCAACTCCAGATTATGTTGTAAAAACGTAATCGAATATCTACTCCTACTGTTACTCAACATATTACGTAAAATATCAACAACAAAAAAAATGATCTGATAATTTAATTTCCAACGTTAGGTTCCATAATTCTCAGAATAAATAGTGATTTACGACAAATTAAAATATTATTAAATAAAAACTAATAATCTTTTTTTCCTTTTTTTGTAGCCATAGTAAGAATTTTTTTTAATGGATGCCGGTATGGACAAGATTACGATGAATAATTTCACTAATTGGCATCTTATTTCTTTTGTTCCCAGAACTTTTTCACTCTGTTCTTCTCGTCTTAAATGGATCCATTCTGTTCTTTTTTTCTATTTTTTTTTCTTGAATCCTTTAAACTTTTTGAGTTTTGTTGGAATCCGGTGGGTAGGTCACCGGGCTGGTCTAATGGTTGGTTAACTCCTCATCATAAATCAGCTGATTTCGAAGTCCAGAGTTCTAAGGTTCAAATCATAGTAAAAAAAGTTACTTTTATACGTATTTGAATACTAGATTGTGGATTTGTGAATGTTAATTTATAATTTAAAAAAAGATAAAAGTTCAAGTGAACAAATCCAACTATAAATTAAAGAACAACCACTCAAAAAAGGATTTTCTGGTGTTCTTTGGTGGTTGGGTTTCAATTAACCACACACCTCAGAAATGGTCGACCTGAGACTGTACGAGACTACATTTCATTTAGATTCATTCATATCATCCTCATTCATCCTCTGAAGCAATACCTTAAGGTGGTTCTGAAGGCTAAACAGAAAAATAAAAAATAATTGTGATTGTGTGATTGTCATCCTGCCCCTATAGGGAAGACACCGTCTATGTGACGGTTTCGGTCGCCACGCCACCCCTTCAGAAGTTAGCCCTTATGGCCTTTACCAGAGGTCATGTTAGATTGTCATCCCCACTCCGTAGGGGAAGACACCCACCTTGAGGTGATTCCAATCGCCACACCGCCTCCTCCGTTCCTATCCCTGAAGGATTTTATTGGAGGTCATATTCAGACTCTATAGCTGATTACATCACATTTACCATTGTGAGATTCTCAGCAAACACCAAGCAACCTAAGGAGAGAACTTTTCTTTTGGATTCTAATCTTACTTTTAACTTTTTTTTTCTTCGAACTGTTTTCTCCAATCCTTGATTTTTTAGATGAAATTAATATATTATTTACTCCAAATTCTGCAAGGATGTTGGAAAAGGTCTTCTCTGTCTCCTGAGTTATATGCTGTTTTGAAGTCTATAGATAATAATTTTAATTTAACTGTGCAATGGAAGTCTTTATTCATTATAACATATTATTTATTAAGATTAAATAAAACAATTTTAATTCATTTTTATGAACTATGAAATTAACCTTCTTGAATTATTATTAATCTCGTTACATAAAAAAAAAAAAAAAATAGTTTAAATATATGTTGCAAGATTTGGGTCTACTTAGGGACGAAAATATTATTAACTTATTAATCTGAAGCTTCGAAACTAACTTTTCCTACGAAAAGTACACTTTTAAGAATAGTACATTTTCGTACGAGTCTTATAAGAGTTTATTCCATGTCATTTTTTTTTATGTAACTTATCATTTCACACACATTTTCGTACGAAAATTTGATGTGATTTTATTACGTAATTTTGTATACAATTCTTCAACATTTATTAACATTATGTAGACAGAATTTTCTTCCATCAGCTCTAAAAAAAAAATCTATCGGGTAGGTAGTTGCATTTTTAATTTCAGTTCTTTGCTGTCGCTCAGTTTTGTTAAAGACTCAACATATGTGTTTTGTTTTAACGTGATAATTTCCTAGTAGTACACCGATGGGAATATCAGATATATTATTCCCATCGGTAGCATCCTGACTGAGGCAAGAACAAGGCTGAGAGATGCCTTTTGCTGCGGTTCTGAAGATGATCTCCGGTAAAGTGGAACAGAGAGGGTGGTGTGGTGACTGGGATCGTCTGAAAGCGGGTGTCTTCCCCCTACGGGGTTCAGGATATATAGATATTCTGGAAAAGTTTTAGTGGATAGATGCTCGCTGTGGTGAGGGCATCTTGAGTTTTTCATCGGGATGAAATTTGTTTTCTCTTACTGCAGACTCTTCGCTGATAAATCGTCTTTTCTCATCAATAGATAATTTTCTTATCTTAAAGCTTTGATCTTTCGTTTCAAGGTTTTTCATTGTGCTAGCCCCATGCCGTGAATCTCCTTAATTCTTGATTTATTATCTGGGTTACGATAAGAATACCTGGAATTTTATTTGTCATCTAACAGGAATACGGGTTGCTTTTGGCTGAAGTTATTGTTAGGTTAATCAGTATCTTTAAATCTCTATTAAAACGAAGTGGACTTTAAGACAGGCAATAAATATATGTTTGACCAAATGTCGTCTTTTATGAAAAATTGGTAAGACAAATTAAAAAACTTACCTATCACTATTTTAAAAATCCAGGCGAAGCAAGATGTTATGTAATTTATCCATTAATGTTTTTATTACATTTTATCCTTCAATAAACAAAAACTAACATTTTATAAATAAGCCCCAAAAAAAAGAGTAGAAGGAATAATGGTGATAAAAAACATACCGAAAAAGATAAAATTCTCGTGCACGTTGCTGTTACATGACGGGTACGAAGCGTGTAAAAAGGACTTGTATTGCCTTCTCCAATATAGTAGCGTAAACTTTACAGTATATTACGCATAGCGCTCCGCGGCTTTTTCTCAATTTACAATCAGAACGTAAAGCACCACGATAAACTGAATCTGAAAAACCTTCTTCTTTTCTGCTAGCTTACATTTACACTTCTACACGGCTGTACTGTTTTCACTCCAGTACACTCCAGCTATTCTACTACTATGCATAGCGATATATATAGGCTTTATATTCCAAGCAATAGTCTCACTATGGGAAACTTTATTGCTTTGTACTATATGGTAAAGTAGAGCAGTTCTCTTGTCCCTTCAAATAAAAAATTTACATAGTATGTGTGTATAAACTAAGCTCACACACACACACACCTGTGTGTGTGTGTGGGTTTGTTAACCATTTTCTGTTCAATGTGTAAAATAATTTAAAGAATTTCGTAGCCGCCTATGAAATAACATATAATCTTTATACTTATATATACTGAAGTTAAAGTTATCTGCACATGATGTCAATAATACAATTTTATCCGGATAAACCAGGTAAACGAAAAGTATATCTGAATAGAACTGTTGAATTCAATACAATAATCCAGCCCCATATTTTATAATATATTCAGAAAATTTATTAAAATTTTCTGAATTAGTGTAAATATTAATTTACACTATTTTATAATATTTTTAAGACTCAAATTATATAAAAAACAGAAAATCTTTTTTCTACATCTCCCTTTTCAGTAAAAGTCATCTTGCACGCTTCTTGTACAATTGGTAGCTTAATTTCAGTATTGACAATTACCAAAGAATAATGTAACTAATTGTTTGTTAATAAATTAATTGAATAATGAAATGATTCATTACTTCTAAAAAAAAATTCTGAATTATTGCAGTCTTCTCTTAAAATTTCATGATTACTGAGCAACCCTTCCTCCTGTTTTTTTTTTGTGAATAGTAAGAAAAAAAATATATATATATATGGTGTATAGTTAGTACAGCGGCATTTCATCTCAATTAAGAGATAACTGCCAAATTTTTCGTCAAAATAAATTTATTTTTTATTCTGTTTTATTCATAAGTAAATTGTTTTGATTTATAAGTAAATCGTACAAAACAACAATGACGTGAAAGTGAGGTTTCCAGTGATACCTCCCAAGACAATACAATAAAAGTCTGAACAAAGCATAATAAAGTTAAAAGTACAATAATAAAATATAACTCACAGTGAATACAAAATCCGTAACAAAGTACACAAAATTCAACAAGTTACAGAACAAAAGAGGATGTATGGTCGCTGCACAACATCCTTCAGATCCAATACATTCATTCTCTTTAGTCATCTCACATCTTCATTATTATCCGGAAGGTTATAGCCAGATCATTTTCTTGCGCGTTAATCTTAAATATATACGTTGAGCGTAACCAGTTAATTTCTTCACAAATAAACGGCATCGTTTATTCTTGTATCGTTCTCCTTGTTCTTTGCAAACCACGGCGCGTTCCGGTATGTTCCTCAGCATTTTGTTTTGAAACCTTTGGATGATATAGAAATTGTTATTACTTGACTTACTCCAGAGTTGTATCTCGTAGGCCTATATTGGCTTTAAAAACGTCTTATGCAGTAGCAAAATGTTACGTAACTACAACACGGAATTCCTTATTAGTTATGAGTTCTACCGTCTAAGTTTGATATTGAATTGTTTTTTTCTTTCCTCTCACATGATTTTGTCAAGTCTGATGGAGGTCTAAATGAAATCTTAGGTATCGTATGTGGACCAAATCAGGTAACGATACCTAGATAATTAGATATAAGAAGTTTTTGAATGAAACCTTCGGTGTTAGAAGATGGCGCGGGGATCGCGCTTCCGCGAATCCGTTAATTTTTAAGTTGAGGGCTGTCAGATGGTAGGTGGTGGTGGTGAGTGGAAGAGGCCATACGAAGGCGATAGTAAGTTGTGTAAATACAGTAATAGAAATGTCTGCCGAGGCATTTATATCGGTAGAATCCTGACTGAGGGTAAGCTGATGACTGTGTTGTGTTATCAAGTTTGGAGGGTCTAAAAAGATGACTTCCGGTAAAGCCCATCAGGGCTAGGAACATGATGTGGAGACGTAATCGTCACAAGGAAAGTGTCTTCGCCAACGGAGGGTCAGGATGTCCAAATGAGGAATGAGAACTCCATCCAGGCAGACGTCCTTTCTCATCGCAAACGTTTCATGACTCGATTTTGAAGTATTAACATGCATAAAAAAATTATTTAGAATTTTGATAGAATTATACAAAAACACAATTATAACAATAATAACAATATACAAATAATAATTTTTAAGCGATTTTTTGTATTTCAAGGTTATTGTAAATTTTCACTTTTGTCATTTTTAGTGCATTATTTTCCAAGTTTTTTTTTTTAATTTAAAAGATTGGTAAGTAGATAAAACACTTGTCCATATGATTTTCCGTTCAAAATTACAAAATATGATAAATCTGCATCGTGATAAAAATATGGAAACAAATGTAGAAAACCAATGTAAAGGGACTACTACCGCACGCTCAAATGAATCCTAGAAATATGTGTTATTTTTTCTCAGCAGAATTAATGTGAATTTAAAAAAATAAAACATAAAATAGTTTATTTTAAAACAGATTTTATTTTATTTTTTAAAAAATGTCCAGCCCTTTTAAATTTTTTCTAAAACAATTCTTTGAATTCTAGTATGATATCAGATAATAGTTCATTACCTTGTAATTACCCAAAATTATGTAAAGTGGAATTAAACGTATAATACCTTTATTTTTATTAATTTCAATACATTGTTTTATTTTTCATGTTATCTGGAATACATATGTTACAATTTCTAGGATCCCCTTGGTAAAATTCATGTACAAAACACATAAAATAAGAGGTACAAAAATTAATGTAATTGGTAAAATGTAAGACTTTAAAATACAGGGGGTTATCATAAAAGAATGGTGCGGTTTTGAACATGGTTTAAATTAAAACAGAATTACTTACAGTTTATGTTTTTTATTTTTCAAATTTGTCGTCTCAAACATTTTTTTACATAATTAATAAATTTTAATATGTGCGCCCTTAGTCGCTCGACAAATGTCGGAACGATACTCGACTTCTCTCCAAACATTAGTTAACATTTCTTTGTTAATGGTTGTCATTGCTTCATTATTCCTGTTTTTTATGTGGTTTAGGTCGCGAAGTTTTTGTGTATAATCAACGCTTTTTATGTACCCCCACAAGAAAAAATCGCAAGATGTCGCAAGATGTCTCCAAGGAGTCTGGACTCATTGGAGACCAAAGTATGGGTCCTTGCCGGCCTATCCATCGATCTCCAAATTTTTCGTTCCAAGCGTCCGTGACCAATACATTGAAGTGCGGGAGAGCACCATCTTGTTGGAAATGAAGTTGATGAATGTTTTCGAGTTCATCCGGCTGAGGAAAGCAATAATTGGTTAACATGTCAAGATACACAACTACATTAATTGTTTTTTCAGCAAAGAAGAAAAGCCCTATTATACGATTTTTCATCACACCACACTAAACATTAACTTCAGGCGAATCGCGCGCGTTGTTTCTCAATAATTTCGTGTGGGTTTTCAGAGCCCCATATTCGTGAATTGTGTCTGTTAACACATCCATTCACATGGAATGTAGCTTCGTCTGTAAAAATTATATCGTCTAAAAATGATTCGTTTTCACTTATTCTGTCCAAAATTTCAACAGCGAAATTGTAACGTTTTACACCATCATCGAGTTTCAATTCCTGCAGTATCTGGATTTTATAAGCGTGTAATTTCAGTTTTTTATGTAAAACTTTGTGAACTGTTGATTTTGGAATACCTAATTCGACGCTTGGACGGGGGATGGACTTCCCAGGACTTCTAATTGCAATTGTCTAATTAGTTCAACCGTTTCATCTGATACACTTGGTCTGCCGTTTGATTTCTGTTTCTTAACGGATCCAGTTTCTTCGTATTGTTTGAACCAACGTGTTATTTTTGTTTGGTTGATCTCTTACGAATTCACGTCGAAACGCACGTTGAACTAAAATTACGGATTTTAATTCAGCCATCAATAAAACACACTTTACTTGGTCTTTATCCGAGAACATAGTAACTCACTAAACTCACCGCAACAACAATACAAGAACTGACGTTGTGGTTACAACTGCTGATAAACAAACTTTTGGGTTGGAAGCTTTAAGGGATACCAATATAACATCTAGAAATTTCCCTACAATCTTCCTATGGATACTGAAACCGCACCATTCTTTTATGATAACCCTGTACATTAACACCTTTTTTTTTTTTAATATTCACTTATATTAATAGTTTCAATGATAATCAAAAGTAATTTTAAAAATCCAATAATATCTACACTTAATGGGATTTTAGAGTTTTTTTCCTTTAAAACATATCCAAAGATATTAGAAATATATCAAACCAACCAACTGAAAATTAAAATTTGTGGACGCTAGAAAAAATGTAAATAGTATCAAAACTAAGCTGTATTCTTACAGATCTAAACGTTCGTATTATTTTGCAACTCGCAGAATATTTTTAATTTCATTTTTAATTTACAACGCCAAAAAGTGTTATAGGATGATATTACATAGTCAGCCAATATTGTCAATAACGTTTTAAATAATTTTGTTAAACAATTTATTTTATTTTTAGTTAAAAAAATATTGTTATAGATTTAATTATTTAGTAATATAAGGGATAATATTACCGCCCAGAGGTGAAATCTTTTTCCCGTTTGGTGAAATTTATGTCACTGATAGAAATTATGTTTTATAACTTACTGTAGTGGTTTAATAAATGAAGTAAATATTTTTGTTTTTTTTTTTTAATTTTTTTAACGCGTAGCACAAAGTATAGGCTTGGTTAAGAAGTGTATCATGCTCTAAAGAATGAAAAGCAGAGTATTTTTTTTTTCTTTTTCAAAAAAGTTTATGATTCCGTTAGAAGATAGAAAAGAGTTTTAAGAAGCTGCCTTCCAGCGATTCCCTTCCTCCAGTAATCAACCCAAAATAGGGCTATAATTTTTACGTTATCAGAACAAAAATATGAATAACTGCTCTATTTAAATATATTTTACAAACAGCGTTTTCTGCTTTGCAATACTCTTGATACATATTAAATGAGTCTCAGTTTATTTCTTTCTCACTCTCTCTCGTTTTACATTTCTTAAAAGATATATAGCCTATTAGTGCCTACTTTTATTCATTTTTTTTTCAACTTTTCTCTGCTCATTTCTTAATATCCAGTTAGGCAATTTCAAAAGTAAATATTACGAAACTTAATATAATTATATTTGTTAAATTACCAGCAAGGAAGAATATGCAATAAACAACACAAATGAAATGCGTGTTGCATAATAATCTATACTTATTTTTTTTAGCTTGGCAGTAAATAATTTTTTTTCTTTTTATTCTTTACATAAATCATAATAATCATAATTATTTTTATTTACAATCAATTACATTTGCATAAACCTTTAGTAAACTGGAACACATCTCCAATCAGATGATAAGAAACCCTCAGCGAAACTCATCAAAAATTAAACACTAATATTATAAAAACTTTCATGGTAAACACATAAAATTGGCAATTATGAATGACACTCAACACTACTAGAACAATAGAAAGCAAAATAAAATATGATAATTAGCAGAGAAAAACTGATGAAGTAATGTAAAGAAAAAAGAAAAGTGTATGTTAGAAATTTTGGGAATTAAGAGTTGAACAGGTAATTCACAATACTCATAGCCGAAGTTACTAAAGACAGATTAAGACACTATACAGACACTGAGATAAAAAAAAAAGGCAGTCGATTCAATCTTCTAACGTCATCCCCGTTGTCTATTAGGTTCATGCCAAGTGATTTGTATGGTAATTAAGCCAAAGTAAAAAATTACAGAACAAAAAACTCACACATTACATGACTTTCACCAATGCTAATGTTATCATCAGTTCTGTCGTTAAATCTGAAATTATTGTTCCATTTTTTATTGTTATAGCTCATCTTTTTAACCGTAACAATTGGTTTTTATTTATCACAAGTCACTTGGCTTGAATGATTGATTGATATGCTATTCTGTAATTCTCCGAAGATCTACTTTAATGAGGCATTGCCCATAGAATTCTTCGTCACTTTTCCGTAAAATACTGTTTTAAATATAACCAAACTGCTGAGGACAGTGTAGAGAAGACGTTAGTGTTAAAAAATAATTGGATCTGCCGGACTTTGATCTCTCAACCTCTTAACATGAAGACTAACACTAACCATCTGCATCGATAGGTAGTCATTTGACTGGTTTCACACACTTCTGCTTTCTTTTCTATCTTTAAAATATCTTAGCACATATTTTAAATCTTTGCCCCTAAAATTACCTCATTAAATTTACATATTATAATTGTTTTGGTTCTGTACAATTTTTATACTGTCTCTTAAAAATTTTAATCTCTCACTTTACAATCAAATTAACTGAACTGGGATGTTTTAAAATATGATCTTACAATTTTGTTATTATTTGGCCATGTACTTTTCTCTTTAAATTCGTTTTAAAATTTCTCTTCAATATATAACTTGTGAACACGACTAATTGATAAAATTCTTTTCCAACATTGTATTTGAAATGTATTTCATTTGAAGTCATTATATTTCTATGTTTACTATTTGTAATTTTTCGATTCAATGAAGTTCTGTACAACGTGTAAACACTTTTCTTTAGAATTTGTATTTAGCAAAACAGGAGTGTTTTTATCTGCAAGTAAGGTCTTTCACACGTCTTCATTTTCAAATTGCCTTTTTCCAATCAGTTTTATTTCCTCCAGATAACCGCCTTAATTTCACCACTTAAATAACAAAATGTGGTGCTTTGGAATATTATCATCAGATTATTTGTACTCTTTATATCTAAGATTTTTTCTATTTTAATATTTAATTTCACGTCATGTTTCTTTTCCTATGAGTTGTACTCGTATTAGTGATTTAATTTAGTTTCAAATTGATTTTTTTTTTCGGTAATGAACCCTAATTCGGTAATCTAAACTTTTTCTTCGTTTTAACCAAAAGGATAGTAACATTACTGAAGTTTACTATTTTTACTCTAAATTTTAGAGTGTAAGAATTTTAGATTTTTAACTCTAGTTATTATATTTTTTTGGCTTTTTTATTACATATTTTACGTAAAAATTAAAATAAAATTACACCCTACATTCTTGCCTTACACTTTTTATACTCTACTTGAGTTTTTCCTAATTTTCCAATCATAAGATTAGCATAATATATTTTGTTATATTGCTGTTTGTATTTGCAACCAACTGAATATTATTCAGTTATTATTTATTATCTGAATATTATGTTCAGTTTATTAATAATTAGGTTATCAAGTAGGGATTTACATTTAGAAACCTTAAAAATAATTTTGTAGAAAGTTCTGATAGGTTATTGTTGAAAATTGAACGATAAAATCTCCTACTAATCTTTCTTACGTAGACTGATAATTATTCAATCAGATCATTACTTTTTATTCTTTCTCATTCTCTTATCACCTTTTCTATTTTCCATTTCTTTGAAACAATAATTATATTATGTCTTGATTGATGTCCCTATGCTTGAAATGCATCCGTTTCATTTCTGTGTTATCTTACATATAATTTTATTATTATATTTAAGGCTGGTATCCATTAGCATAAATAATATGTTTAATGCACAGTAAATTCTATAGTGCGCGTACTTGTATTATATTCGTAATAATCTCAATAGACAGATTTTGGAAAACCGTGTCACAATTACTGAACTTCTAACAAAATTATAATTAAAAATTGAGTAAATTATTAAAATCAAGTGTGTCAAGAGAATACAAAATATTGTTTTATGATAATACATAAATAATTTTTTTTTATTGTTTTTATATCTCAAATTATCTTTTAAAATTGGTTGTCATACGTAGAAACCATAAGTAAATTTCATCACTATAAGCCTTGAAACACCTTAACTAAATACATTCTAAAGAAACATTAATAGTAAATCAAAAATAGCATAAACCCAACTATACAACTAGACATTAGACATTATAAAAAAGACAACTAAGTGTTAAATTCATAAAAAAAGTCCAGTAGTATGGATAAAAACACAATATAAAAGAAAAGGTAACATAAGAATAAATCACACTAGAAAAAAAAAAGCACAAACATTAACACAAATACTAATATGTTGCAATACTTAAGAGTAAGAAGGCTCGTTCCTAGTATTAATATAAATATTAGTCCCTAGTTCCTAGATTTAGTACATGTAGCCTCTTTAACAGCCTAACCTCTTGACCGTTGTCCAAGATGGTTTACGTGGCAATTAATTTTTATATTATTCTTGGTTGCTAATAGAATGACTTCTTCCCGAACATACGGTTACCCTGAGTACGGGGATTAGATGTTCCGAACGAACTATGGCGCCTGCGTTATACATCTCGAAAAAATTATTCTTAAAACGTTGAATAGTTTCTGTATTGTTGATACTTGCCGTACCCCAAAATTGGATTCTGTATGCCGAAATCGGTTTTATGATCAGTTAGTAAAATAGTAGCTTGTTAGATACGGATAATTACGATTTCCTGTCTATTAACCAAAGTAGCTTCTAAAATCTGATATCCAGCTGCTTCCTTTTTTCATTAATATGCACTTTCCACAATCAATGATCTAAATAGGTGAATACCCTAAACACCTAAAATTCCTAAATTCTCAGCTCGCGGGGTGTAATCCCCATCTAAATTAATTCTTGGGCAGTCTCCTCTTGTCATCACAAATGTCATATGAGTCAACATCGCTTGATGACCTGTATTTTGTATTTCACCAACCACCCGGCTAGAATTTCCAATCCGATTGCAACCTAGGTGACGGTTGACGCTTGAGTTGGATCAACATCCATAGTTACGATTGCCATGTCATCGGCAAACAGTCCGATAGTGGTGTCGACCCCAACCGGAATATCCGCAAGACGGAGTAGAGGTTAAGCTCCAACACTGAGTCCTCAGAAAATTCTGAAGAATTGTCAAAACGTACCTGTTCAATATCAAATAGATGTTTAAGGTAGTTTATATTTTGTATAGCAGAAAAAAGTTATTCCACGCTTGTTGGATATCTAGAAAGGCGCAAAGAAAATTTTTTTCTTCTCTAAGTATTTGGAAATAAAACGAATTATATTGTGCATCTGCTCAGTGGTGAAGTGACCACCGCTGAAACCGTACTAATGGTCAGGAATAACTTCTTCCTGCTTTAAAACTAGCCAAAATTTCCGATTGACTAAATATATATAATATGTGTAAAAGGTTATAACAATTGATTAATTACGTAAATTTATAGTTTATAGATAAAAATACATCCAAATTTATTTAAAAAACGAAAGATTTTCCTTTTATTTTTGTTCTCAGAGAGTTTCTGGAGTATTAATTTTTACTAAATTAACATCAAAAATATATTTAATTATAATAGATTTAATTTAAAAAAAAAAAACTATTTTTAAATCTACTAAGGTTGATTTAAATTTATTTTATGTTATTATATTTGTTCAGCTGTTCTTATTTTATGTAAAAATTTAGATAATTGATTGTATTTTCTTTGTAAATGAAACAT
Source organism: Lycorma delicatula (assembly GCF_047948215.1). Lineage (NCBI taxonomy): Eukaryota > Metazoa > Arthropoda > Insecta > Hemiptera > Fulgoridae > Lycorma > Lycorma delicatula. Next base: position 49,164,279 of record NC_134461.1, read on the forward strand.
AAAGAAAAGTTGGGTTTTATGAAATTTATAGAAAAAATATCAGTTTTATATATACAAATAATTTTGTGGTATTTACAAGGTTGCGTTAAATGTACGAATATTAAATTATTATTTTTTTTATAAAAGTTATTATGAAACTTTTGATGAGAATTCCTTCCGTAGTTAGTAAATCATAGAATTTTTTTTTTTTAATTTTCTCATTCAGGATGCATTATAACGGAAACTTTATCACAAGAGAAAGAAACACCATTGTATTTATTACAGTTAGGGTTTAAAGAAGTTTTTTTTATTTATGTCATTTACTTTTTATGTTGATAAAAATAATTTTGAAATTAAACAGCATGCAATTTAACGTTTAAACGTTAAAATAATGAAACATAATTAAATTTAACATCAATTTTGATGGTGTGATGTTATTGAAAATAATAACGTAATGAGTTTTTAACAGAACTTTTGAAAAAAGTGTGACAATTTGAAAATTGTACTCAATATAAATTTGAATTTTATTAAATGTCTACTACTTTACAAAGTAAAATTATTTAAAGCTCTTTATCATTTTAATCTACTTTCGTTGTGTTTTGTTTTGTGATTATTTCACTAAAAATGTAGTCTTATCAAATAACAGTTTTCAATCTTTATTCAGTAAAGTGTGAAGTTGTTTTTCTATTTCCCTTATATATATTTTAATTAAAAAAATAAAAATAAATTGTGTCGTGTGATTCTGATTGTCTCCTCTATTAAAACTTCATCGGCAAACAGTGCGATAGTGGTATCGCCCCAACCGGAATATCCGCAATGAAGACAGAGTAGAGGTTAGGCTCCAACACTGAGTCCTCGGAAAATTCCTAGGAATTGTCAAAACATCAGAACAAATTTGCTTATATTTAATCTGGGAAAATCGTCCGCCCAAGTATCTGTTCAGTATCAAATAGATGGTTAAGGTAGAGTAGTTAGAAAAGAAGCAGACAACATGAAAACCTTCGTACATTTCAAGAAAGCATACAATTGCATCCACAGAGAATCCCTGCTGAAAATTCCAAGATACCTTGGACTACATCCCAAATTAATAAACATGATAAAACTGACCCTCACAAACACCAAATTAAAAGCAAGATTCATAGACAAACTCTCGCAACCATTTGAAATCGAAACATGGACTCTCACTATTCAACTGCACTCTGGAAATGGTTCATAAAATGTTCCCCAAAAATAAAAATAGGTAACAACTTCAGTCAGTGTAACCTACATAATTCATGACTTATTTTATGGATTTTTTTTTTATTATCACCGAAATAATCTTTTCTATATTTTTACTTGTAAAGGAGTAAGTAAAGGATGCATTGTGATCACGAAAAATTTCGGTTTTCAAATTTCAACGGAAATATTCATTTTTACTATCTGTGAATCCATTTTGACTAGTTTTGACTAGATTGACATTTTGACTTCTATACGTACGCTTGTATCTCGCATAACTCAGAAACGATTAGCCGTATGATGGTTGAACTGAATCAAAAAAGTCCGGAAAGCCCAAAATCCAAAAAAAATGGATTTTGGACTTTTGCTTGATTGCAGTAACAGAGCCCTCGTTGAGAGCTTTTCAACGACTTATCATAAGTGGTACTTATTTTCATTACTTCCAGAGTTATAGCCTAATGTAATTTTAATTAATGAAGTATTTGGATCTTATTAAGAGAAGGCACATCGGTTTGAATCAGACTTCAGCTCTTTTTTCTAACTTTTTTTTTTTAATTTAAATATATTGATTTATTAATAATAATTAACCTCTGATTGTAAAAAAAATGTTCATTATATAATAAATAAAAAATAATAATAAAAAAAATATGAAAATATATCAAAAGTTATTAATGAAATAAAATTTTATGTAGTTTTCATCTTGCATAAATGTGTATATGTAATTTAATAGCCGTACAAGGAAGTTATGTGGTGCCACATAAGATTTTTATTTATACTCGGATCAACAATTGAAGGTATTAGCGTCTCATCAAGATTGATACCATCGATCGCTACACAGTTACTTAAAAAAAAAAAATTACTTTTTAATTTAAAAAATATGAAATAAATAAAAGGGGTGTCCCAAAGTAAGCTAACATTTTAATTTTTTAATAAAACAGATTCTTTATTTGTTATTTAAAGCTTTTAGCTTTATTTGAAAGTAGTGACGTGGAAGTAGTGTGTAATACAAAAGACCTGACAAATGAGCGCCCTGGCCTTGGCTGTACATGTTCACTCTTTTAACAAAATTTTCCATAATAATTTGACATAATTGCTGTGAAATGTCGGCAGTGTTTTGTCGAATTTCTCTTTGAGGTCCACAGTTGTTTGTGCTTTATTGATGTTCACTTTATCCTTAAGATAACCCCAAAGAAAAAGTCAAACGGCGTCAAGTCCCATGATCTTGGCGACCAATTCGAAATAACTTGACTATTAAATTTTTCTTGCAATAACTACATGGCATCATTGGCAAAGTATTGCACCGTCCTATTGAAACCACATATCTTTCACATCCATACAATTAATTTTAGGTCATAAAAAGTTTGAAGTCAACTCACGATATCGAACTTCATTTACGTTTACAGCATTTTCATTTTCATTTTCAAAGAAGAAAGGTCCAATTAATTCCCCAGCTCAAAATCCGTACCAAACCGTGAACCGTGGATCCATTTGGAAGTTCTTCGATCTTTTTTGAACTTTCTAATCTCCAAATTTGACAGTTTTGTTTATTGACAATGCCGGTAAGTAGAAAATGGGTCTCGTCGAAAAGAATGTTTTTTTTTTTTCGAAAACTCACTATATTGTTATTTTTACAATTTCTACACGTTATTCAAATGAGTACTTTTTTATCATTTAATTTCAATGTTTACTGATAACAAAATATAAAAATCTCTACTCTGGTTTTACCACGAAAAAAATTACGGCAAATTTAAAAAATCAATTTCTTTTGGGAAACCCTTTAAAAACAACTTTTTTCAAAGCTTATTTACATTTATATAAACAGTGAGTAAACTGGATTATACTTGCATTCACTTGATAAGAGTTCCTCAAAAATTACACACACTATTATTACTATTACATACAAACAACTACAGTGGTAAGCAGCACTTAAACTAAATAATTATAAACAGCATTTAACACCATCGTAGAACAAGAGAAAGCAAAATAAAAGAAGTCATAAATAGAAAGAAAAACAATGAAAAAATGAGTAGAAAAACAAAAGAATAAAATGCAATAAATTTGAAAATAAAAATCGAAGAGGTAATGTACAGCACTTACAACTGAAGTTACACTTCACACACATTAGTCACTAAGATCCAGAACATATAGCTGTTTTAATCGTCTCACACCATCCCCGATATCTACGAAGTTCAAAGTTAACTGATTAACATGGTTATTAATTCGCAGTTCGTATTTTGCACTGAATCGTTGTTGTATCATAAACCTAATCATTCGTGTATTTCACTGTTATTTGTAAACATATGGTTATAATTTTTTTTGGTAGATTTCATAAGAATGCTACCTATTGTAAAGGGTACCATGAGTGGACTTCCAAAAAATTTCGACGTATCTTCGCGTTTCACATTTCTAAGACCCTAAAACCACTATCAGTTCAAACGTTTATATATAAATATATATCACTTTCTTGTGGATTCGATAACTGCCGTAATTTTGTGCCAATCACTTTTAAATTGATACATAAAATATAACGACCCAAAATTTCGGTCAAGTTCATTAATCGTGAAAATTGGACCACAAGAGTTGAAATGGAAGAGCTTTTCGAAAAAAAAAATATCGCTATAACTTTCCTATTAAGTAAAATATCGAATTCGTTTCACGTTCCTACAATTCTTTGAGTAAGAGCCTAAAAGATATAAAAGTAACATTTTTTCATATCATCAACCATTGGCTAAGGGGATGGAAATTATGGAGTTTCGAAGAAAAAAAAATCATACCTACCTTAATAGGCACAGTATCGAATCGGTTTAAAGTGATCGTTAGGCCTCTAAACATTACCTAAAACGTTTTGTGAAACAATTTTTGATATGATCAATTCTTACGGCAAGGGATCACCAAAATATTTCTGAAATTGTAAGATGGGCTTGTCGTATGCTAAACATGTGAAACTTTTTTCACATGCAACCATTGTCATATTGAGTAAATTTTGAAGTATTTCTTGACTTTAAGCTAGACATCTTTTTTATCCCCTCCACATTGTCTTATTGAGTAAATTTGAAGTTTTTCTTAACTTTAAGCTGGAAATCTTTTTTCCCCTATTTAGCACCGGTGAAATCTACCTCCGCCTTCCGGCATGCCAAAGGGATTTTTTTTTTTAATTCAGGTTCATATTTGGAGTAGGAATTAAATTTTAAGATGTTTGCAATCGTTAAGAATCTTCATAAACGTTGTTAGATATGATAACATTACCTAACTAATGACGTATTACATTTTTGTTTAATAAAATTGTTTAGAAATTACATAATAAACAATTACATGTATAAATTTAGAAAAGGATTAATTGTTTATAGTCACAATTACACTTCTATTCAGAACAGTTTTTACTATGACTGATAATCCGTACGATTCGAAATTGTTAACCTACGTTATAATATCATAGATATATACTTTTATTTTTTATTTATGTACGCATAATCGTTTTAATGTAAACCTATAAACCTAGGTATCTAGGTACATACTTATCGCGATCGCAAGAAAAAATATGAGTGATCTAAAGTTGATGAGATTAAACTAGGTCGGTATCAGTTCATATAAAGATTATATACTACATGCGGGTCAACATTTAAATAGAACGAGGAAATTTAGTCAGGAGTAAAATGAGACAGGATATATATATATATATGTATATACGAACAAAAAAGACAGAAATAGGATTTAAAGGAAAAGAGAGAGTGAGAGAGAATATGGTGTATATATATATATATATATATATATACATATATATATATACGTTTATACGTGTGTGTTTATATGTGTTAGTTTTAGTTGGTAACGGTGGAATTCTCATGCTGATCACGCATCTCATGGGATCACCGCTGGACCATCCCCTTATATAATCTCCTAGTTAACTCACTTGTCCACCGTTTCACCTCTGTTTTTTTTTCGTATTTTTTCCCCTTTTTTTGTTACTACTATATCTCTCGGTTATCTCGTATTCATGATATTTCCAACAACTCCAATTATATATATACGCGTATATATATATATATATAGGCGTTGTAGGCCTATATATATATATATATATATATATATATGTTCGTATTCATATAGTTTTTCATAATAACCTTAAAATTTCAGTATGCACGTCATTGTGAAAAAAAAAGGAATAAGTTTAGTTTTTATGCAGTCATTAATAGGCTGCTGTATTGAATAAAATAAGATAATTGTAAACCGTAAATTAATATTTATGAACTGCATTATAATAAAGGAACCAAACAGCACTGAATTAAAAGATAATATCCAGATGTGATTACTTCTAAAAAGCTATATTTTTTATGTAATATAACATTTTACTGTTAAATTTTTGGAACATTTAATTAGATTTTCCCAGTTATTAAAAAATAAATAAATAAACATTTTATTACTTCTTCTGTTTTATATAAATCACATTTTTGTATAATTTGTAGCATTTAAAAGAAATTTTCATAAATATTTTTTTTTTTTTTGTTTAAAATGAAGTTTAAAAACCTTGTCATTATCATCTACAATTTTATAAATATGTTTTGGAGGGTGTTTATAATTTTTTCATTTCTTAACAAAAGCAGGTTTTAAGAAAAACTTTTAAAACTATACAAAATAATCGGGGCATTCATTGGAGTAGAAGTCTAATAGGCCAACACTCACTTGTGTGTTAGTATTCTAAAGAAGAAATTGGTACACAAATATATGTACTAAATCAAGATATGGTGAATGCATAGAGTAAAGGAAGGTGGTAGATCACTCATGAGCATTTCTTTTACTCACAAAAAACGGTTTATACATTTTTATATATATATATATTGTATATATACTATCTTATTTTTGCTTGATGAATTAAAATATCACACAAGCTTACAGAGGAAGTTTGTGCGTGGAAATACTTAAACAGAATTTTGTAGGATATGGAAAATTACCATGCCTGAGACTCGAACCTGGGACTCATGGGATGAAAAGACTAGGCGCTACCACAATTTTTTAATTTTTTTTTTTTGGTGAAAAAATTATCATTAAAGCACTTCTTTTTGATTGTCCATAATCCCGATATAATTTAATTCAATTGTAGAATTTTAATAATTACATAAAAAACTTTTCAAACAATTTAATGTTAATTTTCATGAAAAAACTACAGTATGTATTAAAATTTAAGCAGTATAGGAATATAGAAAATCAATAGAAAATAAATTCTGTTAAAGCAAAAATAAGACAAAGAAATAATCTTATTTTAAAAATTATGATACCTAAATTACAGTAGTTTCTTTTTTTAATGTAGCAAATCCAAGATATGAACGCCTTTAACCTGTAAACATATTTGTCAGATGTTTATAAATGATTCCTAAACACATTTGAGTATTTCTCTTGCAGTTTTATGTAATTCTTTTCTGGTTGTTTCTTTAGTGTTTTATTTTTTATTTTTTGATTACGTGTGGTAGATAGAGGTCCTTAAAATTCACACAGAAAAAAATTGAAAGTCTTAGGTTTGATGATTTGGGTCACCATTGAACAGGTTTCCCAGTTCAATCCATTCATTAGGAAATGTCTGTTTAGAAAATCCCACAAAATCAAAGCTTTAAACGTGGTGACAATTTATTTGGTTGAGTGAAAGGACATGTTGCTTCTTTCTTTTAATATTACATTATATAAAAACCCCATTAAGAGTTTTATAGCGCAAACAGGTAGAAATATTTAAACAGGAAAAATAAAAATAAATCGACGGGTAATTACCGTTTTACTGATAAACCATAATCTTTGAGTATATTTTTATGTGGCACGTTTCCATCCATTGAAGATTACAATTTTGACAGTTATGCCTATTGAAATGATTTTCCTAAGTTCCGTAGTTTATGACGTTTGATTCAGTTTCTTTCAAATCCGACTTGATGAGTTTCAAAAGTTTTAATTTTTTTTTTACTAGAAAAAGTTATCTACTTTACTTTGATTTATTCTAATTAAGATATACGTTATCATTATCATTTATGCTTGGTATATGTTTTATGAAAATCACAACAATAATTTTAGAATTACATGGGTACAAATCAATATTTCATCTTAACTTATTTCTTACCCAAGGTATAAGAAACTGTATTGATTTTCAGGCAGGAATTCATACTTGTCGCTGCCCAACAAATTTTTAATATACAAAGTGATTTTAAAACAGATTTGGACATATGGCATAAAGCTGTAGTGTTGGTTTGCTTGGCATTTCTCCCGCCACCACCCCATTCGGTCGCCCTAAAGCATAAGATAGAATGTTTGTGCCAGAAACGGCTAATGACTCTCGAAACAGTTTAGTGACCAGTGTCCTAAATAACTCCTAGAGCTTACCTAACAGCGTGAACGGACTAAGCGCGGGATGTCATACACCACCAGTTTACGTGTTCAAGTCGCTCACTTGTCATATATTTACCAAAATGGGTAGGCGCACCTTGTCAATTACGAAAAATATATACGATATCCATAATAAAATTTATTTTGTCTAGGCAGCAATTCGCTGCTACGCCTAGGTCGCTGAATGCCAGCAATTAACTGTCCACCATATTAAAGCGCTTGGAGCCTTAATTGGCTGGTGGCCAGCCATATATCTCTAAGTTAGCTTCCCGCAGCAGTGCGGTAGGAGTCTTGTCCTTAAGTAAACTACTAATATCGGTTAAACAAAGCAACCGCATCAAGGAACTCCCACACGGTCGGACAATGCGGCTCTCGCCGCTTGTGAGAGGTCAATTTTCCCCTTGACCATAAGTTCCAGGGTGGCCTGGTCTCTGCCCTCCTCCCCCCGAGAGCAGAGCAGTCAAACATCAGGTGTTCATTTGACTGGACTTCCCCGTAGACGCACAGCTCATCAGCTGCCAGGCGGAACCTAAACAGATATTGGTTCAAATTAACATGGTTAGTGAGCACCCGGGCTCCTGTTGCCCTTAAAAACGAACTCGAGGCATACCATCTCCCTAGATCCCGTATTAACTTATACAGGGATCTTCCCTTAGTTGTGTTGTCCCATTCCAGCTGTCATGCTTCCATCGCGTGGCTCTGCAGGCTCTTCCGCAAGCGGGTGATGGGGAACTGAACGAAATGTAGATCCGGTGCATTGTGATCACCGTTCCGTTCCGGTACTGGTCCGGTTCGAAACCGCATCTCAAATAACTCGGCCTCCCGGCCTCTTCGCATAAAACTATGGATACGATGAGCAACAGTAACATTAAGATTATACAATGATTCTAGAATAAGTTGACTTCATCAATTGTAGAGGCACCGTGGTTCGCGTGGAATGAAGAAATTCACAACTACAAAGAATTACCTTATATTGGCGAATAAGCTAACTGGTTCGGTTCAAATTTATAGACAGAGATTAGGTAATAACGTGAACTTTCTAGCAGTTAATCTCTTAGACAACAGCGAGGATGTCCTGAAACGCCTAGATGTGCTGGACTTGACAAATCGACTGATTCTAAAGCTGGTTCAATACTACATAGGTGATGAGTATCTTTCTGTCCTATTGAAGAGACTAGCCTTTTTTTATTTATCTTAATTATATCCTTATATTACTATTTGTTTGTCTTTGTCTATTGTTTAATGATGTTATTCATTTTTTTCGTTTCTTTTTCGTTAAACATTTTTTGAACTAATTTACTTGAATGGTCTTATTCAGTGCGAGCGTGTTTATATATGTATGTACGTTGTTTATATCTGTATGTATATGTACGTTTTGTTAAGGGTGTTTGTTGGAAACCTCTCATCATGCGCTTTTTGTGATACGATTTACTTGTGGTTTTTTACTCAAAACCGATTGTAAACAAACAAATTGAGGGGAAAAACAAATTTTTACTGACCGGCGCAACTGGCTGAAAAATATTTTGTAATTGATATATGTAAAATAAATTGTGTTTGTTTAATTGCAACGTTATATAATTGGTAACGTTTGATTTAATTTTCAATTGCTAATTCAACATGTTAACAAATACTTCAGAAGAGTAAACAATTACTCAAACTAAATTTAGTTCCTTAAAAAGCTTTAACATACACAAGGATTAATTAAAAATAAATTTATTTTCTTTGTGTTCGTATATACTCGTGTGTGTGAATGTATAAAATAAGTAGGTATATTAAATTTTCCTTATTCCACGGAATAATAAGTATTAAGAATAACATTATAAAAAGTAGGATTTAAAATATATTTTTTAAATTATTAAAACGAATAGATAAAACCTTGTTGAATATAAAATTTTAATTGAAGAGGTCCCGCTCGAATGAAACTGACTTAGAAGAAATTCTCATCCTTCTGCTTGTTTGATGTCTTCTTCAAAGTACTGAAACAATTATGTACTTAAGAGGATTGAGGACGCTTCATAATAGATTGCCATTTCATCTTCTTTCTCTTTTACTCACTCAAACCCTCTCTCTCTTTCTGCCTGTTTTTCCCCAGCAATAATTTTAATTTACTTTGAGCCAATTGAGACTACAAAAGAATAACAATAATAATAATAAAGTAAAAAATTTCTTCCGAAAACGTTAGGTTTTTTTACTTTTTATTATATCGAAAATTAAAAAAAAAAAAATTTTAATAAATTTTTGGTATATTCGAAAATTATTAATTTAAATTTATTCTTCTAAATTAGTTTTGTTAAATTTTCCCTTTGCTTTTTTAAAGATAAATGGAAATTTCTCGATACTCAATAATCATGCATAAACTACTTTAGAATTATTATTAATAATGGTATAGAAACATTACCTTTTATTCCAGTAAGTTATATCGAAATAATAACAAAGATACTTAAACCGACTTCAGATAATGTTTCGACTTCATGACAGACAATACTTTATTTTAATTCTTTTATTTAAACTTATTTTATAAACTAAAAAAAGATTTCGCTGAAAGATGTACAACCAATAAAGACTTACCTAAGATTTCTTTTTTGGTGGTGAGGATGAATTATAATGAAATTTTACTTTAATATTATTATTAAAAGTTTATTATTTAAACTAAAGTTAATAAATAAAGTTTAAACTTTAGTATAAATATTTTAAAATGGATCTAAATGAAATATTTCTTGAATTAATTCACTGGACTGTATGTGATACTTATAAGTATATGGTCTATTCCAATGATTCAGCTTACTTTTTATGAAATTTAATAATCTTTAAGAAATGTCTATTTTTACCGAAAAAAATATTCTTTAGACTTATAATTTCCTTTGGGTAGTGTCTAAAAATTAATAAATTTATATTTTTGGAAAAAACTAACGAATTTTCAGATAGTAATTTACGATTATATTTTGCATTAATTACTGTAGCATTTTTTATGTTTGCTTCTATAAATAATCAACAGTAATTTCTTGTTAAAAATGAATTTCCTCTAATACAGAATATTTTATGCTGAAATTATAATTGTCAAATTTTGATGTGCATCCATCTATAATTAATGGTCAATTGTATTTAATTAAAAATTGTTTTCTTTAAAAAATTTCAGTATATTATTAATTACCAACAAAATATTTTTTCATGTAACTTAATTAAAAAAACAGTTAAGACTAAAATTACATGATCAAATTATTACTATTTAGACATTTATAGATTTCCTACTGTTCTATAATAACAAAATACAACATATTTACCCGGATGATAAGTAATGGTTTTTCGCTTTTGGTAATCAGTTCCAGGAATTAATAATTCACAGTCTATAACAGCTGTTGTGTTTAATTCTTCATCCTGTAACCTAGTGGAAGCTGCAACATCATATGCTCCATCTCTTTGACGGCTGTCCAATGTAACCCCATTCATAGGTCTCCTGAAATTGAAATAATTTAATAATAGTAATAATTTAATAGTTAATAATTTAATATATTTTAATATTAATCTAAAGATATTTTACTTGAAAACCTATTTTTAACTTTCTTATAAATCTAATTAACTACATTCTTTTTTCAAACATGACTTTTTATTTTTCTCTGATATTATTCAAAAGGAAGAAAATTATTATAAAATATTGCATAAATGAAAAGCCTTTTTTTTTTAATCAGTCAAGTTTAGTTTAATCAGTCGTAGTTTTTTTGAAATACACAGCATCGATAGGATTGAACGTTGACCAGGAAGAATCCTTACTCTTATTCTTGATGATGTGTTCGTCTACTTAATTTATTCTTCCCGCACTAAATCGACCTATTTTCCATTTGGTTTTAAAATATGAAAATATAACTATTTTTTTATACCGACTATACAATACATTTTTCTAAAATCATCAACTAGAAGTTTTAAAGAAAAAAAATAAATAGATATAAATTAATATTAATAGAAAATAGAATGTATTTTTACTATATTTAATGTTTTTTTTTTCCTTAATTACTATTTTTTTTATTTACAATCGGTTCCGAGAAAGGAACAACAATTAAATCTATTACGAAAAGTAAATGATGAGGGGTTTCCAACGTACACCAATAAAACGTATATATATATATATATATATATATATATATATAAAGTACATCATATACTGTGTATATATCAACACTCCCACTAAAATAAGAACCATATAGGTACAGTAGGTACAGGAGTTCACAAAGGTTTAATGAAAAACAAACAAAAAAATGTAAAACAACTTTAAACAGTAGACGAAGACAAACACGTAACATAACAAGCTCATGAAGATAAAGAGAAAGTAGCTACACTTCTCATCAAGGTATAGAAAGATGCTCGTCACTGATACTGAAGCAGCTTCCCAAAAGTCACACAAATTTCGCAAATCCAGCACACATAGTGCTGAATTAGGGATAGTGCTGGAAAGCACATATAGTGCTTTCAATTGCCTGTCATTCTCTCTGTTGAATAGGAGATTAAATACTAGAAAATTCACATGATTATTTAACCGCTTAATTTGAACCGAACTGTTTTCCCTCAATGCGAACATAAGGCAATTCCTAGGTAGTCGTGAATTTCTTCGAATATTTAATAATAAGTTACAAAAAGAATTTAATATTTTTACTGTCTAATTCTTAAACAAATTTATTCGTATTAAAGTAATATTTGATAAAATTCCATTAAAATACCGAGCGTAAAGCTTGGGTTTGATATATTAATCACTATTTATGCCAAATTCAGAATTTATATTTTTCTTTATCATGCGATTTCGCTAATAAGAATTATTGTAAAGAGAAAAAGTATGATTTATTGATTAGCGAAAAACGATCAATCGTGTCAAGTGGTATAAGCTGACGGAAATATTAAACAGCGAAGTAGTAAAATGGATAGCTTTATTCAAGAATTTTACCGGGATAGCAAAACAGTTATAAAAATTAAGATTGCACAAACTGGGTATTCTTACTTAGAAGAGATTATCTACCTTTATCCACCTTATCCACCTTTGCCATGTTTTAGCGCAAGATTATTGTTGTTCCTATGAATAGTTAGGTAATTTTTAAAAGTGAAAATTTCTCACATCACGTCGCTTACAATTTTTATGAGACTTAATACATACATATATATATATATATATATATCTTAATATTGATTCGCTTTTATTCTGCTCTCTTTCACTTCATTTTTGTTTTTCGTATTTAGTTTCAAACTTTATTTTTCTTCAGATAATAAAGTTATGTTTCAGCGTTTTATTTAATGAAATTTATTTTTATAAGAAATTATATTATCAGTTGCTTATTATAGTTGGAAATTTATATCCGTTCTTTAACAGAGAGTAGAAGGCCCAACTTTACTTAATAGCCTACCTAATAGCTACTTTAACCATCAGGCTTATTGTGTTATTATAGGACGGTTTATAGGTAGATGCCCCATCCTACCAGTCCTCCAGCATTCGCTCGATCTCCAAATCCTTATATCCTCACAAACGATTCGGTGAGATCTGAAGTACATCCATAAAATTTAAAGTAAAGTAAATAGACCAGGAATAAAAAGATGCTGACAACAAAGTTGTAATAAGTTTCTGGTATTGGTTGGTGTTTATTATATTTATTCTTATGTAGGGGAAGAGTAAATGATACATGAAAAAAAATAATAAAATTTTGTTTTTAGAGTGAGGGGTAATTTCTGATGAAATTTTATTGTAAACTTTTCGTTTATACCTTTAAATAAGCCAAAAAAAGTTTTAAAATTTCATAAAAACTATTTTTTTTTTTTTTTTTTGGTCGGGAGTAGACCAAAATATCATCTTCCAAGAAGTTTTTGAATTTTCTATGTATACTATGTTAAATGGAAGAAAGTAAACAAAAATTCCATTGAAAAATGTTCAACCAATAAAAAGAAATTTTATTTTAGAAGTAGGGGTGAATTTTGTTGAAATTTTATTGTAATAATAATTATATTATTCTTATTATTATTATTATTATTATTATTATTATTATTATTATTATTATTATTATTATTATTATTATTATTATTATTATTATTATTATTATTATTATTATTATTATTATTATTATTATTATTATTATTATTATTATTATTATTATTATTATTATTATTATTATTATTATTATTATTATTATTATTATTATTATTATTATTATTATTATTATTATTATTATTATTATTATTATTATTATTATTATTATTATTATTATTATTATTATTATTATTATTATTATTATTATTATTATTATTATTATTATTATTATTATTATTATTATTATTATTATTATTATTATTATTATTATTATTATTATTATTATTATTATTATTATTATTATTATTATTATTATTATTATTATTATTATTATTATTATTATTATTATTATTATTATTATTATTATTATTATTATTATTATTATTATTATTATTATTATTATTATTATTATTATTATTATTATTATTATTATTAAAAGTTTAAATAAATCAGAAAAAGTTTTAAAAAACTAAAAAAATCGGTATTTTTAAATTTGGATTGTCTCCGCCACCTCTAATACTGTTCACAAAGTTTTTTTTGTGTCACTTGCACTAAAACTATGGCTAGGAAGACTTAAAAAAATATGCAATAAATAAAAAGATAGCGTTTATGGGAAGGGAGAATTTTAAGGGCAAAACTTTTTTAAAACTTATAGATTAAGGACATGTATTGCAATATAAATTGCAGATTTATCACTGTACATAATTATACATGAAAAAAAAAATATAAATACGTAAAAGGAGAAAAACTATTATTATTATATTATTGGACTGTTATAACAATTAAACAATTTAAATTTCGTGGATAAAATAAAAATTACCAAAGAAAGAATAAAGGGGAATTTTGCATTGTATATAGCCGCCCTTTTAATATAATTAAGGTTATAATTAATTAACTTCAGTGAAAATATTGATCAGAACTTAATTTATTGATGTTTAATGGTAACAGAAGTAATTTTCCTTTCTATTCATACATTTTCCTTTTATGAATAACAAACGGTACTGTAAAACACGAAAAAAGCTGACAACCACATTGCTGAACGTTTTTGGTATATATGTAGAGGAAATGTAAACCTTCCTCTGCTGATGAAGCTTAAAATAAGCATTGTTATTCTTCCAATCTTACTAATTCATTTTTTTTTTTTTTTTAACAAAAAAGTCATACAAATAATTTTATATAGATTTTTAACCACTTATTAAGAAGAAATTATATAACATAAATTAAATCCAAATTAATGCTTTCCATCTTAAAGAATGATAACCTACTTACAAAAATATACTTTCGAGAGTATCATTGAAAATTTGACCAAAGAATTTTTTTTTTCTAAAATTTCATTAAAATTTTTTATCTATCTGACAGTTTAAAAATTGTATTCACGATAAGAGTACCCCGTGTTTGAAGAAAATCAACTGTATATATTGAATCAACGGTAAAAATAAATTAAAATGTGGGGTGTTATTATCCCTGGAAAATAATATTAACATTATAAATTTTTCTTCAAACTAATAAAACAGTTTATAGAAAAATATTTTTAATAAACTTTTTGTTGTTTATCAAGTAATACGGTAAAAGTTTTTAATACAATCTCTATCTTTATGGGTGGGAATATTATTTTTCTAATCGTGAAATAATTACTCAACTTTCTCGACTGGGCAGTTTGAGACGATGTCACCCCCTGAAGCTGTGTTTATGCTTGATTTCGGGTCCAGCTCCAGGGGTAGGGATAAAAACTGATGAACTCAAAAAAAGAATCATGAAATAATGATCTAAAGATAACTTGAGCTTAAACAAAGCCTCTAATAATTGTAAGAAGTATCAGTTCAGTTTTTTTAAACTAAGAAAAATATTAAAAATCATATTTTTTGAACTGAGTAAGACTTATCCTCCAAAATTTTCAATGATATTTTCTATTACTTTTTTGACAAGCTTAAAAAACGTAGATTTTCATTGTCTTTACCTTCTTCTAAATATTCTCCTTTTAATATCTCCCCATTCCTTATAGTAGAATATATAATTCTAACGCACAAAATATTATGTCGAATCGGGGATAAAATTTTGTTTATTTATAAAATAATATAGTGAAAAATTTTTATAGATTCTCTATTTTCATGGGTATTAGTAGTATATACTATACTATACTATTATATAAAGAGGGAGAGGGTTTTTATTTGTTCGGGATAATAAAACTACCCGATCTATCGCTACTAAATTTTTACCCATGTTTCTTGGCATAACTGAGAAGAAGATTTTTGAATATGTATCATCTTGAATTATATATATAAGTAGTGGAGATTTGCCGGTAGAAGCACAAACTTCAATCAATTGAATTAATGAATTGTGAGTGTTTATCACTGCATGAGCTGAGTTTGAACTGATTGATTATGAATTTCTAGATTTTTTGAGTTTCATTCCGAGTTTGAAAGGTTAAAATTGATTTTTGAATTTTTTTAAAACCCTGTTATTTTTTTACTTTCTCGGTAATTAATGAAAAAACCAAGCTGATTTTTTGGGGAATGTAATTTTCATTTTAATAAACCAATTTCTAGATTTTTTAAATTCGACCTTGTAAGATGTTGAAGAAAGGTTTTGAAAGAAAATAGTTTTGAAGAATGATTGTAAATTTTCCCAATCCCGACTACAGTAAAGAAAATATTCAATAGATTTGGGCTTGCTCTTTAGATAAATATTTAAAAACTATTTTCGGTTTTTTTAATTCCGATTTTTTTAAGGGTGTGAAGGTATTCGGCGCTGTTGCACAACCACCACTACCACCGTAACTGTATTTGTGACTGGCCTGCTTCCGATTGTTTGACTAATAAATATTAAATTAAAAAAAAAAACCAAGTAACTACATAGCACAGGTAAAGTTGTGACAGGGAGTTAGTCTATTAATATCCGTCAAATAATGATAGAAAAATAATATTGAGTTTAAAAACGGCATGTATAAATTACATTCTGTTACTGACACAATAAAATTTTGCAAGTGTTTTCCAGTTAGTATTGTAATTTCTTTTCTTTTAAATGCTAAACGAATTGTTTCATATCAGAATAATGTACCTTAATTGGTTACCTTATCTCGCTGTTCAAATCTTTATTTAATTTCGTGATGAAAGTAAAAGAAATAAGCTACAAAAGAAATTAGTCAGATTTGCTTCTTCAAAGAGTAATGATGTTCATTATATAGTCAGTCTCTACATTGAATAGAGTTTGAAGATATTGACTGCAGGACTAATTATCTTAGACATTTCGGTAGGTTTTAGTACTGCTTACATTCACGTATATTTTTAGCTCTGTGGAAAAAAAAATAGTGGTAAATACCATTTCCTCTTTTAAGTTTGACATGGAATATTTGTAATTCTTCATAATTACTATGTGATTTTGTAGAGTACTTGTGATTCATTTAAGGACATCTACAGTTATGATAAATAACGTGCCGTTTTAATATTAATATTTGAATGTTATTTTAATTTAAAAGTTTTTGGTAAAGGAAGTATTGTAATTGCGAAAAATTTCGGTTTTCTGATTTCAACGGAAATATTCATTTTAACCATCCCTGAATCCATTTTGATTAGTTTCGTCATGACGTCTGTACTTACGTATGATCTCACATAACTCAAAACCCATTAACCGTAGGATGTTGAAATTTTAGGATTATTGCAACATCTAGTTGTGCTTTTCCCCTTTTGATCGTAATCGACTAAACAAAAAGTGTCTAAAAACGCCCAAATTCCAAATTAGATTTTAGACTTTTTCGTAAGTATAGTGATAAGCCTTCATTGAGAGCTTTTCAACGATATATCATAAGTTGTACTTATTTTCATTGATTCCAGAGTTAATAGCCAAATAAAATATTAATTAATGGAATATTTGGATCTTACAAGGGGATAGAACATCTGTTCGAATCAGACTTCATCTCCTTTTTTGTAACTTTTTTTTCTTAATTTAAATATATTTATTTATTAATAGTTAGTAAATTCTGATTGTAAAAAAACTTTTACGATAAATAATAATTAAAAAAAAAAATTGAAAAAATATCAGAAGTTATTAATGAAATAAAATTGTATGTACTTTTCGTTTTAAAAAATGTGTATATGTAATTTAACAGGCGTACAAGAAGTCATGTAATGTCCATATCACATATTTTTTTAATTTTATTTATAAAAATAAAATAAAGATTTTATCATTTACTCCCTTGCGTGAAAGCTGTTCTTCAAAAACCTTCTGGGCAGAGTACTTATTTAGAGATAATATTGTGAATAATCTGTTTATATATTTTTAATAAATTATTTCTTCTTCTTGTAATCAATCCTAGGATTAGTTTGCAGCAGTCTTCCTCCTCCAGGCAGTTCTATCGTGTGCTAATCTCTTTGTTTTCATGCACGTTTTACACCCTACATCCTTTGCGGTCTGTTCAATATACCCTAGTCTTGGTCTGCCTCTTGTATTGTTTCCATTAACTGCTCTCTCTATTATGGTATGCAGCAAAATTTTATGCCGTAATACTCGTCCTACCCACGTGTCTCGATGCTTTTTTTAATAAACTCCGTAAACTTGGCACTTCATCGATCCTTCGTAACATTTTTATATTGGTTATTTTATAATTTATTTGTATATTTAATAATTTTTGTTTAAGGAAATATTTTTTAGAAATATCGTTTTGTTATATTTTTCTGTTGCAAATAATAAAAAAAAATCAATTTTATTAACCTTTTTAGCTACTTTATCTGATTGAATAGAATAAATTAAATAAAAAATATTCCCACTCTGACGTCTTTAACATTTAAATAAAAATAATTTTACAAATATCTGTTCAGCAAGTTGAATTCATCAAAAATTATTTATTTTTTTTTAAGTTGAGAAAAACTTTTATCCTCAAAATCTTCATTGATTTTTCAGTAATATTACTTTTTTATTCAAGCTAAAAATTGTATATATATATATAATTCTCAACGTTCTTCTAAATAGTCCATCCCTAATATCGCCCTACATTTTAAAATAAAAATCTAACTTGTGAGGAAGGGTAATATTTTTCCCTTGTTGTTCCCAGGCCCTAAAAAAAGATCGTCTAATGAATAAATTATTATATAAACACATAAAACAGTTAACTTTAATTATTAATGTACGTTAGTGTGCTATAATGTATGCTGTACAAACACCCAATTAATATCACTTATTAACATATTATAAATTGATTAGAACGTTTATAATGCATTTATAATGAGAAATATCTTAATTAATTATGTCAATCCCAGGATATTAAAACAATTCTAGAGTTTATATCGTATATAAAGTATATATGTATGCACGTATTAAGTAGGGATGTGTTCCTCTTTCTAGGTATGAGGCCTATATGAAGGATACACAAATGTAATTAATTAGCCACAGAAACAGCAGTGTAAGATGTAGAAGCAACGAAGTATCTAAAGGTAGACTGATTACTTACAAGTAAGCCATTCCAGGTAGAAGGAAAGCCTTAGCTATTCTATGTTTATTTACCACAATCCATGATCTGGAAGGAGCTTACCTCTTACACTTGCTCTTCTGCTTCTACATCTCATCCCTGACTTACACCCCCGTTTTCGGTAACGTTATCCAAACGTGCGCGAGCACATAACCCTTCTACTCTATCAATCGTACACTTTCTAAGTGTTTCTCTCTCTCATTTTATTATACCTACCACAGTAAATTCTCTCAAACAACTTTTGGTTGAAAGCTTTATCATAACGAAAATAAACAACCTAGTTTCACCAAATATTTTCTTTTAAATTTACATCTCATCTTATGAAAATAACTTTTAGAATAATCTACTCGATATAATAACATTAGTAATAATAAAATTAAATTTTTTTTTAGTTCATTTAAATTTTTGTAATTATCATAATTACGTTTTTAAATATCTTATGATTGTTGTATTGTTTTTGATTATAACAGTATTACTAGACTTCTTCTAATTAAAGATGTTTTTTTTAAATTAATTTTCTGTAAGGTTAAGATAAAATCTGGTTTTTATTCTGTTAAATTTAAACTGTTATAATTAAAATTGAAGTTTAACCTAACAATATGGAAAATTTCCATTTTTTTAAAGGAGAAATATATTTAAAAATTTTATAAATAGAAACAAAGGAAATAAGTTAAGCGAAATACCTCAAATTTTTATTATATGAGTATTTAGTTGAATGTTATGAAATGGAAGTACTTATAATAGAAACACTTAACCTGCCTTATAGAATTACTTCCACATCTGTAACTTAATGTACATTACCGCCATTAAAAACTCACTAATAAAGTTTTATTGAAACAAAACAGTGCCCAACCAATTATGTGTAATCACAGTGTCCTTGCCGTGGCAATGGTAATTTTATTAATACATATCAGTATATCTGCAGAGCCGGCCACCGTGGCGCGTATGGTAGCGTCTCGGTTTTTCATCCGGAGGTCCCGGGTTCTGATCCTGGTCAGGCAAGGCATTTTTACACGCTACAAATCATTCCTCTCATTCTCTGAAGCAATGCCTAACTGTGGTCTAGGAGGTTAAAAAAAAAGTATATCTCCAGAGAAGAATTAAATCATATTTCTCTTAGATGGCACAATTTTCCAACCATAAACTGTCAATCATCATCATAGTAAAAGAGAAAAGAATCAGGAAGAAATAAAAATGGGTACATCACAAGAGGTTAGAAAGAAAAACTAAAGAAGTTAAGATACATTTATACGGAACTAATTTTAATGAAGATAAATTTTTCGAATACTTTAAAATGCTTTATTATAAATTTAATCAATATGTTGATAACTAAAATAGAACCTTATCTGAAAAAAGCAAGATCCCACTGGGAACTAGCGATAAAAACAAGGGAGCGAAAGCCGTTTGAAAATAAGAGAAAAATCATGTTTTTAAATATAAAATCAATTGTGTAAACATGGAATATCATACAATTTAAGAAATAGTCTTCCTATTAAACTACCATTTACAATTTTTTTTTTCCACAATAATAAATATCTCAAATAGTTTTTCTTATCTTTAATAATATTTAATATTTTCTTTTACACAATGCTGAAAAAATTCCCCAGCCGGCTTAAGTAAGACATCGGGGTCTGAACTCTTGTTTGGTATGAGAAGCTATAAATAATGTATTGGATCAAATGTCGCATGGCCGCACTGGCAGAAGCCGGGAACTCCCAACTTTTTAAATCTTGCAACCGGCAAGGTCAGAAGTGATATACTTCTTGATCAATGTGGACGTAAACAAAATGATGGACTTTTGCAAGGCGAGAAAGAGGTTAGGTGGAACATCTAGGGTTTCAGTGGCCCATGTAGAGAATTGGGTGTTTCACCTAAGGCACCGAAAATTATAGGATGATTTTTCATCCTATTCTGACCCCAAATCTAATTTCCCAACTCCTGGTATTTGGAAATTTAACTGTACGGTAGGAAGAGTTTTTCTTAAAAAAACAATGTACGGAGGTAATTTTGATCCAACAGAAGTAATGCAAAGCATAGCACTCACTACACCTTTGTTTCATTACCACCAGTGCGAATAGTAACACTTTTTTCACCTTTTTTGTTTACGGTTTTGTCAAATGGCATTTCAAAATATACGGGGGTTTGATCAGTGTTTCCTATTTGAGAAGGCAAATAGCCTTTATCTTTTCTAAGATTCATTATGTATTTGCGAAAATTCAATATTTTTTGTTGATAAGCGTCTGGAAGTCGTTGAGAAATGGTCGTCTTTCGTCTTATTGACAATTCATTTCATGTAAAAATCGTGTTATCCATCCACGGCGTGCTTTCAAATCAACTTTATTCAATAATTTAGCGATTTCACGAGCATATGATCGACACATTTCTGTCGTGACAGCAAAACCGCATTTCCTTTTTTCCATAACAAAGTCATACAATTTTTTTTCCATGTCTGTGTAATTTAGTTTTAAGCCACGAAAAGCCCTTTTATCACCAGTGCCTTTCACCAGAAGTTGTTTCTTCTTACGCCAGTCTTGAATGCAGCTTTCATCTACGTCAAATTTTCTTCCTGCCACCCGATTTCCAAACATTTCAGCCTCTTCTATAACTCGGCGTTTTTCATTTACTGTATAAGATCGTAGACGCTGTCCTTTTGTACACATTTTAATGCCGTAATGAAAATAAATTACCGTATTAAACTTTAACTTTACAAGATAAACTAAACAGATAAAATGCACATAACCGTCCACATACACAAACAGTACAATGACTATGGTGAATCGACAAGACGACGATGGATTTAACCCACCGGGTTGGTCTAGTGGTTAACGCGTCTTCCCAAATCAGCTGATTTGGAAGTCGAGAGTTACAGCGTTCAAGTAAAGCCAGATATTTTTACATGGATTTGAATACCAGATCGTGAATACAGGTGTTCTTTGGTGGTTGGGTTTCAATTAACCACACATCTCATGAATGGTCGAACTGAGAATGTACAAGACTACACTTCATTTACACTCATACATATCATCCTCATTCATCCTCTGAAGAATTATCTAAACGGTAGTTACCGGAAAAAGGAAAAAGAAAGAAAGAAAAGACGACGATGGGTAACTGATACTGTAACTGCAGTGTCATTAGAACCGGATGCAGCCTATACAGAACGAATCAATTTTATAAAAATACCGTAACTTCGTTCCTATCGATAATATGAACAGGATGTTAATAATTAAGGGTGTATTCTGTATAAGCGACATCCGGTATTGATAAACGAAAGCCTAATGTAGCTATATTTATGTGATTGAATTTAGGTGTTTCTAAGAAAACGTTTACTTTACATAAATTATCCTGGCTATAGGCTGTGTTTCAAGTAAGCCTCGTACCCTTATTTTTTCTCTCCAATTTCAAGAAAAAAAGTGCGGGGGATACTCGAATAAATACCGTAATTACCGTATAAAATTTCCTTTTTACAACAAACTATTTTGTTATGCAAATTAAAACATACATTATATTCTTAAAAATGATGCTGCAAAATAAAACTTCAGTTTTCATTTATATATAGAAAAGAAATTAAACAAAAAAAATCAACAACAAAATCTAAATTTAAAAAAACAACATAAAATCAAAATAATAAAAATATTAAAAAACATAAATTCAAATTCATGAATACTCTTAAAAAAAATAAAATAAAAATCACCAAAAAAAAGCATACATATATATTTATGGATATCTTATTTATTTGGGATATTAATTCTTAATATTAAGAAATGATATAATATATTGAGTTTTATTAAAGACTCGAGAATTGTAAGATGCACTTTAATTTTAGTCTTGCATCAAGACTTTATCTGATTTGTTCGATTCAAATCAAATTCATTTTTTAATAGTTCTTATTATTACTTTTTTTTTAAACAAAATTAAAAATCAAAAACAAGATCTAAAATTAAAAAAAAACAATAGAATGTAAACAAAAACTTAGAACATTAAATCGATTTTTTACATTACATTTTCTTCTACCACTTATTTTCACGTTATAAATATCAAATTATGCCTGATACTTTTACAAGAAACAAGATCATCAAACCCACTCGGGGACAAAAAAACATTGATAAAATTCCTTTCCATAGGTATTTCACAATTTATGATATTGTGGGAATAACATGAACATTAATAATATTCACAATAATAGTTAATATAAATTCATTCTTGAAATTTCAATTTCAGATTTCGATATCAAATATTAAGAAAATTAAAAAAAGGGAGTGAGAATGGTTTTCGCGTTGATGATATTTTTGAAAATCTGCATTCCAATGGTAAATTTTCCTCCTCTTATTTTATTTTTTGAAATTGTAATTTTAATTATTATTATAATTAATATGATTGTTGTTAGTATGATATGTATTTTTACAATTCAAACGAAGTTTCATTTGTGACATCAAAGATCTCTTTTAGGTTAGGCTATGTATCTTTTTGTTATAATGTTTTTCTGTTTTCTGAAGTTTATTTTTTGGTCTCATACATATATATTCCAATTCGAATTTTGTCAGTAAAAATAAGATAAACCATAAATTTGATTGATAATAATAAAATACTTAAAAAATATAACATCATTTAAGAAAATATTCACAATTAAAAAAAAATAATAACGCGGGGATATAGATTTACGGTAATGTAAATCGAAAAATATCGATGAAAAACTAATTTTACCTTTATTTTCATTGTCTGCAAACGTTGTACGCACTGAGTTCTACTATTTCAGTAGCACTGTACGATACTGTCACAAATCGATTTGAATATATCGATTACAAAACAAGATAACGATAGTTTTTGTCATTAGCACTGTTGAATTTACCGGCACTGTGAGAACACGTCATTGTTGTGTATGAATAGACCATAAAATTTTCCGGTTCTGTTAAATAATAGTACCTGTTTCCTTTCCTACGATAATCAACCCGAACATAAAATACTTCGTTAGTGTGACCTATGAATTACACTAGTTACATAATTCATAAGTCACCCATTTGATTGACCTCTATCATAGGTACATGCTAAGATAGAGGCTATAAAATACAATGTACGGTGTAGTCTAACTTTGTCACACTATTTTTTTTTTCTAGTAATTAATCAAGGGTTATGATTAATCGCAAATAACCATAAAAATGTATTAATTTTTTAATTGTTTATAATTCGAATTTTAAAGAAAATATCTCTCCATTAAAAAAGTAAGGTGCGTTGGTTTGTGTATGCTCACATTTT
This sequence comes from Lycorma delicatula, assembly GCF_047948215.1. NCBI lineage: Eukaryota > Metazoa > Arthropoda > Insecta > Hemiptera > Fulgoridae > Lycorma > Lycorma delicatula. The sequence continues at coordinate 49,188,602 of NC_134461.1, forward strand.
TATTTTAGCTGCTATTGGCGAAGAATGGACCACGTGGTGCGCCGGCCGGCTGTGCGCAGCTAACTCTCTTCTGCTCCGTGGCGCGAGTGGTAGCGTCTTGGCCTTTCATCCGGAGGTCCCGGATTCAAAACCCGGTCAGGCTTGGCATTTTCATGCTATATTCATATCATCCCCTGAAGCAATACGTAACGGTGGTCCCGGAAGTTAAAAGAAAAAAAATTCTTCTGCTCCCTTTTGAATGAAGCGTTTCATTGTTAAAAAAATCGCAACTCAAGATGCGGCTAAATTTGATAGGCTAGAAGTAGTCGTTTGTCAAAGAATTTACAAATTATATTTAAATTCTACAGCTAGATTACTTTTATTTAAATTTTATATTTGTGTTTTTATTTATTCATAAATTTTATTTGTGTTATTTATATTTATTATTAAATTTAAATCAAAGATTAACAATTCGTATTAATATTTAAATGATTTGTTGATATAATTATTATTCAAACTTATTAATAAAAGAAAGAGATTATTAAGTTAATATTTAGCAGTAAAAAAGTCTTTATATAACGAATTATTTAAAAGTATGTTTCAACGGACTGTGGAAAAAAAATTAAGATAGCACAGGAAGCGGGATAGAATCGGTTGCGCGCAGGCATCCCGCGCACACGTAGTATGCTCTGCGCCAATAGCAGCAGAATAAGAAGCAGCAGTGGCCCGTTAATTAACACAACCTGAAACGAACACATACAAGACGAAACGAAAAAGACAGCGTTCAGAAGCCATTTTCGCGGCGGACTTTAGGCCCACCTTTTTTTCTAGTCTAAAGATAATTTATTTGTTGTCTATTATTGAAACCTGAAATTGTAGTAATATTTTATCATATTTTAGATATTCTATTAATATCTTTTTTAATTTATTTTTATTTTGTGGCGAAATATAAACATGAAATAGTCATTTTAATTCACCATGATAAAATTGCAAATATATCTATAATTTTATTTATTTTTTTAAGTCTGTTTATATTAATATTTTTACAGCTCAACTTCTACACATCCAACAACAAAACTAATGAGAAAAATTAAATTTGAAAAAAATAAAATTTTCAAGACATATTGAATGATTTAATCCCGAGTATAATTAGAAAGCTGAATATTACTTAGGATATCACATAAAGGTTTTTACAATTGAACTTTTTGAGAGAAAATATATTTAGAAAAGTATATATAGTATAAATTTTAATAGTCTATATAACATTATTTTTAATATAAATTACGAAATAAATAAAATTTCAAAAATATTCATGAAAATATTGCCCATCTATATGAGATTTAATAAGTGGAACCAGTAAATTAATTTGAAATTAAAAATTTGAAAAATATCAAACTTACTGAAAAAAGGTAATTGTGAAATAAATTAAAAAAGAAAAAAAATTATTCATTTTAATTCTAGTTATCTATATTTCATTTTTACTGATAACAAATTAATCAAAAGGAGATTTTTAAAATTTATGTTAATGATTCAGTCCAGTTAGTTGACAGAAAACTTCAATATCTGAATTGATTTTTCCCCGTAGTTGAAATTCCATATATTCAAATTAATCTATATATAATTGTTGAATCTTATGATTTATTAAACTTCTCTTTTGTACACACTTAGGTTTTCCCTATTAATCTTAAGCTAATAAGTATTACAAGAATTTTCCCGCGAGAAAGTTGAACGTTACCTTTAATACTGATAGACATGTCTTAAATTTAAAGGTGACATGAATGACTTTATTTTCGTTCGTCTTGATTCTTCACTTAGGTAATGCATTTAAAGGATGCACATACGAAATCAAGTCAAATATCTTATCAAATTAATCTTACAAATACAAATTAAAAATCTTATAAATTTTATAAGGTGTTTTTAATTTTTTTACTTTTAAAGGATCTGATTCTTCTTTAATGAGAACTTATTTTGAGAGAAAATTCAAGTGATATATATATATATTAATTAATATTAGCTTAAATATTCTCTTAATTTAACTTTTTTTAATCGCAACAATTACAAGTGCAATTTTATTCAGTACCTATGATAATTTTTTTCTTTCCTGTAATACATAAAAACCCCAAAAAATTGAACTGAATTATTTACTAAATGCATTGAAAATTACATAGTCGAAGGCCTTTATATATTTAAAATATATAATCATTCAGTGCAAAAAAATAAAATAATCTATAAATAAAAATTGAATCCATAAAGTTTAATATGCATGTTAAAAGTAAAGTTATTAAGTACAAATTAATATAACTTACTTATTATTCTGTTCGGGGTCTTTATAAAGTGTAAGCCGTGGCTCTGGGTATACTCCTTGTGCTTTACAAGTTACGTTTACCGCTTCTGTCTCTGTTTTTGCAAGTACTACATCCATTCGCTGTTCTGGAGCTGAAAGAAAATATCAAAATGGAAAAGTTAATGATTTTTACTAATTAATACAGAAAAAAACATAACTTCCTGCATTTTTACTGTATCTTATAATTAATTTTTAAAAAAAAGATTTATAATTCATCTGATTATTTCTGAAGAATGTTTAGAAATTAACATATTTTAAAAATCTATTTTGTGTCTTTGAATTTGTGCGCTAGGAATGACGTATTATTTACCTTTTATTTATCAAAAGTCCAAAATCTGTTATTAAAAAAAATAACAATAAACCAATTTAATAGTTATACAATCCTCATCAGTAATAGAATACGAATTTTTTAAACAATTGGTAATTACAACATAAGAATTTTTTGTAAAGTTTGTTTGTTGGGTTTACGGTTGCTTGATTGTTAAACAAACTTTTAATGATGAATGATGATCTGTAATTGAAATCTGGATGTAAGTACATAATTATTTACCAGTAGCAATACTGGGTAGTCACGTACTATCAGCAGCTCTTATTCATAGAAGCTATACACTCGTCGATTGCACACTCTTACAAAAAATTTACAAGACAAATTGATATACATTTTAGAATAAAATGTTTAATATCAATGGTCAACATGATTTTTTTCTCACGAGTACCAATAGGTTTAATTAATGCAGTTTTTGTATCCCATTTTCAATTATCTATTCGGAATTTTTCCAACATCCACAGTTTTTTGTTAATTAAATTTTTTTAAGTATTTTAAAACGTTTTTCCGTCCATTTAGCCATTGTCAAGTAAAAGCTCCTACAGCATTATAAATATGATGGAAACAAATAAGATAACTCAGAGGGTAGCTTTGCTACTGTTGTGCAGGTTAAGACGTGTGCAGACATTACAAATGTGATCTAGTGCAGCACACATTCATCAGAACGATGCCGGTTGTGAGATAGTAGTGAACCAGAAAACAAGTCATTGTGAGTGCTTTGTGTGTCTGAATTATTGTGGATTACATATTTACAACTTTATTTCTTTTAATTAGTCGTTTGGTACAAAATGCCTACAGTTTATTTAAATCATCCTAACAGTTTTTTTTTTATGTATGGTGAAGTGACGCTCAAGTCCCAAAGGCGAAACCTTATTCCGTCAGTAAAAAAGTATTTGGGGTAAAGTCAGGGACCAAACGAAGGCTTCAGTCCACATATTTTTTACTTATCTTGTTCTTATCTTGCTTATCTTGTTCTCACTGCATGGAAAAATGGTACACGCCTCATGCCATTTGCTATCCCTATAATTTGAAGTAACCCATAGATCACTCATCTGACTGTTATTTCTGCTTAACAAACATTAAAGGGATTACGTCAAAATCAAAACGTACAGTGGTGTACCCTAACTTGCAATCTGCAATAACACCAATTCCACACTTCGAATTGACCATACCATAGCCTCCAAAACATGTGACATTAGATGAAGAGAGCTCATAGTCTGATGAAAGTATGAAAGAAAAACTAACAGATTCTGGTGATACAACATTTGAACCAAGCAGTTCATCTGATCCCCATTTACTGACTCATACGAGATTTTCAAATCTCATACGAGGTTTAAAGTTATCCAAAAAATAGTCTGAAATGCTTGCTTCCCGGCTAAATGGATGGAATCTTTTTCAAAATAATACACAGATATGTACTTACCGTAATCGTCATTCTGAATTTATAAACTATTTTTCTGAAGAAAATGGCTTAATGTTTTGTAATGACATTTCTTCTCTTATGAAGACACTTTGTAATGGACAAGTGCTTTTGCATAACGGTAAGAAATTCCCATCAGTACCTGTGACTCACTCTGCTAGTGTGAAAGAAACATATGAAAAATTTAAATCTGTGTTGTGCTTCAATATGCAGTGTATGAATGGAATATTTGTGGTGATTTAAAGGTAGTTGCACTTATTCTTGGTCTGCAGTTTGGTTACACAAAGTATTGTTGTTTTTTTGTGTGAATAGGATTGTAAGATCAGAAATAACCATTTCATTAGGAAAGAATGACCCAAACGCGAATCACTCAATCCTGAACAGAAAAATGTGAAACGTGACCCATTGTGTAATCCTGAAAATGTATATCTACCTCCTTTACATATCAAAATAGGATTAATGAAGAATTTCGTCAAGGCCATGAAGAATTTCGTCCTGTTTCATAAGTTTCCTAAAATTAGTGATGCAAAAATTAAAGAAGAAATATTTGTGGATCCACAAATACAATCGCTAATGCAGGATGAAAAGTTTGAGGAACTATTTAATACATTGGAGAAAGCAACTTGGCAAGCATTCAAAAATGTTACTCAGAGTATTTTGGGAATCCGAAAGGCGGAAAATTACCGTGATATTGTCAACGATCTTATAAAAATTTGGGTTTTAATATATTCTTAAAAGTACATTTTCTGTATTCGCACCTAGATTTCTTCCCAGAAAACCTTGGCGTAGTGGCCGATGAGTATGGTGAACACTTGCATCAGAAGATTTCAGCTATGGAAAAGAGGTATCAAAGCAAATGGAATCCTAATATGATGGCCGATTATTGTTGAACCATCTAGGGATGCTTCACAGGTGAAATATAGCAGAAAATTGTAATTTCTTATTTTGTAGGTGACTCAAATATTTGAAAATTATGTAGTTAAGAATGCAGAAAGTATTAAAGTTTGAAATTATAAATGCCTGTCTCTCGGAAACCTTGTCTGATGGAGAAAATCCGATGTTATATTTCAATTCAGGAGAAAAAATACTATCAGAATCACATAATTTTCCTCCTGAGACAAAAAAAAGTTATTTTTTGCTTCCCAGTGTAATTTGTATTACTGTTCAAGAACGAAATTCCTTGTTTAAGGTTTTATAAAATTTTTTTGCCTAAAATCTTTTCAAATTCTGTTCTTTAAATTTTATAAGAATTTTCAGTTGTAATAAAATAAATTTATTCTTAATAAGTCTTAATGAAAAGCTTATTTCATTAAATTGTTTTATAATTGATAGATAAATTGTTTTATACTTGATGAAAATCGATTATAACAAAAAGAAAATTCAAATAAAACATGTTTTCCGATTTTCACAAAATTTATATAAAAAGTTATAGCTGTTTCGGTACACAGTACCTTCCTCAAACGTTACTGTTTGGATTCCATGGATGTTGTTGGGTATCCCGTTAATAACATCTGAGGAAGATAATATACCGAAACTGTGGTCATTTTTTTAATAAATTTATGAAAATCAAAATACATTTTTATCTCTTTTTTTTTATCATTATAATTTTTATTATTTTTTACTGAATATACAATTTTGTCACAAGATAAGCTAATCAAGAGTTTATAAACGTTTTATTAATTGAAGGGCTGGAGGAACTAAAGAAGACTGAGTCAGCTTTCAGCATCACTGCACCAATGGCCTTGGATAGTATGGAGTCTCGAGTTTCTTTAATATATTGAACTTTTTCAGTTGCCACTAAAATTAGAAAGAATTTGGTTAGATATATTATGAAAAAAAAATAGTTAATTTAAAGAGGTCAAAGCATCTACGGAATGAAAATTTGGTAAAAAAAAAGACGCGTTATATAATCTAACCTGAAAGAAATTAAATTTTCTTTTAAAGAACAGGCATAATTTCAAATTCAAACGTCACATGATATTTAGCTTTTGGAGGAGTAATTGCTCTCCAGTTCAATTGAGCAATACTTTCACCCCTGACGCGGACACGGTATGGTACCTGGCGTTATATCTAGATCATCTGTTGACCTAGAAGAATCACATCAGAGAGAAAAGGAGACAACTGATGAATTCTAAACTTGTACGAACGTTTGACCCCTTGGTAGTCGGTCTCATTTCTCCTGAAAAAAACATTTTCGTTGTGTAAGAACTTCTGTAACCAGTATGGAGGTATAGTGATCAAGTATGAGGAACTACTTGTAATAGTAAAGTTGAAATCATTCTTTCAAAACAAGGTGTTCGTCAGGAGCTCCATGGTTTGCTTGGAACGATGGGGTGCTCGGGTATCTCGGGGTGCCACGTGATCTAGAGGAGATACGTAGGACAAGTAAGGACTACATATGAAAGCAGGACAAATATTTTAATCATCTGGCGCTGAATCTATCAAATACTTTGTGAGGAAGTAAGACGCTTGAAGAGGTTACATGTATTGGGTGTTGCCGATTACTGTACTGTATCGGGATTATTCATGAATAAGATAATTTTTTTCAATAAAACTAGAAAATTTAACCTATATTGGTTAAACATAGCAATTTACACGATTTATATCTCAGCAATATTATTTTTTTCTCGAAATATTTTATGATATTCATTTTAGATCAGGATGTAGTTAATAAAAATGGTATCAGGACAAATACTATACTAGTTTCCCCTTTAAAACATATTTTTTATTTACATGCTAAGGGTAAACTTTAACAAAAACTTTTAGCCGGTAAAAATAAAGGAAATAAAGTTTTATATAACTAAAACCAAATAATTTTTGCGATTTCAAATGGAGTTTCCTTTCCCAATTTTTCGGAGACAGCATTTTAGGATTTGTACGGTTTAGATGAATTTTAATATAAGACTCCTGCGTGAAATAATTTAAGGAAATAAACTGAAATAGTTTTCATGTGATATAAATATATATTATTGTGAATGAGGGTGCCCTTTCAAGTAATAAGTAAGATGTAATACTCTGAGGAAATATTTTTAGTTATGCTTATACGATATAAGTAGAAGATGAGGCATTGAATGTCTTTATAATTTAAAAAAATTGTGATGTTTTCAACACATGATTTCCTTCCCCTTATATGCATACTAAATTACATTTTTTCTTTTTTTTTTAATGAAAATTATATAAATTTTTATTTCATTAAATACTTCTGATATGTTTCATCAGGATATGATAGGTTCTTCTTAAGTTAATTTAGAAATATATATCAAAATACGAATTAATTTATATTCAGACTGCATTAAATAATATGTTTTACGTAAAATTTAAACAATTTGTTCACCGGATATATTGTGACAATACAGACATATTATATCAGGTGTACATTTTGCTTAGTTATTATTTTATTTTTTCAATCAAAAGACCAAGCACTTTTATTTATCTATAACAATGTTATTATATTGCATGCATAAATACTAAAAATAAAAAACACCGCTTAAACAATAAATAACACTTAGCAGTTTACAAACAATGACTGAGGTAACAAAAAAAATATACTACTCTGGCGGGGTATAAAATTAAAGTGTTGAAAGCTGTCAGCAAAGCGTCCCCACTACACCTCATAAACTGTACACTCCAATAGACGCATGCAGCCAACGATGCACGCCGTATACCACCAGCGGTAGTTTACTACCATTTTGAATACATTATATAAGGATTGAGCCTGAACTGACATTTTTTTCCTCGTTTTCACTTAGAATTTTTTCTCACTATTTTAAACACAAGTTAAAAAATGATACAATACTTTTTATAAATATTTTTAATAAAAAGAAAAGTAAATTTATGAAGGATAAAATTGACAGACATAAACAATAGGAATAGATGTATTCTTAATAGATCTGGTCTACTGTGCCATCTAAAGAAACCCTTCTCAACTGTAGAGATATCGGAGGAATTTAAAAGAATAAGGAATTAAAAAAAAAGTCTGGGTTTGAACTTAATCAGTGAGTGTTATCTATGTTACCAACCTCGGCAGTACTCTACATAACCCACCTTTTCAAATGCGATTCTACGCACAACGTGCTTCCCATCATAGTGAAAATTATCCCAAATAACCACAGTTTTGAAACCAGGTTAGTGGTTTGCTTGGCATTTCTCCCGCCACCACCCCATTCGGTCGCCCTAAAGAACAAGACCGAATGTCTGTGTCACAAACAGCAACTAAGCCTCGAACAGTTTAGCGACCAGTGTCCTAAGTAGCTTCTAGAGCTTACCTAACAGCGTGAGCGAACTAAGCGCGTTGCCATACACCACCGGCTTACGTGTCCCAACCGCTCACTTGTCATATATTTGCTAAAATGTGTAGACGCACCCCGTAAACTATTAAAAATATATATAACATCCATAAATTAAAATTTATTTCGTCTAGACAGCAATTCGCTGCCACGCCTAGGTCGCTAAATGCCAGCAAGTAACTCTCCACCATATTAAAGCTGAAACCAGGTAAGCCTGTTCAAGACGTATGCTATACAGTCAAGTTTAATACCTATCCTTTCCGTAGTCTTCAAGAGTCTCTTTCTTTTGAGACTACGGCCGATTCTGATAAGCATTGACTTTATTCCAGATCATCAGTTTGGCTTTACGAGCGGCCACTCAACCATTGAACAAACTCATAATATTTTTTTGTTTTATTTACGGATATATGGAAAGAAAGAAATGTTGTTCGGTAACTTTCTTAGATGTGAAACAGGCCTGTGACGAAGTCTGGCTATCTGGTCTTCTATAATCAGGAGTTATATCTAAATTTAACGGTACTTTGTCAGGAGTCCCACAAGATTCAGCTTTGAGTCCAGTTTTACATCTGATTTACACCACAGATCTTCCCATTCCGAACTACGTGATAGCTATGTCATCTGCGAACTCATGGTTTGCGGATACTAAGGTAAGCGTAATCCATGTGGTTACCTAAGCAGCCGCGTAGTTATCTAAGCGGTTGACGATGACACAACTTTGGCCTCGGGTAATCTACAATCGGCATTGGACCTTATCAACGTATGACTAAGTAGATGGAAAGTAAATGTGATTCCGACTAAGTCACATAATATAACGTTTACAATGAAGTGAGGTAATTTTCCTCTCTTAATTTAATTCTTTTACCTCAGTTGTTTGTTGAACTCTAATATTCCCTGTTATAATTTGTTATTTTTAATTATAAACTTTTGAGTATTTTTGTATGTTTGTTATTACGGTTGTGTGGGTAAATATTCATTATGTATTGTAGAGAATTAATGTAAACTATTGATGTCGTTATTTCACGAGGAGAATCTCTGAGTATTCTTCATTCATGCTATTATTCATCAATCCGTTTATTTATAGTTTCAACGTATGTATGTAGGAACTGATTGTTAATAAAGTACAGAAGAAAAAAGATAAATAAATAAATGAAAAAATAAAGAATAAAAAAAACTAGTTATACCATTATACGAATACGCTGTACATTTTTATTATATGTTTGTACTTAAAAGTCCAACTATTTTATTTTATTTGTAACTTTCCTACAATATACTAGAAGAATTTCAGTAGTAAATTCAGGATAAACCAGTTTAGGAGTGTATATATATATATATACTATATATGTATGTCTATATATGTGTGTGTGTGTATGTGTACAAATACACACACACACACACACACACACACACACACACACACACACACACACACACACACACACACACACACACACACACACACACACACACACACACACACACACACACACACACACACACACACACACACACACACACATGTGAAGAATGATGAGAGGGTTTCACTCCTTCCTCTTCTCCTCACTCGATCTTTCTAAATGCAGTGAACAAACCACTGCATGCAAATGAGAACATTTTTTTCCCTAAGTTCTACTAATATTTTCTTATGTTATAACGTTTTTAGATTCACGATAATGTGAAGTATTACGCTTTGTTAGTTGTCAAAGGTGGGAAGAAATAGCTCTGGTTTAGATATATTTTCTTTTAAGTTTTATCATAAATTATTGATAACCCAATATTAATTACAGGCATTGAAATATAATTGTAAAATAATTATATTTAAGTGAAAATAAAAAAAAGTAATTATAATTGTGTATTATCACTATTATTTCAATTAAAATAATTTTACATTAATTAAAAACCGTTTTAGTACTTTTTACAATTAGAATGATTGTTCAAACCCCTTTTTTTTTAAAAAATATTTAAGGTGTTTATATGTTTAAAATAGAATAAAAAAAATAGTAATCGCTAAATGAGGACAGGTGAATTTTTTCAAGCGAATATTACAAAGGATTGTTTTATATAGGTTTAGGTGTTTTGTACGATAAAGAAAATTAAAGAACAAATATACAAAAAAGAAAAAAATACACAGAATAAAAAAGTACCTCTAACCGTTATTTATTTAAGACCATTTTGTTTGTCTAGAGGTTTTGCCTAAGGGTGTATAGTATACAGAATTCGCACACATATTGAAATGAAAGGTGTGGTAATTGAAAGGAAGTAGAGTTGTATTTTACATAGTTAGGTATGTTAGAATGTTCGTTTAAGGTTTAAAATAGGGTTGGTGAAGACTGTAGTTATAGAAGGTTTATAGAGATGAGAGAAAAATTGAATATATATATACATATATGAAGGGTGGTGAGAACGTATCACTCCTCCCACTCGTTTACATCAGCTTCTACTTGGCCCTTCTATAGGCAATGGTTTGTTAAGTGCGACGTATATGAGAAAAGTGAGCGATCTAAAGTCATATACAATAATATCTACCGGTCGCTTTCCCGGCCCGTAGTTTTCTCTTCTCATGTTCCGCTACATACGTATACTCGTATGCACGTGTACATATATATATATATATATATATTTGTTTAAGGGTTTACCGCAAAACTTAACTGCCTGTCTAACTACCTGGGATGGTTTTAATTAATTATACAAATTAGTAGAAACCATGCAAACGAACACGTTGGATATATATATATTTTCATGTGTAACACCAACGGCAGATTTAATTAAATTTTTAGTGTTATGTTATTTTATAATATAGAAACTTCTCTAACTTAACTCTTGACTCGACTAGACTTTAAACTCAAAATATTAATATTATAAATTGTTTGTATGTTTGTTTGCATTACTTAAACGTTTAAAAAATTCTTTCAGCGTTTATTTTAAAAGATTTATTAAACGTATAAACAAGGTGTATAATAAGAAAGTCCTCTTACAAGATTTAAAAGCCACAAAAAAGTACACAACTTTAATTTAACCGCAAAAATACCCATATATAATTAGAATGTATAAATAAGTTCTTTTTCTTTAAAATCAAAAACTCATTAAAATTAAGTTTTTAAATTGAAATAATCGTTTTAATTGAACTTAAAATCAACTTTTCTATGGTATGAAAAGTATAATTATTATTATCTTCTAACATTTTCTTTTTTTCATTTAATAACATAGAATTTTCTTTTAAATTTCCACTTTAATTATAATTTATTTATTAATTATTTTTTTATAATTTTAATTAATTACAGGAAAAACTGTAGCTGCATATATATATCTTTTATTTCCATAGTAAAAATGTGTAAAATATGTAAGAAATTATTTTCCGCTTTTGATTCTTTATAAGTTATTTATAATAATTTAAAACATTCATTAAACTTTATAAATTTAATATTTATATAATAATTTCGAGCAATTATTTTATTACAATTAAGTGAGTTTCAATTATTTATTATTATTATTATTACCACCTTTTCTCTTTTTACTTATTACTGTATGAGATATAAATTATGTAAATAGATTATTTTACCTTATAGTGTTATAATTTATCTTATCCTCATTAATTTTGTTTAAATGGTTGCCTATTCCTTCTGAATGAATTACTTTTTAATTTAACATGTGTAATTATTTTAGGTAAAATGATTTTTTATTTCATAATCATTTTTATTTGTTAAAAAATATGTTTTATATTATTTATTTAATATTAAAATATAATGTCTTTCATTTTAATCTTTATTTCAATTAGTTTTGTTTTTAGGCATTTTAAATTATCTTATTTTAAATCTATATTTGTTAATGTGTTGAAATTTATCACTAAGTAATTTTTCAAGTATTAATCTAGCTTTTTTTTTTGGAAGTTGAATAAATCATTTCTGCTGTAATAAACTAACTTAAATTAACTACCTAACCATGAATTCTGATAAAGTGCTTCGTTATAAAAATTATGTTATTTCATTATTAGTTTTTTAATTAATTTTTTTAAATATTACGGCATGTTGATTTTTCATAATAGAGTTCAAGAATATATTTCTTTATTGAAAATTGAAGTTTGTGTTAAATATTTATAGTGGAATTGTTTTTGTATTAAAAAATATCGCCAACGCAATATGTAAATATAATTTCAAATATTGGAAAATGTTTTTAGTAATTACGTGTGGGCTGTTGCTCTCAAAAGTTATCGCCAATCGGATAAAATAAATTAAAAGAAACTCTGAATCAGACTATTATTATCTTGCAAAACCTTTTGCAATAAATCAATAAGTTTCTCTATTAAAACACACCGGGTTGGTCTAGTGGTGAACGCGTCTTCCCAAATCAGCTGATTTGGAAGTCGTGAGTTCCAGCGTTCAAGTCCTAGTAAAGCCAGATATTTTTGAATACTAGATCGTGGATTCCGGTGTTCTTTGGTGGTTGGGTTTCAATTAACCACACATCTCAGGAATAGTCGAACTGAGAATGTACAAGACTACACTTCATTTACACTCATACATATCATCCTCATTCATCCTCTGAAGTATTATCTGAAAGGTAATTACCGAAGGCTAAACAGGAAAAATAAAAAAAAATAAAAAGTTTCCCTATTCAAAGTCGGGTTTACATTATATAGGACTGATATTTGATCGCTTTCAGCCATAAAATAAATCTGTATGAATCGGGGAATATTTTCAAATTCAGGGATTAAACTTCAAATAAAGTTATAAACTTTGTCTTGTATTTTAAAAGAAGGAATGAAATTTTCTTCTTTTTTTCTTTTTTTCTCCAAATGATGTAATTTTAAGTAGGAAATTGTACTACATAAAATTACCTAAGAAATCTTTAGATAAAATATGTATTCTAAAAATAAAGATTTTAATGAATTCAGAAGGATGATGAAGTTGTTCAAGAACTACTATGCTCCCAGCATAGCAAAGTCCAGTAGTCTCATCATTCTTTTTTTGGACGTGGAAATGGTTACATTTTTTTTTTTTAACGTGTTATCTATTTGAATATCTTTTAAATTCAGATAAGCTGATTTGAGATTTAACATACGAGAACTGTAAATAAAATAGTAGCCTCGAAGGAGATTGTTTTAAAAACAACAGTGCATACTCTGCAATGGCTATGAGATGGGCACTCCTTAAATTTTGAAGTAGTGCTTTATTCATGTATGCGCCCAAACTGGCGTCGCGTATGCGGTCATACTCTCGAAGATACCTCCGTACACCATGTACATTTGACGGCCCGACAGCCCATAGTCTTTCCGAACAATTCTTCTAAGTTTGTGCATCACTGAGACGGCATTTTGCTACTTGCCTAATGTGGTTACTAAACAGCAACCTTTCATCAAACTAAACACCTAGGTACTTATGAACCCTCACTCGGCTGATTACACAGCCTTTATATTTAATATGGGGGTTACGACTGCATGATAATTTGTCTGGATCCTAGAGAAGTCTTGGACACAGAAATCTTTAAATTTTGTATGTCCATCAGCCCTCTGCGGTCGACAAAGCCGCCTGCGCTCTACTTTCCAGCTGTGGTCGTGAATTACCACGAACTAAAAGGAGACAGTCATCGGTGAAAGCTTGGGCCGTAACCCCTTCTGGGAATTTCAGTCCCAGAAATCCATCAAAAACCAGGTTCCACAGCAGAGGACCGAGCACGGAACCCTGCGGGCTTCCCCTGGTGACGGACCTTTCCACAACTAGGTGCGCATCTTTTTAAACAGAGCCGAGCGGTTACACAAATAGTCTCTTACTATAGCCTGCAGGGCTGCGGGAACATTGCGGCGTTCCGCAATGTTCCCGCAAGGAAGGAAATGCTGCCTCTATGTCAATAAAAATTGCGAAAACATATTTGAAGTCGGCGCCTTCCACCTCGGCAAGAGCATTTAAGATGCAATCCTCGGTGCCAACACATTTCATGAAGCCATATTGGCTTCGATTTAGAAAACAGTTCATATCAATACTTTCCCAGAGCCGTTTTACAACCAGCCTTTCCAGAAACTTAGCGATAACCGGCAGAGGCTGATGGGTCGATAACTACTGACCTCATCAGAATTCTTTCCAGATTTTAAGAGCACCTTCACCAAAGCCACTTTCAGCAAGCCGGAAAGCATTCCCAGCTTAGGAAGCCGAGAAGCCGAGTCTGCCAAGCGGCTCTCTTATGACAGGCAGCAGATGGTAAAATATATCCGGGTCAAGCTGGTCAATCCCCGGTGTCTTCTTCAGTGCCATTCGAGAAACCACTCGGTCTATATCTCCGGGATCCACAGTCCGCACGTCAGGAATGGTTTATCACCCGCCCTAACGCCGATTTCCGCTTCACCCTCCGGTGCATCTGGAAACAGAGTATCCAGGAACGCCTGGTAAGTCGCCAGAGATGTTAAAGTGTGGTCCGGAGCACCAAACCCACGCCGAACACTGGACAGCACGTTCAATGGTTTCGGAAAAATATACAATGGTTTCGTACTGAACGGAATATGTTCAGGCCGCTGAGTCCTCCGGAAGAGACTTTATATTGTCTTACATGGCATCCGGAAGAACGTCTTCGAGAAAACGTTTATCACATATAACAGAAGAGACCAAGGCATCCTAACGCGACTGAGGACTAGGCACACAAAGCTAAGCCGCGCTTCCCTATTTGGTTCTCCTCAGCACTGTGAGACGTGCAAACTAAAATGGTCCATAAACCACTTACTCATAGATGGCTCAATCTTTGGGATTATTTGTCGTCAATTGAGTATGGATGGGAAGGGTTTGCTCAATCGAAAGAAACGTATCAAAAAGTTATTGCGGTTTCTGTGTGATAGTGGGATGAAGAACTTAATTTAGTGACTTTGCTTACGTGAGATTCCTTTCGGAGAACTGTTAAGCAGTGAGAATAATCTAGTGTCAGGTTCTGGTTTCGATAGTCGTTATCCAATGTTTGGTTTATATTGCCTATATACTTATCAACATTTAGTTTTATTTAAGTCTCTAATGACTCTTATCGTTGATAAAAAAAAAGATTCTGTACTGCTTGTTTTTAAATGCTTTCTGAATGTTTTAAATGCTTAATTTATATGTTTTAAAAATTTTAACACTTTTAATACGCTACAAATAGAAATTATACATTTCTAATCTAAAAGTTACAAACTTATGAAGTAAATATATTGAGACAAAGAGAATGGTAAAGAATATAAAGGAATGGATAATAGCATTAAACTTTTCATTCTCTTTTCTACCTTTTCTTTTTCTTCAGTTAAAATTGAGGAACAGAAAAAAAAATATATATATATACATATATATAAATTACTAATGTTACTTATACGTATATATCTATATATTTATGTATACTTTTACATAATTTTTTCTATGTAAAAATAAAACTCAAAAGCATTATAATATTTTTAATAACACTAATAATTACATAATACAGTCAGAAGTATATATTGTTTTTAATAAATTTATGAATAGTATAGATTTTCTATATGTTATATTATAAATCTGAAATTATATATCAGAGGTGTATGTTAAAACTAGTGCAGAATATCAGAACATGAAATAGGCAATATGGTGAATGCGGGACGATGACAAATTTGTTTCGAGTTAAAGTTTTCTGGGTGATGTATGAAGTGTGTGGTTTTACAATGTCGTACTGTAACTGAAGTTTGAAACGTATAATTACGGTTAGAGCAGCAAATATTACTTTGTTAACTTTTGTATACGACCCATATATAACTGTGAATTCACAGCGGTTTAATTTTTCTGTAACCTACGCAACATATTTGTTTTACGTGGGTGTGCACCAACATTTTATAGCGTACGGAATTTTTATTTTTGTATAAGTAGATTGAATAATTTCTGTGGTTTTTTATTATTATTAAAATACTATTGGGATACTTAAATTAAAATTAGTAATTCTCATACAAATTTTTCTTCCATAGTAAAGATTGAATAACTAAGGAGTTCCTCAAGGTACTTGCTTATGACCAGTTTTATTTTATTACATTTTAACAAAACAATATTTAAAATAAAACCGTTTATAATCTAAAATAAAATAACTAGGTATTTGTGTAAAAATATATATTTCTTTATCGGCAAGAAAATACTTCAATTTGATATTCAATGCAGGGTATATTTTGCAGTAAATAGCGTACTAAGTTATTTTAAGAATGGAGAGGAACTGAACTGCGGTTTTTGAGATGTAGATATAGAAAAGTATGGTGGTAGGATAAGATGAAGAATGAAAAAGTAATGAACGAGATTAAAGAAGAATGACTTTTCCGGTAAGTAAACAGAAAAAAAGAAAATTGGTTAGGACATTGGTTAGAGGAAGTAAATCTTGACAACTGCATTGGAAACGTTAGTAGAAGGAGAAAGGAAGCGAGGAAGAAGAAGGATAAAGTTAATAGATTAGGTAAAGATTGGAAACTACAGGGGAACGAAGGAGAAGACTTGAAACAGAAATAGATGGAGTCAACCGTGACGTAAGGATCCTACCGCCAGACAAAACACAGATGATTATGTTCGTAATTAAGTTCTTTAACACTTAAGTTTTTGTAATAGGTTCGGAAATATCTCGTTTATCCAAAATTATTTTCGTAGAATAATCTGGATTTTATTTTTTTTTTAAATCTTCTACAGAATTTTAAGTAGAATAATTCGTTGGAGATACCAGAAATTCGCATTGTTATGAGAAGATTCAGTTATAAATGGTATATTTATAATATACTTTACTGAATACTTATTATATGCATTTCCTCCTGGAATTTTAAGCATTAAACAATAAAATATTGTTGTATAAAACACTAATTTATACTAAGCTTTCTTACATCTGAGGTTAATCAATGATCAGTATATTACTGTAAATAAAATTAAATAAGTAAAGAAATAATTTTTTTTTTGATTTCCCTCAGTGTCCTTCCAGATTGAAGTTGGATAGGAAATAAAATGTATCATTAAAAAACAGGTTGAAATTTTTTGAAGATGCTTTTAATAATTTTTAAATTATTCTGATACATAATTTTCTAACTGCAGTACAAGATTACATCACAAATCTAAGATTTTAACATCTGTTTTTAATGGTATTTCGACTGAATTTTACTGGACTTTTAAATGTAAATAATTCGTGACTCTATATTATTGCAAAGAATTATTATCACAAGAGCTTCTTATTAAACTAGGGCTTCAATTTTTCCGAATTTAATTCAGAAAAAAATAGAAATTCAGAAAATTATTTTTTTTAATGTATTTATTTCTTTAAGACAATATGGATGAAAAATTAGCACTATAAAGAGGGAAATAAACTTTAAAGTACCGAGTCTCTGGAGTAAGGATGGAAGTATTAATTTAAACTTTTAATAAATAGTTTTCAAGGTCTGATATGGCTAAAATGATCATGAACTACCTTTAAAAAAAAAATCGATTTTTTTTTTGTAGGATATGAAATTTTGAGCGTATGAAAAATGCCATGCCTGATGGGGGATTCAAACCCGGAACCTCGAGATGAAAGATCGAGACCACTCAAATTCAGTCTTTATGGAACTCATAAATAATTCTGTAGGGAACTGTGAAAAGCCCTGAAATCTCCCATAAAGCATAACGTTTGTAGTAATGCAGGAGAATGTTAACAATTATATGGAAAACTAAAGGACATAAGGTGAGGTGACTTTGTTGAGAGTATTACTGTAAAATTTGTTAGGAAATTACACGATAAACTGAACTTAAATATTCATTGTAGATATATTTGATAAACTGAATCCATCTTTGCTAACATTAGATTTATGGCAAATCATCTTTAATTTCTATATTTATAATAATATATTTAATTTTTAAACTATTGAGACAGCTCAAAATATACAGAATCTACTTTCGGAAATATGATCTCTGAAAAGTTTCTATAAAACCTTTAAGCACAAAAATATGTTAATTTTTAAATAACTTTTTTGTTGACTTTATTGAACCATTATAGAACAAACGAAAAGTAATATAATATTTCGAGAAAATATATTAAATATTTAAATACAATATGGTATGTTATTTGCAAAGTTATTTTTATTTAACACACATTTTTTTTTCTGGGGTTAGATAGGAAAATTTGGCATAATTTTACTGTCGTATGATCTACCTGAGGCATTTTTTCTTATCGTACGCATATATCCTAAGCACTATTACTATATTTCATTCTTGACCCAATGAAATATGGAAAACTGCGTGAAAAATACCATGATTGATCGGAATTCGAACTTAATATAGTATTGATGACAGCCAATTTTTGTAAACTGATAGCGATCAGTTTACAAAAATCGGGAAATTGAATATAAAAAATCGCTGTAGAATGGCCTAATTTGTGATAAGAACTGCACGTCGTTTTTCCATCATTTAATACAACTAACGTAACAAAAGTGTGATCCTATAACACCAAGCGATAAGATGTTTTCAGATCATAAAACATTCGTATTATGAAATTCATTCTATTTATTGGGCTTTGAATTTCCTCTAAGGATTCCAAACAGAATGAAGAGGTTTTAAGGTGTATTAGAACAAAAGGATTCATGACAGATTATTTAAAGTAAAAAAGAAAAGATTGGTGAGCTGTAATTAATTTAGTCTTAAGTGAAATTGGTCCTGAAAGAAAATTCAGACGGTAAAAATATTATAGGAAAACAAATATTAAAAAATTTATCAAGCAATTGATTTATGAATGCTAGGTTTAAAGGATAAGCATAACTCTTGTAATGCAAAGAAAGTTGTATGGCAATTTAAAGTCCTGTTGATGAATAAATTAATTCTACGTGGTAGTTATAATAGCAGTCCTTTGCTTTGTAAAGCAATAATATCTGGTATAAATAAACGTTTTTGATGTATTATTATGTTTAGAAAAACAATCAATACACAACACACTTTACTATTCTCTTTACTGATGAAAAATAAATCCCATAAAAATAAATTGTGTTAAAGACCAAAATAATAATAATAATAGTAGGAACAATAACAATAATAATAAGCATAAAAATATATTATATGGGCGCTAGAATGATGTTTAAATTAACTGCTTGCTTGTAGCAAGTTGGTCATGCATCGGAAGCGAGGAACCTAATTATTAAGTTAGCCAAAACCCAAACCCTTACTTCACTCTAAAACTACCCCTTCTATAAACCCTCCCTAAACCACAATTTCTTCCTTCGCTCTGAACCCTTTTATCCAACCAACCCTTTTCATATTACGTACATTTGCAAAGATATTTCTTTTTCATAATCACATTATATACTAATTTAATTTTAAGAATTTGATAATATGAAATGAAAAAATTTAATAATTTCAATTTTAATAAAATGTATATGTACAGACAGACATGTACACATATACACACATCATTATAGAAAAAGCACAGAAAGAGAGAGAAAAATTGATTTAATTTTATTTATTTCTATTCATTGTATACAGAAAATACAAGCAAATAATAAAAAAAATTTAAATACAGTATTAAAAAAAAATTAATTATTCTTATATATAAGAGAGCGTAAGGAAACAGAACAGTCTTAATGAAAATAAAAAAAAAATAAATAAATAAATCAGAACATAACTAAAATACATTATTATATAAATATAAAAGAAAAAACTCAATTTAATTTGCCCAAAGATAATCAGCGTAATTTCCTTTTAAATATTGTAATTGTAGTCAATGTACGCGTATGATGCTTTCAGGAAAAGAATTATAGAATCGCGTAGCTGAAATTGTATGTGTGAAGGATAATTTATGGCGCAATTCGGTAAATCGGAATAACGGTTATATTAATAACTGGTTAATTTTAATTCTGCATTCAGTCGTTGAAATTAACAAAGTTTTAACACAAGCAGAAGGTATATTGGCAGATCTGTAGCAAGTTGCTCTACTTGAAATTTTAAGCCTTTGATCTGCTTTTTCGATTATAGTTCTAAAATTCAAAAGGCGATTTATTTTTAAAAACGGCACAGGTTATTTGATTTCAACAGATTTTAGATAAGTTTACTAAATTTTTATTAAGGTTATTTTTTTTTCTAAGATTATTTAGAAGATTTATTTAATTTATTATTTAGAAAATTTTATTTCTAATTTTTTCTTAAGATTATTATTTTTTTTTTTTGAAAAAATAATTGTATTAATACTTGGATTTTTAATTTTGTTTTCAAATATTATAAAAATACCAGATATATTTATCAGTTAGTCTGTTAAGTTATATTTAAAATTCCTTTGAAGTAAAGGTATAATAATTTTATCAAACATGGCCTGTTGGTATTATTATATAATTAATAATTAAGAAACTGTTACCAAAAAAATGAACACTTACCAACAAATTGTTGGAAGGGGTTTTTTTAATTGCTGAGTAAAGGTATAATCTGACTTTATCAGTTATCCTGTTGTTATATTTAAATATTTCTTAGAAGTAAAGGTTTAATTTGAATATCAAATATCAGTTAACTGATTTATGGTCAGACAGGATGCAAATTTACAACATGACGTCAACATTTTAACTCCTCCTACACATCAATCCTGAATCTATTATTGTACCGATGGACAGTATAATTACGACCTTTGTCTTGTGGAAAATGATCGCTCGCTAGCTTCGATGAAGTAATCAATAGTAATAGCTAGCTGTTTTGATAATATTATCAGAAATTTTGTAATGATGAAGTTGTGTTTATCTGCATTCAGTCTATTCTCATACGAGAATAGAATGAGTAATTATCATAAACTACTGTTTCCTATTTAAATAAATTATCTGTTTAATGAATTACCTCTTATAATGTTAAAATATAAAACTTAGTTTGCGTAATCTAAATATATTTGTTTTATACAATTATATCTTTTCTTCTTAGTACAGAAGATATAAAATTTCACAATTTTCTTCTAAAATTCTAAAATTAAAAATTTTAATTTAGAAGAGTTTTTCCGTTTCAAATTTTTATTTACAATCGGTTACATTTCTTTTTTTTTTTTGGAGCCATAAGTAAATTATATCAGTAACTTGACATTAAAAAGGAATCCCCATTGATATTTCTAAAAAAATTACATATTATTGCTGTATAGAACTTCTGAGGGTTAAACGTAGAACATTCTTAAAGTACTTTAGGAGAATTGTACTTTAAAAAGTATAATAGAAAACAAATATTAACAAGAATCACAAAAATGGCAGATTTATAAAACAGAAAAGAAAAAATAAACCAAAAAAGAAAAAGTTAAAAACGAATGTGAAAACAGAAATAGAGAAAAAGGGAATGAAAAATAAATAATTTAATGTAATTCTCAGCGGTTGTAATTACACCGTAGATTAGCAAAGGTGCAGAAATTGTAGCCGCTTAAGTCTTCTAACATCGTCACCGACATCCAGAAGGTTTACGTCCAATTGGTTAACTTGGTGATTTAGCTGAAGTTCATATTTCAAACGGAAACGCTGTATTTCTTTTTTGACGTACCCAAGTATTCGTGAATTTCACTGTGTTTAGCAAACCATGGAGTTCCAACTATACATTTCGCTAATTTGGTATGAAGTAGCTTATTAGATAAAAGATAACTTGGGCCTTCTGGATAGCAACCAGTACATTTCCTTGAACTTCACGTTAAGTTAAATGTGTAAAATAATTTTATGTTGATGCATGATTAATTACAATATATTCTCTTGTGTAAACGGTAAAACTCCCTATAGTTAAATTAATAAATAGAATTAACTTATATTAATTAATTCTATTATATAATTACAATAGGTTTACCTATTGTAATGGGTAGCATGATTCCACTTCGCGTTTCGGAACCACTCCTTTGTCAAAACTTATTGTACTGGTATTTTTAAATATTTGTTAATCTTTATATACTTTTTAGTCAACGCTCCTCTTTGTGAAGGCCGTAGTCAAGGCTAGATAAGGCATAACGTCAAATATAGGGAGGGTCGTTGACCAAACACTATATAAAGATTAATAAATATTTAAAAATACCAGCACAATAAGTTTTGACAACGGAGTGGTTCCGAAACGCGTCAACAAGTTATAAAAAGTGAAGCTAAGAAAGGTAGGCAATACTAAACATAGTAAACACGTTTTCTTTGTTAAGAAAATTTCAACATATCTTCGCTTTTTACATCCCCCAGACCCCAAAATCACTGTCAGCTCAAATGTTTATTTATATGTTTAAATATATATTTCACTTTATTGTAGACACGATAACTTCTGAAATTATGTGCCAGTCACTTTCAAATTGTTTCTTAAAAGTAACTGGTACCAAAATCTTGGCAGAGTTCGTCAAAGGCCAAAATTGTACCGTTGGGATTGAAAAGGGGGTCTTTTTCGAAAAAAAACAAAATATCGCTATAACTTTCTTATTAAGTAAAATATCGAATTCGTTTAAAGTTATTAGTATTCTATGGATACTTAACCTCAAAAGTTAAGTAAATTTTTTTTATATCAACTATTGGCCCAGGGGGTGGAAAAAGTGGGATTTCGAAGACAAAAAAATCATACCTCCCTTAATAGGAACAGTATCGAATCGGTTTAGACTGGTCGTTAGTTATCTAAACGTTACCTAAAATTTTTGTCTGAAACAATTTTTGATATGACTATTCCTTACGGCAAGGGATGACCAAAATATTGTCTGATTTTTAAGAAGATGGGGCTTATCATATGCTAAACATGTTAAACTTTTTTTTACATGCACTCGTTGTGGTATTGAGTAAATTTGAATTTTTTCTTAACTTAAAGGTGAAATCTTTTTTATCCTCTACTTAGCACTGGTGAAATCTACCTCCGCCATCCGGCGTGCCGAAAGGGATTTGTTTTTAATTAAAACAAGTATAACAATTTGGCAAGAAAGATTTTTTTTAAAAATTTAAATCTAATATAAAGACAGTACGTCCTAATTTTTTTTAGAATCCACATTAAGTTATTGATTACCGTACATTTAAAATAGGCTTCCTTTTATTCATTCACACACTTTTTTATTTTATTTTTTTGTGTACCTATTTAAGTAACTATATTCTTTAACAAATTTCTTTATACGTATGGATTTTTAAGTATGTTATACCTAAAGAGAAAAATTGAAATATATAAATACTTATTGAAGATGTACGTTTTAAAACTGTATCACCTTTGAAAGCTAACTGTAAGTAGCAAAATGTAAAAGAGATATTTTAGTTAAAATTAGCCATATATAAAGATAATATAACAAATAGAAAAATTATTAAAATTCATCTTTTATATTTTTCATCTTATCGTTCAGAGTAGGCTATTTTAATCAAGAACTAAAAATATTGCCATACAAAAAGTGTTATTGTAAAATAAACGACACCCTCTTGATTTAGAACAAACGGTTTATTCATTTATCGAATTTCCTAAATAAATTTATTCTTAAATATTTCATAAAATAAAAATAATTTTAAAAAATTATTAAATTGTATATAACAACATTTTGTTATTGTTAAGATAATAATTGCTATTATATTTTCTGCTAAAATCCCTATAGTATCTATGTTCAGTACTGTTTACCATTTGTAGCTTCATTTTTTTATCACTTGTTGACGGGTTTCGGAACCACTCCTTTGTCAAAACTTATTGTACTGGTATTTTTAAATATCTGTTAATCTTTATATAGTGTTTAGTCAACGCTCCTCTTTGTGATGGCCGTAGTCAAGACCAGATAAGGCATGACGTCAAATATAGGGAGGGGCGTTGACTAAACACTATATAAAGATTAATAGATATTTAAATATAAAAGTACAATAAGTTTTGACAATGGAGCGGTTCCGAAACGCGTCAGCAAGTTATACAAAGTGAAGCTAAGAAAGATAGGCAATACTAAACATAGTAACAATATTTTTTCGTTAAAGAATATTTGTAGTAGTGGTTAAACAAATTTATTTTACGCTAAAATGAATTCATTGAGTAGACTTACATCCTTATTGACTTACCGAAAGTCTGAAGTAATAAATGTTTTCCCCTGATATCTCGAAAATAATTTGTCAATTTTTATGTTTAAATACCAACAAACAAAACTACTTGTATGTTCGCTAATTTTAATTGTGAGAATTTTTAGTTATCCCTTATATAATATGATTTAATCAGAATTTTAAATTATATGAATCGAATATTAAAACTATTTTTATTGGCAAAACATCAAATATATTAACATAAATAAAACTTGCAGGGAATAGTTATGTTATTTTCTAAAACAAAATGTTAATATATCAATTTTTTCTTTTAATGATGCTGGAAACATCAGCCGTATATTTTTCGTAATATTTTCCTTAACTTCTTGAAATCGACTATGTTAATTTGTATAAATTTTATTAAGATAAATACAGTTAAACCGTAATTGATTGCTTAACAAATACAGCAATAAAATAATAATTTTAATTGTTTCAGTGATTTGTGAATCTTAAGCAAATATTAAAACACACTTACAGATACTCATTAAGATTAATTATGAAGATTATTATTACTTAAAAAATAAATTATCATGTATATATTGTTTTAATATATACTTTTCTTTTTTCTTTCCTAATCACTTTTATTTACTATTCTCTGATTCGTCAGAACGTATTAAAATATAATTATTATATTGAAGATATGTTTTAAAAATAAAAATAGGAAGAGGTATTTTAAATGCAATATTTATACTCGTATTTTAATGCGTTCTGAAGACTCAAATATCTTTCCGAAAGAGCTTAACATATAATACACTAAACAGTTAGTAAATTATAATTAACTTTTTTAATAATTATATTCTGCTGTTATGATTTAATTTGCTACACTAATTGTTAATATTTAAGTAATTTTGTTACATATATATTAAAATATAGATTGTATTAAGGTACAATTAAATGAATTTTACACAAAATGTATAACCATGCATATATTTTTGTTATAATTATATGGTGGTTGTGTATATAACATTCTTTTTCATATTCCTATCTTTTAGGACACTAAAAGTCAAACATTTTAATTCTATAAGTAGGTCATCTTTTAAGGGAATATTATTTTATAGTCTTTGTACTATCAGAAAGTTATTATTTGAATCTCTATCTTTAGATATGAAATTAGTTAATATTTAATGAAAATTTATAAATAGAATTTAAAAGAAACCCGATTTTAAAAGTCTAATCTTATAATTTAAACAGAAATCAAATATACTTTTATAGATCATAAAATTTCTACTGTTGGAATTCAAAGACAATTTAAAAATAACTAATAAAAACTTACTAATCCCTTTTTAAATATCATTTTGCTCGTATAGAAAGATAATCATTAAAGTAATATAAAATTGAGAAATCTGCGACTTGATAAAAATATAGAAAGGAAATTCTGAGAAAGAACGTAAAGAAACTACTGACGAGAGAACTTTGTAACGCAAGAATTTGTTTTTAATCTTTTTACCCTATGTTTTCGACCTATTTATTATACTCTTGTGTATATATATATATATATATATATATATATATATATTTAGCGAAAAATTGCTTTGAATAGCAAAATTATATCAGGGTATAAATCATTAAGGTAAAAGCAAATGGTACCAAGAGATGATTACAAGACGTAAATATCCTCAAATCATATATGAAAACAATGAAATTTGTCGTTTAAATAATATTAAACCCGAATTGTATTGAAAAGAGTACAATTGAAAACAAAATTCTCTGTAATTTGACGAAATTTAAAAAAATAATCACATTAAAATCTGTCAATTTGCTGACGTAAAACGCTCAAGGCATATTCTTCAGCAAATTGATCCATACGAAAAAAAAATTAAATATATTTTCTCTTTTTGGAACCAATTGAATCGTGCTATGATACGTATATCTCTTATTAGACTAGTTTCAATAAAAATTCTAGTAACACTTTCCTAAACGAACATTACTATTCTGTTCTTTCAATTATTAATTTATTTCTAACAAAGTTATTGTCTCTAACTTTTGCTTACGAAAGTTAATATAATCTATCTCGTGTTTTGGCGGTTTTATTGACAGTATATTTTTCCAAATATTAAAAGTTAGTTTTTCCGCCATTTTGATGGCTTACACTTGATTTACAAAATTTATATTTAAATATTTTATGCATCTTCATAAACCATACATTAGTTATTTAGATCATCTTAATAGCTTATACCATTATTGCAAAATGATTATTACAAAATTTTAAATTTTTAGAAAACCCGATGGCCGATCGCGGCCATTAGTATATTTTTTTAACCTTCTAACCATGTTTGATCTGAAGTCAAAATCAAAATCTAAAACAAAATGTGTTCACACACATTTATAAATCATTATTGATTATTCATTCAATATCCAACTACTCGTTTATTCAAAATCATAGGTTATCAAATATTAGTCTTTGTGAAACAACAGTTATCTAAAATAAATAAGTAAATAGAAATTCGGATCGCTAAGTACTTTAAGTACAAGTCTGCATTTAAACGCTTCTGATTAATATTTCAAATCTAGCTGACTACTATTGCAACCGATTTCTGTTACATTCTATTCTACATTAACGAAAAAATTTGAAAACGATCTATGAGTCTAGTACTAGAAATATTACTTTGAATATGGTACCCTTAAAAGTAAATAAAACAGTTGGCCTTGTACACCCTATCATATTATTAAGGAATACCTTTTTATTTACAGAAAAATAAATAAATATTATGTTTTATAAACGATACCTATATTAAATATCTTTCTTCCTTAATTATTGTAATCGCGAAAAATTTCGTTTTTCAGATTTCAACGGAAATATTCATTTTGACCATCCCTGAATCTATTTTGACTAGTTTCGACGTGACTTCTGTATCTCGTATAACTAAAAGATGACTAGCCGTAGGATCTTGAAATTTTGAATTTAAGATTGTTGTAACATCTAGTTGTGTACCTCCTTTTTTGATTGCAATTGACTGGATCAAAAATGTCCAAAAAAGCCTAAATTAAAAAAAAAAAATTAATTTTAAGGGCAGTAGTAAGCCCTCATTGAGAGGTTTTCAACGATATAAGTTATACTTATGCTCACTGGGTCCAGAGTTATAGCTCAGTAGCATTTTAATTAATGAAATATTTGGATCTTTCAATATTTGGAAGGTAAATCGGTTTGAATGCGACTTCATTCCTTTTTTTTATTTTAACTTCTTTTTGATAATTTAAATATATTGATTTATAATAGTTATTAACCTCTGATTGTAAACACACTATTACAAAAAAAAAGATGTAATAAAAAATATATGTAACTTAATAAGCGTACAAGGAAGTCATGTGGTGTTCACATCAGATTTTTTACGACGGGAAATAAATTGAACAAAAAAGAGAAATAATTAAATTTTGAGTAAGTTAACTTTAAAGTTAATTTCTTTGGTTTTTAATTTAAGAAAAAAATATTCTAGACTGATTTTTTAAAATAAAATTACATTGATTGTTTTCTGATAAAACTACAAAAATTCAAAACTATTTTTTTTTCTTTTTTTTAAGCCTCCGGGACTACTGTTAGGTATTGTTTCAAAGGAGGAGATTAAATAACAATTTTTTATCTCGCGAAAATGCTATGCCAGAGAGGGATTCGAATACAGGACCTCAGGAGACACTATCACTCGCCCCAAGGAGGTTGGCATCCTAAGATGAATTAACGTTAGATGAGGTACGAATTTCTAATTTTTTATTATTGTTTTGTTAAAAAACATCTTCTGAAGCGCATACGTATGTATTAGCCATATATTTTAAAAGAGTATAAAGTTGCTTTATTTAATATTAAAAATATTTAAAAAGTTTTTATTTATTCCTGTTCAATTAAAAAGATAAAAACATGTTTTTAAACCTTGATAATGGTTTAATTTATACAAACAAATGTGGATGGATGGTTGAAAGAGTGACAGGTTAAATATATTTATAGAACTTTATTTTTTTGGGGAGGGGGTGTGTTTTTCACATCAACTTTCGGTAAGATTTAAAAATTATTTCAATTCTGAGAATAGCTTGTTCAGAGAAAAACAATTTAAACTAGTAAATAATTGAAATCAAAATCAAAATTACTAAAATTTTAGAAAATTTCAATTTTTAGTGGAGTGTTGCTTTGAGAATATTTTTTTCATACTGTTTTCTTTTGTATAATTTTTACTTTCCTGGCATCATGGCTTTAGAACTATGCTGCAAGAAGAAAAGTATGGTAATCAGTCAAAAAATGAGGTATAGATTTTTGCATTTGTCCACGTTTCATGACTTAGGGACCTCAAAAATATTCATACGTAGATATGTATACACTCGTATGTAAGTGGACTGGCGTATTTGAAGTTTAATAACTATTCAATGGATGAACTGATTTTGATGATATTTTGTATAGAAATTCGCGTATACAGGGCAATTGTTGGTAAAATTTTGGGTTCAATTTTCTCAATATTTTGCAAACATAACCCCACTTTATATTAAGCTCAGTACATGTGTAGGTGCTTATCGTACCACATCTTTTTAATTTTCCCAAAATTCCCCCTTCCCCAAAAATTTCAAAAAGTTAACTGTTTACTTATCTTTTAATCGATTTTCTATAATGGTTTCCTAGGCATAGTAGTAGTGCAAGCGACCAAACGTTTAAAAATACCGATTTTTTTTTAATTTCTCAAAACCTTTTTGGGTTTTTTTAAACTTTTAATAGTATTAAAACATTTTAAGTAAGATATTTAAACTTTTAATGGTATTAAAAGTTTAAATAATAAACGTTTACTAATAAAATTAATATTACAATAAAATTTCAACGTAATTTACCCCTTCCACCTGCCAAAAGGAATCTTAGGTAACTTTTTATTGGTTGTACATTTTTTAGTGAGAATTTTTTTAATTTTTCCTTTCAACATAGTAAACTTGGAAAATTCAAAAAGATATCTTTTAAGGTGATTTTTTAGTTGGAGAGTAGAAAAAAATTACCGATTATTTTATTTTTTAAAACGTTTTTTGATTTATTTAAACATAATGAAAATTTTACAGTAAAATTTCTTCATAAATAATCTACTCTTCAAAAAAAAAAATAAATCACAGGTAACTTTTTTTATATCCATTATTTTCCTACTACATAAGAATAAATAACCAATGCCAAAAAAGTATTACAACTTTGTTATGAGCTTTTATTTATTCCTGGTCTCTTTTATTTTATGTTTTACGGATGTATCCACCGAATCATTACTGAGTAAGTGAGGATTTGGAGACCCAGTAAATTCTGGAGGACTAACACGTGAGCATCTACCGATAAATGGTCCTATGATAACACAGTAAGCCAGATGGCTAAAGTAACTATTAGGTAAAGTTGGGCCTTCTACTCTCGATTAAAGTGCGCATATAAATTATAACAGATAATATAATTTCTTCTAAAAATAAATTGCATTACGTATTTGAATACTAGATCGTGGATACCGGTATTCTTTGGTGGTTGGGTTTCAATTAACCACACGTCTCAGGATTAGTCGACCTGGGTTTATTCAAGATTACAAATTTACCGGCACAGTTACGTTTCACTGGTAAATCGATAATTACTTTAATTGTTGATGCGACTATAAATAAAAGCATTAAAAAAAATTTCATTACATAAACGATTATTTTATAAGCTGAAAAATATTTAGTTATTTAAATATCATTTATGAAATTTGTATTTTATTTGAGAAGTAGATGAAAATTTCATATATATATTTAGCATGTACACGTTGTTGATATAAAACCAAATGTATCTATTTCTCTTAAATATCTCTCCTAAAATTTGCATTTATTCACTTAAAGACTTAAGATTGTTTATGAAATAATTAACTTTATTATTTTTTCTTCTTACTAATCAATTTTCTGGAAATTGTCAAGTTTATTGAAATACCTTTCAATGAAACTTTGAAATTGGTTGTTTGATATTCTGAATTCATCCACTACATTTGTGTACAAATTTATGGTGGCTAGAAGTCATACTATTTTAGCTAATTAACAGGGCTTTTTTCCTAAATTCATTATTACTAAATATATTTTTACATCCAATCATCTTCAACACGCGAAAATGTATTTTGAGATTAACCATATGAAATTTATCAATATCTGTTGAAATTAAATTTCTAATATTAAATAAAAGACTATTGACATATGTGTCTTTTATTTTAAAAATATGTTTATTTTTTATACAACTAATTCATCAAACAAGTTCGTTGCTTATGCTGTGGGAATATGAATTGGAAATTTTGTAGCGAATGAAAAATGCCTTGACTAACTGGGATTTGAACCGGATACCTCGAGATGAAAGAATGAGAACTTAACACTCAATCACGAAGATCTGAAGAGATAATATATCTTCATAATTAATGTTTTAAATTTTATTTGCGATTTATTTTTCACAATAATTAATATATTTAATGAACTACACACAAAGTTAGGCGTAACAGTTTCATTTGGCAAATAACCTAGAACTAAACGTAGTTCGATTTTGTAATGAAACAAACAGTATGACTGATAGACACAAAATATATATTTTAATTTGAAGTCTATTGGAACATATCATGCGTATTACGTTTAGCAGTCAAAGAAAAAAATGTTGGGCCTATTTAACTAAGAACGAAAATTAGACCATAAACAACATTACGTTAAACGATCAAAAAAGGTTCTATACTATTCAAAGTCTCTATTGTGTTGTACTTTTTTTCAAGTCATGCTAAAATATAATGGAAACTGAAGAAAACTAGTGGTGCTATAGATACTATGCCAGAATGTAAAGGTTATGGTAGGGGTGCAGTTCAATAGATTAAACAAAATGATAACGCTTTGCTTGCGAAGGTACATACAGAAATAAACTAGCCTATCCTATACTAACAATGGATAAAAGCAAAACCGGAAAAGGAAGCAGTGGCAAAAGAAAGTGCGTTAAGGTATATATATATATATATATATATATATGTGTGTGTATATAGAACACACACATGTATGTAGTTATATATACTGTATATATATATATATATATATCTGAAAAGAACTGAAAAACTCAGATAAATAGAAAGCGAAGTAGCTAGGTGTATAATCGGTAATCGATGCTCTAAGAAAAACGTTTCTTGTTTGTAACCTGCAATCATTCTTTTTTTTATTCTGCTTTCTTTATTTATTTAAGTCCCCCAGTGCAATAAAAAAATAAAGCAGATAAACAAAACTACTTTCGTTTAAATTGCTACATTGAATTAGATTTTCAGCCTTTTCATTCAGAACTTTTGTGTTGTTTTTCATTCGTTTCTGTTCATATTCTATTCTGAATACAGTTTAATAGATTTCATAAATACATAATTGAAGTAATTAACATTTATTTTATAAATCTTAGAAAATTGGAAAAGCTTATATTTGGGTTTTGAAATTATAGAAATTAGAGAATTCAAATTATTATTTTAATATTAAAGTTAACATTTGTTGAGAATGTTAACTTTTGTCGTTAAATATATGTTGCTATCAATAATACGTCGTGTAACAGTATGGTATGTATTTTTTTCTTCTCCCCCGGGCTGGATCTTGCAGTTAAGTATTACACAGCCCAGGGGAGTGTCCTTTACTCTAACGGGCCTCCACGTTTCGGCCCGCCGGTCGGATCTCACTTTGCGCCCGTCTCAAATCCCCAGAGTAAGATCCATTAGGCCCGGCTAAGCCGTCCCTGGGTCCCCACTCCGGGAGCCAAGACTCGGTCTTTATGCCAATACCTCCAACGGGGGCACCCTGGGTGGGGCATCCCCGCCGGGACTCGGTCTTTTTCGCTTGGGGGTGTGAGAGTCCCCGTGCCTCATCGCTACCGCCCACTCGTGCAAGAACATGCGAACGACAGCTCCGCAGAGGGCTGTCCCTCATCCCCGAGCCCCCTGATTCTTCTCCTGAAGAACCCTCGCCATGAATCCTGCAATGGTATCTTAACTCTTGAGGCTCCGCAATATGGTGGCGATGATGTTCTCCACGCTGAGCGGTCCGGTAATCGCCGAGCAAGCTAGGCGGTATTCATCCCAGTGCGGGCTCGAGAACACCACTTGTAAGTACTAGTAATATTCATCTAAAAAATTCTAACTCCAGTTTTTATGTTTCTTTTCATTTTATATATATTTACTCAAACCATTAAAAAAATATTGGTTTAAAAATTCTATTTATTTTAAAAATGTGTTGGCATATATTTTTTAAGCTTTATTTCGCTAGATGTTACATACCTACATTGTCTTGAAATGTGATTTAGATTTCTTATTAGGATGTACGGCAATTGATCTGAAAGTTTACTTGTAAACGTGTTATCAAGAAAAGTAGTAGTTATGTAAAATAGGAGAAAATTTAGTTGTATAGAACTCGGATAGATGGAAGTATGGTTGAAAATTTGGGCACGACACATTGCTGTTGTCCATTTGAATACAGTGTACATTCATCCATGTTGTAGATATTGTATAAATGGCGGGTAAATGATCATCTGGATTGAACACTGGTATTAAAACAGACGATTCACTTAAAACACAGTCAGGAAAAACGAGTATTATTCAGGGTACTCCATTTAAGTTATGTAATGAAAATCTCTAAAATCCAAACTACCACGCTAATTTGCTTTGTCTGCGGATAGAAGATTTGAAGAAAAGTTTTTGTCTTAAATTACCATTGGAAGAACTTGTATGACTAGAGAACAATTTTGCGATTTTTCATAATCGGATATGAAGGAATGGGAGGGATTATCTGTAGGTACCCAGTTGAACTGAAGATGTTGTACAATCCTTCATCTCTGTCGATATAAGGTTGAAGGAAAGTTAAGTTTTTTCATGTTTCTGGAATTTAATTGGGTGATTTTACTAATTTTAGTGCTAACCAAAAATTATTACAATTAATGTATCCCGTTAGTTTTTTTTTATGAAAAATATGCCATTTATTTTTAGGAATTCATGTGTATCGTAAATTTAATCAATAGTCTTGTAAAATAAATATTTTTGTATTATTTTTCTTTGGATAAATCTACTTAATTTTTATTTACTTAAGCATAGATCAGTGATAATATAATTATATTAATGAAATTTTAAAATAACTATTTTTTATGGTTTATTTCATAAAAATTAATATATCTTGTTAAATAATTTGAATGATTTTTCTTTTTTTTTTTTTTTGTCTTCAGTCATTTGACTGGTTTGATGCAGCTCTCCAAGATTCCCTATCTAGTGCTAGTCGTTTCATTTCAGTATACCCTCTACATCCTACATCCCTAACAATTTGTTTTACATATTCCAAACGTGGCCTGCCTACACAATTTTTCCCTTCTACCTGTCCTTCCAATATTAAAACGACTATTCCAGGATGCCTTAGTATGTGGCCATAAGTCGTCTCTTCTTTTAACTATATTTTTCCAAATGCTTCTTTCTTCATCTATTTGCCGCAATACCTCCTCATTTGTCACTTTATCCACCCATCTGATTTTTAACATTCTCCTATAGCACCACATTTCGAAAGCTTCTAACCTTTTCTTCTCAGATACTCCAATTGTCCAAGTTTCACTTCCATATAAAGCGACACTCCAAACATACACTTTCAAAAATCTTTTCCTGACATTTAAATTAATTTTTGATGTAAACAACTTATATTTCTTACTGAAGGCTCGTTTAGCTTGTGCTATTCGGCATTTTATATCGCTCCTGCTTCGTCCATCTTTAGTAATTCTACTTCCCAAATAACAAAATTCTTCTACCTCCATAATATTTTCTCCTCCTATTTTCACATTCAGTGGTCCATCTTTGTTATTTCTACTACATTTCATTACTTTTGTTTTGTTCTTGTTTATTTTCATGCGATAGTTCTTGCGTAGGACTTCATCTATGCCGTTCATTGTTTCTTCTAAATCCTTTTTATTCTCGGCTAGAATTACTATATCATCAGCAAATCGTAGCATCTTTATCTTTTCACCTTGTACTGTTACACCGAATCTAAATTGTTCTTTAACATCATTAACTGCTAGTTCCATGTAAAGATTAAAAAGTAACGGAGATAGAGAACATCCTTGTCGGACTCCCTTTCTTATTATGGCTTCTTTCTTATGTTCTTCAATTGCTACTGTTGCTGTTTGGTTCCTGTACATGTTAGCAATTGTTCTTCTATCTCTGTATTTGAACCCTAATTTTTTTTAAATGCTGAACATTTTATTCCAGTCTACGTTATCGAATGCCTTTTCTAGGTCTATAAACGCCAAGTATGTTGGTTTGTTTTTCTTTAATCTTCCTTCTACTATTAATCTGAGGCCTAAAATTGCTTCCCTTGTCCCTATACTTTTCCTGAAACCAAATTGGTCTTCTCCTAACACTTCCTCCACTCTCCTCTCAATTCTTCTGTATAGAATTCTAGTTAAGATTTTTGATGCATGACTAGTTAAACTAATTGTTCTGTATTCTTCACATTTATCTGCCCCTGATTTCTTTGGTATCATTACCATAACACTTTTTTTGAAGTCTGACGGAAATTCCCCTTTTTCATAAATATTACACACCAGTTTGTATAATCTATCAATCGCCTCCTCCCCTGCACTGCGCAGTAATTCTACAGGTATTCCATCTATTCCAGGAGCCTTTCTGCCATTTAAATCTTTTAATGCTCTCTTAAATTCAGATTTCAGTATTGTTTCTCCCATTTCATCCTCCTCAACTTCCTCTTCTTCCTCTATAAAACCATTTTCTAATTCATTTCCTCCGTATAACTCTTCAATATATTCCACCCATCTATCGACTTTACCTTTCGTATTATATATAGGTGTACCATCTTTGTTTAACACATTATTAGATTTTAATTTATGTACCCCAAAATTTTCCTTAACTTTCCTGTATGCTCCGTCTATTTTACCAATGTTCATTTCTCTTTCCACTTCTGAACACTTTTCTTTAATCCACTCTTCTTTCGCCAGTTTGCACTTCCTGTTTATAGCATTTCTTAATTGCCGATAGTTCCTTTTACTTTCTTCATCACTAGCATTCTTATATTTTCTACGTTCATCCATCAGCTGCAATATATCGTCTGAAACCCAAGGTTTTCTACCGGTTCTCTTTATTCCGCCTAAGTTTGCTTCTGCTGATTTAAGAATTTCCTTTTTAACATTCTCCCATTCTTCTTCTACATTTTCTATCTTATCTTTTTTACTCAGACCTCTTGCGATGTCCTCCTCAAAAATCTTCTTTACCTCCTCTTCCTCAAGCTTCTCTAAATTCCACCAATTCATCTGACACCTTTTCTTCAGGTTTTTAAACCCCAATCTACATTTCATTATCACCAAATTATGGTCGCTATCAATGTCTGCTCCAGGGTAAGTTTTGCAGTCCACGAGTTGATTTCTAAATCTTTGCTTAACCATGATATAATCTATCTGATACCTTGCAGTATCGCCTGGCTTTTTCCAAGTGTATATCCTTCTATTATGATTTTTAAATTGGGTGTTGGCAATTACTAAATTATACTTCGTGCAAAACTCTATAAGTCGGTCCCCTCTTTCATTCCTTTTGCCCAGCCCGTATTCACCCACTATATTTCCTTCCTTGCCTTTTCCAATGCTTGCATTCCAATCTCCAACTATTATTAAATTTTCATCTCCTTTTACGTGTTTAATTGCTTCATCAATCTCTTCGTATACACATTCTACCTCATCATCATCATGGGCGCTTGTAGGCATATAGACGTTAACAATCGTTGTCGGTTTAGGTTTTGATTTTATCCTTATTACAATGACTCTATCGCTATGCATCTTGAAATACTCCACTCTCCTCCCTATTTTCTTGTTCATCACGAAACCTACCCCTGCCTGCCCATTATTTGACGCTGAGTTAATTACTCTAAAGTCACCCGACCAAAAGTCGCCTTCCTCTTCCCACCGAACCTCACTAATTCCTACTATATCCACGTTTACCCTATCCATTTCCCTTTTTAAATTCTCTAGCCTACCAACCTTTTTTAAGCTTCTAACATTCCACGCTCCGACTCGTAGAATGTTATTTTTTACTTTTCTGGTGACCCCTTCCTTAGTAGTCCCCACCCGGAGATCCGAACGGGGGACTATTTTACCTCCGGAATATTTTACCAAGGAAGGCGCCTCCATTATTGTTTTTGAAAATGCAGAGCCACATTTTCTTGGAAAAAAAAAAACAGCTGTAGTTTTCCATTGCTTTCAGCTGCGCAGTACTCAGAGGACTGAGTGATGTTGATACGGCCGTTTAAGTCATTGTGACTTACGCCCCTAACAACTACTGAAAGAGCTGCTGCCCTCTTTCAGGAATCATTCCTTAGTCTGGCTCTCAACAGATACCTCTCCGATATGGTTGCACCTTCGGTCCAGCTACTCTGTATCCCTGAGCACTCAAGCCCCCTCACCAACGGCAAGGTCTCATGATTCATAGAGAAGGACTGATTTTTCTACTTGTATATTTATTTACTTATCATATGGCACCGAAAAATAACACCAATTACAGTCAAAATTACAAACAAAGATTTAACAAACTAATATATGCTACTGATTCTGAAGTCGCCATCAGGAAATCTTCAGGATTCCCTTCATAAGCTGTCCTAGGGCAAACTTCTGTGATGTGTCTGACAGTTTGATTTTCACCACACTCACAAAGGGTCGTCGGTGTTTTACGCCATTTATACAGGAAATAGGCTCACCTACTATGCTGAGTCCGTATTCTGTTTAGCGTTGACCACGTCTTAGGTGGCAAGTCAAAACCCGGCGGCCTTTGAGAAATACATGGGATTTGGTTATTCTGCTTTGCGGTCCATTCTCGACACCTGGCGTCAATTAGGTTAAATCTGTCCTCTGTGGCAGGATTGTTGTGGCAACAATTGCTGTTTTGATAGGTGGCTTTCTAGATCGAAGGCGACCACGATTGGCATCCTCAATGTTCTCATGTATTGGCAGGTTTCGATTGTCCATAATCTTCTTGTACTCTCTTACAAGAGCGTTCATATGGCGCAGGTTCGGGGGTGGTATTTGGCTCAGTACCGGGAGCTGTTCCACGGGAGTAGACCTGATAACCCCGGCAATCATTCTCATAGTGTTATTAAGTTGAGCATCAATTCTATGAACATAAGGACTGTTAAGTCACACTGCCGCACAATATTCTACTTCGCCTCCACATGATGCACCCTGGGTAACGCTAAATGAGCTAGCATATATTGGCAGTCAGACAAACCAAGAAGATAGGTTCTCCTGACCACCCAGACACAAGCCTACAGTGTTACGAACTGCAGTCCATGTCGTTAGATATACTCACCAATCCTTTTCAGGACTTGCCAACAAGAAATCTTGGACCTTCGGTCCGAATTTTCCACGTAAATATGGAAAGCACTTGTAAATAATTTGATCATATTAAATAAAAATCGACAATAATTATCCAAAATTCCAGAATTTCATTTACCTTGATAGCAATAATTCATAGTCAAAAATGTGGAAGACACAGTCTTTTTATTTATCGCTGACAGTGCCCAAATTTCCGAAAAAAATGTTATGGGGAGATTGTAAGAAATTAAATTTTATAAATCCTACATTCATAAATAGTTTATTTACCAATAAAACAAAATTTTCGTTTCCTTAGAAATTCACAAACATCTTTGAGGAATTTCTATTTAACTAGTACACATTCCTTAAGTTTACCTTGAAAATTGTGTTCTGGGGCGATGTCTGATTTGTAGACCAATAAAATACTCTCCTTAATTTCTCAATTAAGAATTTCTCAACTTTGAATTAGTTACTAAATCCCAGTCTATTTTTTCTAATGATTTTATAACATTTTCAGTATATCAGAGTTTTATGTAAAGCGATATGAGTTACTAGGCTAAATTAATGATAAATGCGTTACATTTTTTTAATGACCATTTTGTTACTGGAAATGATTTTTTTTATTCGACTATTTCACTGACAAAACACGTATAATGGATAAATCCACCTTCTAAACCAAGAAGTATCTAACAAATTTCAGACCCCTTCAAAGAACCGTAAGTACTTTTAATTTTTTTCTGTATTTTATTAAATTTATAATCCCATATGTTCTTTTATAACACGGCATGGAGCAATTGAATTGATAGCTGCTTGTTAATCCTATACCATAAAGCTGATTTTTACTTCAATTTTCAGTGATTCAATTAAAATATGTTTTTTTTGGGAATATGGAAAATTCCCGTTTTTCATGAGAACAACAGTATCTGAACAACACGAAACTAATATTTTAACAGTAAAATAAACTGAGAAAATTTAATTTTAGTTCCAAACTTTTGTTTTTATCTTTTCAGAAAAAAATTCCATTGTCCAATTTCATTTAGAAATCTATGTGTTATTTCGTCTTGATTAATTAAATGAAGAAATCTCTAATCTGAAGCAGGAAAAATTTTTCAAAATTTTCTATATCGTCTACTTCGTTATCTAATAGATGGTGTTAAAAATACGGGTAGATCCTCACTATGGAGTACCAATTTCAGATCTGAGGATACATCTATGTTTTATTGAATTTTTATCTGAATAAATGTGCAAATTTATTTATCAGACCGTCGCCGCTTTAATCCTTAGGTTCACGCTATACCATTTCTGCAGCAATCAGAATGGATTATGTTTTCCCTTCACTCGAACACGGTAAGTAAATAACATTAGACTGTCAGATTTTTCTTTATACTAAAGTGTACAATCAAAATAAAATCTATAATCTGCTTTAGTCAAATAAAAAATAATCTTCTTTGAGCTTCAGGTATAAATTTACAAAGATGTAGAAAGTTATCTAAAAGATTTAGATTTCCGTTAAACTTTTCCAAAACTCATGCTGTCAGCAAATGTAAAAACTCAGACAATTACCTTTTTACTAGTGAAATGATAAGAATGTAGTAACACTAATAACTCATTGAGATATATCACACAGTAAGATAAGGGAAGCTAGTCGAAGTACGATTTAATTCTCTGACTAGTTAAGAGAACAGTCACGTATATATTCAGATCATGCACACTTAAAACTTTCTTCCCTGACTAAACATAAAACTTTTTATTGCTTAGGTTATTTTAACAAATTAAGGCATATATGCATATTCTTTAATGGTAAAAAAAAATATTAACTATTGTGACTTATCATTAGTAGTTAATAAAAATGATTTTAAATCCCAAAATCGACTAAATTTAATTAAAAGTATGATTATTACTTAGACTTCTTACAATTTTAATATTTGAAATTAAAAAGATTGTATATTATAAGATTTTTTTTTTTTACTAGTGTTATTGCAGAAATCAAATACAAATCCCGTTGTGATCCGAATAGATCATCAATTCCTGTTTTTCTCGCATTATTGCTATGATTTATAAAAGTGTATATTCGTAGGGGTTTTATGCCTAAGACTGGAATACGGTTTTACGTTGCAAATGAAAAGTTTTTTTCAGAAAAGGTAGGACCATAATTATGGCTAGTTTGGTACACAATTTTAGGATGTTTGGGAAACTGCTAAAGTAATCTAATATGGGTGGTTTCGGCCATTAGGATACAAGCAGCCGTTGAATTCAAAAAAAAAATAATAATAATCAATGTGGGGGAACACGTTAAGGAGATGTTATATTTCAACCATTGCATCTTATAACATTTTTACCAGTGCGTGTACCTTACATTATTACTATAAACATAATGCTTAATAAAATTATAAGAAAAACGTAAAGAAAAAAAAAATTTAACTTTTTACTAGTAATTATAGATAAGAAACTAAGTTATATTAACTGATTTACCCACCAATATACCAATTGATGTAGCTTTTTTTTTCTCTTGCTCCCATGGGACGGATCGGCATTCAAGCAATACTCAATCCAGGGAGGCGGATCTTTTATTCACCCCATTCGCCTGTCTCAAATCACTGTGGCGGGGTAACTGGGCCCGACTATGCCGTTCCCTGGTCCCGCCACACAAACCAATTGATGTGCCTAAAGTCTTAAACTATCAGTTTGAAATCTCTTAAATTATTCTTTGCAAAATTTACAAAATTAGGGTGGGGAAACCTTTCCCCCTATAATTTAAGAATTAGGAGAGAATTTCTTCCCTACTCTTTGAAATAGAAGTTTAACTATTTCGTTTGTTTTAATCTGTACCCCTTGAAATACTTCCAGCATAATTATTTTGAAGTGTAGGGAAATATTTTTTGTAGGGTAATAAAATAACTCAGAAATCTTTGTTCTAATAACATAGCTCAAATTAATGTCATAATAAGTGAGTAATTAAAGAGATAACTTCAGTCAAGAGTTTTATTAATTTTGACAAAATTTTACTAGTTTGTTAAAACATATTTAAAACAGAAAAAAATTAGGATTGCTAGGGTTTATGAATTTTAACTTGAATGCTAAAAAAAATTCAGTTTTAAACTTTGCACAAAGCCGGTAAAGTTCAAAAAATTATTTCCTTTTTTAAATTTAATTTTTCTTTCGCTTCGTTTTAAAATTTTTTGTAAAAGAAGGATACTTGAAAGTTCCCTTTTTTTAGCATAAATAGTTAACATTTTAGGGTTTATTAACTTTTTTTTTAATAATAACTTATTATATTCATTATTATTGTATTAACCACCTCAATAATTTTTTTTTGCAAAAAGATCATCTTTTACTTAAAAAATAAATACTGAAATTGTAGTTATCAGCCTCTA
This sequence comes from Lycorma delicatula, assembly GCF_047948215.1. Lineage (NCBI taxonomy): Eukaryota > Metazoa > Arthropoda > Insecta > Hemiptera > Fulgoridae > Lycorma > Lycorma delicatula. The sequence continues at coordinate 49,229,567 of NC_134461.1, forward strand.
AATATAAGCGTAAATGAAAAGAAAAGAAAAGGTTTTTTAGAAAAAATTTGATATTTTTCTTTTACTTGGAAAGTCAGTATAATCTAATCTTTATACGAGTGTCACACTGAAATTATATGTTTTACAGTCAGTTGTTTTATTTTGGTTTTGTAGATTAATTTCTTAACACTCTTTCTTACAATTTTTAATAGCGTATTTATTAGTTTTCAATTACGCAGAAATTTTACTAAGTAATTTTAAAACCTACAAATGTTAGTATTTTATGTTATGAAATGCTCCTTTATTGTATTTTCTCTATAACCGATTTCGCAGAATGTTTACTATTATTTTTTTACAGCTTAGTTACAACGCTTTTTTGTCGTCAGATAGACTATTTTTATGACAGTAATGATGTTTTTCTATGAATAGTACTACTTTTGAAAATAATGAAAATATCTGTAAATGAAAATGCAAACTTATATTTCAGTGGGTTTTGCATTATAATACCAGTTGTTAGTTGGTAACCCATGCAACAGTTACTCTTTTTTCCCATAAAATTCTCAAGTATATGTTAAATGGGATTTTTTTACGCATTCGAGTACCGTAGATTTTTATATAAACATAGCTTTTTTATGAATTATTTAATATTTATTATGTCTGAAAGTAAGATTATTTAAAAAAATTAATTACTTTATTATCCATCTGTTAGCATATATAATCGATACCTTATAAGGAACTATAATAAATTTGATTAATGATAATAACGTGAAGAGAGATTCCCGTCGAAACCCACCAAAAGCAAAGGAAAGATTCAACACCTCAAAGATAGAAAAAGCACTTGTGTAAGTGGTCCAAGTAAAGTTCAATAATTAACATAACAGAAGAAATAAATCACAAGTAAAAAAAATAAAAATAAAAACAATGTCATCACTACCAATATAAGAAAACAACATTTTAAATAAAACAAATAATCGTCGGTAATAGAAATAGCTGTAATTTATCGACTATCAAATTGTCGTTTACTACACAGTGACAGATTCATCCTGTGATCCCACTTCTAGGTTCTTTCGCCCCGTCACTCCTCTGGTTACATCTTCCAGGTTCAGCTCATGAAAACGTTTCAGTCGCCTGATGCCATCGCTATTGTTCATAGATTTACTGCCAGATAATTTACATGTTTGTCTAACCTTTGTTTGTCCTACGAGCTAAATTTTTAGATCTCTTCGTAAACAGAAGATAATTCTTGATAGTCATGAATCTCTCTACCCATAACAAATCACTGCGACTCTGTTATAGTTCTCACCAATTACATACCAGTACCTAATTTTTTTAATTTTGAAACCAAAATTACGGTTCATCAACGTTAATTTTACTTCTTTCAGAAGCTGAGAAGTTTCAGAAGAAAAAACAAATTTTTTATTATAATAAAAAAAATTCATAGATAATAACGCGTATCGATGATTAAACAACAGGTAAATAAGAAGCTGTGATGGAAAATTACCAACATAATTTTAAAAGCGTGTAAAATAGGCTAGAACTGAAAGGATACTTTAATTAAAGACTTCAAACAAATATCTTAAATTCCTTAAATTCATCGAACCCATCACCATCGAGTAAAATTATTCTAATACTTCTCTAATTTTCTTAATATCGTGCGTGTAGGTTCTGAGCATATACCTCTCTTGATGTAGTTAAATTGTTTAAAGTAGAACCTTTTAATACGTTAATAATAATTACATGTATTTTATAATTTAATAAGTGAAATTATTTCAGTAATTAACTTCGTGGCTAATTTTAGTATGGATATAATTTAAAGGAACTTGTTTCCTAGTTGTTTATTATTAACTTGTTCATTACTTAAATTTACATTATTTTATTAGAAACTTCACATTTTTATTTCAACACTTATGGTCTCTATATTATTTATTTATTTAGTTCATCCAGTTTTGTTTTTCAAAGGTTGTTTTGTATGCCGTCTTTTTATGAAATGTTATAAAAATTATTTTTAATCAAAATTTTATCACGATTACTTATAATGAACAGTTTCCCAATAATGAAAAGGTTTGAATGTTTTTTTAAGGTATTTCCCCATCCTTTCTCCTCAGAAATTATTTGTTATTGTTTTGTTTTTTTATCCTGATAACTTTAGCGTTGGATTCTTTACGCTGTTTTGTTGCTATAGTAACCGTGTCAATACCATATCAATTTTATTAGTCCTCTCTTTATCATGTATTTTAATTTTAATATCTTATCCAATATTGTCTTGTCGTTCTATTATTCTAAATAATTTTAAAAGCTCATAATAATAATATTAATAATCCTATTTACGGCGTGACAAACGTGACAACCTCTAGATACCTAATTCACTAAAGTTATGAATGTAGACTGGTTAGCTTTAGCATCAAAGTATTCTATATTAATGTGGTACATGCAACGAATTGTGAAAAATATAATATATTCTAAAGTAGATTTGAAACCAAAATACAATTATAATCCTCACTATCAAGTTTATTGAATTCTGGGATCACGTTTACTGAAAGAATATACAACGTAATAAATTAAAATTGAATCAATATCAAGGAAATTCGAGAAACCTACGAGCTTTGATAGGTTGAATATCAGAATAAGTACAATACAATGAAGTAAAATAATTGATTCCTATGAAAATACTGAAAAAAATAAACCTTTTAAAACTAATAAAAGGTAAATGGTAACACTTATGAGCCAGTTTCAGTATGATAATCAAAAATTACATTTTTTCAAAATAACAGAAAATAAAACTGTATCTGTCACTTACGTCTTACAAAGTGAAATGAATGAGTATTTTGTAACAAATCTTAATTTATTAATCTTTTTATCATTATATTTGTTTTTAATAGTTTTATTTATCCTGTGGAGGCCATGAACAGGAGAGGCCTAGTGAACGACGATGTGTTTGATGAAAGAATATGGCGTTAAATAATAATAATTCATTATTTGTCCAAATCTTTTGCAAGAGTTGTGGTTCTGAAAACATAGGAGTCAAATTGACTTGGATAGACCGAATATGGAAAATTATTAATTAGATCACACTTAGTAAATACCTGTTGACCTGCACAAATAGCACAGAATTCTAGAAATACTACCTATAAAATTTAATCGAAGATACAGCGTACACGCTATCATGAGATAGATAAATATAAACTGATAAAAGAATTTTATGAAAAAATCCGGACACTCAAAAATGAAAAAGAAGTTCATTTCTTAGATTATGCTTTAATCGAAAATAGTAAAATACTAAAAATTGTAGAATGAAAAGGCCTCAAAATAAATTTTAATAGAAATAAAAGAGCAGGTATATAAGAATCTATCCAAAAATCATATAAAAAACATAAATTTTATCAAAATTAGCAATAAAGCACTTATGAAAATTAAAATTACCGATAGAAATTTTTCCAAAATGTAACATTCAATATCACCTTCTTTTTACAATCTTGTAAAAAGAATGTTAACTTGACCACTTTTTATAGTGAAGAAAATATTTTGGAATTTGTAGAATACCCGTAAATAGTGAGTGAGCCGACCCTATAAAGTACAGAACACAAAAAAGAAATTTCAATAATAATTATTCTCACCGAATGTATTTAATAATCCTATATATTATGTTATATTTTCGTTTATTGTATAATAAAATGTACAGGATATTATGTAAGACTATCGATGAACTATAACAGGATTGTAGAGTGCTTTAATAAAGAAAAGTGAGGAGTAAATTTATCACTAAGAAAAGGTTGATTGTTAATAATTTTGCCTAACTTTCTCTGTAATAAGCATTTATGAAAATAAGTTTTATCTATGAAGATAATAATAATTATTTTCAATTAGTAAGATGTTTTCCTCTTCTTAAAAAAATATATCCCAAAGTGATTAAAAGCTGTTGATTCCTTACCTCAAAAATAATCATTAGTAACAATCCTAGTAAAATTTTCATGTTTTTTTTTTAACAATGGATACAATATAACATTTTTCATCATGTTTAATAATAAATCGAATTTTACAATTTGACAACAATTTTTCATATTTTAATGATATTTAAAAATAAACGTTTTTGGTTGTTTACGTTAAATATAATCATGTTCTTTACGTTAAATATAATCAAGTTTTCACGTCCGACGGTTGAAACGAGCCCATGTACTCGACTTAGGGTCTGCGTAACAGTTTGGAATCTAACACCGTCAAGTTTAGTGGAGTCGTATCTAATTTCTTGTTACTTCTCTTCCTTTTACTTTTTCATCTGTTATTAATGTTTGTTTTGTGGACTATATGGTGCTGAAATTAATAGTTGTGATTTATGACTGAGCTTGAAATTTCATATTTGACTTTAAGTTTGCTTGCAACTGTTTATTGTGTATTATTTATTTTGGGGGTTCCTTAAGGACCTTCTTATCACGTGCTTTTGTCAGGAAACTTACTTATGGCTCCGCAGGACGGCCGATTGTAATTATAATTGTTATTGAGAAAAAAAAAAACTTTAAGTTTAGTAAGAGAAATTGAGGTTACCTTTATTCCTTTTAAAGTGAAAACTTAGCTAAACATATCAGAAAGATTTTCACTATCTCTAATTATCCATTAGAAAAAATATAGTTTTAAAAAAAATAGACTACTGCTACCTTTAACTCTTAATACAGTAATAGATTTTAACAAAATTTTTGATATTTTAGTAAGAGTTTAGATTTTCGTTGAATAACAACAAGATTAAATTTTTCGTATTTTCTGAAATTAAATTTGGTTAAGACATCAAAAAAAAGGACGAAGTTCTAATTTGTCATAAGAGAATATGTTTTTTTTTTTTTTTATAAAAATAAATATATTTTAGTCAATGTAATTATCAAACTGGAAAAGCATTTGAATATGGAATCTTCTAGATTAAAGACAAAGACTGGCACTTTGCCACATGGCGATTACCTACATATTTTACCTTATTTTTTTAATTAGTGAGATAAATAAAATTACAGTATGCAATGAAGTGAGAAATGTAATTTTTATATTTTTAATATCTGTATAATATTTTTAGCTCCATATAAAAATTACATTGTTATAGTTTTATACAAAAGTACTATTGTTATAGATTTATATCAAAAGAAATCCTAAGTCTTTCTTTAGTTTACAAAGACACCATTTCCACTCTCATATACCCACCCACTTGATGTAACAAACAGAGCCGTAATTCTAAGGAAATATAATTTAGTAAGAAACGCCTTCTTTCTACGCCCACTTATCCTTACTATAAAATACAGAACTTAACAACTTTCTTATAGTGAATATATACCTTTTTCTGTTCTATGCGAGCTACGCATAATAAATTCTTTTTGCGAAATTAAATTAAAGTATAAACATATATTAAACTTCATCATATATTTCAATAAACACACTAATATAAAATAATTATCTAATTATTATATATTTATAAAAAGGATTATTCAACCTCGATGACTGAATCAATAAAAAACAAAACAGATTTTCCAAAACTGAAATTTGAAAAGTATTTCAAGTTAATATTACAAAACTTAATTATTTGAACGACGTTATTTATAGATGAAGACAAATTTTCGATCTATTTCCACTATAAAACTCGGTAATAGTTAGTACGAAAATAAATTTAATTCTACGAGAGACGTAAATATATATGGAGAGATGTTTATTATTTACAAAACACGATGTGAAAAATTTAACTGTTCTGTGAAAATTAACTTATAAGAACAACCCTATCATTTCATTCAATGGAATAATATTAGAAGGAATATCTAGTTTTTTTTTGTTTTTTTTTTTTTACTTGTTAAAATTTACAAAGTATAAATACCTAGATTAGCAGTACTTTTACCCGAGACAACTGAGGTAGTAGTGACACTACCCAATAGGACGAGTTCATATGATAGTATACGCAAGTCATCGTCATTCGCCGATTTAGTAGTCCATCCCCATCTAGCGCGTTAAATGAGCTTTCGAAACTTTAAGCAGTAATAATTAATTTTATCTTTTATTTTGACATTGATGTAAAGAAACAAAAATGTTAAAAATTAATAATAAATAAAACTAAAACGTATTTTTTCGAAATCGAAAACATAGAGATCGAATCCATAGATTATTATTTATTAAACATTTCATATACGACAATAACAGGCGGGTGTACAATAATAGTCATTGTGATAATAAATTTCGCAGCATGTGAAAAAGTATCATCCCTGATCGTGACTGGAATTCGAAATTTCAGGATGAAAGGCCTGTATACTACTTCTACAATTATAAATAAGAAAAGAAACTATATTAAATTCAAGAATTTTGGAAAAAGAAAACATGTAACAACCTTTTCCTATTACACTATTTAACAAGAGAAACCTAACCAACCTTTATTTCTTTTTCCTGTTTAGTTTCCGAGAGTTACCGTTCAGGTATAACTTCAGAGGATGAATGAAGATAATATGTATGAGTGTAAATGAAGTGTAGTCTTGTACAGTCTCAGTTCGATCATTTCTGAGATGTGTGGTTAATTGAAACCCAGCCACCAAAGAACACCGGTATTCTAGTATTCAAATCCGTATAAAACTAACTGCCTCTACTGGGAATTGAACTCTGGAGTTCTAAGTCAGCTGATTTAGGAAATGCGTTCAACACTAGACCAAAGCGGCGAGTAACTAACCTAAACAAACCTAATCTTTTCTATAATATTACTCCTACTTCAGAATAAAGGTAAATTATGTGATACTTTTTAGATTTATATAAGGGCAAAGTTAAAAAGGAATTTAAAAAAATAATAAATTCAGAAAGAAAAAAAAGAGTAGTGTTAATTTGAAACACAATGATATAGTAAGATATTGAAAATTATCCGAATTGATGTAAGTTCAAGGTTTTTAGATACGTGTAAATAGAAGAGAAAAATTATTATCTCCTGAAAAATAGGATACATATATATATATATATATATATATGTGTATCATATATATATATATATATATATATATATATATATATATATATATACATATATATATGTTAAACGCGTATTCGCGGTTCATATTGAGAGACAGCATATAAATTTCGTATAATTACAATTTATTGCTCTAAAAATATATAAAATAATAATAAATAAATATAAAGTAATAATTCATATAATAAAACAAATTTTATTAATAACAATTAAATTATAAATTCTAAAATACTGTCTAGTGAACTTAAAACGTTATAATGACTGATAGAAACTAATAGTGCATTAACAATAACATAATAAAAAAATTTTAATTCATACAATTCGCTTTTTTCAAGTATTATTACTTTTATGTTTAAAAAACAATTTACCCTACGCTCTATGAATTAATAGAATATTTTCACCGTCACTCCTATTTACAAATAACTCACCGAACAGGTTGTTTGTTTCCACCACCGGCCAAAAAGGAATACTCGTGACGCATTCTTCAGTCATTATTACCACATGCTTAGTGTTATAGCCCACTGCACCGCACTTGCAAAACTACTACATCTGTCTGCTGATCCCCGGCAGTAGTTATACCTCCTGATCTGTAGAACCAGTAACCGTCCTTTTGATTGTTGAAGCGTAAAAATTTTCATTGTCCGCGCCCTTGCGTTTTTGTTTAACTATTTTTCCGGTCCTGTAATCCTTCTTGTCAAACAGGAGATGAGTATAAAGAATCCCTTTTGGTTCCTTCTAGATTCTTGTTTCTTTATCTTCTCCCTCTTTTTTCTTATTTGGAAGAAACCCGTTACACTGGCCCTATTAAATAATTAAATATATATACCCATTTGCAATTAATTTATAAGCCTCTCTACAAATCTACACATGTCTAATTGTGTAGAGAGGAGAATAAAGAGCTTCAAAAAAAAATATGACATAAAACTCACGATGTAAGATGTAGTAAATACATTGAGATTTAAGTGTATCATAGAAGAGAAATGGATGGAAAACAACAAAAAATGAGTGAAATACTGATGATAAAAAAAAAAGTTAAAATAAAGAAAGGGAAACGATTGCATTGATTATACGAAGATTTATTTTTGTTTTCAAGATGCTTATAAAGTCATTTCATACAAACGAAATATAAAATTATCAGTTGTTTATTTCATCTTTATAAACATAATAGAATACTACCTGTGTTGAATTAAATCGGGGGAGATAAAATCAATACGTCATAAAACATAATGGAATAGAGTTACAGATGAGCAAGTCAAGTTACATTTCATTCCTTGTAGGATGTAGTAGGTATTAGAAGAGAACAGATATCTTGCTTTCACTTTCCTACGTATTAGACACAAGTCAAAGTGTTATAGGATCAAAAGGAACTAAGAATAGATTTCCATTCCAGATTCCTGTCTATCCAATATATTCAGATTCTCTCCCTTGAAGTGAGCAAATTGAAATTTGATGCAACTCAATTTCAATCTGATGAAGTCTTTTCCTTTTGCCTCTGTTTCAGCAGTCTCGTGTTATAAAAGAAAATATATCGTATTTGTAAGTATATAGGAAATAGTATAATCCTTTATAAATATGATTTAATATTTTAGCGACGATATAAAATTATAGCAATTATATTAAAAAAAAACGAACCAAAGCGATGGATTTAAATTGAAGTGTTTTAAAAACTTCAAAAACCAAAAATGGCATCGAATTTTACTGAATATTTAAATTAAAAATAAAATCTATTATTATTATTATTTATAATCAAACGCAAGAGTTAAAATTAATAATACTGATACATATTTTAAGGTTACCTTGATTAAACACCCATATATGCAAGCATACCAACGTTAGTTTACTTAAATAAATAATTAATATTAGAAATATAAAGATAATTCAGAGTACAAGCCACTAGCCTAATGGCTGTAGCAATTTTATTTCTTGTATTCTTTTATTTCTCTGGTTCGTTTCTTTTCTCACAGTTTCAAACTCAACTTCGTGTGTTTTTCGTGTGAATAGCTTTCCTGTTTCTGGATCACTGAGTTCTGTAATTTTTAGTTCATTTCTTGTAGATACCTATGGTTGCTCTTTTGTTTCCAGAATTTAATCAATACTTATTTATATATTTGTTTATCTGTTTCTGTTCGTCCATTCCTCGATATCCTTTTGTTTTTTCGATATCCTCTATTTCTTCATATAGTTCTTGATTTCAGTCTTTTTCCTGTTGTTTTCTTGGTCTGGGACTGTTTTTAGTATCCTTCACTCTATTTTATACAGTTCCAGATTGATAAGGTGTAACGTTTCATTTCCGTATAGTACCACTGGTTTCATCATTATGGCGTAATATCTGAGTTTGCCCCTATTTGAGAAGTCCTTTTTACTCTAGATATCTTTGTTCAAGAAACGTAATTATCCAATTGTTTCTTCTGTCTTCTCTTACAGCTCTATCCGTACTGTCGTATTTTGTTGTTTTTCTAGGTGATCTAAACATCACTTTTGAAATTTCTGTGTTCTGTGTTAATTATCTTTTTGGGATAGTTTTTGATTCTCAGTATTACTTCTGATTTAGAAAGGATGTATAAAGAAAGAATATATTTAGAAAGGATCTTTTTCAACAATCTGTTTTAAATTCTCCATCTCTTGAATCACTTCTTCCTCTCTTTCTACTAGCAAAACCAAGTCATCCGTAAATGTGAGACATCTGATTTAGATTCATGTTTTCTTTATTATTCGCACTTACGCAATACATTTTTTTTACATTACTTTATAGTCTTTAGTAAAGAATTTTACGTTAAAAACTATAATTTATTCTTAAAAATAAATCGGATCTGAGCGGGTACCATAGCGTGTTTTAATTAGTAACTTTTGTTGGAATTCAGTTTATTTTCTTAATCAACAGAGATATTGATGAGATTATAACATACAGAAATAAGTTGAATAATGTGTAAGAACTCTTAAACTTTCAAGAATTACCACAAGTTAATAGCCTGACAATGAATGCTTTCCTAGTTTTTGAACATACAGTCTTTATAAAATAATTCCATCCTAATATCTATAGAATTATAGAAAAAGGTTTTTTACTTTATCAAAGTAAACCACTTGTTCTAAGTATTTATGCTTTGTTTAAAAATTAGTTTGGAAAATATTTTTTATACTTGCCGGTTTCCCTATCCATTAAAAATAGCAAGAGAGAAAGTTTAAAATTTTATAGAAAGTAGAGATGTACCAGATAGATTATTTACATAAGAAATAATATAAATATATTTCAAAACCGGAAAATTGAATTTTCCCGTTACATGAGTTATTTCGAATTGGACCAATTTCGAGTTCCAGAATGTTTAAATTCCATTCGTATAAATCTTTAAAAACTATTAATATTTGAATAGAATTTCCTCTTATTTCCCTTTCTTTGTTAAGCTGTTATTAATGGTTTGAATAAATTAATGATACAAGAATAGCAATTTAATATATTTTTTTAATAGTTCATTAATTTCTCATAAATAAATCATATTAAAATTTTCTTTTGTTTGGATCGAATTTAATTTAAACGTTGATTAAAAATTGTTACATCTTTTATTAAAAAAAGAAACAACAAAAAACAGGAAGATATATCATTAAATTAAAAGAAAATAAGTTGTTTTATGAATACAAAGCTTTCTTTGTTTCCATTTCTTTTGTATGTAAATTTATTGTTGTGAATAAAGATTTAGATTTTTTTTTGTTTTACATTTCTTTTTAATTATTTTTCCTACTGATTTTTTTTATTGTAACAATAATATTATTAATTTTATCTTTACAGTTTATTGGTCTATAATATATTATTTATTATCTATTATAATCTAATGGTTTCTGTGAGTCGGTTACACTTTCACTCAAAACCTAATCACCCTATTGACAGAAATTATGGATGAACTCTTTTTTTAAAAGTACATAGGACAATTGCCATTAGGAAATCTTTCGGTATTTCAAGATGAAGGCCGTTTCAATGGCTTGAGTAACAAGCGGATTATGCCCCTTGCTAATATTCAACTTTCCTACGGCCAAACCGATGGTCAATCGAATTCAGAATCGACTTGCAGTATTTGAAATTAAAATTTATACAAAGTAGGTCTTTTTTCTGTCTTTTTTTTTTTGTATCTGTTTTGGTTATTGAAAAATTACCTTTATATGTACGATGGTACATATAAAGTACATTCCTTTAGACTTGGCCTTTATTTTCAAACGCCAGTTTCAAATAAAAAATATTTTTTCGATTGCAATTAATAAGTTACAAGGATATAGACGCTTCAAGTAATTTGTCTTCACTTAGAGAATCAATACTTGTCAGGCTCTAGTCTCCTGTGAGAACAATTTGTATAAATACACTTCAGAGAGAAAAGCTGTACATATTGTACACAAGTCTATTCTTTAGATTGGTTCACACCGTTCAAAAAAAAAAACGTTAAAAACATAAAAAACAAATAAATAAAAAAAAAATGGTAAACTAAATGCGGTCACCTCCTTGTGGAATTTGTTGAATAATGCTAAAAACCGTGAAAATACTTTTTTATCTGCATGAAGGATGGATAACCGGCTATATCTACTACTTTTACGGATAAGATGGTGGCTATTCTGAAACTAGCATACTTAAAGTTTTGTATTCCTGCGCTGATCAAACTATGATAATGCTGAAATTACAATACATTGATAGTTTTAATAGACTAAAGAGGCTTTAACTGCTATTTATCGGTATTGTTCTTAAAAGCATGAAGATAATGAACACAGACGATTCAGGGGCTCCACCCCTTGGCTAGACCCCTCGGCTAATAATTATTTAAGTAATTTACGTTATTATCTTTTCTTACAATTACAATAATTTTGCACTGCTTTATAACAGAATCCACAATATTAATTAGAATTTCAAAATTTTATCAAATCTCAGATTTATTAATTACTAATAAAACTTCATTGATCAATCTCGACCACTAAATTACTTTGATAATACCATCAATCATATCCAGTAATTAGAAAATATGAATTTACTTATATATGAACCTGGATTCTTCAGTGTTACGTATTAAAATATTACGCAAGAAACATGTAACCAATGAAAATATGTTTGTTAGTTTAATTTTTAATGAAATTTATAGTATGAATGCATATAGCCATCATAACGAAAATTATTTTAATTACATAATACTTTTTTAATAAATTGAAATTGTGCAGCTCATTGGAAATATGCAGTGAAGTAATTCAAATTACGTTATTCATAATTTTATTTATTTTCCTAATCTATTCGTTGTGAATTTGTTCAACTAGTGAATAATAAGCATCTCCACATGGTCCAATGAGATGAGAATGATATGTGTGAGATTTAAATGTGGTGTAGTCTTGTAACGTAGATATTCTGATTAAGTTATTCAACACGAAAACTTTTAAAACCCAGTTATTGTTTTAAAAATGAAGATTTATTTTTTAACAATTTAATATTAAATCTTAGCAATATCAGGTATATATATATAATCTATAAATATAACTTAACATAAATATGTTGTGTAAATCTATTTAACATTTTTATAGATGATTTATTATATATAAAAATCTTTTTGTCATCGATATCCTTTACAAATATAGCATCAAAAAGGGCATCCAGTCGTAAAATCCTGTCAAATACTTTCTATGTAATCCCACAAATATTGTAGGGGAAATATACATAAAAATCAGTAAATATTATTCTTCTTTATAAGGAGAGTGAAGGAAGTATTTTAATATTATAAGAAACCGAGTTAAAATACGATCATAAAGCACAGTATTACTATTATTATTAAGATTATTTGAACTGTATTTTTAGTTTAACGTTTTTGCTTCTTTTTTATATATTTTATTAAAAATAAGTTACATTTTAGATAGATAATTATTTTTAGTAATTTTATAAGTATTATTTCTATATGTTAACAAAATAGAGTATTTTAAAATTAAATTTTTTTTTGCTTATATATATGGTAATGAAACAATGATTTTTATAATAACGAGAGAAGAAAAAACAAATAGGAAATAAATACATGCATTTAAAATACGGTGTTGCGGGAAGATCTTGACAATTAGATACGTCGATAAGATGGAAAAAAAACTTAAATAGAAGATGGGAGAAATATGTGACTGTATCTTAGTGGTCCATGGATTAAAATTAAAATATCCAAGTTTAGTTAGTAATTTAGTAATAATGTAGAAAATAAGAACATTAAAAATAAACAAAATTTGGATTATATAAAAAAAGGAAATCCAGGATTTAGGATGTAGTATGTTGATATTAAAAGATTAGCATAGAACTTCCTGATACGTTAAAAAAAAATTTTGTAAAATGAAAAAAATAAAAATATTATAATTCAATGTGGAGCGTTGGAATTGTAATCCAAGGATTGCTGCTTTAAATCCAGCTAATACCGGTTGAATTTGTAAATCCAATGGGTAACTATAAATTCAGCGAAGCCTATCACTGTTATTTTATTGCTAATAGCGGTAGTAATTCTTATCGCATCATTTCAGTTGCCAACGGTATTTCATATTGTTGTTTTAAAATAAAATAGCTTCTTCAGTCTTATTATTCATTCCTTTAAAAAAAAGACACCTTCCTTAAATTGAGTTTCGTTTTGAGAAAAAATCTTAATTTTTAGCCTACTTCAGATTTCAAAAATTCTTAAAAAACTACTAGGAATATGGGAATATCTGTTTTGTTAATAACTTTTTTAATTAATTATCTTAAAAAATTTTCATTAAAAAATAATTTAAATATTAAAATTAATAAAGTTTATGAATTATTCCGTTTATAGAGATTTATTAATAAATAATAAGTATAAAATATGTTTCCATTCATTTATGTAACCTATAATAATTTTTCGTTAAAAAAACTCTTCCACTGATGTTATTTGGAAAAAATTATTAACGAATCATTAATATCAGTAGATTTTATTGTATAAATACATGAACTGAAATATGACACGTATTTAATTTAAAAAAAAAATAAAGTCGGTTAGAATATTAATTATTATTTAAGTCAAATGTTGGTTAAAACATAGGCAAATATTGTTTGAATAAATAATTGAAATATTCGTAAATTTTGCGTAATTAATGTAGTTTCAGATTAGTAGAAAACAAAACAAAAAGTAAACTATAATCAATTCTTAATCGACTTAAAAAAAGGAGGTTATGTATTCGACCCGTATATTTTTCTTTATGTTTGTTCACGCATAACATTTTTCCAACTAATCAGATTCAAATAAATCTTGTTGCAAACGACCGCATCTGTTTTCACGGTGGTACCACAATGTTGAAAAATTTTTTTTTAAATACAAAAAATCAGTCAGAGAATTGACGAAAAAAATGTTTTCGCCGTCCGGCGGGTACGTAAGAACAGTGGGAATCCTTATATTCTATATGAATGCTTCACGTTACATGATGTTATATGGTCTTCTGTAGTAGTGATAGTGTGAGTTTCTAAACATGATTTGTAGCACCGTTAATAAAATCATCAGAAATCAAAATATTTCCTCTTAAACCTTTCGGATACATTATACAGCATGGTACTGACAGTAAAGATCCTAAACTTTATATAGGTGCATCACATTACATGATATTGATGTCAGTCCCATTTTTTATTTTTGTAATCGCAAAAAATCTCAGTTTTCAGATTTCAACGGAAACATCCAATTTGACTATCCCTGAGTCCATTTTGAATAGTTTTGGCGTGACATCTGTACGTACGTATATACATATCTTTCATAACTCAAAAATGATTAGCCGTTGAATGTTGAAATTTTTTATTTAGGACTGTTGTAACTTTTATTTTGAACTTTTTCTTAACTGCACTAATAAGCTGTCATTGAGAGCTTTTCAAAGAGATATTATAAGTGGTATTTATTTTCATTGGTTCCAGAGTTATAGCCAAATACCATTTTAATTAATGAAATATTTGGATCTTACAAGGGAAAGGCACATGGATTTGAAACAGATTTCATCTCCTTTTTTTTAACTTTTTTTTGTTTAATTTACATATATTGATTTATTAATAATTATTAACCTCTCATTGTAAAAAAACTATTATGATGAATTATAATTTAATAACAAAATAAATATGACAAAATATCAGAAGTTATTAATGAAATAAAGTTTTTTTTGTAATTTTTATTTTAAAAAAATGTGTATATGTAATTTAATAAGCGTACAAGGAAGTCGTGCGGTGTCCGCATCAGAATTGTTTTAAAAATAATTATTTTTATTGTAATTTGTTAATCATTTCCAATTCGTTTTATTAATAAGACCATAGATTGTAATGAATTTTTCATACTGATGACAAATTTTAGTAAATAAATCGATGAAATTGGCTTGTAAGGATTACTAGATTATTACATGCACGTACGCATATAGGTCAATGGAAAGAACTATGTTTTTTTGCATCGTCACTTTTTTATAAAAGTTAAGTATTAGAAATTAATGAATCTCTCGTAAAATTATTAATTTAAACTTAAGAAAGTAAATATGAATATTTAAACTTAGATCAGCATAATATTATATATATTATTACACATTAAACTAGCGTTGTATCTATAACTAATATAGCTGCAGCTTTATAGTATAGTTACATTCATAGTTAAAGGAACTTCATGATGTTTTATTAGAGGAACTTTATTGTTTTTGTTGATTAAACTTGACTTACAGAATTGTAATTTGTAGAGACTGAAGTAAAATGTTTGTAATATAGTATAATAGTTACCAACTATGTTTTCACAGTTCACATGTTTAAATTAGTTGCAAAGCGACAGAGAGCGATATTCTTCAACTATAAATTAGATATATATGTAAATTTACATTGCCGCTATCTTTGATAACGAATTGTTTGTCTATGTAACATAGTTTTGTGTAATCAGATACAATAAGAAGTAGGTTGCTACCACAGTTAGCATTAGATTTCGTAAGATAAAAGCATCTTACGAAATCTAATGCTAACTGTGATAAGATAAGAGCATGCCAGCCTCCGTGGCGCGAGTGTTAGCGTCTCGGCCTTTTATCCGAAGGTTCCGGGGTTCGAATCCCGGTCAAGCATGGCATTTTCACACAGGCTAAAAAAATCATTTATCTCATCCTCTGAAACAATACATAACGGAAGTCCTGGAGGTTAAACAAAAAAAAAAAACAAAGGCATATATGTCTTTATCTTAATAACCACAATGGTGGATTTTTGCATTTCATGACATTTTGAGTTCTCCTGACTCCTAAAATGTAAAAGGTTGTGTAAAATGTTTTGCGCGTGTCATTGCATAATGTAATTAAAATTTTATGATTGAATAAAAATGGTATTTTTTTTGTTTAACCTCCGGGTCCACGGTTAGGTATTGCTTCACAGGATGAAGATGAATGATTTGTAGTGTGTGTGAAAATGCCATGTTTTTTAAATGCCATTCATGTTTTTTTTTTTTAATTACAAATACATTATATCATTAACATAACAGAAATTAATAAAAATAAATTTTTCAAAGAAAATCTCATCAGTAAAATTTAATGTGACAGGTTTATATAATTTTTTACAGTTCAAACAAAAAAATTTGTGTTATTTTTTTTACAATTATTCTTTGTTTTATAACCCTATATTTTTTTAAATGAATTTATTTTTTGTATAAAGTGTTATCAAGGTTGAAGTAGTTTACAGTCGCTACTCTAAAGACTGAAAGAAATAATAAAGATTGATTCAGGGAAATGGGGAAATTTTGTAAATTAAATATTTTTGTGAAAAAGTAATATTAAATAAATTTATTTATAAAAATTTAAATAGAACAAATAATTTCATTTATGAATACATATACAAAATGTATTTTTTAACATCACATCATACAAATTACCTCCATGTTTGTGAAGAAATTCCTTCGCCTCGTAGTGAATTTTGCTAGGTTAGACGCAACATTTCAAAAGGAATTTCAGTATGGTGGATGTATCTTGTTTTTTAGTTCTTTGGTCATAGTAGGTTGACTATTGAACACTTTGCTTTTAAGGTAAGCCCACAGGAAGAAATTGCAGATCGGCAAATCAGGAGACTTGGGAAACCATGGATGTCACGATTTCACGAAATTATACGATTTCCAAACGATTAATGAACAGTAGACATCGATATTTATGCTGTCTTTAATGTAAACCAATATTGTTTAAATCAATCATTGCCAGTAATTTGTGAAAATATTTATTCTTTTTGTACAAGAAAGTTTTTCAGCATTGCGATATATCGATCGGGAATGTAGTCGTGAGTCATCCTCATTTCAAAAAAATAAGCATCTATTATGCCACTCATTGAAAAGCACAACACACGGTAACATTGTTACTGAGTTGCGGGCTTTGATTATCTGCGTAGAATTCTTGTGTACTCAATAAACGCAAATTTTGTTTATTATCAAATCCGTTAAGGTAAAAATGGGCATCGTCCGACAATCCATCCACCCAATCGCTTCTCGGCCTCTGAACCCGTACTGTAAACTTGCATTTTAAGCTACCGGCAGCTATTAATTTAATAGTTTTCAGCAAGAACAGTGCTCTACATTCCCGTCGTTGGGGCTGTAAACGATCAGTGGCGGTTATTCGACCTGTCTAGCTGTAAAGTTAATAGCTGAACAGCTGCGTAGTGTGTTGCAGGAGTGTCACTGGCGGCAAAATGAGGACGTTTCTTGTGTGTCCATGTTTCATAGATTCATGAGGACAATTGTGATTGTAATCCTCTGGCAGATTTGAAAAGCGATTTGCTCCGACCTCGCCGGTGGTCATCACCTTAGGAGCATTTTAGCGCTTGACCTTCGAGCAGGGAGGCAGCTTTGCTCCGAGTAAGTTCCTAACCCTCATCTAGTTTTGTGTTAGGTAATAGGTTTTCGTTCATTAGTTGCATTATAGTGCCTGGCAGTAACACTGGTGACTGCCAGGCACAACAATGCATTTTTAGTGTATTTTTCTGTTAGAAAAGCTGTGATAAAGCAGTCAGGGGGAGATTGCTTGGAGGACCTGGTGGGTCTTGTGAAAGACTAAATTACCGACCACTTCCAATCTTGGAGTTCGATCGGCAAGTTGCTGCTTAGGTCACGATCCTCTTGTATGGATCTTGCGATCTCCACGAAGGTGGAATCCGTACCCCCTCGTGAAAAAGCGGCATTGCACACAAGTCCTGTCAAAGTCTCAGCTTCTAACTGTGTGGCAAAGGCGGTTGCTGGATTTGTGCAGGGAGGGCAAGGTTGTAGCAGGCGAGGAAGGTCTGAAGGGCGTCACCTCGTAAAGTCAGGGATGGCTGAGGACAGCAATGTAGTGGTCGGCTCTGAACCTGAGATCTCCGGGGTGAAGTCTTCTTTAGAGTGGTTTAGTTCTGGAGCGAAGTTCTGGTTCCGAAGTTTTGGGGCGGATTGAAAAATTGAGTCCGCTTTTGTCTAAAATGTCCTCAAAGAAACAGTCAAGAGTATCAGTTGAGTTCCGCCAGTTGGTTGACTATATCTTTCTGAATGCATTATGATGATTGCCGAACAGTCTTTAGTGTGAAAACATCCAGGGCGCAAACCATGCTCTAGATACGGTCGTGACTCGACTATCGGGCAAGGTGGACCAGGTTATGAAACGAGTAAGGGACTTAAGCCAGTAAGTGCTTGACGAGATCCGCACGTCTTTAAAACTGATGGAGGAGAATGTAAAAGGCCTATCTCCTTCACTGCGGTTACAGACGCCCCTCGGTCTAAGCGGGTTAATCCCCCGCCGCCAGCCTAAAAGCAGGCCTACAAAATTTTGCGGGCCACTATCAAGGTGGTACTGCTTAAGCCTATCCGGAGAACTTTTTCTACTGCGACGGAGCCAATCCTCAAAAAGTTCCTGGACTCGCGGAGTGAAACGTTCCAGTTCTTCCGGGCCACGAAAACAAGGGGCAATGGCGTCATGCTAGAATTAGTTAATGAGCAGCAGGCAAACCGGCTGCTGAAGGCACAGTTGCTGGTTGAGCGGAGGCCGCAGATATTGGTGTAAGATTTTCCAAGGGAAACAAGGGACGAAGAGCCTGAAATTCTCAGAGCCATACAATGACAAAATCCAGCGTTGGATATGACAGTCGAGGACTTGCTAAACGGGACCAATGTGTTTCAGCAGTTGGAGTGGAAGAAAGCCTCAAAGAGTCACTGGGTTTTAGAGACCGTGCCAAGATCTGGCAGGTCTTTGCCAGTTGTCAGTTGTTCCTTGGGTGGTCAAGTTAAAGCCCCTCAAGGCTTGGAATGGGGGGATGACCGGAAGTGTCACAAGAGGGGTGTCTTCCTCTACGGGGTTGAATGTTCCTTGCGTGGGCCTCATGCAGGAATTTACGTGGCACCCGTAGGCGCATAGGTTGGAAAGAAATAGAGCAATTATTCTAAATATAAGGAGTTCCTTGCGCACCGCTACAATTTATAGGGTTTCATTAGTACAATTAAATGATCCAATAAATCTAGTTTTTTTTTTCATTTGAAAAATAAATCGATAAAAAAATTACATCGACGTGGTAGTAAACTGATAATAGTTAGAGGAAATAATTTATTTTTATTCATTCCACATTTTCTAAAATGTTTAGTAACATCATCGTACCTGTTTCCTGAAAGTAAAGAGTATAATTAAGGGAGGGCATTATGTTTCAAATTGCGTGTTACGGCTGATTGTTGCTTTTTTGGCATTCATAATTCAAACAAAATTAGGCCGTTATTTTCATGCATGTACTTGGATATATTGATTGCAGCGTGTATCCGTGTTTTTATCGTGTATTGTCTTATTCTTTGATTTTTAGTTCAGTTTTTCTTTTACCTTCTAAGTGAACCATACTTAATCCAAAAAAATATATATATATATTTTTATAAAATATTTATTTAATTTCATTTCATTTACAACATTTGTATTATTAAATGTTACTTTTTCTCTTCGCTACATTCGTCACATTTTCTTTGTTTACTTTAACTTACAATATTTATATTATTAAATTTTACATTTTTTATGTATCACTTGTTTTTAACAGTACACAAAAGTTGAATTTTAATTACTAACCTAGAAGAAATCCTTCAGTAATTTGTAATGTCAAAAGTGAGTAATGTCAAAAAAAGTGTTTTTGGAAAAACTTATTTTGTATTTGAATGTTTAACAGTTGAAAATAAAAAAAAAAAAAATAATTTAGGTATGTAAGTAATAAATAATAAAATTTCAAAATAAAATGGATATAACTTCAGAAAAAAAAAGAAGAAAAATATATTACATTTTTAATTTTTTATATCTTTACTTCTATCAATCAGAGCCAATATTTATCAAACTAATCCTTAATTTTATACCTTAACGGGAAACATTTGTAAATGTACCAAAAGAATTAATGATTTCTGATTATAAGAAAATCGAAAACTTAAAAAAAATTATAGAAAACCAACTTCAACTGCGTTAAAAATAATACTATTTTTCACTCTTTAAATTTTTAATTTAAAATATAAACTCAAATTAAAAAAAAATGAGCTTCCTTATCGTACAACGTAGCCTTATTATACTCTTAATTTCGAGCTGACTTCAAAGAGCCAAAATTTAAAACAATAATTTTAATGTTTTTTTTTTCTTTTTATTATTATAATAATGAAAAAATAAATTTTCGTTTTAAGTTTTTTTTTTTATATTTTATTTTCGTCTACGTCGATAAAAAACTGTTGTAAATATGTAACTTAACTGTTCGCAAGAAGCTCTTATATGAAAAATACTAGTCTAGATATAAAAAACTCTTATCTGGTCACCACATGATTTCCTTGTTCGCCTATTAAATTACATATACACATTTTTTTTTTAAAATGAAAATTATTTAAAATTTTATGTCATTAACTTCAGATATTTTTTCTTTTGTTATTGAATTATAATTTATCGTAATTTTTTTTTTTACAATCGAAGGTTAATAATTATTAATACACCAATATATTTAAATTAAATAAAAAAGTTAAAAAGAAGGAGATAAGGTTTGATTCGAGCCGATGTCCCTTGATCTAAATATTTTATTAATTAAATTTTTTTTTGGCTATAACTCTGGAACTAATGAAAATAAGTACCACTTACGATGTATCGTTTAAAAGCTCTCAATGAGGGCTTATTACTGCAGTTAAGAAAAAGTTAAAAATCCAAATTGTTTTGAATTTTGGACTTTTTTGGGCACTTTTGGTTCCGTCGATTCCAATAAAAAGGGAAGGTGCGCAAGTAGATGTTACTACAGAGCTAAATCCAAAATTTCAACATCTTACGGCTAATCGTTTTTGAGTTATGCGAGGTACGTACATATATGTACGTACGTGCAGGTGCTGCGCTGAAACTAATCAAAATGAATTTAAGGATGGTCAAAATGGATATTCCCGTTGAAATCTGAAAACCGAAATTTTTCGCTGTCAGAATACTTCCTTTATTTCGTACAAGGAAGTAAAACATATAAATAATGTATTTAAGTGATTGCTATCTAGGTCCTAAGGTCTATCTAAGATGCCTAATTAGAGTATAAAAATATCATTAATTATTTCAAGTAAATAATTTAATTTTATCTATAAATTTTTTAAAAGTTAAAATTTTTTAAGTACTTTTTCTTTAGAAAGCTTAGTAAAGTTTTCTCCATAATAAGTGAATTACCAAAGTAATTTTTTGTTTACAAAAATGATCTCAAAAACGACTTTTACAAAAACGACGGAAAAAGATAAGTCCTGGATATACATATAATAAAACAAAACAAAAATTGGGCCAAATATAGAACTCTTTCCGTATTTTTTTTTGAACTCTGTTAAAAATTTAATAAAATTAAAAAGTTATTTTATAAAAATTAAATTTTTTGCTACTTACATGCGTATTTGTAATGTTAATATTCTCGAATATGTAGAATATATTTATAAACAGGTTGTCTTTTATTATATAGGATCTTATTCTTCTAAATAAATTTATTATTTTCTGTGACTTTTCAGTATAGAGTTACCAAAATGTTTATTTAACTCTATTATTATTGCAGCAGTTAACAAAAAATTACAATATGTTATTTAATTCTAACAACATCGGCATAATCTATTTTAGTTGCATCAAGAGTTATTTTATATATATATATATATATATATATGATATAATAAAATAAATAGGCCCAACATGTGTATTTGTTATTATTTATATATATTTGTATATATATATATATATATAAATAAAAAACTCAAAATGAAAATGCATTTCCTTCTCATTTAATATTCAAGAATATACAGGATAACCTCTTCCTCTGACAATTTATACACAGTTGTTGGTTTTCAATTGTAATTTCATGAACCGGGTGACAAAGTTGCGTAGGGGTATAGAAATGGGGGTTGCGTGACGATAAAGGATTGTGGTGCAGGATGAAGAGGGAAAGTTTAGAAAAGAGGGAAACGAGTTAAAGTTGACACATCGTTTATCATTTTCCACTGCAGAAAACCCATGTTTAGTGATAGGAGAACTGAAATGAAATGCGTCTATTCACGCATGCGCTATATCATTATATTTATATAAATAATATATATACTCACAAAAAATAAATAAATATATATATATATATCACAATTACACTCACACAACCAGTGAGTTGTAAAGTTTACTACTTTTCTATAGAAATAGCTTTTCAAAATATGATTTATCTATTCAGAATGAATTCAGATCAATTTTTTTTTAGCATCTGTATTTTTATATAAGGTTATTATTATTATTATATTGACAATTTCATATTTCGTTGAACTGTTAGCTTGATACATTGTTTTCATACGATATTTATTAATATTTTTGTTTTCATTCCTTTTAACGTTTTTTTTTTTATACAGCCTACATGCTTATATTCTTTGTTTACTTTACTTTCTTCTTGCTTAGCTTTTCTACTACGAGCTTCTGGTTACTGATGTTAGTACATGAAGAAAACTGTTTATTCTATCGATTCAGTTTCCGTTTTTATTATTTTTTTTTTTTTAATTATGTTTTTCTTCCTCTTTATTATTTTTATTGATTTTGTTCCTTTTATTTCCTCCCGAAAATAAAATTATTGGAAAAGTATATAAATATTGTCTTAATTCTTTTTTACTTATAATGTATATTAATATATAAAATCTAACGGATTTTAATTTCACTTCAGTTTAGAATTCTATACGTATGTATTATTGAATAGTATACCATGCATACTATACAGTATACATAGGTACCATTAAAATTTGTCCTTCATAATTGCAAAAATAATACAATTCAATATAAAATTTGTCCTTGAGAATTGTAAAATGTAATATTACTTTTAAAGGAGAGAAGTTCTAAAATATGAATTATTTTAAGAAGAATTACAAGGTCCTTTTACTTAATAGCATTTCAGATACTAAGATTATTGTCCAACGATTAAATAGTCCATAGGCCGTTGCATTTTATTACATTTTACCGCGGGTATATCCAGTCTATAATTCTTGAATTCTCAGTATTGATGAAATAGTATTTGACTTAACAACTACAGAAAATTGAAAAAATTAGATCAATGATAAAGAAAAAATCTGAGGAAAGAGGATTATTTTATAAAAAAGAATTTTTTTTTCTTGCAAAGGTCAAATAAAAACCAATTACAGGATAGTTTCAATACTCCTTCTGGCATCATTACCATTACAATAACTTGGGTTATCTGGGAATTTTTACCTAGGATAGTAGGGACACATTCTGATACATTTTTAAATTTCAAACATTTATGGTGATGACATAAAAACTGGAACAGTTGGCAGGTTCATGGAAATGCAAAGAACAATAATTCTTTATTGTAAGATCAAAATTAACTGAAAAATTATCATACATGTGGTATTTGTGATAATAAAAAATTATTATAAACAGCTAAAGCGGTTGATTAATTGAAAAATTCAATCAGTCCTCAATTAAAAATTGCTCAAATAATTGTTGTTTTCGGATTAGTGAATTCATTTAACTTTTAATATCTTATTTATACTACCTCTTATTTGATGTCATAACCGTAATAATTTTGCAGGAAAGATATCATAAATTCCTAAAAATAACTTAAATAACCTTAAGGATACCGAACATTCCATACCAGGTAATAGGAAAAGCAATGAGTAAAGTAGTTTCCTGTAATTTCTTTCGCGATTTCGTTATTCGCGGTGCAATATTTTGCGATGTCATTTCTGCATTCGTGGCTAAAATTTTCCGTATTCACGTACATTACATTATGTAGTAGTGACATTAAAAAACTAAAATATTAAAAAATTTAATGGCGCAGGTAGGGTATGAACGTGAAACAGTAGAAGATACGATCCCTGGAAAACAGTTAAATGTCAAAACGCTTACCGATGGCATTTAATTTCCCCATGCTCTTACCAGTTTTTTTATAGATGCTGATCATCTATGAATAGAAGTTTAATCTTTAAACGCAAAATTCAAAATCCATGCAATTATACATAGAACTTCACACGGATTTATGAACAAGAGCGAGACAAGAAAAATTACAAATTTGTTTTAAACAAAATCCAAAATACTGTAGGATAATTTTGTAAATTTCGTTTACAGTAATTTTCGTTTTAGTATACGTAGTACTGATTTCCTGACTTTTTAAGGCGATTACAGAGTACGATTTGAACATGTAATACCGTTTTCTAGTAGCCTACAGTACATACTGTATGTACTATAGTGAATTTTTAAATGTAACAGTTCGGTAAGGGTTTACGAGAAAATTAGGAAATATACTGTAGTTTGTTAAATATATTTTGCGTAGTGTACCTATTTACTGTACTAAATCGGTGCTTACAATTACTTTTGCCGTCTGTTTTTCATCAATAATATCGCCCTAAGTAAGTATGCATGATTATTTTTTTTTTTACATAGAACCTAACCATTCTTCCTTAAATGAGATTAGTTCCGTTCTACATTCGCGGTTTTCTGTATCCGCGGAATTTTTACGGTCTCTAAACCCCGCGAATAAGGAGATTTTACTCCATATAAAATAATAAATCGCAACAGGTCAAATGAAACAAATATTCAGTTAAACATGATTTTTTTTTTTTTTTTTAGAAAATCATATTAACATTAGAGAAAACAACTGTTATTGCTTTTTCATATAAATCTCAATTTCTTTATATGCAGTACAAATATAAAAATTTAGTTTCTTTTTAAAAGCAGCACATTTTATATCGTATTTTATTTAATAAGACTTCTTCCCCTTAAATCATAACTAATCCTTGTGTCATGAAACGGTGCAGCAGATATATATGAACTCAGCACGTATGAGTTTTATCCAAGTAGTAGTTTAGGCTGAATCATTTTGTGACTCCCACGTGCTAGTAAAATTATTGTTTTTTGCGTGTAATAATAAACTGTAAGGTATCACTTGCCTGGGGCCTTGGCATGCCGATGAATTGTGTAACATTTACGGGAAAAATATGGGTGAATAAAGAAATAAAGCACTCAAAAGACACTTTTATAAAAGTTTGTTAACTGGGGTAAAAACTCCGGCTGGAAAAGTTCAACGATTAATTTAATGTTAAACGCCCTAGGAAGATAAATGGGTTTTTTAACTACGGTTTATGGGTATTTGAATCCAGATTTTGAAAGAGTATTGCGATGAAATGAATGGTGATAATTTTAAGCAGTGGTTTAAAAAGGTTGTCGAAATTATTTCTGAAGGGTCCAATTGGACCCTTCAGAAATGGATATTGCACAATATAATTGCCTGAAACATTCCTAAAAATTGCCTAAAAATTCAAATTTATTGAAGTCGAGTAAGTATACTTCATTCAGTATATGTTCTTCTTAACCCACCGGATTGGTCTAGTGGTTAACGCGTCTGCCCAAATCAGCTGATTTGGAAGTCGAGAGTTACAGCGTTCAAGTCCTAGTAAAGCCAGTTATTTTTCATGGATTTGAATACTAGAACGTGGATACCGGTGTTCTTTGGTGGTTGGGTTTTCAATTAACCACAGATCTCAGGAATGGTCGAACTGAGAATGTACAAGACTACACTTCATTTACACTCATATACAAGACTACACTTCATTTACACTCATACATATCATCCTCATTCATCCCTTTTTTTTTTTTTCTCTCAGCTCCCCAGGGCCGGACCGACTTGTTGGTATTACGCCGCCCAGGGGAGTGTCTTTAAACTCAAATAGGCCTCCCCACCTACCAGCTATATACCGGCATGGCAGGTCGGCCTACCGGTTAGCTCTTTTTGAGAGTTCTTTATTAATATTGCCCATTTGGACACCACGCCAGATCCAGTTCGCCGCGACGCGGCGCCGGGTCCCTTCAGTATTCAGTCTGCTGTTACCTGACTGTTACCCGTGGAGTCCTTGGTGGCTCATCAGTGCCAACACACCGCAGCATGCTGGACCTCACCAGCAAGGCTGTCCACCCAGTCCTATTCTAGCCAACACCTTCTCTTCTCTCATCGGAGTATTTCTGTAGAACAACTTGTCTAACAAAACTAGCAAAATTATTCCAGTTTCGCTCGCTTCTTAGCATGTAGTCTATTGTTGTCTCTGGAGTTATACCTGTGAGTGCCTTACTATGTCTAAGTGTGTCCCACCTATTGCACTCATAAAAGGTGTGCTCAGCATCATCTATCTCGTTGCAGTAGTTGCAAATTGGCTCTTCTCTCTTTCCTATTTTGTGCAGATAGTAATTGAAGGAACCATGTCCTGTAAAAAACTGCGATAGGTGATGATCAACCTCACCAAATCTTCTCGACAACCATG
The DNA here is from genome assembly GCF_047948215.1 of Lycorma delicatula. Classification (NCBI taxonomy): domain Eukaryota; kingdom Metazoa; phylum Arthropoda; class Insecta; order Hemiptera; family Fulgoridae; genus Lycorma; species Lycorma delicatula. The sequence continues at coordinate 49,256,237 of NC_134461.1, forward strand.
GCTTGATGTTGTGGATGAGGGTTCTCGTTCATCGACCCACAGCTTCCTGCGACCATCTTTCCTGCCAGATATTATAAACAGCATCCGTGACCTCTTGTTCTGGCTTGCCTTGTGCCCTCTCCACCCTCTTTTTTGCGATTAGGTCAATAGGAGGTGTACCCGATAACACGCACAGGACGGCATAGGACACTGTCCTGTATGCGGACACAACACCTAGGAGCACACACCTGTGCGTCACCGCCAGTCTCTCTTTGTTGCGCCTGATGGCGATAGAACGCCACCAGGCCAAAACGGCATACATAAGCGAAGACACGACGGTGGTCGCCAGTAAACGGCGTTTGAGGCCCGAGGGGCATTCTGCGATGACATAATGATGTTTAGACTTTTTATCATCCTTTCTGCCTTGTTGCATACATTGACTATGTGCTCGGTGTATCTACCGTTTTTCTGTAGGATAACTCCTAAGTACTTGATGTTATTCGCTTCTTCTATAGCATGACCGTTGATGGAAATATTGAACGGTTCTAGCACTCTTCTACCCGTAATGGCAATACACCGGCATTTTTCCGTAGACAGTTGCAGACCCCTGGACCTCAACCACTCCTGTATAGTGTCGGTGGCCGCATACACCCTCTCCCGCACCTCCGAAACTGTCCTTCCCTCTACGAGGACTGCAAGGTCATCTGCATAAGCCAGGACCTGGACGCCGACAGGAAACTCCTTCTGAAGGAGTTCATCTATAATCACCAGCCACAACAACGGCCCCAGAACAGAGCCCTGCGGAACTCCACCGTGCATTTGAAAATGTACTGTTTCTTCCTGTGCTTCTACCAGACATCCTCTGTTGGACAAGTAACATTCAATTTGCCTACACAGATACGGGCTGAGGCCCCTAGCCACAATTGCGTCATTCATCCTCTGAAGAATTATCTAAACGGTAGTTACCGGAGGCTAAACAGGGGAAAGAAAAAAAAAGTATATGTTCTTATTGTGAGGGTCTATTTCTCAATCTCTCTGTAGTTAACTGTAATGTAGATAAAATTAAACAGAAATTCCAGAATAATTAAAAAAATTGAACAGAAATTAAACTAGAACATCCAAAAATAATATGATTCTAAAGTATAATTTTCACTTAATATTAAATAATTAGATGCCTCACCAAATATTTGGTGAGACATCTAATATTTAATAGGCATTGTTACATATACACATATGTAATAATGCCTATTAAATTACATAAACACATTTTTAAAAGTACATAAAATTTTATTTCACTAATAACTTCGGATTTGTTTCATATTTTATTTTGTTATTATTGAATTATTTATAGTAATTTTTTTTGCAATCACGTTTAATAATTATTAATAAACCAATATATTTAAAATAAATAAAAAAATAAAAAAGATATGAAGTCTGATTCGAACTGATGTGCCCTCCCCTTATAAGATCCAAATATATCATTAACTAAAAATTCGTTTGGTTAAACTCTGGAACAAATTAAAATAAGTAATAAGGGCTTATAACTGCAGTTAGGAAAAAGTAAAAAATTCAAATTTTGTTTGGATTTTGGGCTTTTTTGGACACTTCTAGTTCAGACAATTGCAATAAAATGGGGAGGTGCGCAACTAGATGTCACAACAGTACTAATCCAGAATTTCAACATCTTACGGCTGATCGTTTTTGAGTTATGCAACACCTCGCCGAAACTAATCAAAATAGATTCAGGGATGGTCAAAATGGATATTTCCTTTGAAATTTAAAAACCGAAATCTTTCGCGATCACAATAATTCCTTTACTTCATACAACAAAGTAAAAAAGCGTAGGTAGCAGTCAGTTTGTGAAAATATTATTGAAGATATTGGGATAAATTTGAGAAACGATGACAATAATTCAACAGACAGCAAACATATATTCAGGTAAAAAATATTTTTACGTCGTACAAGGGAGTATGTAATCGCGAAAAATTTCGGTTTTCAGGTTTCAGCGGAAATATGCATTTTGACCATACCTGAATCCATTTTGACTAGTTTCAGCGTGACGTCTGTACGTACATACGTATGTATCTCGCATAACTGAAAAACGATTAGCTGTAGGATGATGAAAGTTTGGATTTAGTACAGTTGTAACATCTAGTTGTGCACTTCCCCTTTTGATTGCAATCGATTTAACCAAAGGTGTCCAAAATAGCCCAGAATCCAAACAAATTTGAATTTTGGACTTTTTCATAACTGTAGTAAGCCCTCATTGAGAGCTTTACAACGATATATCATAAGTGGTACTTATTTTCATTGGTTTCAGAGTTATAGCCAAATAAATTCTTAATTAATAAAATATTTGGATCTTACAAGGAGAAGGCACATCGGTTCAATCAGATTTCATTTCCTTTTTTTTAACTTTTTTATTTATTTAAATATATTGATTTATTAAAAATATTAATCTCCGATTGTAAAACAAAATTACGATAAATAATTCAATAATAACAATTAAAAAAAAATATGAGAAAATATCAAAAGTTATGTACTTTTCAATTTAAAAAAAAATTTATATGTAATTTAATAGGCGTACAAGGAAGTCACGTATTGTCCACATCAGATTTTTTCTGTTTTACTTGATGGAATTTTTATATAGCGGAACGTACTTTAAAAAGTTTTAATTTTAAGATAAATTATAATTTTATCGCAATTTCTAATTTTTGTGTTACAAGTTAATTTTACTTTATTTTTATGTTAAAAATTAAAAAAGTATTTTTTTCTCGGATATTAAATTAAATTATATTCCTTAAATTAATTTGTTTAATTATGAATTTATCGTTTATTTATTATTATTTATTTCATTTATTTTTTTATTATAATTTATTTATTATTTTATTATTAATTTAGAAAATCTAATAAATCCGGTAATTATTGTTTTATATAGTTTACTAATAAATGTATAACTTTTTAATCATGATTTATTAACAGTGTTTTACTCTTTCTTATTCATGGACTGAATTCCTCTCATAAAAATGAATCTACATCATTCATTATTTTTAACTCATTTCTGTTTTCACATAAGAAAAATATTCTTAAAACACACACACATATATATATATATATATATATTTTCATTTTCCTCCTTCTCTTACTACAATTATTGAATCCTTAAAATGATTTTAATATGCTATATATATAATATAATATGTATAATTAATATAATATATAATATATAATATATATTAATATATAATATATATTAATAATAATATATAATATATAATATGTTCTGCTAAGAATATTTTAAACAAGCATTTATAGTCTAAGATATTAAATAAAAAAAATATATTTATAATTGTCTGTAGAATGTGTTTTTTAGAAGATGGAATTTTTCCGTTAATTAATGATTATACATTTATAACTAATTTTAATGATGTATACATCTCAGTTACCTAATCAAAGAAGCTGCTCTATCAGGTTGATTGAACTGTTAAACTCTTGTAATGATGCAACTAAAGCACCACTTTTAATTAGAAAATATTTTCACGTTTTATAAAAGGATTTATATAACGGGTCAGTTTTTTATTTATTGTATTCCAAGCATTTTAGGGTTTATTTTACTTATTGTGTAATAAATATATTACCTACTTAAAGAAAAGTTCTGAACATGAAGTTCTCGGCCTGACATGTCGGTGCTGCAAGAATGATGAGTTTGTCATGTATCCTTTAAATAGCTTGCTGATAAGTTTCAGACGTTTAGTGCAGCATTTAGCTGCTTGTGTTTGACGATCGAGTAAAACATAAAACAACTTTTGACATTTTCTCAATAATGGAATTCAAGTTCGAGTTGTTAAAACGTACTTTGTTGTAAAAGGCTTAATCCCGACGAATATACAAAAAGATTTAGATTCCTCTTAAATTGATTCTTCCCCTTCCATAAATATGATAAAAAAGTGGGCTGCTGAATTTAAACGTGATCATACATCTATTTTGTTATGATGAACGCTCGCGAAGTCCAAAAATCGTTACGGCTGACGAAAACTTTGGAAAAATCCATGATGCGTATTTAATGATTGCCGGCTGTAGGTTTGCAAGCTTGCTGATATCGCAAGACATTTTGATAGACGACGTTCAATACCTTTAACACGATTTTTTTGAGTAAAAAAGGCTTTCCGCTTGTGGAGTGCTGCATTTGTTAACAGCCGACCAAAAAACACTCTATTGAATACTTCTCATGGGAGTTTACACCTATTAAAACGCGATTTTTATGAATTTCTTCGATGTACTATAGCTGTACATGAAACATTGATTCATGTTGCTTGGTAGAGATCAAAAAGCAGTCCAAGTAAGAGTGGGTGGGAACTCGTAAAAGTTCACCAAAGAAAACGCTTCCACCTGCAGGAAGTCATAGAATGGATTTTGGGATTCTCGCGATGTGGTACTCACACACTACCTGGGAAAAAGCAGAACCATTACAAGGGAGAACTTCATAACTAGACAGACTGAAGAATGCTGTTCAATATCTGCCCAAAAACGGGTGCTTTTCATCACGTTACATGTCTCAGAATGTCGCTGTAAAATTTCCTGATCGCTTTCAAGAACTTTCAGATGAGCCGTAATCGCCGGATTTCGGTGGTTACGTCGGGGGACCCAAATCCCACAAATTTTCTTTCTCTTCTCAGAAAGTACAGAAGACAAAATCACTTCAGTTGTAACTGTAGTTTTCTCTACAATTTCTTTTTTTAGATCTATCAAAAGGTTATCTGCTTTTATTTTATTTATGCAATTTAAGAGTTGAAAATCCCATCAAGAAATTGACTTTGTAGAATATAGATATCTAATTTAAACATGTTAAGGAAAGGCATAAATTAATTTAAAAAAATAAATAAAATTTATAATCCACTTCAATAATACACCTTACAACACTTAATATACGAGGAATGATATCTGCTGCAACAATCGAATTTTTTTTTTTTGCATTAATAGCCAAACATATACGAGGTGCGACAATAAAGTAATGAGACTGATTTTTCTTTGCAAGATGTGGCAACCCTGCAGCTTGCGTAGGCACACCATCTTTGACCTTTGTCTATAAGCTACTTCTAGTCCAAGCGGCACATTGATGCAACTGCTCAGTAGTGAGTTGTGCTGCAATAAGTGAACACGTGTTTGTGTCTCTCGTCAGAGAAATGAAACCGCAAAATATTGCAGAACGGTATGCTATTTATTTTTGCGTTAAATCTGATGAAAACGCGACGACAACTTATGGTAAGCTTCAGAAGGCTTTTGGAGAGGAGGTTATGTCAAGAGCTCAAGTTTTTCGGTGGCATAAAATATTTAGTGAAAGCAGAACGAATGTTGAAGATGAAGACCGCAGTGGACGACCATCAACCTCACCGACAGATGTCAACTTGACCAGGGTGCGTGAAATCGTACGATCTAATCGAAGATTATCCGTGAAAATGATTGCAGAAGAACTCAACATCGATCGAGAAACGGTTCGTCTAATATTAATTGAAGATCTTGGTATTAGAAAGATTTGTGCAAAAATGGTCCCCAAAAATCTCACACAACAACAGCGAGAAACACGGAAAATGTGGCAGCCGATCTGTTAGAGCAAACGGAAATCAATCCAGATTTGTTGAGCCGTGTTATCACTGGTGATGAAGGCTGGTTTTTTCAATACGATCCAGGGACAAAACGCCAAAATTCGCGATAGTGCTCAAAGGGATCACCCAGACCAAAAAAAGCTCGCATGTCAAAGTCAAAAGTGAAATGCATGCTTGTGTGCTTCTTCGATTCCAGAGAATTGTTCATAAAGAGTGGGTGCCTCCTGGACAAACAGTTAACCGATATTTTTACAAAGAAATTTTAGAAAGACCTCGTAAACGAGTTCTTCGTGCCCGTGCCGACATTGCTGATAATTGGATTCTGCATCACGATAATGCGCTATCCCATACTGCTTTGTCAGTACAGCAATTTTTAACCTCAAAACAAATTTCAGTACTACCACATCCACCTTTTTCACCAGATATCGCTCCGTGCGCCTTTTTTCTATTTCCAAGAGTCAAAATGGCGGTCAAGGGACACCATTTTCAAACAACACAAGATGTCCAAAAAGCTGTGACGAGGGTCTTGGAGGATATTACAGAAGTTGAGTTCCAGAAATGTTACCATCTATGGCAGAAGCGCGGAATATGTGTGTGCAATCAGAGGGGAACTACTTTGAAGGAGACAACACTAAACATGACTAAAACGGTAAGCAATTTTTTTTTTCACATCAGTCTCATTACTTTATTGTCGCACCTCGTACAAGCACGTTGAATAAATATCGAGTTTAAACTGCATTATATTTACTCGGTTATGAAAATTGATGATTTATAAATTTTTAGTTATACATTGTTCGTTCCTATGTATCAATTATTTTTGTGAGAAATACGTATGATGTTTCTTCATCGTCACATTTTCCTTTCTAATTTATAACTTCTTATCTAATATGGATGTTAATTTGTAGATTTTTATTTTAATGTTATCAATCACTAAAAACTTACAAATTTTTTTTTGTATATTACAATGTAAATAACGATTATATGCTCGTATGTATATGATATGTATATATATATATATATATATATATATTTTTTTTTTTTTTTTTTTTTTTTTTATGAGACGTGGATTGACTGCTTTACATATTTTTTTTTGTATATTACAATGTAAATAACGATTACGAGAACAAATAAGCTTACTGTATTGGTAGTTACTATATAGCATACATTATAACAAAGAAAAGTATGACAATCGTGCTAGAAATTACATTCTCCTTTTTTTTCTTTTTTTCATCTCAGAGGTTATGAAATGTTGAAACGCAAACAGGTGGAAGGTAAATATTCCTGTTTTTGTGTATATGTGTTGTATTTTAAGTTAATAATTTGGGATTTTTTTTTTTTTTTTGTCTTCAGTCATTTGACTGGTTTGATGCAGCTCTCCAAGATTCCCTATCTAGTGCTAGTCGTTTCATTTCAGTATTATAATTTCAGTATATAATTTGGGATTAGCAAAATCAAAATTCTTCAAATTTGACTCTGTAACATCTGTATTTGTGGTGCTGTGTATGCAATTAATGTTTGAAATAGAGTTTCAAAGGGTAGGAGAAAGGTAATCAAGCGAATCTCGGCTTGGTAGGATTTAAAGCATTTTACTAGTACAAATTTTAAAAAGATGAAAATGTTGTTTTCTTAAAATCAAAAAAAGATTTTTCCAATGATTCTCGAAATTCAAAATTAATGATTTTATTAAAACCGTTCCAATTCTGTAAAAAAGCTTGATCTACATACTTTTATGCTACACGTAGTATATTTGCATTAAATCTAAATGTAATAAAATGTCAGGAAAATTTTAACAATGCCATTATTTGTTTTTCTTCCTTTTTTTTATGTAAAGTGAAGTTTAAACTAGTTTTTAGTTCTGTAAGCATATTTTTTCATATTAATAAAATCCCGGAAATATATATAGGCTTATAAAAAACTATTTATTAATAACGATCATGCTATTTCTAGTAGAAAAACACATATATTTACTTTTTTAACTACGGTCGGTAAAAATAAATTTTGTGATTACATATCTCAATGTATAATACATGTAATTGACCAACTATTAACAAAGTTTGCGTGTTTTTTACCTAAACTCTGATATTAATCTACATATGGTTCTTTTTATTATAATTTTTATTTGCAAACGTTCATGTAAACAAAATATACATATATAAAAATTATAAAAACAAATTATGTTTTTATTCAGTACCCTATTATTGAAATATTAATTTAACAAAATATATAATTTTAGATTTAATTTTTTTGATAAAAGTTAATCGTTTTATAATAACTTATTAAACTGAATTTTAAAAAACCCTTTCGGTTTTTTGTAGCCTAATTTTTCTATTATTTACAGGTGGGATTTATAGGGAATGTTACGGCTACAATATTCCCGGCTTGACACCACGCTGCATGATGACAACGTAAGTAATATTAATTTGGTGTTTTCCCATCCGTTTAATAATTACACCTGACTTAACTTAATTTTTTATATCAAAGTCGTGAATTACCCGTATTAATGCATATAACATCTGCTTAACTACATACTAAGAATACCTGCTTAAGTACATTAGACTAAACAAATATATCTTTTATTCTATGGCCTATTTATTCTTAAGTTGAATTTCTCTTCTATCAGTAAATTCTATAGGGTACCGTTCAGTACTGTATTTTTTGTTAACTCGTTTTTAGTTTCAAAACAACAATATCACCAGTTCATAAAACCACTTATCAAGAAAGAGAATGCTTTATCTATTAAGTAGAGGATAAAAACACTTATCGAAAAGTATAAAAGGAAAACGGGTTGGGTCGGGGAGTAATATGAGTACTGGAAAAAGTAAACTGTAAGTATAAGATAAAAATCATTAATATTTTGTGATTTATAAAAGTTTTCCAAACGGCATTATTGGTTAAAGTTTTTGACGGAACATATAGAAAATCCTGGTTAAAGCATTTTTATGACTTTATATAGGCTTATATGTATGTGTGTTTGTGTACATATGAAAGTTAAGAGTACCGCACTGGATGCTGCATGCCTTGTGCTAAAAGGATAAGAGGAGTTTCACCTCATCCCTCTTTTCACAGTGTGGTAAAATTTTATCCCACCTCACTCTCTGACAGTAGTGCTTACTATGAAGAAAGGTGATGCTTCTATTTCTGCTGTTCTCTTCTAACACCGCCGCCATCCATCCATCCATTGTGACTCATTCCACTCTTCTTATATATTCCCTTCCTACCTACATATACCTACATATACCTTCCTACCTACCATACATAGTACCGTATGTACGTAGTATACTTTGCGTGACGTTCCTTCAACCCCTCCCATCAACAAACCAACACACCGTATAAACCTGCCCTTATATCCGCCACCGTCACATTTATACCCTTATCGGAAATTCATAAAGGACAAATAAAAAGAATCCTAAATCACCACTTCTATCTATACTTTACATTCTTATCTTTCATTTTTCTTTCTTTTATTTGCTATTCTTTCTAGAAGTTCTGTGATATATTTATTTTTTCCACTTTTTATGCATGCTCATTGGAGAATATATTATATATATATATATATATATATATATATATATATATATATATATATATATATACATTTTTCCACCAACCAAGAACAATACATATATTTATATTCACGTTTTAAATAAAAAGAATGTATGGTTTCATATTATGCAATGTAACCATAAGTTTATGTAATAATAAAATGTTTATTCTCTTTTATAATACATTATATTTTTATTTTACACTTTTCACCATTGTTATCTTAAATATTTTATATGCATATACATTCCTTTTCAATAAATAAATAAAATGTGAGTTATTGAAAACGTGACTTATTAATTCGTTTATTTAGAGAATAGGAATCATATAATTAAATAATAATGCATATTAATAAATATTCAGTCGATTCTGAACTGTGATTTTACTTTTTAATTTATAAATTAACGAAAGAATGTTATAAATTTCAAATTTAATTAATTATGTTTAATGCACTCTAAGTTATTCTATATTTTCATTTACACAACGTAAAGTAACCACCGGAATTGCGATAAATTAGTGAAGAATTTTTTTCTTTTCTTCAACTTAAAGATTTGTAAGAGTGAATCACTAAATATCTTCTACTTCAAAATAGTCGTACAAAACAAAATCAGATGCTGTAAGATTTGGCAAATTCGTAAAAAAAAAGAATATCGTCTTGCCTGAAAATAATGTCGTCTAAATACAATAACTAATACTGGGAAATTTTTGGAAGTGAACATATAAAATATAAAAATATTAAGCTATACTGGTAAAAATATATGTTTTATAAATATATATTGTTTATACATATTGCATTTCTTTTCAATCTTCAGTTACCCCGCCATCCGGAGCCGGAATATCATCGACGCATAACTCAGCTTCGGGGGGGGTGCCTTCGCCTCAAACAACCTCAGCAGAACACAAGATCCTTTCCAGGTAGCCGGGACTCGATCTTGCAGTACATGCCATACCTTTAATGATAGGACCTCAAAAGGGTCACATCACCGGGACGACGGTCTTAATGACTTGCCTCTAATGGGGAACCTCCAAGGAGATTCCCTACCAGGACTCTACGGTCTTACATTCCTTCCCTCAGAGGTGCTGTGAAGGAGTCCCCTTCCAGTCATTGATGGTGGACGCCGGAGCCTCCCCCCCCCCGGACGGGGAATACATATTGTTTATATATTTTATAAACATATATATGTAAGATAAAATATATGATTTATAAAAATATAAAACCTTTTAAAAGACTGTTTTCGTTTCAGATTGATTATCACTTTAAATATAAACGAAGTAAATCAAATTAAATTAAGAACAAACCCACCGGGTTGGTCGGCTGGTAAAATCAGATGATTTCGAAGTCGAGAGTTCTTTGATTACTTTTATTCGGATTTGAATACTACATCGGGGATACCGGTGTTCATTAGTGGTTGAGTTTCAGTTAATCACACGTCTCAGGAATGGTCGCCCTGAGTTTGTTCAACACTACACATTCACTGGTACAGTTGCATTTAATTTACATACAATTACCTCTCTTTACTTAAGTTAAAATACGATTAAAAAACGTTCTACCTCCGTAAATTTTTATGGTGTAGAACACCATATGGTGTGGAGAACAAAGGAATCAAATTAAAAGTAATTTAGATGATTTAAAAATGGCTGCTTAACCTTTATTATAACAGCAACAATTGTTCAAAATTGTTCAAATCTCCAATTTTTACCTGTATTTACCCTTTAATACTAATTTCAAGGATTGTAAAAACATTATTAGTTCGTCATATTCATAATGATTATAAAATTCTTTTGTTTTTTACAAAAAAAAAGTGTGCAGTTCACTTTTTATAAATTTATTATCCACGGAAACAATATATTCGTAATATTGCTACTATAGGTGTTTTCACAAGTGTATGATTACTAAAAAAATGAACTGTTTAACACAGGATTAAATAAATTACAAAATACTGACAGTAAATCTCTTACATTTTAATGTATCTTCATTGTTTTCTTTTGATCTTTACTGCTTTTTTTTTGTAATTAATTGAATGTGTACCGGCAGAAAAATGTTTTAATTAATAATATAAGAAATAAAATTCTAAAACTTGAAAAACCCTTCCGAATTTTAATAATACTTCGATAAGCCTTCTTTAACCAGGCGATTAAGAAAAATTGTATATGATATTATTTTACGGTTTATATTATGTAATAAAAAAAACATATTTAATTATTATATGAAATTAAAACATTTTGAAATTAATTTACTTTATATTTTACATTTCATTAAAACATAATATTTTTTTTCATAATATTTATTCCATAATTTTTTTAAATTTAATTAACTTTATTAGTGTCTATCAGGTGTAAAACTTTTTTTTTTCCTGTTTTATACAAAGAAGAAAGAAAAAAGTATTTATAATATGAATTTGTGTAGGTTGATGCAATCATGAATGACTAGAAATTTTTATAATACTTATGTGTAATCTATAATAAATGTAAAGGGATACTTGAATCGAGATAAAAAAAGTTGTTTTTATGAATTACATAAGGTGTATCAATTTGTGCGGAAATATTACTACCTGTACGTACTCTGTAATACACCATCATGTTTTTTTTCGAGCAGGAATTAATAAATAATTATATCTTTACATTATTTTATCTTTATCAGAGAAGATATTTATTCCCTCTTCTATTAATCAATTTAACTGAAAACTTTATTTTTTTAGTTCTAAATAATAATTTTATAGGTTTTTTAATCTCTGTTTAGAAACATTTTTTTTTCATATTTACTTCAATTACGGCAGATATCAATTTACAATTACGAAAAATACCACAGTTGCAACGTTTGCTGACAATACTGCATTTCTTGCTTTCCACGAAAATCCGACTACTGCGTCTCGTTTTATTCAAGATTACATCACTCTCCTCGAATCGTGGCTTACATGTTGGAAAATAAAAATAAACGAAACAGAATCAAAGCACATCACGTTCACCATTCGTAAGGAACACTGTCCTCCTGTTTCTATCATCTATGTTCCGATTCCAAGATCTCAAGACTGTAAATATTTAGGTTTTCATCTTGATCGACGACTTACTTCGGCAAAACATATCACTTCTAAGTGGAAATAGTTTGCTCTAAGTTTAAACACATGTACTGGCTGGTTGGACATAAATCTCGGCTTTCAGCAGAAAGTAAATTATTGATTTACAAATCCGTTTTGAAGCGGAAAATGCTCAACATACCCTGGTACATAAGTAATAGCCTTATATATATATACCTTGTTGCGAACCAAGCAGGAAAACGCTCTGGTCAGCCTACGGCATCAAAATCGTTTGGATCGGTACTCGAATTATTTGGCGGTCAGTTTGTTAGATAATATGATCAGTGATTTTTCAAGATTGCTGAGGAACAATATCCTTGGTTTGCCTTATCACTTCAATTAGGTGATTTTATGATCTAGCCGTACGGAGGGCTCATCTATTCCATTATTTAGTCACAAGCCGCTGGGTCTGTGGCATCTCAATATTAATTCAAATACATCTTATTTACTTATTATTCTACGAATAGTTCGTTAAGTCGCTGTGTCGTTTTAATAAAAAAAAATTTACTTCCTCCTCAACTTAACAATAAATAATTAATAAACAATAACTGTTGGTTACGGACAGTAAAAATACATTTTTGCATTTATTATTTTTTATACTATTTAATAAATTAGTCCGCATAACTAATAATTTTTTAATTATATTCTAAAATTAATTGAAACCCATATTCTTTGTAGAGATGGTTCGTTATTTATTTGTTTTCTTATTTTATTGAATCTTTCATTCTGTGCATATCATTTAACTGCAATATGTTTTGTATTATCTTATCCCCTATCTAATTCATTTTCGGAAGTGTATTAATCTAAAAAATTCTGTATTTCGAACGACCATTATGTATTGCTGCAGAGCATGAGATGAATGACAATTTTTGTAACGTGTGAAAATGTCATGCCTGATCGGGATTCGAACCCGCGACCTCTTGGTGAAAGGCGAGACACTACCAATCGTGCCATGGAGGCAAGTAGTATTTCGAACTTAATCTGCTGAAATTCACACTACAAATTTGTTGTATTTTTTTTTTTTTTTACATCGTTTACTGTCTTTAATAAAGAAGGTTCTCAAACAAAGCAAAATGTATTCCTGTATTTAATATTTTTTTACCATATGAACTGAATTCAATGATTTATTTTTTTTTACTTTACAGAAAAGACTCAAATATTAGTCTCGAGAAATTTCTTTAAAATAAATTAAATATATATAAATACTTTTAAACAAAACAAAAAAAAAGAAAAACATTTTACTTGTAACCATCTTCAATCATTTTTTAATCTTTTGAGATAATACCTACAAAAGTTGTTACATATCGTGTAATGTACATTGATCCCCTGTTTATAAATGCCAAAAAAAGTACTCCAACTTCTATTACAAATAAAGTTTGCATTATCAAACTGATGAAACTATTTCATTTAACAGCTGCTTCGTAACCTCTCAGTTACAAACTGTAGAATGGTATGTAACGGTCAGTAGCCTCAAATGTTGGTCCGTCGACTAATTTCATAATCAATAATGAATTAAATTGATTTAATGAAAACGTTTCTTGGTAGTTATATTTGATAGATAACTTGCATATAAAATTGTAAAATACTTACAACATACAAAATTTTTTCTTAATAAAACTGAATTTTAATATTCCTGCGTTTCTGAAATCCTGTTCTTTAGTAGTTTTTAGACTCTTTTTCTTCCCTATTTATTCAATTCTTTTTTTTTTATGTACTTCTACCTGTACATAAAATTAAAATGAAACTTAAATACGTTAAATGAAACAATAATGTTCAATAGAATAGTAAAATCTACTTTTAATAGCATTAAATAAAAAAAAATCCCTTTTCTTACGCCGGAAGGCGGAGGTAGATGTTATCGGTGCTTAGTAGGGGATAAAAAAGATTTCTACCTTAAAGTTAAGAAAAACTTCAACTATACTAAATACGACAACGGTTGTACGCGAAAATAAGTGTCACATGTTTAGCATACGACAACCCTCATGTTCTTACAATTCCAGCAACATTTTGGTTATATAAAAAATTGTTACAAATAAAAGTTTTAGGTAATGTTTAGAAGATTAATCATCAATTTAAACTGATTCAATACTGTGCCTATTGAGGGAGGTATGATTTTTTTTTATCTTCAAAACCCCATTTTTTCCACCCCCTGGGCCAGTGGTTGGTGAATTAAAAAATTTTACTCAAAATAAGATTTAGTCCCTTATCCAATAAATAGTTAGAACTTTAAACTCGATATTTTACTTAATAAGAAAGTTATAGCGATATCACCCCCCCCCCCCATCACACCAATTCTCATTCCCATGTTCCGAATTGACCGTTAACGAACTCGACCAAGATTTGACACCAGTTATTTTTAAGAAACAGTTTGAAAGTGATTGGCACAAAAGTACAGCAGTTATTGCGTTCACAAGAAAGTAATATATATATATATGTGTGTGGCTGTGTGTGAGTGTGTGCGCCCGCGCGCGTGTGTGTATATGTGTAAACATTTGAGCTGATGGTGGTTTTGGGTTCTTGCGGAAGTGAAACGCGAAGATATGTCGAACTTTTCCGGAAGTCGAATCATGTTACCCATTACAATAAGTAGCTTTCTTAAGAAATCTACCTTAAATATTAGATTGTCCAAACATATAATGAAATAAACTATTTTGTAATTTGGGGGTTTTACCAATTTACAACCCCTTAAAACTGGATAATTCATTCGGTTTGAAAATAGATATTTTACAAAAAAATTAAAAGTTTATTTTTAATTATTAAAAATCTTTTACTGATTTTGAATAAAAGGCCATTTAAAACCACGACCACGTTTATATTAAATATGAACCTTTATTTATTAAATATGACGTTCTTATTTTCAAATCATTTAAACACAGTATAAACTGATGCGTTGATATTTAAATGTAAGCCGCCTGTCCTATTCACATTGTGTTATAATATAAGATTAAAGTTGTTTTTCATATTATAATTTATTATATGCGTGTCATTACACGTGTATTATTCGTATTTTTATATAAATTTTGTTTTTATTTGATAGGCATTTTTAATATTAACACGTTCTATTAAATGAAATGTTTTATTTCTTTAATTTTTAAATAGATTATTTAATTTTTAAATAGCAAATGTAATAATATTTTTTATTACTTTAGACCGGAACACTCGTTTATAATTCTGTTTTTTAATGTGTAAATTAATTAATGAAATATTTGGCTCTTACACGGGAAGGCACATCGGTTCAAATCCGACTTCATTCCTTTTTTTTTTCATAAAAATTACAAAATTTTATTTCACTAATAACTTCTCATTCTTTTTTTATTGTTATTATTGAATTATTATTTATAGTAAAACTTTTTTTACAGTCAGAGGTTAATACTTATTAATAAATCAATATAGTTAAATAAATAAAAAAGTTGAAAAAAAAATTCGCCGGTGCTAAAGAGGGGATAAAAAATATTTTCACCTAGTTAAGAAAAACTTTAAATTTACTCAATACGACAATGGCTGCATGTGAAAGAAGTTTCACATGTCTAGCATACGACAAGCCCCATGCTACAGTTCCAGCAACATTTGGGTCATCTCTTGCCGTAAGGGTTGGTCATATCAAAAATTGTTTCAGACAAAAGTTTTAGGTAATTTTTAGAGGACTAACGACTACTTTAAACCGATTCGACCTGTGCCTATTAAGAGTGGTATGATTTTTTGTCTTCGATACCCCATTTTTTCCACCCCCTGGGCCAGCGGTTAGTTATATCAAAAAACTTTACTTAGACAAGTTTTAGACCTTTATCTAAAGAATAAGAACTATAATTGAGTCCGCTATTTTACTTAATAAAACATTTATAGCAATATTTTGTTTTTTTTCGAAAAAGCCACCCCACTTTGGCCGTTAATGAATGCAGCCGAGATTTTTGGGTGAGGGTTTTTTAGAGAACAATTTGAAAGTGATTGGCACAAAATTACGGCTTATCGTGTACAAAAGAAAGTTAAATATATATATATATATATATATATATATATAAAACCTTTGGAGATGACGGTGGTTTTGGGGTCTGGGGAATATGAAACGCGAAGATATGTCAAACTTTTCCGGAGGTCGAATCATGTTACCCATTACAATAAAAAAATTAACTCGCCGACTTGGTCTAATGCTAAACTCGTCGTCGTAAATCAGCCGATTTTGAATTCGAAGTTCTCAAGAACTTTTATTCGGATTTGAATACTAGATCGTGGATACCGGTGTTCTTTGGAGGTTGAGCTTGAATTAACCACACGTCTCAGGATTAGTTGACTTGAGTTTGCTCAAGACTACATTTTTACCGGTACAGTTACATCATACTGATAAGTCGCTAATGACTTTAATTGTTAATACGACTATAAATAAAAGTATTAAAAAAAAAATCAAAATTAAATAATAATAATAAAACATTATAAACTCTTTTTTTTATTCAGCGTTAATTTATTTTTAATAAATTAAATCTTTGGTATTATATTGTTTTTTGTTTTTCCTTTTTTAATAGGGAGTTTTTTGCGTAATTCTCTATTAAAAAGCACTTCACAAAGATATTTTTAAGAATATCGTTTAAATCGCTAAATCTGCACTTAGTAAAAAATAGTGTTCTTTCCGGCGTGAAATTTCTCCTTCTTTATGCCTTCCTACTTTTAATCTTTTCATTACTTTGTCAAAAAACATTTTTTTTCAGTACGTTTACCTCTGAATATAAAAAATATTTTTATATTTTTTTTAAATAATTTTGTTTTAATTCTTTTATTCTGTTATTATGATTATAGTTTATTTTATTTATGACTTTTAAAGGATACTGTGGTGTGTTACTATGAGTACAATTAACCACGATTAATTAATCATGAGTATAATTAGAATTAATAGAAATTCAAATATGACAATTGACTAAGGAAAATAAAACTTACTATTTAAATTATTAAAAAGTTTACAGTTAAAATATCAAAATATCAAAGGTATCATAGGATTTGTTGAACAACAGTAGATTATAATAGCAGAGTAATTTATATTATTTCAATAAATTAAATTCTTGACACTTATCTCTATAGGTTTTAATCCTTTTAAGTATTATAAGAATAAAAGTCGATCTGAAGATGTAAAGATAGAAATCGCTTCGAAAGAGTAGTTAACGGAAATAAAAAAAATAACAAGCGTAAAATATACTGTAAAATAAGCGTACATTATACTATATTATTTTATGTTTCTGATAGAATACAGTGTGTTATAACGTGTCATTAAAAAAAATAATACAAATTATTAAAAATAAATTAATTTCTCACCGTATACGATCATTGTTTTTATCATAAAATCTTCATCATCGAAAGTTGAAACAGCGCATTTGTATTCTCCAGCAAGGTCAGTTGTTGGATTAAGGATATATAGTGCTCGATGCATCGTCGCAGGATGATGTGACGCCCGATGATCAAGGTTAAGGCGACCTTTAAGAATTCCCAATTCTTGTGGTTTATTACCAGGTATCCATTGGTAAACTGGTGCCGGTGTTTTATTAAAAAACCATTTAACAACCAAACCGGAATCGGTTGAAGTTTCATCCGGTCTTAAAGTATATTCACAATCCAATAAAACTGAAGCCGATCCGTTACGGACAGAAGGTGGTACACGTAAATCTGTTATCTGTACACCCAATACACCTGAAAAAATAAACAATAAAAAAGAAAATTAATTTTTTTTTACTTTTTATTGAAAGAAATAATGTAAAAAAATTATTGATCGATCCCTGTAGCAGTGGTAATGTGTCTCGGCCTTTCATCTGGAGGTCCGGGGTTCGAATCCCGGTCAGACATGGCATTTTTCATACGCTTCAAAATTTCCATTTCATATTTCCATACACACAACTTTCAGACTTATATGGTGAATAAGCACAAAAAGAAGTGAAAAGAATTTATCTTATTTATCAGTTGAATGAGATCATTTATAGGTTAATTTTGGTCTTAAATCAGTCAATCAGAGATCGTTTTAAATCTTGCATGTGACAGCCAATTTTTTTCTCTTAAAGTAAAACTAATGAAACAGTATTTGAATTATTTGATTTATCTGTTGAATTAAAAAAAAGATATCGTTGCTTATAAAAAAGCTAATTAAATTTAACTTACTCCAACTGATTTGAATTATTAATTAACTGTGTTTTTTAATTTTGGCTATATCTATGCTAAATCAATCAATTAATTAATAAAAAATCTTTCACTTCTATTGAATTTAAATAATTAATTTTAATGAAAAAATAAGAAAAAGTTAAAACTCGCTGACACTAGAATAATAAATATAAGCTAAATAAAGAAATTAAGCCTATATTGACGTTATTTACTTTAACAGTGTTAATTGTTGTTTATAAAATTGTAAAAGTGATTCATCCGTATTTTCAGTTAATCCAATTTTACATTTTAATAAATAAATCTCAATAATCCAGTTTTCCAGAAATGATTTCTTTTTCCCAGAAATTTTATAACTAACGCAAGTTCAGATCTGTTTGTAGTGTACTTCGGAAGATATAGTAGTTTGAATTTTTTTCGTGTGAAAAAGATTTATTAGAACCTGATTAAAAGTAACTAGAGTAAAACAAAGTTATCTTAGTTTAACTACCGCGCAGCATGGTCATGGAATGCTAGACGGATGGAAATAAGATTGATTCTGTGGTGTTATATACGAATGCCTGCGCCCGCACCCACGTACGTATTCCCTCGGCACACTCAATACACGTAGGTGATGAATGGCAATTAGGCGGGCTGTTTGTTATTTTTCTCGAAATTCTCTGAAAACAGAAATGTTTCATTTTAAATTCTCAATTTTATTTTTCAGAAAGGAAAAATAGGATAGTATTGATTGAGTAGATTGTATATTAATACTGTATTATTTTATTTTTAATAAACCTTGTTTTATATTAGTCATTCAAGGGTCTCAATACCACCCATACCATCGTCAGTTACATTTTCTCTATCGTCAATATCATATCAGATATTTCTCTATCGTCAGATGCATATCCGCAACTGCATCATTTTCTGAATACGCTTTCTTAAATTTTAAAGCATTACCTCAACATAATTTCCACTCTTTATCCGTTAATTATGAAAATATATTTTCTGCTATTTGCTTAACTTTATCAATAATTTGCCGAGGTAAAACATTCTCTTCAACTATCTGATTCTTTATTCTTTCCCAAATCAGCTACATCGGGTTAAGTTTAGGATGATATGGTGGCAGACTTAAAACACTGTA
Organism: Lycorma delicatula; assembly: GCF_047948215.1. Taxonomy (NCBI): domain Eukaryota; kingdom Metazoa; phylum Arthropoda; class Insecta; order Hemiptera; family Fulgoridae; genus Lycorma; species Lycorma delicatula. The sequence continues at coordinate 49,275,685 of NC_134461.1, forward strand.
TCCGTAATATTCCAATATTTTGTTAAAATAGAATCGTCCATAGCGCACTTTATTTAGCTTCACCAATTGATAAAGTTGAACTTTTAACATCTGCCATGTGCATGGAATATTTCTAGTTTGCAACCATTCTAATAACACTTGTTTGTACAATTTGAGTTCGGAACCCGGTGTAATTTTTATTACGGTTGTTATTTTTGTTATTTTCCGTCCCAATCTACAATTACATCATGGTTGAGGCATTACACACCGTAATGCTATACACTATAATTTTAACTCAAAATACACCATTGTCGAAAACTAAAATTGAACGAGGTGGAACATTTGGAATTAATTTTGTTTTTAGTCATTTTTCATAGTTATCGGCATTCATTTCGTCATGGAAATCTGGTTTCTGACCCGATTTGAATATTGCAAGAGCGTTAGGGACTTCTCTAGTTTCACCTCCGGCGTGCACCATTATCAATCTCTGTTCTTTCGATATAGATTTCTTGTATCCATAAACAGAGTCATCTGTCCAACCAAAACTTTTTGTGTGAGTTGAATAAATGTTTTGTCAGAAGAAATAATTGCTCAGCCATCGTTTCTCTACCTCTCTAAATTTTTCTAATTATTTGCGCGTTTTTTAAACGAATGTCGTGCTTTTCCAATAACAGCTTTCTGTTATCAACAGTCTTTTTCCACCTAAACCCTATATTCCGTAAATTTTTCTTAACGTTTCACGCGTAAATTTGAAATCCAAATTTTTTTTTGCTTTCAAAACCACTAGCAACTTATTTAACATCGGTAATTTTTTATGGCGTATGTGAAAATTATATACGATGTTTCTTAATGCACATCTTTGAAAATCGTGGATAACTTTTATATTTATTCTCTAGATTTTCTTCGTGTAGTGAAACTTTCATTTTCACCAAGTTTATTTTTTTAGTTACAATTTTTGGCACTGTTTGAACTGATATGCCACTTAAATCAGCAACGTGGGCTTATGTTTTTGAACGTAACATATCGGGGTTTTCTTCTGAAATTTTTTGTAGACATTGATTATTATAATATATTTTTTAGTCTGACTTCTTACAGCCACTCCCCGTCTCAATCTACAATTAGATCATGGTTGAGGCATTACACACCGTAATTCTATACACTGTAATTCTGACTCAAAATACACCAACCGCAGAAGTAGTATTAAAAATACTATATTTTACACTGTGAAGGAGTATTGATGAGTTCAAAAAAAAAACAATACTATTTTAACCAAGCGAAGCACTAGACAGGAATGCTACCGATGATCGCCTCCCCTCCCCAAACACACAAGTTGTTCTTTTGCATTGTTGTGTTAATGCTAAGATAATTTTGACGCCCTCTACTTGATTTGAATTTGGACCTAGCATAATCGAAGAATCTCGTTTCATTAAAGAACAAAAACCATCACATTAAATTTTGACTCTAATTGTGAAATAAAATTTAGGACAAATCTAGCTGTAGACCGCTAGATTTATCGGCTTTCTGGTCCGATGGAATTGGTTTGGATCCGGTTCAAACAGCTTACAGTTTTTAAATCAACGTAATGGACGACGCCTCAACTAAGCTAGATTAATAGCTATTTTGATCTTCTTTGATTTTTAAGATGATTGAAAATCCATATTTTAAACACTATACACTATGAAATGAGGTCACTATACTTTTAAACAATGAAATTTTTTAAAATTTATTTAATGGTCAAAATGGAATTAATTATTTTATTTATCAGAAAATAATTTCAAGGAAAACTTATTATTGTTTCATTTCTATTAGTTTTTTTATAGGTTTGATGCTGGACTACATTATGGATTTTTTGCCTAATCTTCAGATATCTGTTACATTCCCGACTACGTCATGTCATATCAGACTAAACAGAGGGATTTTGATCTCTATGAATTTCTCCCCTACATTCCCATTTTATTGAACGTTAGATGCCTTCATACAAATTTTCACTTCTTCTCTTTACGAGATTATGCCACAAATCTTTCGTTTCAATATTATACAGGTACCCATGAATGTTTACAAATAATTTTTGATAAATTTCTAGAAACTAATTATTTAATTATAGCATATATTTCGTTTGCACTAAAACTCTCCATTCTCCATTTATAACCTTGAAAGATTTTTGTTTTAACATCTTTTTAATGTTAACTCCTACATAAAAATTTGATTTTTTTGTACATATTTTAATATTTAATATACTTCAGTATCCTCCATTCAATCATATTATATCTTTCATTTTTATTTTCATTCAATATTCTCCAAGCAATAAATTAATCCCGTTTATTATTTATTTTTACTCACTTTTCGTTTTCCCGCAAGGTCATTATTATCAAAAATGTTCTCTTACTTAATAATACTCCGCTTTAATTAATCCTTCAATTCTTATATCGTTTTACTACGCAAAATTAAAAAGCGATTTTAAGAGATACGATAAATCATTACTTCCTGTCATATAATCCCAGTGAAATCATTGCATCTTTGTCACAGGCTTTTCTGAACAAGAATTTTGATGGATTAATCTATGATTATAAATTAAATTTTTTTACCTTTCTCTGCATACAAAAAAAATACAATTTTAAAGAGAAGTTTTCCATACGAAATATTATTGAACCCTTTAAGTCTGAATTATTCCCTTACTTTATTTTACGTATAATCATAAAAAAGTACTTGAAAAATTGTAACATTTTTTTATTAACTATTATAATTATTTTTACAAAAAATAAAGTTTAAATTATTTTTCACAATAATAATTATAGACTGATATCTAAATTAAACATTTTATTATTAAGATAAGAAGTGAGTTTTAATTTATAAGAATAAATTATGTTTTTGCTGGTTTTAGACACAAAACCTTCAAGTGAAAATGAGAGACTAATAATCTGTGACAGATATCACCATGTGATAGAGGTTTCTTTAGTTTAAGAATAACTAAATAAATATAAACATAAATTAATAAATCTATATTAGCACTAAGTATAATTTAAGCTGTTTAATTTAAAATATTGGTACGTATCTAGTACACCATCTCTTAATTAAAAATAGTTTTCTAAAATTTACTCATCCAAGAATATTTTATATTTATTAAACGTTGGTCATTATTAAAAATTGCAAACCGTTTTTATTTTATAACAAGTGTATTTATTTTAACTTTAATACACGGATCATAATCTACATTTTTAAGCTGTTTTTTCACATTATCATCAGCTAACTTCAAGAATTTGTCAAATTGTGGCATTAATTTTTGTACGCCATCGTCAAAGAAGTCAGCCTCCACTCCATTAAGCTACTCACAAACAACTATATTGAGGTGGTCGTTACTCTCATGGTAGTTCCCCAAAGAAACTCCATCAATTTTTTAAATTAATAGAAATCTCTTGGAGCAAGATCTAGACTGTACTGTGGATGACCAAAAACTACCCATCCGAAACGTTTGAAAAATTCTCAAGTTTTTTGCGGCGTGTGGACAAGCCTTGTCATGAAGCAAACATTCTCCACGAGTCCACGCCGGCGATTTTGAATCGTGCGACGAAGTTTCATCAAAATCTCTAAGTAACAGTCAGCATTCATTGTCTCTGCGCGAGACAAACTTAAACAGTAAGATTTCGCGGCGTTCCTAAAAAAAGTGTACCATCACTTTACGTTTTGAAAGAGTTAGAATTTGTAAAAGCTATCGAGAATGATGCTACTGAAGTGATTGAACTTTTTAATAACTAGTTTGTAGTTGGAAACCCATGTTTCATCATAAGTTACTAAGTCATTTCATCCCCATTTTTATGTTACTGCTCCAGGAATTACAAAGTAGCAGACGTGCGTTTTTTGTGATTGTCAACATTCTTGGGACTTAAATTTTTTAAGTTTTGCCAAATTTTACAGAATTTTAGGTAAAGAGTAACAATTTTATGTAACAAAGATCGTGAACATACAGGAAATTTATCACCGTCTAACTTAAAACGTCGAGTTCTCTTTAACAACGCTGTCAATTTGCTCTTTCAGCTGTTCAGTAATGAGAGTAGGGCGTCACTCAATATGCGTACTCAATATGAACAAATATTCTCCTTTCCGTAGATAAACGACACCATTTCCTTTCGTTTTCTTCATTCATACACTGTCACAATATTTGACGATGAATTTCTACAGGACGAACACCTTGCGCATTCAAAAATCGTACCTTATAGACGGCGGGGTTTTTAATCTTTTTATTCGTAAACACGCTAAAATACTCCGTCTCTTAATACAGTTACGACTTTTCCGTACAGTGCTAGCAGAACAACAACTGAGATCAGGTGGTCTTGACCCGTTGTTGAGAGTGAAGCTGCACGCATCTGATGCACAAGGGATTCTTTTATTCTGGACTATTATTCTCTACTTTACGTTTTATTTATTTATACAGCTATGTCATCATAGATATATTTTCTTAAAAAAATCAAAGATATCAATAGAAATAAATATCAGTTAACATAGATAAAAATATCAGAACTTTTTTATTATAAAATAAAATTAATAGAAAAAATAATAAGGGTCAACATAATTTATAAACTTTTACAGAAGATATTTTTAATATTTATGACCAGGGTTCTAAGACTCCATATATAATATATATAATACTAAAACATAAGAACTGATAACCGGCTCCTTATTCCGGAAAATACTTATATTATTTATATGTAAATAATAATGTACTTATATTATTACTTATTATCATACTTGTATTCTTATAGTTAATATTTAAAAAATACGATTAAATTTATGTAAATATTTTAAATATGAAAAGTCAATTACTACTATTTCTATTAAGTAATTATCTTTAATATATACTATTAACATTAATCTATCTAGTGATTTAATACAAGTAGAAACAGTGGAGGATTACCATCAACAATATTGGAAATAAAATGAATTGAGCAACTTTACAATCAAATTAATAATAATATTAAACTTATTATGAAATTACTTGATGAAATAGACAAGAATTGAAATAACTTAACCTAAGTATGCTAGATGCGGGAAAAAATCGGATTGAAAATCAACATTTATTAAAGTTAACGGTATTTCTTTTTTTAACTCTTCTAGATAAGAGATGAATATTAATGGATTTTATCAAAGTAATGTAAGTGTGTACTTTAATTTTCGATGATTTTAAAGTTATTGTTGTACTTTAGTGGCAGGGGCGAAGTTAGATGATAGAGATATTTAACTGGAACTTCTCGAACGTTAGGAAATAAAAGGAGTCATACTACAACTATAGAAGACCGGTGACGGGGAGGAAGTACTGAAGATGTTGAATTTGTTGGCTTTACTGGTTAAACCAATAAAATATAATGGAAGAGTTGAAACTCACCTACCATCTTCTGTTATGTTCTGTTCACTTCGCTTCTTCGTTTTGTTCTTTCATCTTTTCTGTTTTATTCTTTATCCTTCTTTTTCTTCACCATGTTCTATCGATCGTAATCTTTAAGTAGTAGAAAGAGAAAGTAATAAAAAAAAAAAAGGATAAAGAAAAGTGATCAAAAATGTGAATAGTCCTTAAAACTTTCCCTTTCATTTCTAAGGGGCTTGTAATATCTCAATACCCGACTTTTACCCCCAGTATAACAGTACCTTTCTATCTTTAACCCTCACTATAACCTAACCTCACTCACACTTTTGAATCTCCAACTTTACTACCACTTCTTTTTCTTCCAAATCTTCTTCTTCAAAGCTACGGTCGGTCTGTTTTATTTCTTATTCTACTTCTTCTTCCGCATCAACTTTCGCTTTTTCACTTCAATCTTCCCCATTATCTCTCCTTCGTAATTCATTCCCTCACCATTTTTATGATTTTTATCCCACCTCCTGATTTTTTTCTTTATTAATAATGAAAAGTGATTATTATCATATATCATACAGTTCGTTAATTAAATATATTTTTTCTTTAAAAAATATATATATATAAATAGACTGATAACATAAAAAAGGTAGTGATGATAGAGATACGGTTTTTAATTAAAATTCTTTTAATTATTTTTTCTCTCTTATTATCAACTTTTTCTTTCATAACTTTATTTATTATCTTCTTCATTAGAATAACTATTATAATAATAAAATTTTGTTTATAAGTAAAGAGCTATAGAGTAAAATATTTACTCTATAAATTTATAGATTAAACTTCTAAGAAAGCTAAAAACTTAATAGTATTGAGTTGCTCTTTTTAATTTTTTTTTAATAATTAATCGTTTTGTTATTCATGATATTTTATACTGATATTTAATTATGAATTTTATATCTAATTCTTACACTTTTCAGGCAGTTTATTTATTTCTTTTTATCGTTTAAATTTTAGTTCTATTTACATGATACAAAACATAATTTACACCTAAGGTTGTTAAAACTTCATAAAAATGTTTGAATAAATACACAAGGAAAAACGTTTCCTAATTTTGTTGCACACTTTTTTTTCTGGTTTCATTTATTTTCCTTGGTATATTATATTTATTTATTTTTTTTGTTTTATATAATTACACGTCTGCTGAAAAATGAGTTTAATATATATATATATATATATATATATAGACTGTATGCATGTATGTTAGTTCCAACGTTGCAGCTCAACGGCTGAAGGGATTTAGATGTGTGACCCCGCGTTGGAATCCCTTCGTTGCCGGGAGTGTCATAGGCTATATAAATATGTGTGTGTGTGTGTGTGTGTGTATATGTGTGTGTGTGTGTGTGTGTGTGTGTGTGTGTGTGTGTGTGTGTGTGTGTGTGTGTGTGTGTGTGTATGCAGGTGATTCAAAAGGAAAGGAAAATAATCTGAAAACTGATTCTAGAGCTTGAAATAAGGAAAAAAGGTCATACACACAAATATCCAGAAACGATTTGTTATTGATTTATGGCTAGCAAAATATTTCGCGCGGATTTTAGTTTTCCAGTGAAATTTTATTACATTAGGGGTAAACTAGATTATGTTTGTTGACCTGAAAAACTGAATAAAATAGGTCCCAGAACTATATTTACCGTAGTTTTCATGATATCCGACGTAAAACAGAAAAATTCAGGGACGAAACACATTTGTTTTAGGGTTAAAGTTCAATAACTTTGTTAAATGACAGACGTGTAAATTTTATTATCAAATTGTATAGAGAATCTTGTTCTGAGAATATTCATTTATTAAAGTCTATGATGAACAAAAAAATAATCAACTTTTATTAAACTTAACAAAAAATTCTTAAGAACTTGTAAAAATTAACAGCTGTTTTTTAAAAATAAATTTAGACTTTTTAAAAATAAAAATATTTTTAATTTACTTTTAAAAAATACTTATTGTTTTTACTTTAATAGTTTACCATACGACTACCCTAAAAGAAGTGTAATGGATTTAGGGTAAATGCATGTATGTTTGTTCCACCGTAGCAGCTCAATGGCTGAACTTATTTAGATGCATGACGCCGCGTTGGAATTCTTACGTTACCGGAGTGTCATAAGCTGTATAAAAAAGTATATATATTTTTAAAATTTGAAAAAATTATACTATATTCAATATTATATATAAAATTGTCACCCACATGCTCTTTAATTATCTTATACTAAAGAGCAATGTTTTTTGCCAGACGTATTTTTTTAATCGTTAATATTTATCTCTTGTACTTCCTTCTGAAATTTACTGACGATGCTTGTCACACAATTATAATAGCTATCTAGCATTAGATTTCTTTTTAAACAGCTATTTCTTAGCGTTTTCCTGATATCCTATTTACTTCAATATCTGTTTTGTATAGCGATTTCACTGTATAAAGTTATAGAAGAATGATTTTAATCGAAAATTTCATCCTCTCAGTGCCCTTACAATCTACATTCTCAATTATCTATTTCATATCTTCAAATTTTTATCGTTCTTCGCTAGTTTCATCTTCTACAACCAAATTCATTAAACCTGTTTTAATGTATATTGCGTATAATTTTTTAATCCTTTATCATTGAAAATTTTTCAACAAATATTTCTATTCTTTTATTCAACTTACTATCTCTTCTTTTCTTATTTTATCAACCGGCCAATCTTTAGCAGTCCTTCCTTAAAAAACATTCCAAACATAAAAACCTGTACTTTGGCTTTCCTACCATCTATGTTTAGTTGCCATAAACTGTTCAATTGCACAAAGTCATTTTTAAGAACCTGTTTCTAATTCCTAAATAAGTTTTTGATCCTAACTCATTTTTTATAAAAGAAACATTATCTTAATTTTTAACAGCAAGGATTTTTTTGTTGTGATTTTTAGTTCCTAATTTTGGTACTTAAGTGGAAAAAAAATCTGCAATAATAAGTTGGAAAATCGTAGTCTCCCTTTTGTAATAATTTCCAGGAATTCTTTATTATATTTTCCATATAAATAATAAAATATATTAATATTTATTTCCTCATTTTACGATTTATGTCATTTCATTACCTTTACTTTTAGTATTATTAATTTTCAACTTAAATATATCCTCCAGTAATAAATCCATATCAAATATTAATTAAAATTTTTCATAGTTTATTGGAAAACATCATTAGCGAATACAAACAGTTTTATTTCTTTCCCTAAATCGTTATGACGATCTCAAAATTTATTTTAGTTTATATATTTCTTCTTCCATGTAAAAGTCAGAAAGCAACTTCCTTTAAATTATTTCACCTAGCCTTTCCTCAATTTGTATTAATATTTTTGGTAAATTTTAGAACGAGATTGGACTATATGTTCGTTCATAGGTGATGAATGAAGACAACCCCTTGTTGCTTGTTGAATAATGGTTTAATGAATTATCGTCTTGACAGTTAATGAAATGAATTGTAACATAACGTATAAATTGACATATAAAAATAAGAAATTAAATAAAACATTATAGCTAACGTTCATCCGAACAAAGAATGGAGTCCATCCGGACTAAGTGTATGACGTGACCGCCTTGGATCAGATTCGAGCGCCGAATGCTAGTAACTATGAGTAACACTGATTGTCCATCCGGACGAAATGAAAAATGCGACCGCACTGCCCGGGATTCTAAAGTAGAAAGCTAGTACGACTTAACTTTCCGGTGAGCGCTAGCACCCACTAGATCGCAGCACCGGACGGCTCGACGTGGAACGGAACAATTTTAATTACCCATTCAATTCTTGTAAAAATTATAATTAAATTTTCTGCTTCAACATTTTATTCGTAATTTTCTTAATGTTTTCTAAAAATTCTATTTTATCAAGATTTTTTAAATCTATAAATCATACTTTGATCTGCTTGATGAAATTAATTTAGATCTAAAACTGGTTTTCGTATTCTTTTATTGAAATTGAATAGATTTTCATGTAGTTGACCTTACAAATACTGATCTGTTTTTTTTATTTGTTTTTTTTTTTTTTTTTTATAAATAATTCTAATTAACGTAGTTAGTTTAGTATGCAAATTTATTTTAAATTAACACAACAGAGATCTCATATTAATTGACGAGTATGTATTTTTTTCACTTAAAAGATGGTTTTATTTTTTTTTTGCTAAAATTAATGCCTTTTTTAATCTGGTTAAGTATTCAATGATTTTCTAATTTTTTTCTGTTTGATATTACTTTCATTTCCATTATTTTGAGTTGGTGTCAGATCGAGTACCTTTGTATATTTATATTTATTTTACAACTAATTTTTATGTGTGAGGTTTTTTTGGAGGAGCTTTTTGATTATATTTGAAACATAATTTTTTAATTAGTTTATACTCAACAGTAGCATTAATCACTGAAGAAATTTAACAGAGTTTAATTATTAATTGTTTTTATGAAAATGAAGAGTTTTATTCAGTATTATAATTTTTATAATTTACTTTAATTAGTTGTAAATATTTTAATTTTATATAATTTTAACTTTACAACGTTAAGATTATTATGAATTACATAATCTATCTTTAGCGTTTCAACTTTTATATATATACTGTACTTACTACATTTATAGAAGTTGCGAGTTCTTACATTATTTTCAATTGCTATTGATATTACCTTCAACTTTTATTATAATAAAAAAAGGAAATTTAAAAAGTTACGTATTTTATTGTAAAGTTGCCAACTTAGTTTTTTAAACACATAACTGCCATTGTTTCTCGTAGCAGTATTTCTATTACTGATATTATATCAAACTGGTAGATTTATGCTAGTAATATATCTTAAAAACCATCACCTACTAAAAAACAAAACTTATAGTAAAACTAATAGTAATAGCTAAAGTTATTTAACTAAATTAAATTATCATTGATTTATGAAAAGTGCAATTAAAGTGCCATAAATAACTATTTTATGTAAAACAGCTTTGCAAATTTATCACTGCGTATATTCCTGACAACAATTCTGGAAATGAAAAAAAAATCAAATACAAAACAAAAGAAAAGTGAAGTTAATGTAATTTAAATTTTACCAAACATTTATCTCATTAAAACAACAATATACAAATTCTACGCTTTCATAACCTAATTTTTCTAAAACCTAATTCATTGTATTAGTAAAAAAAAAAGGAATAGAAGTTATGTAAAAATTTTAATTTAAATATGCATTAGTGTTCTGCCGATGTACCGGTTGAGAATGGAGTCACTGTAGCTTATTTTTCGGACGAAACGGTTATTCTGGTGGTTGATGAAACCCAGCTGTGACTTAAAAATCTACATTCTGAATTGAATCTAATCAACAGGTGGCTGGTAAGATATGAGTTAATCAAACAAATTTGAACAATGTTCAAATTGTTCAAATGTTTCTATGAGAAGGAGACTGTCCACGGTTTTGATGTCATTTTAATTCCGTATACTGAAAGTCTAAGATACCTGAGACTTCGCCTAGATCGTCGTTTGATGTGGAATGTTCATGTGAGGAGAAGAGAAAGCAACTTAACATGAAGTTCAAGGAAATGTACTGGTTGCTATGCAGGAAGTTTGAGTTGCCTTTTATATTCAGCTATTTTGAAATGAGTATAAACATTTGGCATCCAACTATGGACCACGGCAAGTCAAATATTGAAATATTACAGCGGTTTCAGATCAAACTAGCAAGGTTTATAGCTGAAGCTACGTAGTTTGCTAAAAACAAACACATCTTGTTTACTATCTCGTATCTTATTTTCGGCAAAGATAATCTCTATTTTTAGGATGACGTTATTTTTTTTTTCTTTTTAACCTCCACGTTTACCGTTAGGTATTGCTGCAGTGGATGAGATGAATGATTTCTGTAGCGCATGTGAAAATGCCATGCGTGACCGGGGGATTCGAACCCGGTACCTCCGGGTGAAAGGCCGAGACGCTACCACTCGCGTCATGGAGGCCGGCTGGATGGCATTACCTAAAAAAATGGATGGGATTACTGCGTGAACCCTCTACGTTCACGCAGTAATCAACTTACACCTTGTTTATTCTAAACTATTCAGCGCGTTCCATGCCTCTAGTTTTACAGAAAATTCAGAAATTGAATATCAAAACCTTGATTAGCCAAATATATTTACCCAGCTCAATATTGAAACGTATTATATAACTTTTAATATATACAATTAATTTCATAACTAATGGAAATAACCATAACTGGTTATCAGAAAATCAAGGAAACTGAGACTTACGATGTTTATTGTTATTATATGTATGTGCTTGTATGTATGTGCGCGCTCGCACGCTCGTACAAGTACATGTGGTATTGTTACTTATTATTGATTCAATTAAAAATTAAAGAAAAATAAATAAATAATTAAATAGGTTTTCATAAAGGTTATGTAAAAGTTTAAAGACCAAACGTATAGAAGGTTAGTTCTTCGTTTTTTTGTTTTTTTGTCTTCAGTCATTTGACTGGTTTGATGCAGCTCTCCAAGATTCCCTATCTAGTTCTAGACGTTTCATTTCAGTATACCCTGTACATCCTACATCCCTAACAATTTGTTTTACATATTCCAAACGTGGCCTGCATACACAATTTTTTCCTTCTACCTGTCCTTCCAATATTAAAGCGACTATTCCAGGATGCCTTAGTATGTGGCCTATAAGTCTGTCTCTTCTTTTAACTATATTTTTCCAAATGCTTCTTTCTTCATCTATTTGCCGCAATACCTCTTCATTTGTCACTTTATCCACCCATCTGATTTTTAACATTCTCCTATAGCACCACATTTCAAAAGCTTCTAATCTTTTCTTCTCAGAAAAGATTATACTTCTAATCAGTTCTTCGTATAATGTTAAATATTTATGTTAGTCATTGATGACCTTCTTTTCAGAATTAACCGATTTATCTTTATGATATTCTAGAAGTCTTCAGATATACGTAACAAATTTACTGGTTCTGAATATGAAGGTACCTGCATCCCTCTTTATGCTCACGGCATAAAATTTTAATTCTACATAAAATTATATTTATATAAATTCTAACGAACTTAAATTTCCGTTCAAAACTTTATTTTTAATTAGAACCCAACAACGAAATGATAACTGGTAAATGTTTTTAAAGAGCTCTTAATGTTAAAGTACAGTGCGTTCAGAAATTTGCTGTGCACTGGAATAATGAAAGTGTAATGACGAAACTTTCTTAATTATTGCTTTGCATTTTTATTTCATTATTTTATAGAAATTACAATAACTGGAATAGTTTATAAACAGTGTTGAAAATGATCTCTTCCAACAATACAACACTGCACACATTTCAGTTTGTTTTCAAACACTTTAATCAGCTAATGTAATGGAATGTCTAGTACGTATGCCGTTATTGTAGTCTTTAGTTTGTCAATCGTGCGTGGTCTGTTGGGATACACTGCTTGTTTCGCTGTCCTCCCCCCCCCCCCCCAGAAATTAACGTAGCGAAGTCAGATCGGACGATCGTCTAGGCCAAAAACCCCTTGAATAAGATGTAATCACAACCTCTAATATTAGTGCTTTTGAAATTACATGACATTTTCAGAAATATTACAAATAAGCTCTTCCCAGCACACATATTTTTCCTTTCCTCTAATGTCTGAATAAAAGAAATCATGAATATAAGTTAAGAGATTAGATTTTATTAGTGAGGATACATATTTAAGATTATAGTTTAAATTTCAAAATTTTCCCTTAATAATTTTTAATCTGAAAAATATTAGCTTGCTTAATAACACATATTATATGTATTAGGGAATAGTACATATGTACTATTGTACTATTGTACAGTTGAGTACATATGTACTCAACTGAGTGCTCTACCAAACACAGGTAGTGTATTTTTAGGTCACAGGTAGTGACCTAAAAATGGTATGTATGATTATTACTTAACTTGACCACCTTTATTTTACTCTATACAATGAAAATAATTTATCTATTTCAGCTATTGTTCCGTTTCACCAAGTTATCTTTTAGATTATAAAAAATTGAATCAACTTAATATGGATTCAAATGAGCAACTCTTTCAATTATCCCGAAATAAGAAACTAGTGCTTTAACAATAAGGAATTCCTACCCTGTTTTTTATAGGTAACAGTTTATTTAACTTAAACATAATTTTTTTTTTTTTTTTTAGAAAAAGTAGAATGAAAATTTGGGTGACCGTAGTTTTATAATTCTTCCTTCGTTAAATAGTATGTGCCTTTTAATTAATAATTACTACTAATTAATTTATTAATATCTAAATTATCAGCCAATACTAATTGTCTAATATCATTTAATAAGATTAAGTTTGTAACTAGAATGCATTAATATAACATGACTTTTTTTCAAAGGAAAATACATTTCTTACAGACCCAAGAAATGTATAAAGTAAAATTCGAAAAGCGTTCTCCCGCCAATAGAAGACGTGAGTTGATTTCAGACTGCCGTCAGTTTCGACTTGCTGATGATAAGTCGCTTCGACGGTAATCCTGTTCGAAAAGAAGAAAAAAAACACCCTCTTTTTTAGATAACTCAGGTTCGTGCACGTGGATTGCCGATTGAATGATAATTTATTTGAGTAAACAACTGAAGTAAACATCAAGCTTTATAATTTTATTATTAAAAAAGAAAACAAATGTTTCAGATCAGATCAGATCAGTAAACCGAATTTTTATTACTTTTTTATGTTTCGTTTGCATGCATTTTAACTGTTTAAAAATTGTACCATACTGTTAAAGTAAATGATAAATATCTACAAATTTAGTCAAACTTTAAATGAAAATTCAGTAATTGTATAGTGTTATATTAAACAATTTATAACAAAGAGAACATCCTCGATAAAATGGATTGTGTAATTAAATAAATGTGGATCATCTTAATGTGAAACATAATTAATTATAACTGACAAACTATTATTAATTTTTTTTTTAATATTATTTTATTCTTAATTTATTGATTAGAATTATTAATATTGAGACAGAAGATAGAAATATTATTATTAATGAGACTTAATTATTGAAACAGAACCATCGGATTGGGTTATTTTAATCTATTCTATAATTTAATCATAAAATCACATGGTTTCTACTAAATGTGTTCCAAAACATGCACATATATCTTCATAAAATTACAGCACATATGAAAATCAATTTTTTTTTTCAAAAATTATTTTTTTTTCAGATATAAAAATTGTAATTTATTTTTTTCACTTGGCGCTTTTATTTTTTCATTGATGTTTATTTTTTATATAGTGATCTCTAGTTCATAGTTTTTTTTTTTTTAATTAAAGCATACTTTTATTTTAAAATATGTTAAAATCTCTATATTTGTAGAGAAATTGTTTATTGTATCTGTCACTAAAATTATTAATATTCTGCTACCATAATAAAATATTAATAGTAATGAAATAGTTTTGACTGGCAGCATAATTTGGATATATTTATTTTAAACAGAAATTTTAATAATTTAAATTGCGTTTATTATTTGTTAAACTAATTAACATCTTCGAATTTTACTTGTTCATTAATCATAATTTTTCTGTTCTTTTGTTTATTTTATGTGTTTTCTACAATAGACATTAAAAATTAAAAAATGACTGACAAAATTTCATTGTTGACAAACATTGCTCTTTAATATTCACTAAATTATTAACATGTGATAATTAAAGAACGTACGGGTAACAATTACTTGGATGAAATTTTGAAAAAAAAACATGAGCATTGTGTTTTTAGACTCACCGTTTCATCCTAATTTTAATCCGGTCGAGATAGTATGGTCAGCCGTAAAAAGACATGTGGCGAGTCAAAACACAACAATTTCTTTCACAAATGTTAAAAAAATTAACTACGGAGCAAATTAATTCCCTGAATGAAGATGACTAGAAACCCTATTGTGAAAAAGTAAAAAAATATTGAATAAGAGTATGAAAAACTGGAACTATGAGAGATGAAATGACAGAAGGTTATATTGTACGTGTAGACTCTGATAGTGAAAGTAAAAATTCGTTTAGCGAGGATGGTGAACGTGCTAAAAGTTTGAATTAGATGCTTGAAGAAAATTCAAGTAAGCTTTTCTTTATTATTAAAAATTAATAATTTAGTACAAATAAAGGTTATAAAATAATTAATTACGTATTGTTTGTAATTAGTAAATGTAAATAAGATAGTTATTACTGCGTACAATATGATAATTAGTATCCTTCGATTTGATCAACGCGGAGCTGATGTTTACAGGTCGAGTAATAATATACAGTCTGATCTAGATATCACCAACTCGTACATTAGCTGGGACAATATATATATATATATATATATATATATATATATAGAGCCTATGACACTCCCAGTAACGTAAGGGATTCCAACGCAGAGTCATACATCTAAATCGGTTCAGCCGTTGAGCTGCTATGGTGGAATAAAAACAGATACATACATCCTAATACATTACACTCCTTTTTGGGCAGTCGTGAATAAAGTAAGGAATTCTTAAAATTTTATAAAATTACATGTGTTGAATACTTGAATATATTTATGGACTTCATCCATACATAATAATAATAATTATTATTTAAATTTAATTTAGTATTAAATTTATATATTTTATTTAATTATGGACTTTGTCCGTAAGCGTTTATTTTTTTTATTAATACCTCTTACAAGTTTATTCGTAGAATTTTTTTACAATCGTTTAATGAATCTCTTCTTTATTATAAATATTATATTTATTACTAAGTAGAGGTAGATTTTGTCTTCCTTATACAAGTAAAGGAAGTTCTGTGATCGCGAAAAATTTTGGTTTTCAGATTTCAACGAAAAAATCCATTTTGACCATCTCTGCCTCCATTTTGACTAGTTTCTGCGTGAAATCTGTACGTAGGTATACGTACGTATGTATCTCGCATAACTCAAAAACGATTAACGATAGGATGGTGAAATTTTGGATTTAGGACTGTTGTAACATCTATTTCTGCACCTCCCCTTTTGATTGCAATCTACTGAACCAAAACTGTTCAAAAAAAGCCCAAAATCAAAACATTTTGATTTTTTTACTTTTTCTTAACTGCAGTAATGAGCCCTCATTGAGAGCTTTTCAACGATATATCATAAGTGGTACTTTTTAACGTATTTTTATTGGTTCCAGAGTTATCGCAAAATAAAATTTTAATTAATGAAATATTCGGGGTCTTAGGGGAAGGCAGATCGATTCGAATCAGACATCATTTCCTTTTTTTTAACTTTTTTTTATTTAAATATATTGATTTATCAATAATTATTAAGCTCTGATTATAAAAAAAAATTTACGGGTAATTCAATAATAAAAAAAATATGAAAAAATATTAGAAATTATTAGTGAAATAAAATGTTATGTACTTTTCTTTTTTTTTTTTTTAATGTGTATATTTAATTTAATAGGCGTGTAAGGAAATCATGTGGTGTCCACTTCATATATTTTAATAATTCTTTTGCGTACGTAATTTTTTCATTTTTGTTTTTATAATCAATTTTACAACTGGTTAATTTTTTCGTAAAATGTTTACGTCATGTTTATATTAAAATTTAAAGGAACATAAAATTATTTTTGTCTCTCTCGTATAGATTTATATACTTTTTTATTAGAGTATGTTTACACTGACATTTATTAATGTTCTTTGTACTAAAACTACATTCAGTTTACACTGTTATTTTATTACATTCTTCGTGTAACTCAACATTATCTTATACGTACGAATAGTTCAGTGATTTATTAATCACACAACAGTAACTTTGAATCTTTTAATAGTGTGGGTGTATCGATTTATTATTATTAGTTGTTGTTACTGATTGGTTTTCTGTATACAGTCAATCTTAGTTTATTTTTATATTATTTTTTTTATTTGTTATAAATATCTAAAAAGTGAAATTTGTTATTAATCTCTATTTCTAATTGTAGACAATATTTTTATTAATAATTTTTATTTTCTAAAAATTATTTCTTGTGCTATATATGTATATATATATATATATATATATATATATATATATATATATATACAAAAATTTTAAAAATTAATTAGAAGAGAAAACGCAATTTTTGCTAATTGGTTGCTGTAACTAATCGATACTTTTATATAATACTTTTAATCACTATTTACCGAACTACAAAATATCTGTTTGCTACCAAAATAATTATTTTATTTAACCAGCCATGCCCGGCCAGTGATTCCATTTATAATAAGTTAAAGATTTTCATTCCGTAATCCCACGTACAGTCTTCCAGCTGATGTGCTAAACGAATCATCAGCCATAAAAAAATAAACATCTTGAAATAACTTTTACTTAAGGATAGAATTATTTTTACTGCAATTTTCACTTTTTCTATTCTTTCTTACAATAATTGTTATCTCTCCCTGAGAATTATGGAGGCTTTGTTCTTTTAAATTTATATATATATATATTTGTATACCGGGTGTTCCAAATGAAACTAAGCGCTAGTGTTTACAAACTGTTAATTTATTATATTCTAATATCAAAGATAAAACAGGGATATTCACCACAGTGTATCTTTACGTATAGGATTTGCTCAATATGGCCACCAAGCACGGCTGAAAATGACTCAAAATTGTTTGAAAATGCATATTTATTACCAAAGGAGTGATTGCGGTTTACAAATTACAAATATCTTATTTTTCACTTAATCCAGAATATGAGGAGTATTTTTTTAAACAAATCCCTTCATTTCTCCCTATAAATAAATATCTATAGGTGAATGATTTGAGGATCTCATGGCCAGATATGCTTTGATCGAATCTATCTCCAAAAACTTCAAGCAGTAAATTTAGAAAAACATTGGTAATATTCATCGTTGCCTCATCTTGTTGGAAGTACACTCCAGCAATTTCTTCATCATTTTGTTAACCAATCAAAGAATAAATGATTTTATTCGAGTAATACTGTCCGTTAATGTTAAATTTTCTGGAAAAATTCTGGATATCTCCAAACTTTAATTTTTTCTTTATGTAATAGTCATTTTAAGAGCTCATGATGTTTATGTACAGATCATACTCGACTGTTCTGGCTGTTGGTATGCCCTGATAAGTGAAACCATATTTCATCTGGAAAGAGATTACATCAAGAATATCTTTTTCATTTATTAAATCTAAAAGATACTGGCAATATTCGACACGTCTAGGAAGATCACTATTGTTTAACTAATTCACTGCAGTTATTTTATGCAAGTGTTGTTTTAAGCGTGTAATCAGTTTTCTGTGATTACTACTCGTTGAATTTTCTACTTGTGATAATCTTCCGATAGTTTTTTTTTTTTTAATTTTGAGGTTTGTGGTCAGAAATATGATTGATCTATTATTCCTCTATCAGGATAGAGGATCTTCAAAGTAGGACGCGTCTTTGATCCAGTTTTTCGGAACTTATTGATTAAGATACGCACAGTATTGGCGATGTGGAATAATGAAGACTAAAATTCTTTGATGATACATTTATTTCATTGAATAATATTTCACGTACTTGTACTAATCACAGCAATGAAAAAATTCCAGCATGAAATGTTAACTATTGTCATACATTGGAAACAAAAGAATAAGCAAATTGAGAACAAGATGGCTTTGTTTAGGTGTACAGTTACCCTTGGGACACTGTATAAATTCTATTAATAAAGATAAATTTTAAGTATTTAAAAATTATGTTTTACACTATTTCAGATCTGTCATAATGTGGAGGATCTGCAACTCGTTTGTTTATTGACAAACATATTTTTCTTCCTGATACTTTTATTAAATTTAATTATGCTAGAATATTGGTTCTCTTACAAAGCTAACCAGTTTCAACTGGCAAAATGTAGCCATTCTTAGTAGAATCTAGTATAATCGTGGCTAGCGGAGCTGAGTAAGATAATATTTCATTTTAACGTTAACACATAAACAAACTTATGCGTTAAAATATTCTGGTGCGTTAGAATTATGAATAAGAGGTTGGCACTACTGCCTCTATGGTTAATTTAATACAATCCAGCTGTAACAGAACGTGACCAATGAAATTATTGAGAGTTTCATTGTACGTGTTATGATACAATTAATTGATCCTCACAACCACTTGCTTCGAGTCAGTCCTAACTGTTCTATTATATATATATATATATATACATACATACATATATATTATAAAACAATGTCTATTTTTGGATTAACATATGTTTCCAGTGACAAAATTTCGTAATTCTTACAAATATACATGCAAAATTCCTTGGAATTTTTTTATATTAACCTTTACTATTAATAAAAGATACAAATTAAAAAAACTTTTGAGAACTTAAAGAATTATTAAGAGTTTATCTTGGTAAGTAAATCAACAGATCGAAGCCCAATGTATCAAAGCAGTAGTATTTTAACATCATTTGTTATGATTTCCAAAACTTCTTAAATATATTTTCTTAATTTATTTCAGTATTCAAGAAGAGTTAATAGTTTCCAGTTAAAAAAAAAGAAAACGTTTATGATACACAAATGATATTAAGACTAATTCAATTTAGTGAAATTAAAAATTACGCCACTTTAATCTTATTTTTTCACGCATATATTTTGTAAAGAACTATCTCTCACTTTTCGATAAGCTACTGTAGCATTTTATTTGCCGCAAAATATACAATATCGTCTCTACAAACAGTGTTAATCATTTCTACATCGAATGTAGGAAGTTACAATTATTCTGAGGATTTATTATCCCCACTTTTTGTTTATTGTTGATCCATTTTCTGGATCGATAATAATAGTTTCATCTGCATTCCCATAGAGCTACTAATAAAAATTGTCAATAATTATTTTATCTATGATTTTAGGTTTCTTTTATTTATTCAATTTCACAATTATTAAGAATGCCAACAACATTTAAAAAATCTACACAATAATTCATATTTATTGTTAATTTTTTATAAGAATAAACAGAATGATTTATGTTAACCTCTTATTTTAATGAAAAATGAAAAGTGATAGTTAAAAAAATAACAAATACTTGCCGGTGATCGATCCCAAACCAGCTGATCGAGAAAACATTACATCAACTGGTCGATCACTTCATGTAATGTTAACAATTTGTGTATTTAATAGTAACTACTATTTGATAATTATCTCTAGTATTAATAGAGTTTATAAAATTAAATCATTTATTAAGAAAAACAAAAACTTGATATTCAAAATTAAAATTTGGTTTTACTTGAACCGGTTTTTGATAAAATTCTTAATCGATAAAAAATGATTCTAAATAAAAATTATGGTGTTTGCATGGTCCATAGTTCGTCTAACCGCAAAAATCAAAGTAAATGCTAAATAAGAAGAGAATTGTGGATATCAGTTTTCAGAATGAAAAACTTTTCTTCCATGTGGTCTGATAAATAACGAGGCTAGTGTGTACTTGCCATTAACACTATTTATGTCATTTTAACAGAATTGCCAACCTAAGCATCTTTGCAATTAATTTGGTATGTTGAAGAATGCATTTATCTTAAAATATCTGGTTGAAATATGTAGAAAAAATATTTATATGTAATTGATACAGAAATCAGGGATTAAAGTAGAAGTAAGAGAAGGCTGTAATATGTCTGCGTTTTTTTTTTTTTTTACGTAGGAATAATAATAATGTAGAAATTAATGGAAAAACTTAAGACTGAAATACCAATGAATTAAAAAGAGAAGATTAAAGTGTTATGATTCGCTAATGACACTTCTTTTAACAAAAACCAAAAATAAAAAGTTGTGAATGGTAGCGATTTATTTACAGGAAATAAATTCAGTTTTAAAATAAATAAGAGTAAAATAATTGTGTTAAATGAACAGAAAAGAGAGTAGATAATAAGGAAATAAGTATCAAGGCAGAGTAATTAAATATTACAGTTTACAAACTTTGTTGTTTAGGTCCATTATTATGAAGTAATATATGCATGGTGTGAAAATATAGATTAAAAACAGACTGAAACTAAAATCAATTTTTTTTTATAGAAATGACGTTTTCTCTCTTTTTCTGTTTAACTTCTGGAACCACCGTAAGGTATTACTTCAGAGGATGAATGAGGATGATATGTATGAATTAATGAAGTTTAGTCTTATGCAGTCTCAGGTCAACCATTTCTGAGTTGTGTGATTAATTGAAACCCAATCAACAAAAAACACCGGTTTCCACGATCTAGTATTCAAATCCGAATAAAATTTAATTAAATCCGAATTATTAGGATTTGAACCTTAGAACTTTCGACGTCGAAATCGCTGATTTGAGATGACGAGTTCATCACTAGACCACCCGTTGGGTCAAAATGAAGTTTGCTAGCTTGAAATGTAAGTGTTAGAATTATACAGAAATTTTTACTTGGACTGTACCGTTTTATAGGAGTAAAACTTGAACATAAGGAATCCAGAAAGAAAAGTTTGAAATGTGATGTTATTGGAGGACGTCTGTTTATCAGTCTTTAGATGATTAAGAGAGAAGAGAAATTTAAGAGAGAAGAGAGAAGAGAAGAGAAGAGAGAACAGAAGAGGCTGAATCTCAATTACATGAATTAAGGTTTCTGAGCAATGTTAACCCCCCCCCACAAAAAAAAAACCAATCAATATTTAATAGAGAGTAGTAAAATAGATGAAAACTAAATAGGAAATAAAAATTGAATATATCAAATTGGTAAGTGAAAATGTCAGATGAAACAAATATATGAAATATCTCAAAAGAGATAAGGATGAAAAACATATTAAAATCAGTCTAATTAAATAACTTACGGCTCTAAAAAAGAATAAATAAAGTAAAATTTCATGAATAAAAATGTAATTTTTCTCTAGAAATTATTCAGTAAAAGAAAATATTAACAAAAAAAGAAACAAACTGTAAAACTGTAAAATAAGCCTTTTGTTGCTGTTGTATAAATAAATAATCATTAAACTTAAAAATCTTTTACTAAAAAAATTTCTTTAACAAGAAAATATTACAGAAACTAATAACAAGATCTTGACTCTGTAGCATATAATTAAACAATTCGCCTTCTTTGAAGTAAAACGTCACTTATTATGCAATTGTACGTTAATGCATTTTCAAGATATCATTTTTATATTTCCTCTAACTCTGATGCATAATCATGTTTCAGTTATTTTAATTTTTTTTTCACGGAGCACTTATTTTAATATGCATTTGACTGCTTAGAAAAAATATTATTATTATTATTATTATTATTTATCTTACTAGTTATTTTTTTAATATATATATATTTGTTTTATTAACAACGTAAGTTAAACGTGTTTCTTAAAATAACGAGCTTACAACGTCATTCAATTTATTTACTTTTGAATAAACTCATATCATTAAAAGTTATTTAATGTTTCTTCTTAGAAATTGTTCTTAAGTCTAGAAAATAATTATTTTATTTTATTATAAAAATTCTAAGTATTTTTTTTATTTTTAAAATTAGTACTGTTAATTCATAAATTAGTTTGTGTGATGATGCAAATAATTTTAAATTATCATAATTTATAAGTTTAATTAAATATTTTTTTCTATTTAAAAGTACCATCATTTTATAAAATTTACAGAGTTATCATTTCAGTTTAATATGGTGATGTGACTTCTCCACGTCATTGCAACATTAAGGATAATGCAATAATATAATACACACAAACTGAAATATCCAAAAATCCCGTAAATCTGTATTCTATTGAATTTGTGCTATTTTTAAAGTGAATTCATTTTGAAAAAAAAAATTGTTATGATAAGAGAACAAATGCCTTCTTATCATGAATACTTAATAACCACAAACTCGTTTTTAAAATTAATTAAAATTCTAATTAAAATAGTTAAACAAATATTTAAATTGCACCCCCAATTTTATGAAACTTTTTAATGCATCATAATACGCTCTTTATATATCGAGTAATCATGAGGTGTCTGTCCAATCTGAGTAGCTTTGGTTTAGATTTTTTTTCTATTGTGCGCAGTTTACGAGAGAATCGCCTATGGTGATTAAAATGAATCAATGTGAAAAAAAGGCTCAAGGTCATATTGTTACATATTTCAATGTAAAATTTTCTGCTCTTTTCATTGGTGGGGTCAAAAATAGGTCATTCTATTTGGAAAAAAAAATCGTGTTAACTTGAAATAACGGTCAAGGTCACGTTAAGGTCAAAAACAAGGCCACCATGAGGTGTCCCCCCCCCTTCAATCTGAGTAACTTTTGTTTATGTCGTTTTATTGTATTGTGCGTAGTTTACGAGAAAATCGCCTGAGGAGGTTAAAATGAAACACCCTATATACATATATACATACGCAGGGTTTTTTTACAACTAAAGTACTTTATTCACGCATTTAATACATTATACAAGATTTAATTATTATATGTAGGCAGTAATTAACATGTTTATTTACAGAAAACATTTTTTAATTGGTATAACTGCTGTTGAAATCAAAATTGATTATTGTGTCGGATAACCAGCCGGGCAAGATGGCCACTACTCCTGTCGAAAAAACGTTTGTGTGTTCAAATCAGCTAAGACGAATTCCGTTAGTGATAGTAACGGAATTCGTAACAATTTAAGTACGTTAAAACATTCCTTATTAATTCAATTAGGAAAATTGATTTCATGTTTTTGTTCAGAAATGACGTTTCTGTTTCAGTATTGATTAACTTAGTTGTCCAGTTACCCAATTTTTATTTATTTCAAATATTCATTAAAATTATGTTTACTGTAAATTCATTTTGAGAAAAGTTCCGTGTAATATTGAGCTATAGCAGATTTCGGGTCATCTGTATTTACAATAATAAATGCTTCCTTATTCTAATTTCAAACCTTTTTTTAGTTTTCTATACTCATTTTAAAATGCAATTATAATTTTTTTCTAAATAAAACATTGATATCAAACAGAAAAGAATCGTAAAATTTTATTTTTAAATTCACAAAACAACCTTACTACCGAAAAAGATGAATCGGAAAAAGCATATGTGGGACATAAGTAGCATATTATCCTTCAAACAGTAACAACCTAAGAATATTGTTAATAATCATGACTTAACGTTATCATCATTATGTCTAGGAAATTAGTCACCGTTCTCAGAAATACTAAAGGTATATACTAAACCCATAAAAAAATCGAGCATTTATAGATTGATTTGTAAGTACCAGTTGCAAAATTGAAACAATAATGACTGGATTGTACTTTCGGTACACTCCATAAAATTTTTGTTGAATATTCTGGGTCGTGTCTTCTTAATTTCTTTAAATAAAAAACATTATATAATTTTTTATTGCAGCACTTAATCTCTCAACTTGATTTCTTTATAATCTACAGCATTTTATTATATTTACAACATATGTATTTAAAAAAATTGGGGATAGACAGTACGTATGATTTTCACAATTTCTTACGCTAAACCATTTACAGCATTCTCTTCTTTCACAGCCATTTCCTGATTCATTTACAATTATCTAAATAATTTTTTATTCTATATTCTATAACTACTTTTTTGGCTTTTTACAATTTCACATCCTTCATTCCTTTCTAGATACCTTTCTGGGTTAATAAAGAATCAGTTGCACACATTTTGCCTTTTATCATCCTTAAATGTTTTTTTAATCTTGCTTCAGATTACAATTTTTAGAAGAGTTTTTTCTGAATATAAAATTCTCCTGTGATATTTACACAATACTGGACCATGCGCTTTTAGGATTAACAGTTTTACGAATAACAGTTATTTTAAGAAAGTCAGCTAATCATTTGCCAATATTTTAATTATATATTCACTTTTTCAATATGAAACGGGGTATAGAGAAGAACATATGATACCCATCTTAATAAAATATATATGCTACAGAAATATTTAATTAGAGCAGCTCTTGGTAGACCAAGGTTATATCCTGGTACACGTTTTTGAAGAATTTAAAGTTCCTACTTTGAGACAAATATATGTCAAGAACGTAATACTACACATTAACAAATATATAAAGGATTATGAATTTAAAAATACACCGTACAATACTCGTTCAGCAGGAAAAAATAATTATACTACATTCTTTTCAAAATTAACAGTCTGCAAAAATAAATTTTTGTAGTACTCCACTATATTCTCTAACAAAGTTCCCAATCATTTTAACGTCCAAATAATAAATAGTAATCTAATTAAAGAAATAGATGAATGTAAAACACAATATATACTTTAAATTACAAGATTCAAATACATTAAGAATTCACACTAATAACAATAAATTTAACATATTATTATAATGAATAGCATACAACAAAATAAATTAATATACTAACTTTTTTTTTTTTGTCTTCAGTCATTTGACTGGTTTGATGCAGCTCTCCAAGATTCCCTGTCTAGTGCTAGTCGTTTCATTTCAGTATACCCTCTACATCCTACATCCCTAACAATTTGTTTTACATATTCCAAACGTGGCCTGCCTACACAATTTTTCCCTTCTACCTGTCCTTCCAAAATTAAAGCGACTATTCCAGGATGCCTTAGTATGTGGCCTATAAGTCTGTCTCTTCTTTTAACTACATTTTTCCAAATGCTTCTTTCTTCATCTATTTGCCGCAATACCTCCTCATTTGTCACTTTATCCACCCATCTGATTTTTAACATACTCCTATAGCACCACATTTCAAAAGCTTCTAACCTTTTCTTCTCAGATACTCCGATTGTCCAAGTTTCACTTCCATATAAAGCGACACTCCAAACATACACTTTCAAAAATCTTTTCCTGACATTTAAATTAATTTTTGATGTAAACAACTTATATTTCTTACTGAAGGCTCGTTTAGCTTGTGCTATTTTATACTAACTACTTAACATTAAAACTTTACGTATATAAAACCGTGAATGTTTAAATGAAGACTAAGGATGTATAAATTCATAATACTGTTCAGTTGTCTTATCTTAGGAATATTTCTTGTTGTCTTATCATATGTTTTCTTAGTATTTTTTTTTATTTCTCAATTATGAAATTATTTACTTCTCATTTTTTTAAATTATAAATTTAATGTATTTATTTTATTTTATTTGACTTCAATACAAATTTAAATAATTTTACATTCTGATTCTGTGTATTTTTTTCTTTTAGTCTACTTTATTTAACTTAATTTTTCAATTTAAATATTTATATATATATATATATATATATATATATATCATGTTATAAAAATCATATATTTTTAATTAGTTATTTTATTAGTCATCCTGTTATAATGATATTAACTCGCAACTAGCGCTCAAGGTTTCTTTTGCTAGCTGCGTCAAGGGATAAATATATTGAATAAAATTGTATATGTATTTTTCAATTGACAATAAATATTAAAAATTATATATAATTAAATCCTATTAAAATTATAATATTTGCACGCACTCATAAGTAAAACCCTTACATGTAAATTACTCTTCAACAGATTGAAAGTTAATTACTCTTTTAGTTTATCGGACAAAAACTTTGTGTTTAATCACATGAAATATAAACAAAGCAACAGTTTTTATCTACTATAAAGGATAAAAAAGTTTTGAACAGTAATCAAAAGGGAAGTGACCATATATTAAAGGGAAAATTTATTGACAGCAGTATGCAAAGGGAAAAGAGTAAAGTATAAAGGAGTAATAAACAAGTCCCAAAGACATAAAAAAAAAAAAAACATTACGAATACAAAATATTTAACAATTGGAAATTCTCTTGTGAAAAGAAAAAACAAAGGTACGATTAAAAAAAATACATGAAAAACAAATAAACGAAACAGTTAATGCACGTAATCTAAAAATAATCGTATTCTAGAACGTGTAAGTTCCATTGAAATAAATAAAAAATTATCAACAAACGAAACTAAAGTTGGAGTTAGAGATTTCTTGAACCTTAGAGATTTCAAAGGCGTAAATAGTTTGTCTGTATCAACCAAATCGACGCTTAGAATACCACTTTTGCTATGAGTAATTTTAATCAATGTTGTAAAGCACTACAAAGTAGACAATCGAGGAGAATATGACAATCTGTCAAAAGGACAACAATCTAGGGGGAGAACTCGGAGCATATCACTACACACTGTGAGAAATCTTGAGTGACTTAAACGCAACCGACAAAGAATTTTTCACTGTAGCAACCTCGTATTGATAATTCCCGTGGAAATACAATATATTATATTTACCACAGTTTATTATCCGTAACAAACAATTAATAGCTCACTTTAACCGCTTCTCTTGAACTAGTGTTTTAAAAAGTGAAAATGGTAATCGGACTGAATAACACGCCTTATGAAAGTCATCTGATTGAAAGCTTCCAAGCTAATTCAGATTTTTAGATGATTAGAGGTACAAAAGAAATTAAACTTGTTTGGATGTTAATATTGGAGTTAGAGACGTTTAAATGAAATCTTCCAATAATTAAAGATCGCTAAATTCTTACAAATGTTTACATCCTTACTTTTGTTGCTGAAATCTAAGATTATTAAAATAATCCTTAAATTCATGTAAAGTAAATTTTGTAAATGTATATAAAAAGTTAGTTTAGATTTATTAAAGTTACATATTTCATACTTTCCACAACTATAGAAATTTTCTTTTTATTCAACGTTTATATAGGAAGATTTTGATTTCTTTTCTTGTGATATTTAAAAAATATAGAAACTGTAGAAGGAAATAGATGAGCATGAATGATATGAAGTAGCTGAAAGAGGCACGTCGAACAGTTACTATAGGATACGGTGACGATACGAGCTAGTATGTACTTGTGCGGTGGGACAGTAGCGCTTGTGTGACTCGTTTCGGTCGCAACCAGTGATTTATGTGCAACGTAATTGATTCTCGGCTCCTTCACACAACATTAATCTTGTTTGGCCGGTGTATCAATCAAATAAGCCTTGGCATATCTCCAGTCTCTTCTTCCACACCTCCTAGCCACATAAATCCCCTCCTCTCTCATATCATCCTCTGACAACGACCACTTTTATAAATGGGTCAATTACTAGCCCAATCACAGGTCTGAAACATCCTATTTTTTATTATTTATTGCTCTTAATCTTTTTGTCGTATATTTTGTTTTGCTACTGTTCCCTAGTGGTTTTTAGTGAAGCTTAAATTTTTAGTCCTATCTAAAAAGAAAGAGGGGTCAACATTTAATTGAATGTTTTTAACCTCCGAGTATATTATTACTTAATAAAATAAAACTTTTATTTAAACATTTCATTTATCTATGTTGTTGTTCATCTTTTTTCATTCCAATTGATTTCACCTTTTACTACGACAAAATTAAATTGGAAAATGATTAACAAGTTTTTAATAAAAATATATTAATTTAAAAAGGAGGTGTTGCTTAATTAAACACGTATTATTTTAATGTTAAGTTCATTTTTTTAATATAGTTTTAAATGTTTAATTTATGCCTTAATTTGTAAGAAATTCTTCGTCAAAACTTTTTATATATTTTTTTTAAGAAACTTCCTATGGTAGACCAAAGTAATTTTCTTCCAGATAACGTAAAATCAAAATTGTTTTAACTAAAAAATTCAAGACCTCATAATGTGAATATATTGCTTTTTTAATCGCCATAGTTATTTAATATTATCATAATGTGTAAAAAAAATGTATACATTTTTTAAATTTTTTTCAAGAACAAGAATGGTTAAAAAAAAATGTTAAAATTTTTAACCCTTAACGAAAACCCTGGTCCTGGCTTTTTTGGCAGAAAAAGTGGAGGATTAAGATTAAACAGGGTAAGTCGAGGCACGTCACATTTATGCGGAGAGGTGACTGTCCCAGTGTGCACTTCGATGGTGTTTTGATCCCGCAAACGGAGACAATGCGTTATCTGGGACTTCACCTGGATCGGCGTTTGACTGGAAGTGTCACTTGAGGATGAATAGGAAACAGCTAAACGCAAGGTACAGGGAACTTCATTGGTTGCTACGGAGAAACTCAGGCCTCACGTTATCCAACAAGATCTTAATTTATAAGGCTATCCTGCGCCCAATCTGGACGTACGGTGTAGAATTGTGGGAACGGCTAGTACTAGTAATGTGGAAATTATACAACGATTTCAGAACAAAGTAGCGAGGTTAATTGTCGAAGTGCCGTGGTTCACGCGGAATGATGAGATTCAGGATTATCTGGAGCTCTCATTGATTCGTAAGATTGCACCACAGCGCAATGTCAAATATCTGCAGAGGCTTGAGAATCATGTAAACCACTTTGCAATTAATCTACTCGATAACAGCAGAGACGTCCGACGGTTGAAACAAGCCCATGTACTCGACTAAGGGTCTGTGTAACAATTTGGAATCTAACACCGTCAAGTTTAGTGGTGTCGTATCTAATTTCTTGTTACTTCTCTTTCTTTTTCTTTTTTATTTGTTATTAATATTTGTTTTGTGGACTATATGGTGCTGAAATAAATGGTTCGTGATTTATGACTGAGTTTGAAATTTCATATTTGACTTTTAAGTTTGCTTGCAACTGTTTATTGTGCATTATTTATTTTGGGGGTTCCTTAAGGACCTTCTTATCATGTGCTTTTGTCAGGAAACTTAATTATGGCTCCGCAGGAGAGTCAATTGTAATTATAATTGCTATTGAACAAAAAAAAAATTTTTCAATCATTTTTAATATTCCAAACTCTTTTAATCTTCTTTTTAATTTGACGTCAACGTGAAAAGTCGCTATTAGAATAAGTCTTGAGTGATTATTTACTTTGTAGAAATAGTTTTAATCGATTTCATTACATTTTTAGTTAAGTTTTTTTTTTAAATTTTGATAGATTTACAGTCATCATTCTACCTCGTTAAAATAATTTTCTATTTACTCGCTCATCGTTATGATGCATACAGTATTTATTAATAATCCTTTTTTTTCAATAACAACGGTTTTATTACAAATTATAAAATTAAGTAATACCCAGCATAGTAATAAATATGTATACCGTTAACTTAAATTATACTCTGTAGATATCTTTTGGTTGCTTTAAAATCAAGAAATTTATTCAACTATAAAACTATAAAAGATAACTCCCATTACTCATAAATTCACAAAAAAACATAAACACAATTTTAAACACCCAAAAAAAATTCATATTATAACAAATAAGATTGGTTTTTATAAAACAAGTAAATAATTCATTAATTGAAATGTATTAAAAAAAATATATATTTATCATAATATTTCTGATGAATCTTTAACAGGAGAACTTAAAATTTCACCCATCTTTCAATGATGAAACTGAATATTATTATTAATTTAAAGCTTTGCTTATTTTTTTTTTATAAAAGGAATAAAAAAATATATATATTCTTATATACAGCCAACAAAGAAATTGATTTTTTAAATATTATAATGCTTGACGTACATGAATGTAGTAGACAGTTGAATGTATAAATCGCCGCGATGAAATGTGAATTGAGCGCGACGATTTACGAATTGACATCTATTTACTAATTAACATCTCTATAATTTAATTAAATGATTTAAATAATAATTTGGTCCTGATGTTAATTTATTTTGAGAGAAGTAGGTCTACCTTTTAATTGATCAATTTAGATCACACAACATCATCAGCACAATAAAAGATTCTCAGTACAAGTTTATCTGATCTTTTTGCTGTTTGATTTTTAATAAAAATTGATGTGGTTTGGTTTTTAGGGAGTTTAATTAAATAATTTTTTTTTTGCTAGTAATTTAACAAAATAAATTGTTTAAATTTATTAATTTAAAAAACGTGCATTTCTACTTTTTTGGTTTTAGTACTATTTTTGAAAACTATTAGGAATACAGTTCTGAAATCTATTTTTCATGTATAAATTCACTCAATTTTTTTAAATAATTTTTGTCTGTAGAGTCTTAGTACAGCATTGTTTGACCTTTAAAGCAGAGATCTAGGCAAAATATTTTGGTAGCTGTAACTAGAAAACAGAGCGTTTTCACTTCTATATTTATATAATTTAAAAAAAATTATATTCATAAAAGGAAAGTACCTATAATGTACGGCATAAACTTTGTATTTATAGTGGTATCAATAATTAAAGTCATTGGCGACTGGAGTATAACTGTAAATGTACCGGTTAATGTATAGTCTTGAACGGACTCAGGCCATTAATGAGACATGAAGTTAATTGAACCCCAAACATCAAAGAACACCGGTATCCACGATCTCGTATCTAAATCCATATAAAAGCACTATCTTAAGATTTGAAACTAAGAATCCTCCACTTCGAAATCATATGATTTATAATGACGAGTTATGTCATTACACTAACCCGGTGGAGTATGAAAAGAAGAATTAAAAAACTATTTTTTTTTTATTTTATCTTTAGTGCTATTATCGGTTGAAACTGTGAATTTTATTTTACGTAGGAAATAATGTCCATTGTAAATTTCTCAGAATATACGAAAGAAAAGATTTCATTCAAGATGTTTTAGATTATCTTTACCTTTGCAGGTTGTTAATGAAAAAACACGAAAAAAGTTGTAGTTTTTTTTCATCTATGGCTTAATTTCAAGCTGCTGTCACAACTAATTTAGAAGATATAGAGCGTGTATCACGAAGTTCTCCCGGGAATTTTATAACCTACATATTCTACTTGTGAAAATAATGAAAAGAGTTCACATAAACAAACATATGTCTTAACATGCTTCGTTTGTGAGTTACGGCTAGTTTAAAATTTGGCTTGGATTTCAGTTACCCCAGTGAAATGAGATCGAACTGAAATTTATTATTTAAATAATTTTTTTTTTTTTAAATTATTTTACAATTGTGTAATTTCCATTTTTTTAACTGTAATTTTTAACAGTAAATCTTGCTTTTCGAAATCTTTCACATCACCAAAGAAGAATTAGGGTTTGTTTACATTAAATAAGGACTTGTCTGACAAATGAAGTAAATGTACTGTTTCTAAATAAAATTCAAATTTTTTCTAACTTTTCTTTGTTTTATTCAACTTATCTTTCTCCAATTTGTTCAAAATTAAATTCTCTACAAGTTTCGTTTAAAAGTTTTATGTACTCATATTTATTGACCATTTAACAAGTTATTGTACGTCAAACATAAAAAACAGGGTTTTTACTCCAATTTATTGGTTTTCACCCCATATTTCTCTCAAAATACTGTACATTCAGTATTGGGATAACTTTATTCTATTCAGATCAAAAATCATACGCAATCACAATTTTTGCTTCTTAATTAATGTCCTAAAAGCTCAGTACGATCTCATTTTACTCGGGTAGAGTAAAACCGAACGTATTTTTTCACTAGCTGTAATTCACAAACGAGTATTTTAGAATATATGGTTTTATGAACTTTTTTCATTATTTTCACGATAACAGTAGGTTATGAGAGTCCTGGAAGAAATTCGTGATACATTCTCTATATAAAGATTGTTGAATGTAACTTAACTTTGATTATCTCCCTCGAGTGATTTTAGAGGAATTTACTTAACTTGAAGAAGATATCACTAAGAAAATTGTAGGAACAGATATTCATAAAAAATTTCTCTTGTTACCCCTCAACAGAAGCAAAGTATATTCATTTTTAAGATCTTTATAGGTTAATTAATAATATCTTTAATAATTAAAATAACTAATAAATAATAACACCTATGAGATCTATTATTTAATCGATTGTTTATTATTAGATCTATTAGTTAATTAATAGTATTTGTGAGAAAAAAATATTCTCAGCAGTTAGTAAGTTCTAATTTAGAAGATTATTCCTGCCAGATCTCCTGTTTTTTTGGTCTCGATACCGTTTTTTGTTTCCATTTAGGGACTATGTCTTTCCTATTATTCTTAAAGATCTTCCTAGAATGAATGTGTAAAATACTAGGAGTTTAACTATTCAAACTGGAATAATTACTAATAATAAATGAATCATTTCTTACAGTACAAACACAAAAAGCGAGTT
The DNA here is from genome assembly GCF_047948215.1 of Lycorma delicatula. Classification (NCBI taxonomy): domain Eukaryota; kingdom Metazoa; phylum Arthropoda; class Insecta; order Hemiptera; family Fulgoridae; genus Lycorma; species Lycorma delicatula. The sequence goes on from NC_134461.1 coordinate 49,308,931, forward strand.
TTAGAGATGCTGTTTTATACGTGCACATAAAGATAAAATTATCATCGTTATTCAAATGTAACAGCATTTGCTGATAGATAAAAAATAACTTTTCAGTAAAAACGACATATTTATTTTTTATTTTTTTCAAACAACTTTCTTGCAAGAGATGAAGTATCTTACATTTTTTTTGTCTGATAAGTGTAATAAATTTATTTCAATAAATTTTTATTTTATGTTAGAAAATTTTTAACCCATACAATAAGTCAATTTTTATGTTAAAGAAACCTATTTTTATATTTAAGTAAGCCTATATCATTTTCTACGGTCTGGTAAACGTTTTCCATATAATGTGAACGTTTTTTTTCTTAATGTCAACTTTTCAAATGTTTTTTACATTTTTAATAATTATTCTATCATATATTCAAAATAAGACTTATGTTTATTGCTATACATTATTTTATTGTAATAAAAATTTATTGTAGTAAAGGAAAAACTTCTAGAAAAAAAATAGGAAAAATCCATTCTTTTAATTCCTTTTTTCTTTTCTTTCATTAAATAATCGATCAGAAAACTCAACCTTTCATTAAAAACTTAATAAAATAAAGGATTTATTTTAAATCATGAGATGGAATCAATGAATTCTGGAATATTTTAAGTAGGTCACTCTCATAAGAACAATTAGCTTACTTCAAAGAATATCTCAGAATAAACGGAATAAAATAATAGAAATTAATAAAATTTATAAAAATGTTCATATCGATTAAAATATTAAAATAAGATGAAAGTTTTTTAAAATTTTTCTTTTTCTTTCTTCTTTTCAAAACGTAAAAATGGTTCATTTTCAAAATGATAATAGGTGTAAAATAAAATTAAAAAACTTCTAGCAAAAGTTATATAAATAAAACAAAATATATTTACACTAAAGATAAGATTCTAAGTGCATTATAATCATTATAAAGTATTATTTAACATTGTAGTAGAGATAATATTCAGAAAACCTTTTTATTAATAAATATTCAAAACTAATATTGCCTAAGGTAACAATCAGAATTTATAAACGGGAAAGTAAAATTCAGTACAAGTTTTAATTATAAATCTACAAACCGCTTACGGCATTATCATTTCTATAAATTTAACCGAATATGAATAAAGATAATAATACAAAATGCTCTGGCTGATTGGTTTTGTTTGTAATTAAAATACCATGCGTTTTCAATCGGATAATAAAACAGTAACTTGTTTGTTTTTTTATCAAATTTCGTGATGCTTTAAAACTTGTGACTGTCGACTAGCAGTTGTTAGGATTAATTTCACGAATATGTTTCGTTTCTTAATAATAATAATAATTTAATTAGGACTTTTTTATCGTGAAATATTTTTTTTTTTTAAAGGATGAAATTTTAAATTCTAGCTCAGTATGAATGATAAACTACAGAATGCATTTTATATCTTCAAAATTTATATTCCATTTTATATACTATTCAGTTATTGAAAGTGTTTTGTAATTAGAAAAAAAATTAAAAAAATAAGTAACTACCAACATACGTTGAAGTATTATTTAAAATAAGAAATGAAATAGACAAGCGGATTATGTATTTAATTACGGTTAACGAGTAAAATAAGGTGATAAATGTGGCCCAGAAAAAAATGGAATACTAACAGAGTTAAAGGAAGGAGAATGTTAAAAACGAGGAGAACGAAACGGTTAGGATCGAGGTAGAAGGAAAATGTCGATTTGGTCTCCATCAATGGGATATTTAAGAGAAAGTGAAATTCCAAAAAAAGTTTAAAATAAAAGTACGTATTTCCAGGGTAAAATGAAAAAAATAGGAAAAATTAGGAAGAGAAAGAAAAGAAAAGAAATGAAAAGACAAAAGATAAATAGTAAAACCGCAAGAAAAGAGGAAAAGAAATATAATAAAATAAGACGAACGAAGTAGAGGAGAGATAAAATTATTTCTAAGTCAAGAGAAGAAATTGGTCTAATCAAGAAAGAAGAAGAAATTTGTCTAATCCGAATATGGATCTTTAGCGCAAAGGTCGGCCCAGCCGAACCTGGAGCCAACTCAGAGGCTCCTCAGAGTCTCCCGGGGCCACGGGGCCTACCCTAGAGCCGCAGAGCTTGCTATAACTGCAGAGAACATTCCCGTCGCCATTCCCGTCTATCCAGAGAGCTCCGCTCCCTGGACCCCCGCACTGTTCGTTATCCTCATGATTATGAGAATAATTCTGATAAATAACAATTAAAGTGTTTAGGCTTTGTAGAAGCCTGAAAAAGAAACTAAATTACAAAATACAGAATATAGTATCTATAACTAAAGTACACAACTTTGACGACGAAAAATTCATAACTTATTTGCCATGAAGTCAGAAACATAATAATAAATTAAAACGATTAATCTTTTCTTCTTTAATGAATATCTTTAATGTACAACTTCATCCTCCTTAGGGGGGGGGGGGTGAAGAAATAATTAATACTTTTAATATTTTAACCTTCAAGGGAGCTAGGATCTCGGTTTGTAACTTAAAACATGGTATAATACAAATGTTTCCTGAAAATTTGAAAGTATCCGTTGGTTCTTAGATATTTTTCGAAATGAAATATATCTAAAAACCTTCCAGCTATGCCAAGAAACAGGGTAAAAATTTGGTTGTGATTGAGCTAGTAGTTTTTTTGTTTATTCCAAACAAACAAAAACCGTCTTCTACTTTATTTAATAACATACATTCAGTATTTAAAAGTCATATTTTTAATATCTTTTTACACTTTAAGTATCTGAGAGAAGAAAATTGAGTGTTTAATTTTTATACGGTTGAGGTCTGAAAAAGGCTGTGTGATATTTTATACGAACAATACTAAACTGATAGCAAGATCTCTTCGGTAACGTATAACAAATTCTTTACGTTCCTATTTAAATTTATTTTGTCCCAATACCTTACCCAATCACCGTGATTAATTGTTGTGAAGCAATGTGTGTTATCAAAGTTTAATGGTGTTATTATTTTGTGATCAACGTTATGCGCGTGTGTGTGTTTGGGGTGTGTGTGAGTGATGTAACTTTTATAAATTCTGAAATTGAAATTTTTTTTTAAATTTACCTTAAAAAGTAAACTAAATTTCAGTCCAGTTGATAAATTAAAAATAAGAGTAGCTTTACTTCAAGTTTATTCAAATAGATTACTTCTCTTTTTTTAAATGACATTATTTATGCATTTCGTCTAACTGTTGTAGATGTTGACATGGTTTCTAATGGATCTTTTACGCTTACGTTTTTTTAAGAAAGAAGAAAAATAGTGACACAGCGCTGTTTTAAATGTTTTGATGCTAAGATGAAAGTCAATTTATATGTCAAATAAGGTGACTTTTCATTCCGTTAATTTTCAACTACAAACTAAGAATCTAATAACTGTCAATTGAGAAGACGAAAGCAGCCAAAATGAAAAACTAACTGTTTAAAATCATTTTAATGTCAAACTATATTGTTAAAGCAATATATTTTATAAAAAAAAATACAGTCCTGAAATGAAAATTAAATTGGAAATTTATTTTTTAATACGTCTACAATGAAATTTTACAAACATACAAAACACTTAATTTACTATTAATTAAAAAACAAATATTTAGAATTTGATCCGGTTGTTAAAAATAATGTTTTCCTGTTTGATGACATGACATGTTTTTTTGTTGCAGATTGCATATACGTTACAAAACCATTGATCTGTAATATACTCTTTCAGTCCTGACTAAAAAATGTCCCAATTTCTTAAGCTATTGTGGTCGAGACGGGTGCCCATTATTTGAAGGATTCAAGAAATACTCGGCGGCGTTGTTGTCTTGTGCGGTTTTCGTCGATTGGTGTATCGTTGTGTCTCACTATCTACGCTTTTCTATATTCTATCCCACATCGTGTCTTACGAATGTAGGTAATTCCTTGTTTACCTATAGGCTCTACAAGTCTCATGAACTAAGGAGCGGTAAACTGCTAAGGCATGGTCCTTTTTATTATCTGAGGGGACTGGTAAAGTCTATGTTCGGTTGTTGTAATCTGTATGCGTTGATTTTTCAAAAATGTATGGATTTGTCTACTGTGTTTCCTATCATTTTACAGAATTAAACTGGCTGAAATATATAGTCAATTGAAGCAACGAATTTTCTTAAAATATAAAAAGTAAATTTATAAAAATGGGATAAATAAATCTCTATTACTCTATCATATATTTATTCAGCATTTTTTTGAAATATTAAACTGTAAAGCGGATCCAAAATTTAAACTCATAATTTCAGTGTTTTTATTCAAGGAAATTTTTGTTAACTATGTTTTATTTAAATCTAAGTTAAGGTTTTATTTAAGCATACAGAAAAATAATTAGATGATTTATTAAAAAATTATAAAGAATTGATGTGAAAAGGAGAAGATAGGTCAAAGATTTTACCTCCGCCTCCTACAAACACTATAATCAATGACACGTACACGCAAAACTCAACCCTTATCATGAATTACTTTAACTGGTCCAAATACAATTTTGTTAAAAATAATAAACCCTTTACCTTGTTACTTTCGATTGGTACGTGTATGTTTCATCACCTTTGATAGTTAGTGGGCGTAGCACCTGTGATGTTTCGTCTCTACATTAGTTATTAAAATACTGCTATTGTATAGCAAATAATAAATGAGACTAAAATTCTGTAAACTGGATTTCTTTAATAAAGGCAGGAATTTTTAGTAAAAGAAAATAATTTACTACTTTTTTAGTCAAAAAATAAACTATAAAGAACAATTTCATTAACAATTAAGATAAATAAAACGTTATGGATATTATATTTTATAAACATAATTTTTATTTTTAGGTAAACACGAAGTAACAACAAAAAATAAAATTCATTTATAAAAATTATTGTAATTACTTTATTGAACCTTCATTGGATTCTATTCTTTTCAATAAATATACAAGTAGCTGAATCATTTTTTATCATAGGCTTGCTTATTTGTTAAACAAATCACTTCCGTATTATTAACAAAACGCTAACAAATTATATTGTAATATTCCTTTCAAGTCATTTGTAAATAAATAAGGCTTGCATAATGATTGTTTCTGGTCACGCATAGTAGCTAACGTTTGATATATAATGTAAAATCATCTTAAGTACAGAAAATTGAATATTCTTGTGTTTGTGTTTGCGTATGTGTGTTTTTGAAGTTGTAACTTTGCTTCTTAACTTTTATATTAAAGTTTATTCTTCCGATATTTTTAAATTGTATGTATCAATTTTAATTTAGTTTTATTTTATTTCCTACAAAATAGAGAGAGAAAGAGATTGTAACACAATTTAATAAATAAAATAACGTCTTTACTAAAAAAGTTTCTTGACATTCTAAGCTCAGTTTAAAATTTTATACAGTAAATTGATTTAACAAATTTCTTGGTTTTTTTTTTACAGCTTCGTATCAGGCAAAAAGCCAAGTTTTGTTTCAGTTTTACGTTAAAAAAAATAATAAAAAAGAAACAATATACACTCCCAAGTAGAATAAAAAATAAACTTCGATAAAGTTTTTAAAATATGACCAAATAGATAATTTTTTGCCTAGGCATTAAATAAGAGCTACTCTATACAACCCAGTGATCTTTAGCACTATTTTTTATTAAAACTGTTACTAATACATTCTATTTCTTTGGGTAAAATATACAATGTGGATACTCAGAATATTAGCCAAACGATTATTTAGAAATTGATTTATTTAACAAGAAAATCGATTTTCTGAGTACATTTTAATTGAAAAATTTACAGGCTATTTAAGCAAAAAAAGTGCAAAATATTTATTAATTAAAAAATTATAATTCTCATTCCTCTTTCTTTACAAACAAAATGTTAAATTAAAAGCTTTCAATTAAGGCTAAATACGCAAAGCCAATATAAATATTTGAGAAAAGAATTTTTTCTGCCATAGAAGCATTAAATGCCTATCTCTTGCTACTCCATTTACTATAGCAACGGTAAGAGAGAGCCCTCCGGATATATGTCTGGGAAAGAATCAGGTGGCGTTAGTTGTATTGCTTCTTTCTTACAATAACCAGTCGTACAACCTGCTACAAATATCATAGCGACTTCCTCCACGAAGGAAATTCATTGGACCCTCCACAAAACTGGGATTCCAATCAGGCGGATTCTTGGTAGACTAAAAGGCACTAATATGGAAAGGCGTTTAGTGGAAGAAGTAAAGGGGAATCGCGTCGGGAGAAGGAAATATATTGTAAATCTGCCAAGGAATAGCCCGATTATAAATAATTATTACAAAGACCATCTAAAAAGAATCTGAACAGGATCCCAAAATTCCATCCATTTTAAAACTAAATTAAATATAAATATATATCTGGCAATGAAAATTAAATACCCGCCAGAAAAATAGAAAGATCCAGCAAAAAGATAATGTCTAAGATCTGCACTAAATAGGAGAATAAAACACCCTGCGACAACCTTGTGTTCTGTTCCGTTTCGCATCACTTCTGTTCTCGCCACATTAAACAGCAGCAGCCAAAATGAAATTGTGACCGTCACCCTTTCTGCACTTTCAAGTTTCATTGGATATTTTATCGTGGTTTAACCGATGAGATCCACTACTCACGTCACTGCCGGTCAATAGTGAATAGAAAATAACAATTTTTTATATTAATTCTGATTTATTTCTATTGCCACAACACAAAAGAATGAATCATAGTAAAAATGCTGAATCATTAATGTATATTTTATATAAATATATATATTTTTTAATATAAGCAGTATACTCTTTTAGGAATCTAGTTTTCAGAACAATAAATAGATATGTTGAAGGTTGGTACTTGATCCATAAAATACTTTACTATTCTTATATTGTTTCAGTATCAGTCATTTATGTATTTTTTAAATATGTTCTTAGAAAATAGATTCTTAGAATGTAAGTTCCATTCTCTAAGTGTAGAAGAGTATTAGCAAATCTTCTAATCTTACTGGTTTAGTAAGTAATTGGTTTTTTACTTTTTTTTTTTTTTTTTTGTAAATTATTTATAATTATTTAATTATTTTTCGTATTTTAATGTGTTTGTGTATTAAATTTTCAAGTACAATCAGTGTGTAAGCTTATCGTGATTCAAAATATGTTTAAATTCAACCCCTGAATTATGTCAGTGTTGTTACAAGGTAATGTGTCTCAGAAATTAACCATTCGTCCAGGTGAGTTAAAGTATTGCTTTATATATAAGTAAATAATTTTTATTCATTATTTCCAAAAAAAAATCATTTTTACATTTAGTTTTAATCAATACGAAAAGTTATTTTGATCTTTATAAAAAAAAATCCTTTTATAACATTACTGTCATATTATTATTATAGTAATTTAAAAATAATAATTTAGTAATACGTAAAAATGAAAAAATGAAAAGATTGTAATAATCTAACGTTATTAAAAATAAAAATACCAAAATTAGTTTACTATAAAGGAAGACTAATTTATAAAATTAAAAAATAGTTAATAATTTATATACATTTGAGTTTTGCCGTATGCTTGGTCCTCTCATATTACTGTTGCTAATCTTTCTATATTGTCGAATGGAATCTACTGGTAACGTTTCTGAATATCTTGGTAAAAGATTATTGTTGAAGGTAAGGGTAGATATCAATCGATATCGATGTGAATGATAACTACTATTTTAGTAAAGATTTAGTAAGTTTTACTAAAGATTTAACAGAGTTACTTTATTATAGCCGGTATGATAACACATTTAAATTAGAATTTGAAACAGAATTTCATATGTATTTTTTTTTCAACAGATTTTTTTTTCTTTTGTAAAAAATAATTCTTCTTTTTTTTTTCTTTTTCTTTTGTTTTCCTGATAGAGCAGTGAATAAGGTTTCGTTTTTTAAGCTATATTTTTAGTGTTTGTCTAAGAAAAAACAATTTCACTATTCCATTTCTTTATATATCGTTTTATATTTATTTATAACATGATAAATAACATTATATATATATATATATATATATATATATATATATATATATAAAATACACATTAAGGAAAGGAATAGATATTTTATGATGTCATGATACACCCGTATATTGTGTTTTGTTTTTATATCTTTTCCATTTAGATTCTTTAATAGACTAAGCAACTCTAAAATATTCAAAAGATATTTTTTTTATATTTTTCCATACCTTCTTTCTTACTTTAATCTAAATTTTTCATACTCAATTTATCTTATTCTTTTCTTATCGTGTTTGATAAAAGAACGTACTCAAAGTTTAACAAAAATCTTTTGTATTGAGTCTTTATATTTTGATTATGAATTACTATAATCTTTCGTTCAAAATTTGTTTGTTTTAAATAATTTATTTAATAAATGAGTTTTTTAAATTAACATTATTTTTTTTAATATTAATATAAAATGAATACAAAATTATATTACAAAAAAAAAGGAAGCTGCTGTATATTGTATAAATATATAAATATAAGTATATTAAATATATAAGTATTAATATTTTTCATCGAAATAAAAATTAATATTAGGGTTGATTTTTAGAGTAATTCTAATAGGTTTCATTATCTAATAATTTTGAGCTTCAAAACTGCATTAATTTGTTTTTTTTAATTAAACTTTATAAATTTAATCAAAGAAACTCTTTTCCCTACACCTTAAAAATGTCTTTTTCCTATGGTAGTTTTAGAATTAGGATTATAAAAATAGTTAATTTAAAAAATAAAATTTTTTAATTAAAAAAGCTCACTTTCCTCCATATTCATTTAAATACTTCTATTTAATAATTAAATATTCATTCAAGAATTTTCCGTAGTTAGCAGTGTGCAGAGAATAATTATATTTTATTTTGTAGATAATAATATTATCATAATCGTCAAAATATGAAGGATGTTGAAAATTATATGGAAGGGAAAAATAACCAATGAAGAAGTTTTACGAAGGATTAGTGAGGTGGTGCATTGTTTACGGAGCTTATTGAAGAAACGGCAAGACACGTGGATAGGACATGTACTACGGCATAACAGTTTGTTGCACACCATAATAGAGGACACAATTGAAGGAAACAATGCTAGAGGAAGACCAAGACTAGGGTATATTAAACAAGCCATACAGGATGTTTGGTATAAAACTACATGGGAACAAAGAGATTAGCACACGATAGAACTGCTGAAGGAGAAAGACTCCTGCAAACCAATCCTAGGATTGGTTACAAGAAGCAGCAGAAGAAGAAGACGATAATGGTAATAAATAGGGGCTACCGACATTCATTACAACCTCGAATTACCTGTAAATTCGTTTAATATATCCAAAACTTTAAACATCTTGGAAACTGCCAACAAAAAATTTACACTCAACAATGAAAATTAAAACTTGCATATACTCGTAAATGGTCAGAATAACGTTTTCTAACTTGAACAGCCAGTGAATTTGGTACAACTTCTTTATATTATTTAAAGAACTGTATTTACATTTATTCCATATAATGCAGAAACATAAAAGTGAGAAGTTCAAGGACCACTTAAACCCTTTAAAATTTCGGCATTGAGGAGAATACTCAACACCTCTTAGGTAGAATTCGTCACGAAATAAGTGGTTGTAGAACAGATTTGTATAAGGTTGTTCATCAACACAAAAATTTTTAAAACTGCCTACTTACATAAATACGATTTCGGGATATAAATGTGATTAAAGAACATTTCCACAGCCTAACACTATCTAAGTAAAAAAAATTAAGTGTTTTTAATTCTCCGGATATTTTACGTAAATAATATATATATATTTATATATATTCAAGATAATAAAAATTTTATTGAAAAAATATGTTTATTTTTTTTTGACATATAACGAAATCTTTCAATTTATATTTCATCGAATTCTGCGTTTGATACTCGGTAAAATCGGGCTTCCAAGTAACCGTACAGTTCCATATGAATTCCGGTCTTAAAAATGTAATTTTAATATTAAGTATGAAAATTTTATCCTATCCTAGTAAAAGACATTTATTTGTGTATCTCTCTCTCTCTCTCTCTCTCTCGCTGTGTGTGTGTGTGTGTGTGTGTGTGTGTGTGTGTGTCCTTTAGCTTAGCACATAAAATACCAGTTGTCCGTAAAACAATAACTAATAATATGCTCAGATAATAGGCACCGGAATGTACCGATCACTAGCGGAAAATCCCGATTCACTGGTACATGTCTCGTGGCGGTCAGGTGTATATTGTTGTATTTCTTTAATTTATATATATGCGGAAAATATATTAACAATATATTTTTTTTATTTATGTGGTTGTTTTCCTTGATAGAATAGTGAAATATAACCAAAAAAAAAATTACTTAAATTAACCATGATGCAACTGGAAAACTGTTTTTTCTGACCATCTTTCATCATCCTTTTCTGATTTCATTTAATTTTCATATTCATTATTCATCGAATATTTATTTTAATTTAAATAATATTACAAAATTTTTAAAGATTTAAAAAATTTTCTGTATACTTTTTAGTCATACATTAATCAAATTATTATCATTCACTGCATGAATTTAATTAGTAGGTTACTTTTGATTTAAAACCCCGCATAACCGTTTTGCAGATTTTGCAATCTTTTACAACCAAACCCTTAATTTACCCCCGTACGCGAGGATGATTGCAGAAGTAATGATGGAATATAGTATTGTCACCAGACCTTACTAACTGCGCAAAATTTCGTCACTCAGCAATGTCAAGAAGTATTTTAAATTAAGGATGCAAGACCTGAGGAAAAACATGAAAAAACAAATTGAAAAAAATATAGTGAGTTAAAATGAAGCAAGTAAAAAAGGAATTGCTTACCCTTCTTTTATTATTAATACCGATGTTTTAATTAGCCTTATAAATTCATGTTTTATATTATTTTTTAATACTGAATTTTTATTAATTTTAAATATATTTTTATAGTTCTATTTAGAGCCCATTACAGAATACTCTGAATTATGTATAGGTTTTCTTTTAGGGAAATTCTAATATCGTTAAATATCATCTTTTCTTTAAGAAGTAGTAGTTTTTTTTTTCTTTTTTTTACAAAACGTTTTCTTACTTGCTGAATGAAATGTGAAATACTAAAATTATCTCCGAAATTAACCAGAAGAAGTAGCAGCTTGAAAAATGACGAATAACCAAAAATTGATGATACAAATTCTCCACACTGGGCAATAAGAACCAGTAAAGTGTATTTTAGTTGTTGGGATGAAAAGGTAATCGGTTTTAGACACCTAATAATTCCATTCCGAGACGCCGCCCCCCAGGTTAACCCGCCCGGAGTGCCTAGATGCGGAGTGCGTGGAGTAGGCACGCCGGGAGAAGCTAATAAAACTCAAAAAATATACCCTATTGACTGCATAATGGATAATTTTCTTTTATATTTCTTACCCAATATGGTAATCTTTATATCAAAAGTTTTCCAATCATTGGTTATTTAAAAAAAAATACTTTTCCTGTAAGAAAAGGATTTTTATAAAATAAAACATACATTCATTTTATTAACTAAATATCAAAATGCGTATAATAGTGAAATTATCACCATTATTACTTTTTTAGATGGAGTGATTTTTTTACATAAAAATGTGTTTAAATTTTCTAATCAATGCAGGCAATCTACATGTACTGTAACTTTGGTAAGAAAATGATTAGCTATTTCTTTGTCTTATTTCCTAAAACTACTTCGTGTTTTATATTATTACATGACTATTGTCATAAATTCCTGTCTGTAGCAGTTAATTTAACAATTTAAGATTAATTTTTTCAAATGCAATTCGTCTCCTTGGTAGATATTGTAATTTTTAATAACTATTACATTTTTGTATTCAACCTATTCAGAAAAACAAATGAATCTATTTAATAACGAAATTTATTTTAGATAATAGGCACTCTTAATTGAAAATTGCAGATATCTAAAACAACTGTTCTCTTTTAATTTTTAACTGGTCAAGGATAAAAAGGATTATTAGTAATTAGCGAGTTAATAAGGAATATTTTTTAATTATTTCTTCCAATTTTATATGGGCATAAATTTGAGACAGAAAATGGTTATGTTTTTTCTTTTGAAGAAAAATTTCAATAAAGGAAGGAAATTGTGTAGTTTATAATACAATTCTTATGAAACTATTTATACAGCTTCAAACAAACTGGTAAATATATAATGCGATTAGTAAAATTCATAACTGCATATTTGACACTTTATTGACTTTTTTTTATTCTATTTATTATTACAATTTTTAATACATTTCAGAATATTGTAAACAAAAATATTAACCTACTTTTTAAATATGCTAAATTCTTTATTAAATATTAAAATTCTAAACTTATAAAGTTAAAAAAATGTTAAAGTTTATTTTTTTAAATAAACCTTTATTCTTTCATATAAATAGAATTAAATATATATTAGTTCAGTAACCTAATTTTTAAAATTACTTTTCAAGTCAGTTTATCTAAAATGATAATGTTTATTTTTTCCATAATGTAAAGCAACAGGTATTTTCAACGCCGTTCCGTTGTAAAATGCCATTGTGTTACCCAGGTGGCCAGGTGTGTTCAAGGTACTATTTGCATTATCTGTAATAGTAATTGTGTGAACTGTAGATGATGACTCCAGTAAAGTGGGTCACAGATAAGCATTAAAACTTGACACACACACACACCCATATATATATATATATATATATATATATATATATATATATATATATATATATATATATATACACACACACACACACACACATTCGCAAACTAGTAGCGGTCTTATGTAAATTTTGTTAATCAGAATATTACATAGATGGTTACCACTTTTTATAATGTATATAATATAATATAAATTACATATTTTAATGTGTACACCACAAATTTATTATTTCTGTGGTGGGTTTTTGTGGTTATAAGATTAATTACTTGAATACCTGCTTAGTAATAATTAAAAGTAGGCCTAAAATATAGTGGATAAATTTCTTGGATGTTTTGGAATTTAACGGAGAGAAAATCCTGTTATCGATCAAAAATTTCCCAGAATGTTTTGTGTTTCTCTACATTTGTGAATTCTTCAAGTTAAAAATTAATTTGAATTTTTATAGAATTATGATTATTGTTCGTTTTGTAAGTATTTGGAAGTGTATGTCTTAGGAATGATTTATTGTGCTATTATAAAATTAAATCCAATTTCATCAACATTAACACATATGTACCGGTATAGATAAAGGCTAGAAGATTTCATTTCGATTTTAATAAACAAAGTTTTTTTAACAGAAAATTATACAACCAATATAACAAAAAAACATTAAAAAGTATATAATAAAAATGTTTAAGTTAGTAGACTTCAAAAAATTAAAATTTAAGGAAAAATTTAAAAGTCTCTTTTTATAATTCTTTTTTACTAATTTAAAAGAAAAATTATTTACAACATGAATTGGTTAAAACACCCCTGCGTGTATAACAGAAACTTGTTTATGCAAAATCGAGAGACCTGCGTCTTGATAAACGAAGTAAATGTACGGTGTAACTAAGGATTTCTTAAATAACAATATATGAATTTACTCTTTTTCCGTAATTTTTTCAACAAATTCTCTAGAAATTTCTTGGGGAAAATCTGTAATTATCAGAATAACATAATTTTTATAACATTACTTAATAAAATTCCAGCATCAATCAATGATCCAAATAAAAGAAAAAAAAATGTCTTCAAACAATCAATTCAAAGTAATTTATCGTTTAGTAATCTTTCACCTGTTATCTGGTGGAAGATTGTACGAACAGTCAATCTTCAGAAATTAACCTATTTCGGCCATATCAAGAGACATTCAGATAAATACTACCTGTTACATCTAATTATTTAGGGAAAGATACCAGAACATCGTGGTCCAAGCAGGCGAAGGACATCATGGCAAAAAAATATGAGACAATGATTTGGAATGTCGAGTACATTCTTTCCAGGGCGACGAAAATAAAATTATGTTCTTCGAACATGGTCGTCAACGTTCAATGAGCGGATAAGGCACAAGAAGAAGAAGAAGAAGTCATCTGGAAATATTTACAAGAGACTGACAGAGAAATTTAATAAAATTAATATCGAATCAGTTTTATTATCTAAAATGATTATCTTATCTTATCATGACCAATATCTGGTCATGAGTAAAACTAAATAATCATACGGTTTTAATTTAATAAAAAAAAGTTTTTTTTTGGTTTGTTAAAAATCAGATGAAAGTGTAGAGAGATAGTGGTAAGAGGGTCTGTATCTATAAAAGGAGATTTAGACTACATGAAAATTATAGTAGCATGTGATTTTAGCATGACAAAACATATTACTATTGGATACAGTTTTATTTTTAACTGTATTTTATTATTATTAACCAGCCGAGTTAGTCTAGTTGTTAAACTTGTCATCGCAAAATCAGCTGATTTTTTAAATTGAGAGTTCTAAAGTTTGATCCCTTGTAAAGGCAGTTGGATTTATATAGATTTGAACTAGACTGTGAATAGCGGTGTTCTTTGTTGGTTGGGTCTCAATTAATCACACATCTCAGGAGTGGTCAACCTGAGTCTGTTTAGAAATACATGTTTATCAGAACATTTATACTTACATTTGCAGCTACAGTCCTAGCAAGAAGCAGGTAGCAGTAACTGCATTTTCGTACACACACACACACACACACACACACACACACACACATATATATATATATATACACACACACACACACACAGAGACAGACAAATCTGGCAGCAAGCTAAACAGACTGGTTGATATAATAAAAATTATTACTAAAAACCCTCCTCTTAAAATTAGAATTTTTTTTTTTTTTTTACTTCAATTTAATGTTTAAACCAATCAATTTGAATATTTTTAAAATTAAGTCTCTCTAAAACAACATTATCAAATAGAAATAGTGCTACACCTTTATTACATATGTCGACGAAATGTTTTCTGATTTTATTTTTGCTTCATCCTTCCGATTTGAATTTTTTTGTAAATTTAAATAACTTGTTATCAGGATAAATGAAATTTTCATTCTTTCCTACAACGATATTTATAAAATTTTATAATATTGTTTTATTTATTTTTTGTTACAAATAACCGTAATTACATTCATTAATTTGAACTATTTATTTATTTATTTGTTGATAACAACGATTATATTCAATTTATTTTGAAATAAATTACTTTAGTTCAAAGATATTTTTTTACATTTTATTACAAAAATTTTTAAATGTATCAGATGAATAATTTATCACCTAACTCAAGGCTTGTGCGCGAGAATATGGTATATTTGTTGAAATAACCATATTAAATAACTTTTTTTTACGTATAAAAATTAAGAAAACAAGGGAAGAAAAAAACGTTTAACTTTATTACTGCGAGACGTAAAAAAATGTTATACTTATGAAAATTCCGGTAAGCTTAGTAACATCGTTTCCATATTCTTCAGAAAATCTTAGTGGTTAAGGAAATATTGTAGATTTTTGTGTAATGGTTACGTGTATTTATTCATCAACGAAATGAAATATTACAATATGAAATAATAATTAGCTTTATCTAATGAATAAGTAAGTAATCGCTTATTTAATTGACACAGTTACCATAATTTTTATTCTTTATATTAATTGCTAAGAACTTTGGAGGAGACTAAATATTAAGTTTTGTGAAAAGAAAATTTACCTATATCGTTGGTATATCTTTGGTACTTTAATTAGACTTTTTTTTTCAGTATTAATTCTGCAAATAATATTTTATGAGTTGTGAAGAAAAATAAATTACTCCTGAAATTTTTCACTTAATTAATTCACGTGACCATCCCTACCATGTAGGAGAAGACACCTGTCTTGTGACGCTTCTGGTCGTCACCTCCCCCCCAACCTAGAGCTAATGGGGTTTAACGGGATAACTCATTTGACCAATCTACGTTTCGTAAAAACTACTTTTTTTCTGCGTAATAGCCAACGCCCACTCTTTGATGTTGAGTCATCTTGTGACTCGCTGACCAGTATAGACAGGCTTTTGTGTAAATGGGGTCTTCATCATATTTCTGGGAGTGGTCCAGAGCTCTGCAGGTTCTCAGATGTTTTGCATCCATAGTTTTATGGCCGCAGAGTTAGCATGCTGGAGAGATTACAACTCGTATGCGATGTAGGTGCGAGGCCAGATAGTTATGTCCGGTTTTTAATCTAAAAACTGTTTTTCTACATTGTATTTTATAATTTAGTATCTTTGGTCTGCACTTTGTATAAAAGTGAATAATTTTCAGTTTTAGTATTTATTTTCTGTCCTTGGAATAATAAAGTCATATACATTTCCAATGTACTAGAAACTGAAAATTTGAAAATAATATGAAGTATAGAAGATGATCTATGAGTGGCTGAAGTTATTTCCACTTTTTATTTAGTTAGTTATTATTACTTTACATAAACTATTAAACTAGTTTAACTGATAACGTTAAACATTTAATGTAGTTAAAATTTACTGTTAGTAATTTATTATAAAACTGGTTTTAGTTATTTTTTTTTTTAATATTTTCATGTATGTTCAGATGTCCATCAGTCTAGTACATTTGAAATCCTCTTTTTATTTTATGTAAGTTTTAATTCACCATTTTCATACAAGTTTTTCCAATATATAACCAGATTATTGAATTTTTAAGTATCCAAAATTAATTTTTTGATCAATCATGATCATTTTCTACTTGTAATACTAAAATCTACTAAGGATTACATGATTCTTCATTTTTAATAGTTGTTCAAGGAGTTTATAATTTATTTAAATTCATCTACCCAGTTCTACGGATGGGAGAAGTTCCTTTAGAAAGAAAAAACCCTTTTTTTCGAGTAGCTGTTTAATTTTAGGAAATAATTTTTTTTTAATTCTGCTTCCTATCCGATGGTTGTAAAAAAAATATATAATGGTTGAAGAGGTTGTGTAAACTCGATCCCATAATTCCATCTGGAATAAAAATATTAAACAGCGTGGTGACACCGTGTCCATCGGTAAGAAATGAATGGACGCGATATGCAAATGTGTGACGTACTACTAATAATAAAACTTTTCATCATTTTACTTTCCTGGCATCATAGCTCTAGAGCTATGCTGCAAGAAGGAAAGAAAGGTAATCAATGAAGGAATGGTTGTTTGTGTTTTTGCGTTTCTCGACGTTTCATGAACCAGGGACCCAAAAAACAAAAAAAAAGTGAGGATTATTGTTTATACATATATACGTATTTTAGGGTGTTTACAGCATAATACCCTTTTAATAGACCGATTTTGAGGAAATTTGGCATAGAGATTCGTATGTACGGATTAATTTGTTGGAAAACGTTTGGGATCAATATCTTTAGGAGATGGGATAGGTAGTTCCTTTGGGGGTCTCTCAATATTTTGTAAGCATAACATCACTTTATATTAAGCTCAATAGATGCGTACATGCTTATCTTACCATTTTAAAAAATAGTTTGCTCCCAATTTCTCCCTCTTCCTCAAAAATCGAAAAAAGTCACCCTTTTTATTTGTTGCATATTTTTTTTATGTCTTCCTAAGCATAGTAGTAGTGAACGTGGACGAGAAAAATACTATGGGCAAAATTGGTGATGGAGAAGCTGATCTAACTAAAAGTATAGATTTTTTTGATTTTTTAAAACTTTTTTAGCTAATTTAAATTTTTAATAATAATATTGCTTTAAAATTTCTTCATAATTCACTTTATCGTCAAAAAAAAACATTATTTTTCCACTGTGTAAGAATAAATAACTAATCCAATAATGTATAACTTTATCGTGGTTTTTTTTTATTTGCATATTCAGAAGAAAATATTTCAGTTGGTTGCCTGGCTAACCTATTAATAAATACTAATGCAAAGTCAGCATTAGTGAAACATAAGACAAACTTCTTTACCACAACTGTGATGTTTCACTGCACTATTGTAATCTACCAAATATATATTTTTTCCTTATTTAATTATTAGCCCCATTCTTTCTTTATTTGCCAGTTCTTAGTGTCTTCTTATTAGGCTCTTTAGAACGGTTATCAGCCCCATGTTCTTTACGAGACCAAACTTCCAAGCCCTGGAAGCTGAATGGTGAGCATCTTTTTATTAACTCAATCAGTAAGGATAGAAATTCTAACTTCCAATTTAGAAAACATGAAGACCGTTACATTTGAATGTACAAAAACAAAAATATTTAATTTATCTTTCTATTAATAAAATTATAACCACACTACCACATTACTATTTCATCGTATTATATGAATATATAAAAACAAGTCTCATTCATACTGTTTTTGTCGTTAAACATTTATTTTTCCATTCCTGATTGTAGGTCTTTGGCTTTATTGACTGTTTTTATTGTATAAAAGTTTTATCGATATCCATCTAAATAACTGAAATGGATTTGTTAGAAATGGATTGCCATTCAACACTATCATTATTCCGAATTTATACTTATGCAGTTTTTCCTTAATTTGGCAAAAAATATTGAAAATAATTAAGCCTCCTACACTTACTTGCTTACTACACTTTTAATTTCTGTCAATTATGAATTAATTTTTTTGTTTCAACAAATGACTATATCTACATACAGTTATTTATTTTTACCATGATAAAAACAGGAGATGTAATGTTTGAAAAAGTATTACACGTTTACCAACTTTCTGTATTATTATTTAAATCAAAATAATCTAATAAGTATAGTATGTATTAATATAAGTGTAGTATTGTATGTGCAGTATTAGTAAACAAGTAAGTAACAATTTTTTTACAAAAATATATTAATGTAATATAAAACATATTTTAAAACAAATTTTTGTAATAAACGAGCGAAAATTTAATTCAAACATTAATAAAACAGAAAGCTGTACTTTTTATCACGGAGTAGTTTTTATATTACAAGTGCATGCGGTGTGCGTGCATGCGCGCACTCGTATGTTTATGTATATATAAAACATATAAAATGGTAAGGATAAATGAACTGTTTGCTGAAAAAAGTAACACGTGTAAAAAAATTTAAAAAGTTGATAAACGAACAATTGACGTTTGATTATTTGAATAATGACAAGCAAAAAGTACATGTAAAATAAGTTACCCTTTGAACAGATGTAACAAATCAATCAATAATTAAATCTATCTTACTTTACGATGCAGCACTAATTTATTTCCTTTTCTATTTATACATATGTTGCAACCTTATTTTCATTGAACGTTATTTACCATCTCTACGGATATAAATAGTCTATATTAGGTAAAAAGAGTCACGAAATCTTTTTTTATTATTAATAATACTATTGTCTGCTACACAATTACTAAAAGTCTACGTTTCTAAATATATATATATATATATATATATATTAAATTCTCTGTTCTCGTGAAAATATTCTGGATGAATTACAATAAATTCCATTATGAATTATAATTATATGATTTTAAATATATATATAAACATATCTGCAGAGTGTTTTACTTGGTTATGCAGATACTTTGGCAGCTCATTCTGCATGTTAAAATAACGAAAAGAGTACATATAAACATAGGTGCGGAAACGATTAACATATTTAACGATTTACGGCTTGCGAAAAATTTCGGCCAGATTTTATCTCCTCCAGTGAAATGAAGCCATACAGAAATTTTTGGAACACAAATTTGCAAGCTAACGTTGGTTTACAAAGCTTCGATGGTTTCGTATTAAATGTGATCTGAATAATTGTAAAAAAAATGAGTCCGTGAACTAACTTCTGTTGTTTTTTTTAGAAAACAAGAAACAAACGTAAAAAAACGGGAGTCGAATAATGCATTTTTTTACGTTTGACTTGTACTAACTTTGTTAAATTGTCAATAAACAGACAAAATTCATTAAGAATACTTGTAGGAAATTTAATTCTAACAGAATTTTTTTTATTTTTTTTGTCTTCAGTCATTTGACTGGTTTGATACAGCTCACCAAGATTCCCTATCTAGTGCTAGTCGTTTCATTTCAGTATACATCCTACATCCCTAACAATTTGTTTTACATATTCCAAACGTGGCCTGCCTACACAATTTTTTCCTTCTACCTGTCCTTCCAATATTAAAGCGACTATTCCAGGATGCCTTAGTATGTGCCCATAAGTTTGTCTCTTCTTTTAACTATATTTTTCCAAATGCTTCTTTCTTCATCTATTTGCAGCAATACCTCTTCATTTGTCACTTTATCCACCCATCTGATTTTTAACATTCTCCTATAGCACCACATTTCTAAAGCTTCTAATCTTTTCTTCTCAGATACTCCGATTGTCCAAGTTTCACTTCCATATAAAGCGACACTCCAAACATATACTTTCAAAAATCTTTACCTGACATTTAAATTAATTTTTGATGTAAACAAATTATATTTCTTACTGAAGGCTCGTTTCGTTTGTACTATTCGGCATTTTATATCGCTCCTGCTTCGTCCATCTTTAGTAATTCTACTTCCCAAATAACAAAATTCTTCTACCTCCATAATCTTCTCTTCTCCCATTTTCACATTCAGTGGTCCATCTTTGTTATTTCTACTACATTTCATTACTTTTGTTTTCTTCTTGTTTATTTTCATGCGATAGTTCTTGCGTAGGACTTCATCTGTGCAGTTCATTGTTTCTTCTAAATCCTTTTTACTCTCGGCTAGAATTATTATATTATCAGCAAATCGTAGCATCTTTATCTTTTCACCTTGTACTGTTACTCCGAATCTAAATTGTTCTTTAACATCATTAACTACTAGATCCATGTAAAGATTAAAAAGTAACGGAGATAGGGAACATCCTTGTCGGACTCCCTTTCTTATTACGGCTTCTTTCTTATGTTCTTCAATTATTACTGTTGCTCTTTGGTTCCTGTACATGTTAGCAATTGTTCTTCTATCTCTGTATTTGAACCCTAATTTTTTTAAAACGCTGAACATTTTATTCCAGTCTACGTTATCGAATGCCTTTTCTAGGTCTATAAACGCCAAGTATGTTGGTTTCTTTTTCTTTAATCTTCCTTCTACTATTAATCTGAGGCCTAAAATTGCTTCCCTTGTCCCTATACTTTTCCTGAAACCAAATTGTTCTTCTCCTAACACTTCTTCCACTCTCCACTCAATTCTTCTGTATAGAATTCTAGTTAAGATTTTTGATGCATGACTAGTTAAACTAATTGTTCTGTATTCTTCACATTTATCTGCCCCTGCTTTCTTTGGTATCATGACTATAACACTTTTTTTGAAGTCTGACGGAAATTCCCCTTTTTCATAAATATTACACACCAGTTAGTATAATCTATCAATCGCTTCCTATTCTAACAGAATAGTATAAATAAAGTAAACTGAAAGCGAATAACAGTTAAATACAATGTACTTTTATTTAGAGCTGTTCTTTTATAATAGAAAAATTAATTTACTGGAAAAGATTTAACGTAAAAAATTAATAAAATTTACAGTAAATTTTCAAGTATCTTTCCATGTCTCCATATCAGTTGATTATGAATAATCGGCATTAATTTAAGTTAATTACATTAATGGCAAATCACTGTTGAATGAGGGTTCACTTCTGCCCATGATTGTTGGTTTCTCATGTTGTTTATGTCATCACGAACTGTGATTCATCGGTAAATAAAATGTACCTGAAGAGTTTTAGGTGAGTGTTTAATCAATTGCAGAACGCCAAGCGTAGGGGAGGATCTCCTGCGTGTAGTTGTACTTTTTGTTTATGATACGGATAAAGGTTGTTATTTTTAAGTGCCCTCCATACTATAGTTAGTGAAACTCATAACCGGTTAGAAGGACGTCTTGTACTGACACCGGGACAACGCTGAACAGCAACAATAATGTATTAACATCGAAAATTGTTGCACTATGTAACACCGTGCCGGAGAGGACGGTCATAAGGGATTCAATTACTACTAGGAAGAAATCCTGTTTCCCGTAACATACGAAATGCCGCAATAATAGTTTTTTGGATTGGAATCCTGCAATTAGAATAACGTTGTCGATATTCTTCAACAGCGACCGTAGCATTGCCTTCACACACATAATAGATAAACTCCATATCGGGATATTCTTCATTTAAATATAAATATGACATTATTACTTCATTAACCAACCAGAATTGGTTATCCAGTGCAGCTGTCTATTTATATTAACAGGAAAATTGCACTAATGAACTGAAACTCGACTGTAAGTTATAAAATAATGCAATTACAATTCAAACTGCTTAATTAATGGTACCTGTTATTCTATTGCCAACTTATGAAATAAAAATTTCTCCAAAAATTTATTCTTTATTTTAATTTGATTTAAACAAAAAAATCATCGTTTTTAACAGACTTAAATACAACGCTACGTTCTTCGATATAGTACTATCCTGTGTAAAATAATTTATTTAGAAACTTCTTTAATTAGTTTTAAATTCTAGAAATGTCTGTTTTTTATCATTTTTCCCCAGTTTTGAAAAATAAATCGGTTATCGATAAAAATAATTTTCCAGTTAAATTTAACTTTGTATTGCTCTAAATAAAATCCATTTTATGTAAGTGTTATTCGCTTTCTGTTTAGTTTATTTATAGTATTATGTTTAGAATTAAATTTTCTGCAAGGTTTACTAACGAGTTTTATTTGTTTATTGGATATTTAACAAAATTATTACAAACGAAACTTAAAAAGTGGGTTTTTTCGACTACCGTTTTTTTGCGTTATCGCCAGTTTTTAAAAAACTACTGAAGTTACAGTTCTCGGACTTTTTTTTTCAATTATTCAGATGGAATTTTTGATGAAACCATCAAATTAACTTACAGTTTTGCGTTCCAAGAATTTCTGTATGACTTCATTCACTTGAAGAGATGAAATCTGGGCGATATCTTTCGCCAACTCGTTAACGAAGCGTTTCTGGAACTACGTTTATATATTTTTTCTTTATTTTTACATGTAGAGTGAGCTGCCAAAAGTATCTGCATAAAGTGCTAATCACTCTTATATATACAGAGTGTTCCAGAACGTATTCCTCGAACTTCAGGTATACTGGTTCTGAACACCAAAATGAGCAAAAAAGTTCATATCAACATAAGTCGTATTTTATTTTCCTTTTCTTTCTGAATGCCATTTTGTGATTTTCAACAAAGAAATTATTTCTGGAAAACGGGTAACCCTACTTTAATTAAATTTTAAAAATCTGAAACTAGTTCCTTATTCTGCAAAATAAAAACTTTTGCAAACGTCATCTTCAAACATTTCAAAACAGTGGCCATCTCAATTTTTTAATCTTCAATATCTTTGTAATTATTTGTTTTATAAAATTTTTACTCATTACAAATTTTATTAATCATTTTATTTTGAAGAAAATAACACCTCATTAATAAAAATCGATTGACAAACAATCGAGTTATTGCATACAATCAACGCGGCAGTACGCTTGCGCACCATAACGCAAAAAGATAATTCTTTGTCTGTTTTTATTTCCTCCATTAAATGTTATAAAAATCATTAATAAATAATAGTAAATGGATAAAAATCCATTTTACAATTAGCCGATGACTGATCCATACCTGAAGCCAAAGGTATTAGGTTTACGTCAAAGTTATTAGATTAACCCAAACATCGATTCGACGTCAGACTACTCAACTATTGTACTCAGTCAGCATGTAATAATTAAGAAGGTGATGTCACTAGTACTCCACAACACCAGGACACACTGGAATTCATACAGCAGCTGGATTGGGGATGAGTTGGTAGTGCCTTTCGGTTCTATCCTCTGATTTTATCGTTAATGCAACGCAATTTTTTACCTCAGTTCCATAGGAAGCTATAGGTACTCATAGCTAGAAGCTCATAGGTGCACCTATAGAAGCTATAGGTGCTTCTATAGGAAGCTATAAGTTGCGGTGATCGACACAGGAAGTTGAACGTGAGAATCGAAAGAATACAGGTCACCCGAGGGAGGTTTAGACTTTACTGCTACAAAAGGAGACTCAAAAGGTTGCATTAACCGCCAAAAAATTAAAAAAAAAAATAGCCGGGTTTCAAAAAACACTCAAAATCCATTTTGATCCTTTAAACTAGGAATTTAAAAAATTATAGAAATTAATTTTTGATGTTCACATAAAGACTACACGCACCAAAATCAAGTTAATATCTTCGACTGTTATGGAGAAATTAAAAAAAAAAAACAAAAATAGCCGGTTTTAAAAAAACATTCAAAATATTTTTTAACCCTTTAAACTCGGAATTTTAAAAAAATCTACCTAAATTAGTTTTTAGGCATTCAAATGAAGATTACACACATAACAAATCAAACTGATATCTTCATTTGTTAATGGGAAATTAAAAAAAAAAGAAGATAAATCATTGTTATTTCATTTTAACCCTTTAACCGGAATTTCAAAAAATACTTTCTTCGTGTGCACTTACATCGTAAAAAGCATGTGTAAAGGTTTTCATCAATTTATCGTCAGTGGTTTTTGGTGGGCGTTGATGTAGAATAGTCAATCAGTCAGAAAAAGTTGCTTTGAAGTACATATGTGTATATTTATGTAGACTTTCTTCTTAAAAATTGTTATTTCATAGTTACTCTTTGCTTATGTCGTTATAATTTGTGATCATTATTTACTATAATGCATTTTTTTAAATCTATTTTTATATTCTTTAATCAATTCTAGGACTTATTTTTGTTTATTTATTCTAATTTATTATTTTTTTCCAAATTATTTATTTTCAGGTTTTTTTTAATCAAAATCGTAAACATGTATAGCTAGTAAAGATATTAACTAAAAAAATTACAATTTTTTTAGTTTATTATTTAATAAACTACTCCTTTAATAGATTCTATTTTTAACATTACAACAGGAAATGATAAACGAAATTTGTTTTTTAGAATTATTTTTTTTATTTTGGAATTAGATTGAATTGCTAGAAATGACTTTATTACAAAATTGAAAGGTAAACTGGGGTAATTAGCATATTTATTATTCAGCGAGAGATTTTCTGTTTAACTTACAGTATGATTAGTGGGCGAACGTACGCACGAACCTCCTGTCTGCACGCGAGATATCAAATTACTCTTTGTAAGTAAAGAGTATATACAATATATTGTACATTACTGAATGTATATAACCGACCGACCAAATGAACCACCTCTCACCCGCTCCCACCCCCAAACCTTACTTCATTCGTTTGTTCGTAAGTTGGCAGGCATGTTTCTCTACATTACTTACCTATTTCCCATCCTACCAACTTTCTCACTATTTCTCTTCTCCATCAACCCTTACTTAGCCTTGATACACGCTAACTTAAATGTAAGCAATTCTTTCAGTCCATCATGTTACGTTGAAATTAATTCTTGAAAAATTTTCACACAACATTGATTAAAATTTATTATTTCATTAATAATTGTTAAAAAATAAACTCGGAATGTTTCTTTTCCTTTAAATATTATTAACTGCTTTAAAAAAAAACTATCATATGACAGTTTGTGTTGGTTTTCTTGCTCCATAATGAAATATATTTCTATGAAATTAAATTTTCATGATCATATCGTACTAAAATTATTTTTCCTTTACAACAGAAATATATTTTTGAAGTTCCGTAATAATGAATTTATTATTTTATTATTTATTCTCGTTATTATACTGTTGAAGTATTTAAATTTACAAAAAAAATTCTAATAATAATAATAATAGAACATTCGTTACGTGAATCTTGACTTTTGTATTATCCATAAAATAAAATAAAGTTAATCTAATATAATTCTTATAATAATAACAACCAAAGTAAGCTAATAATAACAACATAAGTAATATAAATTAAGCTTAGAAAGATATATGAGCTTATTCTTTAGAAGAATAAAATGATTTATTAAAAGGAAACTAAATCAAGAGAAAAGAAACCTTTCAAGCCTATTGTTTTGTTTCAGTTCTTAATTCTTATATTCTATTTTTCAACCTTTCACGTTATCATTATTAGATAACCTGGGTCTTTTACGATCTGTATTCCTTTTACCTTATAAAATATAATTTCATTTTATTCAAAAAGTTTTAATTTTGACTTTAAATACGTATTCTAATTTATGAAATATCTACTATATATTTCTTTATTAGTGAATTTCAATTTTTATTTATTTTATTTTTGATACTATTTTATTACAAAATAACTTAATATAATTTGGGACTCTAAAAATTATGTAACTCCCTTACTTACAAATAATTTGTATATTGTTTCATTTTCGTAGATGGGCGAGTAAAGTAATTTTTCATGTTCAAATTTGTTTAAGAAATTGTGTAACAAATACTGAACCAATGAAGAAATTTTAATAAATGAATTAACAACGGAAATTTTAGATTATTTTCCAAATTTCATATACAAAATCTTCATGTCTTATTTGACAGCGTATGGATTTGATAGATGCTCAAAATATATTCTTTAAAAATACGACACACATTTGGTTTACATCGAATTTCTCAATCTTTTGGTTAAATACATAAATACACAAGAAATTTTTTGTTGAGTTTAATAAATATAACCTTAAAAGAAACATTCAGGTTTGATCTCTAGATCTATCCCATAATTTAGATGAATATCTGTACTTACATGCAAGCAGACATATTGGAAAAATTTTGTTTATAGTCGTATATTAGTTAGTTTAAATTTTAGATCACACATTTAATACTCCCAGTGGAGTTTTGGGTGGTTAATTTATAGTTCAATTGGATACTTCCACATTCTATGAAAGTCTCGGGTTAGGAGAGAGTTTTCCTCTTGAAATAATGAAGGTGTTCTCAGCTCAAATAGTATGAAAAGAAAATATATTTTTTTTACCATATATTTAAACTTTCTGAAGCAAAATTTTAGTTCAGCAATCTCTTCTCATTTTTTATCACGCTTCCTGGATGGGTGGTGAAATTAATTATGTATCAATACGTTTATTAATTCATGTAACCTTAATATATGGTGTGATGGAGGTAGTTCTATCTGTTTTTTTTTTTGTGTTTTTTAAGTATATAAGACCTTGTTCACTAATCGATATCGGTTCAAAAGTCCCACGTAAAACTAAAGATTCTGTCTAGTAAAATCAAGCCTCACAATCCCTCATACTGTACATACAGTATAATAATATATGATTAAATAAAATTATATATTTGTAATAATTAAAATAAATAATATCAGTTGACCAACCCATTTCATTTGTAGTAATGTTGCAAATTATTAGTTATTATACAGAATGTTTCTAATATGATGGGCTGGCTATACTTTATCGGATTCTACTTGTAAAACTAAACAAAAAATAACCTTAGAAAAGATGATGATTTCTCCTTCGTTCTCCCACTGTCCGCCATTTTGTTATTTTTATATAAAAATGTATATCTCAATTTCGGATAGACGAATCACATTAATATTTGGTAAGCGTCTTGGTAATGACGTTTTAAAATTAATAAAAAATCAGGAATTAAATATCTTCACAAATTACAAAATGGTGGCCATGTTTATTTTTAAATTCGTTATATCTCCGTAAATATTAGTTTTATCAAAATGTATGTTTCTGATAAAATATTAAGCCTTTTATTTTGAACAAAATTACATTTTACTTCTTAAAATCGGTTAACAAATAGCCGAGTTACGGGGGGAAAATTTATGTAATTTTATGTCGGTTTTCATGTCCTCCACTTTAGGTTCAATTCGATTGAATATTAATTGCTTTTATTTATTGTTAATTCTAGTATTGTAAATTAGTATCTAATTAAGTAATAATTTTCTCACAATAAGATTTAATATTAAATAATAATAAAACAATTGATATTAATTTTTCACAGCGACTATTACTATTGATCATGTTAACGATGTAAAAATGAAGCTATTTTCCTAAGGATATTTTTTGTTTAGTTTTACAAGTAGAATCTGAAAAAGTATAACCAGCCTACCATTTTATAAACACTCTGTATATTACTATTATTATTAATATTATGTATTATTTTGAAGGCTATTATTATAAGTGTCTGGGCCGTTAATTCCAACATTAACTTTTAAAGTTTGTTAAATGGATTTAATTCTGAAAGTAATACTAAATTAAAAAGTTATTACGGGACGTTTTACCTCGTTTTATTACTACTGGGAGTTTTTCTTTTTGC
Organism: Lycorma delicatula; assembly: GCF_047948215.1. Lineage (NCBI taxonomy): Eukaryota > Metazoa > Arthropoda > Insecta > Hemiptera > Fulgoridae > Lycorma > Lycorma delicatula. Next base: position 49,337,036 of record NC_134461.1, read on the forward strand.
AAATTTGATTATTTATAATTTGAAAACGGAGACACTTATTGAGAAATTGTTTTCCATCGTTATCTTAAAATTGTGTATCACATGTTCACATGTTCAAATTTAAAAAAAATTCTCATTCAATATCCAAGATGGTAGAACAAAACACCAATTCAAGCAAACCAAACACACCATAAAGTAGTAATTTTATAACTTACTAGATCCACACTTGATCCTACCTCCTCAGCTATTGAAATATGAAGTTTTCATATTTTAATATCACTCTGTATATATATATATATATATATATATATATATATTTGTGTTTTTTTATCGATAAAATACTGTTTCTATACAGCTTCTTTTATTTTTTTATATTGTAGCAAATTATTTTCTGACATTAGCTCAACCAATAATTTTGGGTATTACAAACATGTTTAACAAATTTCCCCGTCTTTGACTAATTACTAATGTTCTTTTCTTTTAATAAATAATCATTTCTTAATATCCTTTCTTCCTCATTTCTCTCTCTCTCTCTCTCTGTGTGTGTGTGTGTATGTGTGTTGGCGTGAATGTGTGCTTTAGCAAGTTAGGTAGTACTTATGTTAATATAAACATAGAGTAAATATTACTAGACTGTATTAATAGATTCATTATTTATACAAAATATGCTGCATTTTTTACATGAAGTGTCAAAATTTGTCATAATAAAACTTTTAATCGGACAGTTAGATTTGAGCTATTTTAAGTTCTATTCGTTTTGTCTATACATCAGGCCAAATCATCACTTATTTCAATATAAAGTATCAGTATAATCAATGTACATCATAAATTTAGGATTAAAATAATAATTTAATTTAATGAAGTATAAATCTGTTAAAGCAATATTATTAAAATCTTTTTATTTTATTTTAATTACCTATCTTATAAAATTGTTCGGCTAGTTTTAATACTTATAACTGAGTTCCAATAATCAGTGTTATTTTGGTATTCCATAAGTTAATAAATAGATAAACTATTTTTCATGCATTTTGGCTCATTGTTAAAATTTTTTTGTTTAGTTTTATGTCGGGTAAGAATTTGATAGGCTTATTATGGCCACATGCCCTTCCTGAAGACAGCTCGCTAAAAGAAGTCGTTTCAGAAAGAACCTATTGGACTAAACAGTTAACAATGCCGACCTCCGTAGGTAGCGTCTCATGGTGAAGTCCTGGGTTCAAATCCCGGTCAAGCATGGCATCCTTTCATACGCTACCAATTTCCACTAGGCTAAAATGACCGTAGCTGTTGATGCCCCTCTTTCATGAAAAAAAAAGCCTTTAATTATTATGCTTGATATTATATAACTTCGATGACGAATTAATTAATACGGGGATAATGTTAAAAAATTTGAATTTGTATGTATTTAAATTCATTACCTTATCAAAATAGCTCTATTTATCTTCTTAATACTATTTTTTTCCTTCGTATTTATTCCCCTGTTACTCTGTACTGCTTTTACAAATTGTTAATCTGACAAGTTGAAGTTTAAACAAAAATTAAATTTATATTGTTTTCTGTCAGTGCATAAATTACCGTAACAAAACACCTCACCTTACTTCTATTGTAACACTCAACACTTCCGTGTTGACGCTAAACTGCACTGCGATTTACTTTAGCAACAATTTAAATACTATCTGTTTATAACGGATATGGAACAATAAAAATAGTAATTATAATCTTAATAAATAAATTATATTTTATTTCTGCATTTTAATAATAAATTATTAATTATATAATAATTCATATTACTTTAATTAATAATAAAATTCACGTTATAATAATACAATGCTTCTAAAACTCTTTTCTTGAAAAGTAAATAAAATATTAATTAAAAAAAAAAAAAAAAATTAAGGATTATAATCAACAAAAAATCGATAATATTTTTATCGTAATGTTGAGTTAAATATAATGAAATGGTAGCGTTTTGTAAAAATATACGCAAAAATCTTTTTTGAAAGAAAAGATAGAGGAGATCTTGATGATTTTCATAAAACTAGCTTATACTATCTATGTAACATTAAGTGATTTAGTTGTTTTTGTTTTTTTTAATTTAAAAACATAAAAAAACGGTAATGAAGTTTATAGAATGAGGGAAATTAGGCATGATTTTTTAAATTATGTATAACTTTCATCCACCTAAAATTTATTGCAACTTAAATTTATATTTAATAAGTATATCTTCATCATGGTCAGATGCAAAATAGATTTGACCATCTGGAAAAAAAATCGCATTATTAATAATAACTAAGTCATGTTTGAATAATTGATTGCACTCGTCTACAAATTAGAAAAAAATTTTGGAACAGAAACATCAATAAGGGAATTTTAACCATCACAATTTACTTAATTTGTTATACACCCTTTAGTATTGCTAAATAATATTAAATTTTGAAAATGAATAAGTTTTCACGTATAATAAATTTTGTAATTTATTATATTTAATTTCAATACTCATGTACTATTATGCTTTTTAAATAAAAAGTCCTTGCAGAATACAGCTAAAACAATTAAAACTGGAGGTGGTGAACTCCTTCCTTTTGTGTTCAGTAGGGTACTCTCTTTGTAGAAACCAACAGTAGTCGCTCATCATCGATTCGTTCCATCTGCCTTGGAAATGCTACTCCATTTGCAATATATCTTGGTGAAAACGTTCTCCCTGTTCATCATTCACAGTACCCAAATTTGGTTGGAAGAAGTGAAGATGGGAATGCAAAAAATAAAATTTTAATGATATTTGGTAGACTAAATTTCTATAGTTCAGCAAAAGATTTTGTACTAAAAAATCATTATTTATTGCTTTTTTATTTCCAAGGAAACCGTGAACAACATCCTTAAGTGACCTCCATGCCGGTAGTTCTACGTTATTTAACTTTTTGTCAAAGTTTTCATGATCGGCTAATTTTTAAATCCTTGTATGAAGTTAAGGAAGTATTGTGATCGTGAAAAATTTCGGTTTTCAGATTTCAACGGAAATATCTATTTTGACCATCCCTGAATCCATTTTGACTAGTAACATCTGCACTTAACGTTTTTTAAGTATAACTCAAAAACGATTAACTGTAGGATATTTAAATTTAAGATTTAGGACTATTATAACATCTAGTTGTGCACCACCCCTTTTGATTGCAATCGAATGAACCAAAAGTGTCCATAAAAGCCCAAAATCTAAAAAGAAATTGGTTTTTGGACTTTTTTTAACTATAGTAATAAGCCCTCATTGAGTGCTTTTCAACTATTTATCATAAGTGGTACTTATTTTCATTGATTCCAGACTTATAGCTAAATGAAATTTTAATTAATGAAATATTTGGATCTTACAACGGGAAGGCACATCGGTTCGAATCGGACTTCATCTTCTTTTTTTTAACTTTTTTTTTATTTAAATATATTAATTATTAACCTCTGATTGTGGAAAAAATTTACGATAAATAATAATTTAGTAGTAACAATAAAAAAAAAATAGAAAAATATCAGAAGTAATTAATGAATAAAATTTTATCTACTTTTCATTTTAAAACAATGTGTATATGTAATTTAATAGACTTATAAGAAAATCATGTGGTGTACACATCAGATTTTTCAATTTCAGGTCCAACATATATTTCTTCTTATAATTTGACATCCTTTAGCAAATATTTGTTTTATATATTTAAATCTTTTTCCTTCTTTATTCAGTGCTTTGACGAAAATTCTTCATCAACCTTAATTTTATATGTAAAGGTGGCAAAAAACCCCACTGAGGGTTGACTAAAGGAACATATTTAAAATTGTTTTGTCCACAAGTTTACAACGTTAGAGACCAGTATGGTGATTCGCACATTCTTTTAAGAGCAGTACCTGAGATAAGACCTTCAGCTTCGATGTGTGCTGACCTCCAAAATTAGTCATTATAAGATTGATGGCCGGCTGCGGTTTTTTTGTCCTTATCCGATACTTCTCTGACAAGTACCTAAAACTTGGCGTTTTTAGGGAACTTTGATTTTTAGGTGTTGATTACCATTATTTTAATTCTAATTGAAATCAGGATCCGCTTACACCTATTCGAGATTATGACCACTTGAGTCTTCTCGGGCGAAAGCTGAAGTCTGATCTCCTGCAGCCGCCCGACCATAATATTTATCACCTCGTAAACGCTAGTTTTACCTGGCTAATCAGTTTTATTTTAACATCTCAATACTCACATTAATTATTCTGTTCTTGGATGCTATTTAATAACACATAATGGCCCAGTGGTTCATGGATGTGACAAGCAACAATTATTGTTATTTCATAGAAAGGAATGCACCTACGGATCCTGAAACAGTAAAGATGCTCTAGATTTCTAGAAATTTACAGAATTTCGCACAAATTAACCGAACCAGCAAATCATAAAATTTATATTTTTTTGTTTGTGGATTATTACAATTCAGGTGGTTTTCAAATTTTTCCTTTAGTTCTGTTTCAATTAAAAATTAAAAATACAATAGGAATTCTCCTTCGTGATATTGTAGATTCTATTTTTTTTTTTTGCTTTCTGTAATTGAACGTAAATTCAATAGAATTTATTACTCGGCGAGTTATCATTGTATATAAAAACATTTTTAAATGCATGAAAATTATTTTTAATCAACAATATTTTTAATAATATAAATTTAAATTTTTTTAGGAAAAATTTTATTAAAGAAGAATTTAATAATATGAAATAATAATACACGATATTATATTGTTGTAGCGCGTTAATTATGACAGTTTAATATTGTTAGTGAAAATACGGGTTTGGGCTTACAGGGAAAATGTAGGTTGTATTTATTATATCCAGGCGTAGAAACGGTTAGTATTACTACAGTAGAGAGAGGGTTTTTGCACGTGTATGTTTTCTGGGCTTAGATAACACACAGAATCCTTTTTGGATGTAGTCTTTTGTTCCGCAATTAGCGACTTGCCTCTAAAAGTTTAATTAATTCAATTCAGCAGGAATAAACGAAAGCTTTTCTATGTGTAACGTGGTATTTATACACGGCACTAGCCCATACCATGTGCAACTTCTTTCTACTTCAACATTATTCTGATATGATCAGCTAATTAGATTAGCATTACTAAATTCAAATATTCTACTAATATACCTCTCTTAAAATATTCCAAAACTTACGGTAACTACGTAATATTCATATTATATAAATATATACTTACCTTAAACACCTATAAATTTTTATTAATATTATTTTAAGTATATTCAAGCGGTTTGCCTTGATAGAAAAACCAAACATAAATAGGTATTGGAAAAATGTACGTATTTTGTAATCCTCTGAACTAAAAAGAACTAATTTAATTTTATTAAAATTTAAATCGCTAATTTAAATTATTAATTCAACTGTAATTAAATCCCATAAAAGTGACTAACAGTTAAGTAAACTAAAGAGAAGCCATTATAGGACTAATACCGAAAAAAGAAAATAAAAGAATTTTATAATAAATACAAAAGATTTTACGGAATCTTTTATTATTAAGGTACTCAGTTTTAAATTATCAAAACACTTAGGTGATTTAGGTGATATCACCGCTTAATTGAACAATAAACGTATATAAAATTGTTAAAATAGCTGTTTATTTTTTTCTTTTACATTATGAGAAGATTTGAAAATTGCTTCCATCGCCTTAAATCCTTAAATAGCAAATAACGTGTTGACAAGTTCAAATTTGTGTGTACGGAGTAAAGAGTTAATAGAAACATTACTATTAAGGGTGATAATGTATTAACTCCCCAGTCATTCATAATCTATGAAATGCATCAAACCATAAGAGAGGTAACAAAATAATTGATTTTATAAATATTCTTACTTCAGATCATTAAGCTATCGTTTTAAAATGAATAAAGCAAATAAAAATACTGACAATTTAAAATGGAGTTTGAACATAAAAAAAAATTATTTTGAAAGCACTGAATAAGCATTTGGCACCGTTGGTATTAATACAATTTATTTGGTATTAATACTACTTGATAATAGTCGTAAACATCTTACGGACATGACGTTACAGTCTTATTGACCTATAAATTTTATTTTATTTCTTGACGACCGACTATTATGAACGTTACATTTTTAATTTAAATACGATTACACATATGCCATATCAATCTTGAATTAACATCTTATAAGAAATCTTTAATGATAGACTAGCAACTCCGAAAGTACTTGGAATATACTTTAAAATTGTTTGTAAGTGGAACTTTAATTTATACAATTGTTTTTATTTTATTTTCAGTTATTCTAATTTATAGATGCTTACGTTTAATATTTATCTATGGTTATTTTAAATGTTTCATTTATTGTTGTTTCATTTTCACACTCGACTTGATTAATGGTACGTTACTAGTGATAGGAATTCCATACGTTTGAGAAGAAGTTGAACGCTTAGTTTTGTGATATGTCTCCAGGCTGGAGAAGCATGTTAATTATCTATCTACGTTTTAATTTATTTGACAATAGTGAGAATGTTAGAAGAATCTGATGTATTAATTCTGCATTTAACTATATTTAACTGATGTTTATCGACAGTTAAGTTCTAATTTATGTGTCATTTTTAATTATCCTACTTTCCTATAAGATTTTGATTCATATTTCTGTAGTCTGGTATGGCAAACTTTCTTTTGAAAGGTGGATCTTATGTTGAATAGTGTCTGTATGGGATTTTACAAAATCATTATTTTATGTGTAAAATTATACTAGAGTTCTCGGATACTGTTACATACTATCAAGTTATTTCATAGTTACTTATATTTATTCACATTAATTATTTTTGTATTCTTTGAGGATTATCACTGATTATCCTATTTCAAGTTGTAGTCTATCATACGACTTACTTATAGCTTCAATATGGAAGCTGATTGTAAATAAACAGCAAAAAAAGAGAAAAACATTTTTAAATTAGTTTATCGTTAAAGGATTAGATAACAGAAAACCCGTTATTTTATTATCAAATAAAAAATATTGTTCAATTTAAATATTTTAAATAAAAATTCACCTGGATTCAGATGTAAACGGAGTTAAGTGTCAATGGAACTTATAATTAAAAATCACAGATGAAATCAAGGGGTTGATTGATTATATTTTGTGAAATAAGGGAAATTTATAAATAAAGAAAGAGTAGATAGCTGATTGATTATATTTTGTAAAATAAGGGCAATTTAGTAAAGAAAGAAAGAGGAGATAGATGAAGTAGATAGATGCTAGTAATTGATATAGGAATTATAATCTGAATCTAATTAGTTCCAACATGAACCATTTTAGTGGATAATCGGTTGTAATGTCTATTTGGTCAATAGGAAAACATATAGGTTAATTGCAAAGGGATTTGCAAGAATAGTGATATTTTATTTGTACGAAGTGGGTAAATTAAGCATTAGTTATTGCTCCATTAATTAGTACTAAATTAATGAAAAGTTGTTTACTACTAGATAACATTGTAATTTATTGGTAAAAATTAGTTATATATTCATGAAAAACATCGTTGAGATTATTTTATACATAAACAGCTTATTCAGTATAAATCTAACTAAGAAAAGGAGCTATTGAAACTGAAATCGTATCGTGTGAACAGTCTTTAATTGTTAGTTAATTACCATGTTCAGTAAAATAGTTAAAAAACATGTTCAGGAGCTTTACGCACAGTAAAATGCCTCTTTGTAATTGATATTCTGCATATTTATTCGTCGTGGATCGGTTTTAAGATTTTAATTAGATACGGTCTGTTTAAAGTATGGCCACATTATTACAGAACTCAAGAATGGCATTCAACAAAAATATGTTGCAATATCTAAAAAATTATCTAAAGAATCATGTAAGACATAAAGTGAAACTAAATGAGTATTTAAAAGAAGTGATCTATTGGGATAAATAGTTTTTAAGAAAGAGTGAAAAATTACAAGTAAAACGGTAGTTACTCCAACAAAATTAGTATGAAAATTGTTTAAAGTAAGACTTATTTTAATAATAAAATTTAAATGCGATCGTTCAAACCAGATTGATTTTAACCCATATTAAATATGTCAGTCATTCTCTTATAATAAAGAGAAATTTATAAAATTCTTTATATTTTATAATAAAATAACTATTAGCTTTATTTAGCTAATAGTGTCGCAGAAGCCAGAATACAAATAACAAGTATAGAAGAACTTGCGAATAAAATTGGACTTAAAATTTCTTACGAAAAGACTAAAATGATGGCTATAGATCCTTTAGTTATTAATTCTGTGGGTATTAATGGAAACAAAGTAGAACTTGTAGAAAAATTTAAATATCTTGGAGAGATCATTACTTGTAATTGTAACGAAAAACAAAATTGGACTGAAAGACTTAATAAATTATTTAAAGTGCTACAAAAATACTTACAACAAAAAATCGCTCTCGATTAACACTAAAATTAGACATTACAAAACCGTGGTTAAACCAGTAATTACTTACGCGAGCGAGACTTTATTTAGATTAAATCAGAAAAATAGGACTGAACCTTTGCTTAAAGTTGAACGCAGGATTCTTAGAACCTGCATAAACAAAAAATATAAACATGAAAATCAGTACAGATTATTGCCTAATAAATTTCTGTACGAAAACTTGGAATCCTTAATTGATACTATGAAAAAGAAGCGAATTTCTTTCTGTGCACACTTGTTAAGATTACCGCAGGATAGGATTACTAAGAGAATTATCGCTCAATTTTGGTCATTAAAAAATCCGCCATTATGGATCAAAGAAATTAAAGAAGACATGCAAGAATTAAATTTGACTTACGAAGATTTACTTAATAAATCCGAAAAAATTAAAATTTGTTATTAAAGATCCGAATACCAACTTTAAAGTAAGAACTTTTAATTATACAAAAAGGGTTTATTCAGAAGAGGATCGTAAAACAAGATCATTAAGAATGACTAAATATTGGGAGAAAGTAAAACCTGAGAACTTAAAGGCCAAAAGATCGGCAAAAAAGACTTGAATTAATCTGACTAAAGTGGTCCTTTGCGGCCTTAAAAGTAAAAAAAAAAAAAAAACAAATAAATAAATAAATAGATTTATAATGAAATTTTTAAGATGTTTTTTTCTATGAAAATATATTTAAACAGAAAAAACCAACTCCTAATTTAAAGGTTTGTTGGAATATATTAAGGGTACCGAATTAAACTTATAAACCCTTCTTAGTTGCCGGCCTCCGTGGCGCGAGAGGTAGCGTCTCGACCTTTTATCCGGAGGTCCCGGGTTCGAATCCCGGTCAGGCACAGCATTTTCACACACGCTACAAATCATTCATCTCGTCCTCTGAAGCAAATACCTAACGGTGATTCCGGAGGTTAAAAAAAACCTTATTAGTTATCTTCTAGAAATTATGATTAAATTAGAGTAGAGATAATTTGTTTCAATTTTCTTCTGTATTCCTTCAACTGTTTAATTTCAGAACATATCTAACATTGACGTAATTCAATCAAAATTATTTATTTATTAATGAGAAGTCTTTATATAAAGATTTTTTTTTCTTTAGACATGGGAAGTTACAGGTATAAACAAACAAGAAACCGCTTTATACAAGCTTTCCCAGCCACTTCATAACTTAACGTTCTATCTAGTAGTTTTTCAGTGATAAATATATATATATATATATATATATATCACTTTTTTACTATTGTTTGCTACTACTTTGTTTATCTCTACCTACTTTTTAATAATGCTCTGGATTATTTTTTGGTTTGTGTTTTTTACTTGAATATTGTGGCCTCTTGAATCGTTGTGATCCCAATCAATGCAATTGCGCTTGTTTATATAGTCTTTTTTTTATGTGTAATTTATATATACAAATATTTATTTATGTATGCATGCTTTATTGAGGGTGTTTGCTGGAAACCTCTCTTCACATGCTCTTTGTAATTGAATTTTGCTTGTGGTTCCTTAATCGAAACCGATTGTAAATACAAGATTTGTGAGAAAAAAAAAAAAATATAAATATAAAACTTATACACATGAAAATAAAAAACTTGTATTTGTTTTTAAGCACTAGTCCAACTCATATGTTCGTTTTGCTTAAGCCATAAACATTTCAAAATATGGCAAACCACGCTTCTAAATAAATATTATTTTTTTGTTTCTTTCTTGCTTGATTTCATTTTCTGTAGCCCTTTCACCTCAGTTATCAAAATATTTTTTTGTAAATACAACATTCTGTTAAAAGAGTTAATCAAATAAAGGAAAACACATGATTTTTGTTGGCTGGTTTCTCTAGACTGGTAATGATTGTCGGAGTTTGATAAATACTAAATAATATTTTAGTTTTCCCGTCTTTTCTTGGTTACATATATATATTATGTTACATATATATTACTAAATATATATATATATATATTATAATATAATATATCCAAATTATAATATATTGAGTTTATTCATATATATAAATCAGGGCGTTTCATAATGTTCTTCGGAGTTTCAAAAATTCATTAAAAAAAACTATTTCACTCCTAAGAATAAAACAAGTACTGTACGAACGAGTACTACAAATAGTTTTTTCCACATATACTAGGCAGTTAGTAAACCATTTGCTCGCTAGGCGTCGACAGTAGAGAAAATGGCTGCCACGGGAAGCGAGAAGTCGTTTTGTATGTTAGAACTTCACTTGCCAAAGTCAGTAATTTCTGTGCAACGTGCGTTTCGGTTGAAATTTCATTAGGAGGCACCAATTGACAATTCATTTCATGCATGATATAAACAATTCAGTGAAACTGGTTGCTTGTGCAAGCGAAAATCAACCGGTCGTCCATCAACCTCAGAAGTCAATGTCCAACGTGTGCGTGCAAGTTTCATTCGCAGTCCGTCAAAGTCGACTGCGGCTGCAGGCAGAGAATTAGGAATTCCGAAAACAACAGTGTGGAGAGTTCTCCGTAAACGTTTATTATGTAAACCGTATTAATTAATAATGTAACTTCAATTAATCCAGCGTCTTTCTGATGGAGATAAAACACGTAGGCTCGATTTTTGTTTACAGTTACAGGAAAAGATGTTAGATGAAGGTTTTCTAAACAAGATAATTTTCAGCGATGAAGCTACTTTCCATATTACCGGCAAAGTAAACCGTCATAACGGGCGAGTTTTGGGAATTGAAAACCCACACGCTTATGTGGAACACACTTGGGATTCTCCGAAAGTAAACGTTTTTTGTGCGATCTCTCGTGAGGCAGTGTATGGGCCGTTATTTTTTATGGAAACGACAGTAACCGGCATGATATACCTGGATATATTACAATTATGGTTCATGCCTCAACTACTCAACGACTTCATTTTCCAGCAAGATGGTTCTGCCCATTTTCATAACGAGGTTCGACAGTACCTTAACACAACATTACCTCGGCGCTGGATAGGACGTGCGTCCGAAAAAGACCAACACTTTATGCTGTGGCCACCAAGATCACCAGACCTCACGCCATGTGATTTCTTTCTCTGGGGTTACGTGAAAGATAAGGTGTTTAACCCACCAATGCCGCACGATATCGCTGAGCTAAAGGATCGCATAATCAATGCAATCAACTCTATTGAAAATGACATGTTAGAACGAGTTTGGCAAGAGCTAGACTTTCGTGTTGATGTGTGCCGTGTCACCAGAGGAGCGCATATTGAACATTTATATATTTTAACAAAAATTGTTTTGAGTCCCTGCAACACTTCGTACAACTTTCATTTACGTAAGTGAAATCCTTTTTTTGTACTGAATTTTTGTAACTCCTAAGAACATTATGAAACGCCCTATAAATATATATATATATATAGAGAGAGAGAGAGAGAGAGAGAGCGAGTGAGAGAATGAGAGAACCTGATTCCTTATTCTCGAAGTTTTTTTTAAGTTCTGTAAAGTTAAAATCAACTTAACAAAAAATCAAATTCTGTAAAAATGAAACTACTTTCTTTTTTTCTTATTATCAACATGCTAAGTTTATTTTTTATTACTAAAAATTAATATGGAAATTTATAAATATTTTAGCAAATATATCCTATTATAAAGAATTTTATTCGTGTATTCTGATATAAACTATTTAAACCGGTATTTTAACGTGAATGTAATCCTAATTGTAACATGATTTATGCAATAAATTTTACAATTTCACTATTTCTTGAGGGAAAAACAGTACTTCTTCATGTATTTATACATCACGTGATAATTATGGAACCTCTTATTTCTATGAAGGTTAAAAACTAAAAATTTGCTCCAAATTATCTACCAAAAGATATTAAACTGGACGGATATTGTACAGTTGACTCGTATAAAATTTTACGTGTTGTATTTTTTAATAAATTACTTGTAAATTTCAAACTGTAAAGTATACCAAGTTACTTATGGTTTTTCTTCATCAGGGCATATTTTTGGAACAAAATATTCAATTTTTTCACAATTTACAAAAAAAGAAATTGAGTAAAATTTTAGGTGATAACTTACAAGTAATTTTAATAGGGTTTACTCTTAAATTAGTAATAATATATTAATAAAAGAATCATTTAATTCTGAAATAAATAATATTTTTTTAATCTTTCTTATAAGGTAGTTCAAATATATGATGTTACAAAAATTCAATATAAGTAATGTTAAAATTTATCTAATTATAATCTTTTATGTTTTTTCCATTAAAAAATATTAAGTAAATATTATTTACTTTTTCGCATATTAATGAATGAATTTTAGTAGATGTTAACCTATTTTCCAATATGTAGTAGCTTAGCTGTCTATTCAAAAAATACGATTAGCAATCTTTTCAGAACTGATTAACGGAAGTTTAACATAATCCAGCACGGTATTATAATTTATATTTGATATTCATTTAGGAATCACGTAAAGTTTCGTGGAAACATGAAAATTATATTTTAGTTATAGTCTATATAATTTAAAAGAATATAAATATATATATAGTCTAATGATGACAGGTTCTGTCGGATTTACTTTAATATAAGGTTTATTAACTTTGAGATACTCGACATATAAATTAAACTGTATAATCAACTGGATCTAATTATTTATTAAAAAGAAGGAATTAGGTATTGATCATTAAAATAAATATTAAACAACATAGAAACGTATTATTAAAAAGCAGAATTAAATTTAATTAAGTCAAAATAATTTTTATAAAATTTACCTTTTGTGTAATTATCAATGAAAATTTTTTAAATATATATATATTTTTTTCTATTATTATACCTAATCTTATATATTTAGTACAGTACTGAAAACGGTTGTGACTGACTCGATATGAAATATATTTCACTCATGAAACACCTTGCTCAAGAACAACAATCATATAGTGACATGTATAATGTCTAAATGAGGAGAGAGGTGTTCTCTATGTATTTTCTTTTCTGAACCAATTGTACTATGATCCATTATCTAGCTAAACCTAACGGGTATTTAGAGATACTTAAATAAACGAAATATATTTTTACTCTATAAATATCAGTTTTAAGTTGTACTAATGAAAATTTGTAAAAGTCAAAAAATAATAATGAATATCTAGAATAATTATCGATGTATTACGGAATGGTGCACAAAGAAGGTAATAAATTTTCAGAACATGTTCTACTGAGAAAACAAAGAAGAAAGTTATGCAAACAAAGGTACGAAAACACTTGTGAAATATTTTGCCGTGGTTTTGCGTCTTTGATAAAATTAAGCGAGACTGTGATGCGTTTCTGAACTGATGTTAAACAACATCAGTTATATAAATCATAACATCATCATATAAACATATGAACTTTTTTCTTTATTTTTACCAGTAGAATGTGTACTGAAAGTTTATTAGATTCTTTCTAAATCATTCTGTATAAAAAAAATCCTTCATTAATAAACTGAAAAGTGAAAATAAAGATATTAAAAAAAAAAATGGATGTGCCTTTGTTAAAATGTTATTTGCACTAATGCGACAAATAAATTGATTAAATATATATTGAAATAAACAGTAACAAAAATGAAAATACACTTTCAAATCTTATATCACAAGATCCCGACTTGTAATAAGAATATGATTTAAAAATTAAAACTTTTCTAAAACGTTTGCTGAAAATTTGTATTTAAATTTTGAAATTTAGTCGATAAAAAGGTGTCTCGAAATATGCTGACATTTTAATTTTTTTATAACATATATTTTTTAATTGATAATATTTCTGCTTTATTAGAAAATGTGTAGCAGTACGGACGTGATGATAGCAATGCCGGTAGCAATAATGATGGCTTTCTTAATGGGCTGAATATTTCTTGTTTAGTTGCCACGTTTGCTGACGATACTCTAGTGCTTGCTGTTCACGAGGATCCGGCTACTGCGTCTCGTTTTATTCAAGATTATATCACTGTCGTCGAATCGTGGCTTATGTGTTGAAAAATAAAAATAAACGAAATAAAATCAAAGCATGTCCTTTCTCCATTCATAATGAACACTGGCCTCCTGTTTCTATCTTCAATGTTCCGATTCCGAGATCTCAGGACTGTAAATTTTTGGGTTTTCATCTTGACCGACGGCTTACTTAGGCGAATCATATCAAATCTAAACGGAAGAAGTTGGATTTCAAGTTTAAAAACATGTACTAGCTGATAGGATATAGAACTCGGCTTTCAGCAGAAAGTAAGTTAATGATTTATAAATCAGTTTTGAAGCCTGTTTCAACTTACGGGCTGAAATTGTGGGGTACAGCATGCAACTCCAGTATTGACATACTTGAACGCTACCATACAAAAACATTGCAAAAAATGTTAAACCTACCCTGGTACTTAAGGAGCGGCTTCATGTATAATAATCTTAAGTTGCGAACCGTTCGGCAGGAAATTTCTCTGGTCAGACTCCGGTATCAAAATAGGTTCGGTTGGATCCAATTTTGATTGACTGGATCGGCACCCGAATTATTTGCCAGCCAATTTATTGGATAACACAATAGTGATTTTTCAAGACTGCTAGAAACAATATTCTTGGTTTACCTTATCGCTTCATTTAGGTGACTTTATGGTCTGGCTGTACGGAGTGCTCTTCTATTTCGTTTCTTTTATTTCGTTGTTATCGTTAAGTCACCAGCCGCTGGGTCTGTGACTACTTAATATTAATTCAAAAATATATAAGGGCCTTTTTTTTCAAGTTCCGATCAGTCACAAAATTAAAACCACAGTGAAAATAAAAAAAATTTTATTTGTAACAAGTACTTACATAGTTACACTATTTCTCTACATAGTCGCCACTCCGATTTAGACATTTGTCGTAGCGTGGTACCAACTTTCCAATACCCTCGTCATAGAACGGAGCCACCAGTGTTTTCAGCCATGTTTTTACGATGGTCTGTAGCTCGATGTCTATGCCAAAATATTGTTCTTCTAGCCACAGCGTTTCATGTGAGCAAAATGGTGAAAATCGGATAGAGCCAAGTCCGGGCTGTACGATGGGTGATCAAACACTTTCCAACGAAAATGCTGCAGGTGCTTCTTTGTTTCAGCTACAGTGTGCGGCCGAGCATTGTCATGGAGAAAGACAATGCCTGATGACAACATTCCTCTCCGCTTATTCTGAATTGCCCTTCACAGAAATTGTGAACCGACGATTTTCTCGGAATTGCCTCATCCACTGGCTCAACGAGATCATCGGTTGACACTCGCATCCTTCCCTGACCGCCTGCATCATGAACATCTGCACGTCCTGCTTTAAAGTTCCTGCACCATTGTCGCACTTTGCTGTCACTCATTGAAGTTTCACCGTAGACATTACTTATTCGTCGATGAATTTCAGCTGCATTACACCCCTCAGCCTAAAGAAATCGAATTACCACACGCACTTCACACTTGGCGGGAGATGCTATTGTTGTAAACATGTTTACGTGCTAGCTGCGTGTTCAGAACTAAACGAATTGACGCGGCGTGATTAATGGCCATACTAGAGACGCTGCGCAACACATATCCGCAATAGTTCATCCGATTTTTGCGCGGGTTTTTATTTCGCGACCAATTGGACCTTGAAAAAAAATAACCCTCGTAGATCTTATTTACTTATTGTTCAATTATGTTGCTGAACAGATTGTAAATTTGCTGTGTCGCTGTAATAATTTAAAAAAAATAATTTTAGAAAATAGCGACAAAGAGGAAAAAACATCTGACAAATGAGCGCCCTGGCCTTGGCTGCAGATGTTCACCTTTTGAAAAAATTTTCCAAGACATGTTGACATGATTGCTGGGAAATTTTGGCAGCATTTAAACGAATTTCTTCTGTGAGATCCTTGATTGTTTGTAATTTATAAAAGAACAATTTTTTTTTCTTAAGATTACCCCATAATAAAAGTCAAACGGCGCCGTCGTCATGGTCTTGGCGGCCAATTCAAATCACTTTGTTGGGAGATAACATGACCGTTAAATCATTTTTACAATAAGGGCATAATTTCATTGGAAGCGTGACGGCATGCCATACCAAGAGAAATCAAGCCATATAAAGTGTGTTTCACATCCATTACAAACGAAATTTGTTCTATGTAAGTTATGAAATTAAATTAGTTTAGTTAATGCCAACCGTCGCCGTTAGCAGTATGCGTCCGCGCGTTAGTTAGAATCATTGAATTATATAAACGAAAAAATATTATATTTAAATAAAATTATAAATATTTTAAATTAAGCTGTGTGTGTAAGCCGTGCATCAGAAACAACCCACAATTTGTAGGAACTTTCCCATCCTACACTGCCAGTGAAATCTGTGTGAAACATGTTGCACCATCTTGTTGAAACCACATGTCTTTCATATCGATATCATTAAATGTAGACCATAAAAAGTTTGAAATATCTCATTTTATCGAACTCCATTTACGGTAACGGCATGTTTACTTTCATTTTCAAAATAGGAAGATTCAATCAAGCACCCTGCCCAAAATCATCACGAAACTGTGACCAGTCGATGATGCTGAGGAAATTTCACGATCATTTTTGGATTTTCTGATCCCCAAATTTGACAATTTTGTTTATTGACAAAGCCGGTAAAAAGAAAATATGCCTCATCGCTACAAAATATTTAAAAAAAAACCTCATATTGTTATTTTTACAATTTATACGCGTTGTTCATGTGTGTACTTTTCCATAATTTAACCTCAATGTTTACTGATAATAGCATATAAAACCTACACTATAGTTACCGGGAAAAACATGGCAGAAAACTTAAAATAGTTAATTTAGGGACATCCATGATTTTATTTTCTTTCATTTTCAACAGTGGCTGTATTAATGTAAAAGCGGTTGTTTCATTAGATTTATTATGCCCTTTGGATGGATTGTAAATATTTTTTAAACTTCTATTAAAAAATTAAAATTTCTATTACCGAACTCTTTTCTTATATCTTAGTTCAAAGTTTTGTAAAATTAACTAAAGCAATGTTCGCATATAAGAACTTCATTCTTACTATAAAGTCATGAAAGAGATTTATTTTTTCTTTGAAGACAATACGATGCAAACTAAACAGTATAATGATGTTATTGGTGAATAAAATACTGTTCTAAAGCAGATTAGATGAAAAGGTTACAAGGATAATTTAATTTTTGAGAAAAAAATATATTTAAATAGTTTTAAAAAGATAAAAAAAATAAAAATAATTTAAAAAACGAGATAATCTGTTTTTCTGATTTTCTGAACAGTAACATTCATAATATTTACATTATGCTAGAAAATGTGTAGTTCTAAAAAAGAGTATTTAAAATTTTACTGAAAAGAATAATTCTTTATGAAGTAACTTTTTTTAAGGATTTTTTTGTATTAAGTAATAATCGGGAAATTTTCGGAGTGGTAGAAGAGTGGGTCGTCAAGTAGGAATTTATGAAAAGGTAAACGAAATAAATTTGATTTCTTTAAATTTCCGGGCGTAACACGACGATTGTGAGGTGTAAAAATTTGTTTATATGATGTAAAAGTAATTTTATTTCTTCTTTCTTTAATGTAAATAAAAATCTATCTTTTCGTAGTTGTGATTATAAAACTAAATGAAAATTATTTCTCGGTATGAAAAAAGTTATTGAAATATTATTATTTATTGAAAATTTTATTGATAATTTTATTGAAATCCAGTGATTGAAAGTTAAGTAATTAAGTTCGTACAGTTTTTTTTTGGTGATAAAATTGGCATATTTAAAAAAAAACAGTGTTTGTCATTAAAAGTTAAAATAGCTCTTAATCTTTCTTCACCACTAAAGGTAAGGACGTGTGGGTTAAAGAGGCTATCGAACTTATTGCCCAAAGATCATTTAAAAAAAGTTTAATTGAGAATTATAAGAGTGATGTTCTAAAATGACACTTTTTTATACTCCGGTTTATATATATATATATATATTAATAATATATAAGCCTTAACTAAGATCATATTACTCATATTTAAAGAAACTTTTCTCCGAGTATTTAATCAAAAGTAATCTTTTAATAAAAAACTGATTATTATTATTTTAAATAATATTTTTTCTATATTTTTTCTTGTCTTGAGATCAAAAATTTATTTTTAATTATTATTTTAATTTATTTAATTCATTCCTTTATTTCTTTCTTTTCCTTTTATTTTAGAAGAAAAATCCAATTTAAATTTTGTGTTAAGGTAATACTACTAAAAGTAATTTTATTCATAACACATTTATTTAAAATATAATACAAAATATTTTAACTTTTTTGTCTACAATCCGCTTATTACTTTAATCAAAATTAATCTTTTCTTTTTATATCTACCTTTAAGCTAAAAAAAATTGTATTACCACTTCATGTTTCTTCTTTTTTTTAAAAAAGATTACCGATTTATCAAATTTATTACAAGAATTTTATCGCTTTATTAATATATTATTTTCAATTATTTTTTTATTATAATAAAAATATTAGCTATAAAATAAAATTGAGAGAAATAATTTTATGATTTTTAGTCTTTTACTTATTTCGTAATACTGAATTATTCTTAAAACGGTTTTTAAAAAAAGTTAAATTTGTTTTGTTTGTTTTTTAAGTTGACGAAAAGAGCAGCATCAAAAAACATTACTTTTTTCTTATTCCTTCTTTCATGCGGTTTTCAGTATTTTCGGTATGTCTTCGTTTTGGCTCGTCTGTCAATCTCTCTTTCAACAGTCCTCTTCATTCAACTCTATCCTTCGAATACCTCTTCTATTTGTTTCAGGTAAATTGATTTGCTTTTCTTGTTTCACATAGCTTGTCAAATATTTATTTATATAATCTGTTTGAGTCCATCCTGATCATATTTTTCAAGAAATTTAACCCTCTTTTCCTTATTTTTGTTACTAGGACTTCTTGATTTTGGTAATCTCCTTGTTAGATTTCAGTCTGTATCCTTCTTTTAGTACCTTTGGGCCATGGATTATCCTTCTTTCGATATTGAACAATTTTCCGAGGTCGGTTAAGTGTAATGTTTCAATGCCATGTAAGTCTACTGTTGTACGATATCTTATTTTATTCTCAGAGATTCTTCTTATTGCAGGTGTCTTTATTGATAAATCTAAGCTTCTCCAGTTTTCATATTCTATTTTAATTTATGCTTTATTTATTTTTTATTTTTTTTTTATAATCTGTATTTTGCTGATAATCTCTCCTAGTAACTTAAAGTAGTTGGTGACATTTATCATTCCGTATTTAGTTCCTATTGTCTTCTATCTGAATAATTTGATATTCGTCATGATTTGCATCTCTGTAAAGGATACCTGGAGCTCTAATTTTTGAACTATTCCTGTAAACTCTGCCATTTTAAAAAGGTATTATTAATTGTTAAATTTTTAACTTTAAAATTATTTTTTAACCAGTTAATTTTTTTTTAATTTATCTAAATTTCTTTAATTTTTCAAAATATTTTCCACAATCTTTGAAGATTTAAGATTTGTTTCATTCTGTAGGAAATTTTTAATACTTTTAAAATTTTCCAGAAGTAAGTTACAAAAAGTAAGTTAATCTGGTTTGGAATCTGATGACAAATGATATGTTCTTTGCCCCATACTAAATACGTAGAGTATGAGGGTTATTATTAATTGTTGTTTAACCGTTAAATCAATGATAATACAAATTTATTGAAGAGTTTATTATATTTATCCTGAACGAAAAGTAAATAAAAACTTTATTTTATTATTAATCTATCGTTCTCAAAATTTGATAAGTATAATTCTTTTTGTACAAAATAATAATAGATAATGCTACTGTTTTATTCAAGTATTTAAATTTACCATTGGAAACAATTTTTTTTTTTTTAATATGTATCATACTTCAGAAATTAGTGGTTCGTCATCATTAATAATGGGAATTAAAAGAAAATTATTGTATTTATATTTTGGGGGCGTTGATTTTACTTAATTCGGCCTTCAGGTATCGGAATAATTATGTATCTACCGGAAAGCAAATAGACAGATCTCAGGTCATACATTCTCGTAACCCCCTCTCCAAATCAATTGCAAACAAAAATATACAATTTTTATAGAATCCGGCATTAAGCGCCGGGGCAGACTACATCCAAAGAACAAAAATAGAAATGAAGGAATATAAGGAATAAGCGTGAGCGACCCTTGGACATCAATCTCGTTTACATGATATCAAATTAGGGAAATTCCACATAGAGTGTTAGCAGCATGTTATTGAATAATGAATTTACCAATTCAAATATATTCTTCAATAAAATATTATTTTCCTGTTTAGTAATTAAAGATATCTGAGAACAGATAAAGGAATGTGCTAAAGAACGACATCACTAATTTCTTGAATTTTCTTCATGAAAAAATATTTAATGATAATATAAACCGTTAACTCTGATCCTTCTGGTGGAAATCAGAAACTTGTTTGTTTTTTAGAAGAAATTCAAAAACATTCTGTTCCAAACGCGATGTAATAACACAAAAATTGGACTAAGAGAAATTTTTATAAATTATGTTCCACTTACAAACAATTTTCAAATATATTTCAAAGTATTTTCGAAGTTGCTACTCCATCAGCAGGGATTTCATATAAAATTTTAATTCAAAATTCATGTCATATGTATAATTATATTTAAATTAAAATTGTAACGTTCATGAAAGCCGGTCGTCAAGAAATAAAAAAATTGTTTATACGTTAACAAGATTGTAACGTCATGTCCGTTAGAAGTTTAGGACTGTTGATTTTTGTTTCGATTATTATCTATTAATAGTCGTAAACATCTTAGTGACATGACGTTACAGTCTTATTGAGGTATAAATTATTTTTATATCTTGACGACCGACTATTATAAACGAACCAATTTTTTTTTTTTTTTTATTATTATAACTACGCAGCAACTGTACAATCTGTTCAGCAAAATAATTGAACAGTAATAAAGTAAGATCTATATTTGAACTAACATTAAGTAATCACAGACCCAGCGGCTGGTGACTTAACAAAATGAAAGAAATGAAATAGAAGAGCACTCCGTACGGCCAGACCATAAAGTCACTTAATTGAAACGATAAGGCAAACCAAGAATATTGTTCCTCTACAATCTTGAAAAATCACTGATCGTGTTATCCAATAAATTGACCGCCAAATGATTCGGATGCCGATCCAAACGATTTTGATAGCGTAAGCTAACTAGAGAGATTTCCTCCGAACGGTTCGCAACTTAAGATCATTCATTATACATAAGGCAGTTGCTTATGTACCAGTGTAAGTTCAGCATTTTTCGTAATATTTTTGTCTGTTAGCGTTCAAGTATGACAATACTGGATTCGCATGCTGTACCCCACAATTCAAGCCCGTAAGTTTAAACAGGCTTCAAAACTGATTTATAAATCAATAATCTACTTTATACTGAAAGCTGAGATCTATATCCTATCTGCCAGTACATCTTTTTAAACTTAATATCCAACTGTTTCCGCTTAGATTTGATATTTTTCGCCCAAGGAAGTCGTCGGTCAAGATGAAAACCCAAGTATTTACAGTTCTGAGATCTCGGAATGGGAACATTGAAGATAGAAACAGGAAGAGAGTATTCCTTACGAAGAACACTGATTGATTGAACACTTAAATCAAGTGATTATTTGATCACAATCTTGACTAAAACAAGACGCAGTAGCTGGATCCTCGTGGACAGCAAGAATTATAGTATTGTCAGCAAACGTTGCAACTGCGGTATTTGCCCTAATTGGCCAGTCAGTGGTCATACAAGATGGGTCCGAGATCGCTTTCTTGAGGTACCCCTGATTGTATAAGGAAAAAATCCGTCAAAACCTCTCCGTGTTTAACTGGAAAACACCTGTATTCTCGGTAAGATTTCAGCACTACGTAGAAAACATGCGATAAAACCTTTTTTTTTCAGTTTATACAGCAACCCTATATGTCAAACTTTGTCAAAAGCCTGACTGACATCGATACCAATGGTGGCAAATGCTTAGAAAATTAAATCTAAGATAAATTTGTTTAAATTTTATTTTAGAATTATTTATAAAAAGAACTTAGTCTGGAACTAGCTGAATTTTTTTATTAGTTTTACCTATCCCATTTGTCAATTCCTATTTGTTATCATATGAATCGTATACTGATACAGTTTGCCGTTTGATTACCAGTCAGGCTTGATAATTCTTATTGACTATATATATATTTACATCTCTCCTTTCATATTATGAAAGGTAATAAATTATATGCAGAAACTAATTCACAGTTACTAAAGAGAATGACACATAAGCTATGAAAAATGAAAATGTAAATTATAGAGAACATAATAGTTACCGGATGATTGTTAACTTTTACAATATTTTAATATAGAATCTTTTAATGTTAGAGACTATGAATATGAAATTGGTGATATTAACATATAATAATCGGTTATCGGAAGGGTAGAACTATTGTATTGCAATATCAATTTTATATTTCAAAGGGTATGAACGTTAAACCAATCTTTGTTTGAAATTGGATTATCTTTTCAAATTTCCCTTTATCTTTGCTTCCGGCTTTTTAAATAAAAATATTCAATAAGCTAAAGGGACTAATTTTGAGCATTCGTATAACCATTACCTTGTAATATCATTTGTACTTAATTAAAATGAACTTTTCAATATACCCCTTTACATTTAGTCCGGCTGTCTTTCCCAATGCATGTTGTGCGTTTTATTATTGATAATATTAGAAATGATGAGATCACAGCGCGACCTTGAATAAATGCATAACTTTTGTAGTTACTGGTATTATATATACTAGATTTGAACTCCTTTACGAACGAGAAATAATTTCATCAGCCGATCTCCTTGGCGGAGTATTAGTGTCTCTGTCTTTTATCCCGTGATTATGGGTTCGAGTCCAGTCAAGCACGGAATTTTTAAAATTATTTACTCGTTAAAAACAAAAAATCCAATCATTATTATCAATTGGTAGCTGTTACAGAATACTAGCCAGAATAAAAATAGAATATATAGGAGTTAATTGTTGTTAAATTCAATTATTGATATTCAATATATGTGTTTATTATCCCTAACGAACAGATGGCAGAAAAAGAATTTCATTTATTTCTAAGGAGAAAAAATAAAAATTCACACAAGTTCTAATAAAACGAGGATTCCTATCTGCTAAACAAGAAAGTAAAGTATTTTTGTATTATTTTATAATATAGTTTGAAAAAAAAAAGACTTATGAACATTGTCTACATTAAGAATTTATTAAAGAATGTTGCCTAGGATAGGGAACAGCAAATAAAACGAAGGAATTTAAAAGTTGTAATACAACATATTATTAAGAAATCATTAATAAACTTTACAAAACTAATTCATAATAGATTTTTGATTTTAAAACATTATATCAGAATTAATTGAATTACGTTCAATAAATCTGTTCAACGTCTATATTATCTGAAGTTCCCGGTATAGGAGCGTACTATCCCACTAAATGGTTTGGTTAAAAAAGTCTCTCTTGTAATTCTGGGTAAAATATTAACATTTTTATTAATTTCTGTAGTTGTAATAAACTGTGCGCGCTTTAAAATTACATATTTGTTTCGATATCTTTGAGTGTCGTAGTTAAACAATTAAAATTCTTAATTTATTTGAATTTTCCGTATAAATAAAACACGTGTTTTCTGGAGGCTTTCTTTTTCCCCCGGAGGCTAAACAGATAACACTTCAGAGAATGTGATATGTATGAGTGTTGTCTTGTATAGTCTCAGTTTGACCATTCCTGAGATGTGTGGTTAATTAAAACCCAACCACCAAAAACACCGGTATCCACGATTTAGTATTCAAATCCGTGTAAAAATAACTGACTTTACAAGTAATTGAACGCTGGAACTCTCGACTTCAAATCAGCTGATTTGGGAAGACGCGTTAACCACTAGACCAACCTGGTGGGTTGTTTTTTGGAGGATGAGTTTCAATTAACCACTCATCTCAGAAATGGTCAACCTGAGACTATACAAGAGTACACTTCATTTGAATTCATACATATTATTCTCTAAAGTAATACCTTCCGGTTCCGAAGGCGAAACAGAAACAGAAAGAGAGAGAAATGGTTACAGAAATAAATTGAAAAATTAGAATACACTTGTAAACCATTTACAAAAAAAAAAATGTTATTTTAAGTATAAACCAGTTATCTAGGTTACAATTGAAGTAGTTACTTCGGTTATTAAAATCATTATCATTAAAGTCTATGAATGTATATAAAAAAGTAAATAATATGAAATAATAAAAATAAAATCAACAAATAAATAATACTAAAAAAAAAAAATTGTCATTCAAGAAATCCCTACAGAAAGCGTAAAATAACTTTAATAACTAAACCTACAATACAGTCTGGATTGATCATAAATTTATCTTTTTTTCTTATTAAAAATTCCTGTTAAGTAAAGTTTTATAAGTACTATTTATTACTTAATTATTATTTTTCATTATTTCTTTATTTTTATTTTTATTTTTTTGTTTTTTATTTATTGTTATTCTTATTTTTTTATTTATTGTAAAAATAAATTTTTCCATAGTCTACTTATGATAATTGTTTAACAATTAATCAGTTATTTGTGTTAATTTATATTTTTAGCAGTTTTTTTATTGGAAACTGTTTGAAACATAATGTTGTTTTCAATTAATTTTTTTTTTGTTAGCAGTAGACATCATTGATGATAAAAAATTTGATTTGATTTAATAGCTAGTAACGTATGAAAGAAGAAATATAGATACAGCTTTAAAAAAATAACTTTTGTCCCATATCTTTCACAAAATCTGTATACATAAATAAATATAAGGTAATTATGGATAAATCCTGAAACGGCTCTAAGTAAGTCGCGTTTCCAAATTTAATATGTGGTTGCATTGTAAGATTTTTTTTTTTTAAGGTGTGTCATCCACTAGGTCAAAAATATTCTTACTATCTTTTTTTGTTTAATTGTTATTTTATTACAAATAAAAATAAAGTTTGAAAATTAATTTAAAAAAAGTTTTAACCTTTACAACATTAAAAAAAAAATTATTTATAATTTTTTCTTAAAAAATTGAAATATCTTTCGGCTATTCTGAGTCTAATATAGGGGACAGATAAGCGTAGATAATTACTTATCATGTTTTTGTCTATTTATTTATTTATAGGGTAGATAAAGTGTTAATAAGAAAGAAAAGAAAGTAGAAAATTTTGAATTACAAAAATCATGCGGACTAGTATAATGGTAGTAGACCAACAACTCAAAAATTTTTTTAAAGTTTTTATGTATACATCAGCTATCCAGTAGTTCTTCAAGGTATTGAAATAAGGTTGACAACTTACGTATAAATATTTATAATTTTAAAATATAAAATCAGTATATTCTGGAATTACATTACATAATGGATTTTTTTGTTTATCTTTTTTTATAATTTTTAGTATATTCTTTACAGAAACCAAATCTGAAAAATGAAAAATTTATGCAGTGGAAACTGAAAATGTAAAATCTGAAAATTTGTAGGAAAATTGTCATACCAAATCGGTATTTGATCCAGAACTTTTTTTGGTACGAGTATAAGATAGGCGACACTATTACTTCCCCAAACTCTCTATCAGAGTGGCATTTCAGTCCTATTAGATGCACTCCATACATTATTAAAAAATAAAGTAATTGTTATTTTTTTAACTTTACCTACTCTGACCGTCTATTGTTTGTTAAGAAATCCTTTAAACACATATATAATCATTGGATGCAAATTCAATTATAAATGGTAAATTCTGTTTTTACGAAATTTTTCAAAAGCAGTTATTATGAATAATCTTTTTATGTTTGTTTCGATTTCATTAGAAAAAGAATTATAATTTCTTGAGGGACCAAATAAAACTGTGTTTATAAGTAATATTAATTTTCATTTTACAATCATTTCACTTTAGACTGGTTTGATTCTAACCTTTATTTCTTTCATACCATGCTTATTTTCTATCCTCAACATATGTTACTAAATCCTACAATTCTGCATCCATAGTTACTCTGACTTGTATTTTTCAATAGTTTTCTCTCTATGTTTATTTCACAAAATTAATGAAAACAAGTCTTAATATTCAAACGACAACTTAGGCAACTTACAACCCTGTCTCTTTACCAGATACTGTCAAAACTTTCTTTAAAAAAATTCTTCATTTTGAATTTTATCAACCCTCATAATTATTATTAAGAGTTATTCTCCTATAACTCTTTATTTCAAAGATCCTGCTTTTCCCCCTTTTTTATGATTTCCCATGTTTTGCTACCTTAAAATTTTACACTCTAGGTAAATATTTTAATGGATTTTTTCCCCAATTATTATATATATATAAACACTTCAATAAAAAATTTTTTTTTACATAAAAATTCTCCAGGATTTTACTATTCCTCTTTATGTACCACATCAAAGTTTTATCTGTGTTCATATTTTTTTTAATTTTATCATCTACAAAAAAAAAAATTCATTAACTTCTATTGTAAATAATTTTTATGAAAAATAATTCTTAGCAGTGAACATTATTTGAACTAAACATACTAATATATCTGAAGAATATAGATTTGCATACTATTCTAAAGCATGAGTGTTTAAAATTAATTAAAATTGAATTATTCTGATATAAAAAATAGATTACGCTTTTATATATCTATATATGCATTTATGCATCCTCACAAACAAAAACATACTTGAACATTTATATTTTTTATCGCTGTTTTGTTATTTATACTAGTACAACTCTTATTTAAAATTCTGCACTCATCTACACATTTTTTTGAATTCATCCCTAGTATTTAACTTGTCATCTATCTAACTACAATGTTTTAGTCTAAATTTGAATTAACTAAACAAAAAAAAAGCTTAAAAAGCATAGGTACTTTAAGTGTAAAAAACACAACATATAAATGCATCTCCGTATGTACGAAAATAGAGGAAGAGGTTCGTTTAGGCTTATAAGCTGTGGTACGTAGTCGCACAGATGGATGTTTCAGCTTCATAAACACAATGACAGTTTAATAGGGGTCATTTGGGAGAGCGTGGTCCGACACTGAAATTGCCCTAGAGAATTCTGAATTTACTGTTGACTGCGCAGAACGTACGATCCCTGCAGCACCGGCCGCAACCGATGCTGCAGCTATCTCTGAAACAGGACAGAACATGTTTTAAACTCTCTATTTCCTATTCAAAAACTCTGTTAAAAAGATAGATATACATGTATACATATACATTGCTTTTATAGATTTCTATCCATGCATTCTATTTCCCTCTTTCCAAAAACCGAAACCATCTATCCAACAATTCCCTAAATCACCCAAAGGAATAACCTATCAGTCAACCAACCGTGATATAATATCTCAGTTACAACATGAAAATAACACCGATATTTGTAAATTATTATTTTATTCCTAAAGGATTATAAAATATCTGCTAAAAATTATTACGACGTTGAGGTATAAATATCTGTCATTTATTTAAAAACATTTTTTAGTTTATATATATATATATTCTGTAACAATCTCTTGAGGTATAGTATTTCATTCATTTCTTCTACAAGTATATTCCGGTAATTTATTTTTTTTTTAATCTATATTACCATAACATGTTATAATTGTTCACATAATATTCCAGTTAAAATTAAATGTTAGTTGAACTAATGGATTTTTTTTATAATTAAAAGTTTATACTTACCCGTATTACATTACATTCCCATATGAACACCAAAGTTAAGTAACATCGGTCATATTAAGTGATAAAATTTTACAGCATATACTTTTGGTATTCTCTTGTGGGTTGGCGTCAGATTGGACATTCGGTCGTAACAATTCCATTAAATTTCTCTCGTTCAAGCTCAGTAAATCACGGGAAAATTGGACGTAAAAAATATTTATACGTAAGCCTGTTACTTATTAAATTGGATCATGTTAGTTTCAATAATCGTACATGTGAGAGGATTTTTTTATTATTTTTATTTTATTGGTTTATTAAAGAGTTTATTTTATTACTTAACTTACATGAAAAAGATAAATATTAAATGCGTAATCGAATTAATTTGTTTACAGGGTTTTTTTTATGATTTTTAAAGCTATTAATCAGAAAACTAATCAATTGTATTATGTTTTTATATTATGATTGAAGCATTTATCAAGTATAAGTAGTTTTAGCTATTATTCTATTTAGATATAAACCAAGTCGGTTTCTTTTTCTTATAAAAGATTAGTAATAGTGAATAAATTCAATACAATAAAATAATATAAAATGAAAGAGAATAAACACAAATCAACTTCAAAAAAAGATTTTTTTTTCATTTCTTCTTTAAATTTTAATTTTTAAATAAACTGCTAATTTTTAAATAGATTACTAACAATTTTTAGAATGAAATTAATTTCTACTTTTGAACGTTAAAAAATTTAAACGGTACTTTTTCTCATTCAGTTCTATTTTATCTTTGTAAAGAATCAAGACAAAAATAGGTATGAAGGCAAAATAATTGGAAAGAAGGTTATGATATTTTCAGAACACTAAACTGGTAATCCAATGATAATCTTTGATGAGTTAAATAGTTTTATTTATAACCTCAAAATTTCATTTTACGACGGCGAGTTCTTTTGAAGTTTGCAAATTAATTGACTAGCGTGTAGTTATCCGTTTTATGCTTTACGAAGGTGAAAAACCGGTTAAAATTTACTCTCGTATGATCAGCAAATACCGACAAAGTGATAAGAACCGTACACATTTTTTCAAGCGGGTAGAGAAATTTAATTTAGTTTTCAACTCCGGTGATTGAAACTCGCATAAACTCTCTCATTCAAGAAGACCGATGGATTAGTGTTAAGATTATAGTTGAAAAATTACAATTAAATGTCGGTGAAGTTCATAATATTATGAGCAACAAGCTACAGAGTAACGTAAAATAAGCGCAAGATGATTTTAAAGAGAGTTGACTGATCACCATAAGGACACAAAAATTCGCTTGTTTATAGAGATGAAACAACGGTATTTGCAGGAAAGTGATGCTTTTTGTGCGGTGTTCTAATCTGTGATGAAACGTGGATGTATCATTATGAACCAAAATAAAAAAGCAGAGCGTAGAGAGGAAGAAGCACATGAGTGCACCTTTCAAAAATAAATTCCGAACCCGACCATCACCAGGAAAAGTCAAGATGCTAATTTTTTGCGATGCAAGTGGCCCGGGTTTTAGCGCATATTATCGTGATATGCTTATCAACTAAATAAAGCCGGCAGTGTTGAAAGAACACTCCAGATCTTATGTAAATGCACCATTCTGCTTCACGATAACGCCCAGCCTCACATGGTTCAGGTAATTCTAGAAACCATCTACAAATTGTTTCATTTTTTTTGGTAAAGCAACTGCTCCTACTTCTTGTAATCCACTTCCTTTGCTCGTTTAAGTGGGCCACGAATCTCTCTATTGTCAGCCATTTCTTTTTACCTCACAGCATATACTTTGTTATTTTTTCTGGGGTAATCTCTTGTATATCTTGCTTTTAGATCCTCCCAACGTGCACATTCAATAAAGATGTGACAGGAAGTATCCTCTTGACCACAGTACACACCATTTCTAAACCTGTGTAAGTATTTACACAGATAATCCAAATTGTATTGGGAAGTAGCATCTCACTACCCGTACAGTCGTACAATCTTGACTTGGTCTCATTGGATTTCGACTTGTTTGGTTTACAAAAGCAGATCCTGCGTTGTAAGAAATTTAATGGTAATAATGATGGCAAAGAAAATGTATTAAATTGGCTTCGACATTAAAACAAACATTTTTTTACAGCAGGCATAATAAATAGCTAATTCAAAAATGGGATAAGTGTATTAATGTCGCTGGAGATTATGTTGAAAATTGAAAAAACGTCGCGTTGATTAAATAAACTGTTTTAGCTTCAGAGCAATCTGTGTCTTTAATTAATGAATGAACTCATATAGTTTATTTTTTGTTTAGCCAGAAAATATGAATAAATCTCCCAAAAGTTTTCTCTTTTAAAAATTACGTTCAAAAGAACTGCAAAATACGAGAATCTTATGTCTTAATAAAAATAAAAACGTAATGGTAGGAACCATTTTTATTTGGATAAACATCCAAATGTTAGCTAATAAACTCCAGAAAGCAGGAATGTTTTGTTTTATCTTAAGATTAAGCATGTTCAGTGATATTAAGTATAAACGCAACCATATTTTTATCCAATCCTTATTTAGTTAGCTTTTTACATATTTATCATAAATCAATTACATTTTACGCTATCATAAATTTCTTGTAAAAATACTTTGAATATCAGAAAGACTAAGAGACTTAGAATACGAAGCTGTAGTAATATAATACTAATAAAATGACTGTAACCAAAGAATAGCTTCAAATGACTAAAAAGATCTTGTAATTTTTTGTTTCAAAAAATAAAATTCTGTAAAAAATGAAATAGAATAATTAAAATATGTGGAAAAAAAGGCCTGTATATACAGAGAAAAAACTAAGTGATTAGAAGTACCTTTTTTTTTTAAACGCAGTTAAAAATAAATTATATACCTACTAATTAGATGTAATATTGTCGTACCATAATATCGTTTAGATATCTTCTTTCTAATACGGCTAATTGTAGCCGTATAAGAAACTTGATATCTAGACGACAACCACTTTAAATTCAATAACTTTAAAATTTATAAAGGTAAACTTGGTGACGCACACCTCATATAGGAACAGCTTTCCTTTTAAATAAAAGTATAATCAACTAACTCACAGACTTTAAATCACCAACTGAAACGTTTTCTTTTAACACTAAAATACGCCAAAAAAACGTACATAATAATTATTAATTATACTTAATGCACGTGCTCCCATTAACGAGATAACAGGAGGACTCCACAGAAAGTTGAGGGCTTCTGGAACTTACTTGAGGCATATATGGATAAAATTCCCCAATACAATAACAAGGTCCTTCTAGGCGATTTCAGCGCATAAATAGGAAAGAACAAAATAGATGAAAGAGAGATCCATGAAGCGGTGCTCCTTGGCAAAACCGGAAAGGCAAGAGAAATGAATACCGATCGGCTAGTTGAAATATTTATAAATTCCTCTTTCTTCTATTTTCTATATGAAAACGAACTCTTATAATTTTTAGTAAGTTAAAGTTTTATAAATATATTACAACGAACCGATTAGAACAATTTACTAATCAATAGAGTGGTCATAAAATTTTTTTTAAATCAAAATTATTTCAGTTAAAATTGGGTTAATAAATATTTTTACGTTTGATTTAGGTCTAATAACTTTTTTTTCATATTAATAACAGAAAAATTAAATTTTAAATTAATAAGCGTAAAAAAGGAATAGTGGATAAAAATAAGCAACAAAACAAATAATTTAATACTTTGTAATTGTAATTTGCAAAAATTTCATTTATAAATAATTTAAAATAATAATTTAATAATGTGACATGACTATAATTTAAGAGTTATTTGTTTTATAAATAAAATAAAATAATAGCAACTAATAACTCATTAAGTATATTAATATTTAATTACCTTTTATATAAAGTAAACTAAATTTATATTATAGCGTCGTAGGAAAGGTAACCACGTTTTTCTGTAACATTGTAAATAATTAATTGCTGAGAAGTATTCTCAGTGAATGTCGAGAAATTAATTTAAATATTTTATTTTGTTAGATTAGAAGCACTGAAAATTAAATGGAAGAACTTTATTTAAATTACAGTTTTATAAAATACTGCAACTATTATTTATTTTAATTTATAATAAGTTAATTAGTATTAATTTATTTTCGTTTTTGTTATTCATAATTTTCTGATGAATCATTTACATCGAAAATACTATTCCGTATTACGTATTTTATTTTCTTTATATAAGCTATTTATATACTATTAATAAAATATGATTTTTCGATTTGTAGCCCCTTCTACGAATACGTTGACAGTTCTTTGGGTGATGCATCAACAAAATCAGGCAAATGAAATTGCAGATAATAAATAAATGAAAATGATTAGCTGATTTGTTTAAATTTTAATAAGCAAAGAAATCATGAAAAAAAATTTTTTTAATGCACAGGTAGAACTTCAATTTTACTTGTATATATAAGAAATACATTTCTTTTTTAAAAGTTAACATAAATAATCTTACTGAATTGACAAAAAAAAAAAAACTTAAACATATTTCTTTTTCATGTAAGTCAACCCTATTAAAAATTATTGCATAAATCTTATGATGAATGGGGAAAACTTTTAGAGTTAATTTAGAGTCAACTTTTCAAAGTTTTAATAATTATTATTTTCCATCTACTTTAAAGTTTGCATCAACCTTCCCCATCATCATCATCATCTTCTACTTCTTCTGAGTAGTCATCGTACACCAACTGTGATTTTACGTTAAAAGCATTTCCTTCTTTTAGTATAGTTAGAAATATTAACATTAATATAATTAAAGGACGTCATAATGAAAGTACAATATAATTATTAATCATATTATATTGTCATTATTTAATTAATTATTTATTTATTACTTATAAATTATCTATAAGTTACTTATTAGTTAATTTAAATATTTAATTAAAAATTTAAATAACAATAGTTACATATTTCTGACTTTTTCCTGTATTTTCATCATAAACGATACCTTTTGGTAAATATCTCACTAAATCTTATCTATTTAAGCCGATATGACTAGGAAAGAACGGGTTGATAAATAATTTGTTTATTTTTAAATTTTCTTTACTTAGTAAAAATACAAATACAAAATTTACTAATAATCCACCGGGTTGGTCTACTTGTAAACTCGTCGTCGTAAATCAGCTGATTTTGAAGTCGAAGTTTTCAGGTTCAAATCCTAATAAAAGTAGTTGCTTTTATTCGATTTGAATACTAGATCGTGGATACCGGTGTTTTTTGGTAGTTGGGTTTCAATTAACCACATAGCTCAGGAATGGTTGATCTGAGTTTGTTCAAGACTGCACATTTACCGGTACAGTTACATTACACTGATAAGTAGCTAATGACATTAATTTTGATGCGACTATAAATTAAAGAATTAAAAAAAGACTAATTAATTTAATTTACCTTATAGAAATTGAACAAATCTAATAAACGTATTCTAAAAAATAAAGTATTTAAACATTTGAATCTCCTCTTAATATATATATTTTAATGATTTTTGGTGCTTAAATACTTTTTGCTTATTAAATTCGTTATGACGATTGTTTTTTAGCGAAATTCATATACCCAATGCAGATATTTTTTTGTGGTTCGATTCTGTAGGAAGTTGAGTCCTTTGACAAATCATTTTTTTTTCGCAGTGTTCTGTAATTTTAGATCATATCAGAAGCGAGTAGATATGCTACCCAATTAATTGAAAAAGTGAATTACCCAAGCATATGCTTAGTCGGATCAAGAGAAACTGTGGTAAAAGAAAAATCTTAAGCAATGTGACAATAAACTTAATAATTATTTTTAAAAATAAAAGCGGTTAAATTTATATTAATAAATATATATATATATATGAATTATTATTTACAAATAATAAATAAAAATTTTAATAAATATATATATATATATGAATTATTATTTACAAATAATAAATAAAAATTTAGTAGTTAATGGAAATTATTTGAACAAATATATTTGTATACGTAAACGAAATGTAGAAAACTATTTCCTATTTTGAAAATATTAAAATTTCATTTAAATAAATTAGTGGGTCGGTAATTGATTAAAAATGGCAACGGAATTGTAATAAATTGCATTTACATGAGTGATGTGTTGTTTAGCGAAAACAGTTCTGCTGCCTGGCATAGTAAAATGGATTTTTTTTTTAATAAAATGACCTTGTTTTAAAATTATTATACTTTCAAAAATGTGTGTATACGTAATACATGTGTATATTTATGTATAAATGTATGCACTTATATATTACACTGTGCGTAATTTTAAACTCATTGTTGATGTTGATTTTAAAGGTTGTTGCATGCATGGATGTTGTCAAGTCAGAATTTATTTTTTATTAGAACCCAAGATCCCCAGATCATATCATCCCAGAACCCAGATCAGTGGCTGTGGACAATTTTGAGGAACTCTGTTAACGTTAAAATATAACTCATTCGGTCTGGCCTCAACTATTTGTTGAGACGTGCCGGACAGAAAGACTAAATCTAAACCTATGAATTTCTCAAGCCCATCCCTTTCAAAAATAATTTGTTTATTTATTTAACCATTAGAATTACATTTGTAAATTCTATAGAGGTAAACAAGCCATCAGCACATAGATACTGGTTACAGCTTAAAAACGAAAAACATATTATTAAAAAAGGTTATTTATGAAATTCACGGTGAATTTAGATGTGTATATATATACACATCTAAATTCAATTTTTATTATTAAAAACAAAATTGAACAAAACTTAACAGAAAAATGTTATGAACTTGTAAAAATTAAAAAAAGGTGTTTTTAGTACAATACATTTAGACCTTTCAAAGTTATTACTCGTCATAAAATTGTAGTTACGTATTATAATAAAGGTCAGGTGGTTGAGTTGTTTTTGACATAATTTTGGTTATGTTTAATTATTTTTGAGAATTAAATTGTGTTGTGATATTCTCTTTGTTGTACTCTATACTGTACTGCATTATTCCAATCGAATAAAAATTTAAAAAAAATGAAATTCCGTTTTGAATTCTTTGTTATAAAAAATGCCGCGTCTCTTCACTCGTGCATAATTTGCTGAAATTTTTCGTGTACAGCTTTGTGATGGATGTACTCCAGCTGCGGTCGAAGTATACCGACATAGGTATCCTGTACGAATTGTTCCAAACCGTAAAGTATTCTGCAAAAATTTTAATAATCTTCTTGAAATTTCCGGTATTTTCAAGCACTCATGTTTCATCTGAACATCAACCGGTATATGGTGATTAAAGGATAAATATTCTTCAGGTGGTACAGCTTAGTCCTACAGAAGAAGTATAACACGACTCAACATTCCACTAACAACAGTATGGTGGACATTACATGCTCATGTACTGCGTCCTTATCATATTCAGAAAGTTTAACAACTTTAGATTGGTGGCCGTGCCAGATGACTGCAGTTTTGTCGATGGATAAACTTAAATTACCACCCAGATCATACCATTTTCGGATAAATATAATTTTATCTATAATAGCCTAAAGACACGGAATTGACATCGGTAGGCCATGTAGTTGTATCACAACTACAACTACATACTGTCCCACAATATGTAGTTGTATCAAATTTCCAGTCCCTATTTTCGGTTAACGTTTGGTGTGACATGATTGACAACCAATTAATAGGCCCTTTCATATTAGAACTACGTGTCGCGGAGAGATATTATTGGAATATTTAAACAATGAATTTCTTATAGTACTTTAACATTTCTCTTTGGCAAAACAAATTGGAATATACTATCAGTTTTTGAAGGAGCGCCAACAAATTTCACGAATGAAGTAAGATTATTCTTAGATGAAAAATTTACTGGTATATGAATTGGACGTAGAAGGCCGGAAAATTGGCCACCTAGATCACCGGATCTTATTTCCTTAGATTACTGTTTATTGCAATGGATGAAATGCGAGATATACAAGCAAGAAGTAAACAGACGTGATGAACTGATCGCTTGCATTCTCGCGAGGTATACAAACAAGAAGTAAACAGACGTGATGAACTGATCGCTTGCATTCTCAATGCTGTTGCCCTCTTCCAGGATGTGAAGCTATCATTACGTTGGTGACAGAAAATGTAAACAAGCAAGTTTAAAAGTATATCGATATCGATGGTGGAATTTTCAGACATTTATGTAAATTAATTCAGTATAAAACACAGTGAGTATTTTTTTTTAAAGCAAATTAAAAGTATTTTAATTCTTCAAAGATCCAAATTTATGAAACCGGCGAAAACAGGTTTTTTTAATTTTACCAATTCATACAATTTTTCTATTAAGTTTGGTTTTTAATGAGAAATTTTTTTTTTTTTTTTTTTAATAGACTATTTATTATAGAAATTTTCTCAGAATTAAATTCTCTACAAGTTTTGATAATAAGATTTACGCATTTATGAATCATTTAACAAAGTTTATTGTATTTTCAACCTAAAAAAACGTGTTTCTATTCATCAATTTTTTTTTTATTTTACTTTGGAAATCATGAAAACTACAGGAAAAACAGTTCTGGGACCAGTTTTATTCGATTTTTCATGAAAAAAAAACTTATGAAATCATCAAGTTTACTTCTTATATAACGTCTTAAAAATTTCAGTATTACCTCATTTTACCGGGGGAACTGAAATCCGGGCGAAATTTTTCATTAGCCGTAACTCGATAACAAAACGTTTTTGGACATTTATTTGTCCATTTGTTACATTCTACTCAACGTTCATTACATAATATATTGTCATGAAACGAAATTTTCGCCGAATCCGACTTCAGAACTTGCAACGTTTAGTTACAAGTTTGTATCAGACTATGATGCAATGTATTTTACTGCCTTATCTCTGAGTTTTCTTTTAACAGTGAGTTTTCCATCCGTAATTACTTTGAGATCATTCGGCATAGCATTTAAAGATTTTCTTGAAACAGTTTGCCTATTATTGTTACTTACAAGTCTACTCATTTTAGACAGTGCAATACTTTTATTTCTGGTTATATTCTTAGACTGAAAATATTTAACTCTTAATTTTAACATATTTAAAAAATAATTATTGGTAATACCGTAAAATAACTCGACATTAAATCGTAATTACTGAATTTATTTTTAAATAATCATATATAACCTTTCATACTAAAGCAACTTTGAAAATTTCTGTTAATTTAGTCCGGGTTAGCGAGCGAAGCGAGCGTAGGTTATGTTTGGTTAGATTATGTTGATTCTGTGTAGAAACGAATCGTACGTATATCAACTTAACCTACGCTCGCTTCGCTCGCTAACCTCGTCTAATTAATATTAATTATACAAATTATATATGTTTATTGCTATGTATGTATTAAATTATCCAACATTAGAGGCGTTTATACATATTAACCGGTAATTATGGGTAATCAACTGATAAATCAAATTTACCGTAACACACACACATATGAAAGCTGGATAAATAACTAAAATAAATGTTTTGATTTCGGTCGAATTAAAAAAAATTATAAATTAAATTAATAATAATGTATGATGTGAAGATTAATTTTACAACACTTGCACGCTTGAATTATTTTACAAACCATGTATTTCACTAATTATTCATGTCCTTTGGAATCAAATATTACTAAATAAATTTTATAAATAAGCTTATTAAATCGATTATTTGATTTGTTATGAATGACGCTGTATAACAGTATTTTAAATAAGAATTGTTAAAAGTAATAAAAACTACGTCACTATAATTTAATATAACAATGCTTCATCATTCTTTGAATTAAGATTAATCAATTTTAAATTAAAAATAAACTCAATTTATTATTGTTTATTTTGATTTGATTTTTGAAAATTCAAAATTTTGGGGGTTCCTTAAGGACCTTCTTATCACGTGCTTTTGTCAGGAAACTTACTTATGGCTCCGCAGGAGAGGCGATTGTAATTTTAATTCTTATTGAGCAAAAAAAAAAAATGTTTAAGAAGGATTTGAAATATACTCTTTTTAGCGCAATTTTTCCCATTGGTGTTATTTTTAAAATACTGATTATTTATGTTTGTATTAAACATTTTATATATATAAATATGTAAAACAAATTGATAGGGATGCAGAATTTAGAGGGTATACCCAAATGAAACGACTGGCACTAGATAGGGAATCTTGGAGAGCTGCATCAAATCAGTCAAATAACTG
This sequence comes from Lycorma delicatula, assembly GCF_047948215.1. Lineage (NCBI taxonomy): Eukaryota > Metazoa > Arthropoda > Insecta > Hemiptera > Fulgoridae > Lycorma > Lycorma delicatula. Next base: position 49,375,293 of record NC_134461.1, read on the forward strand.
AACAAAAAAAAAAATTAAAAATTTGGAATGGTTTACAAAGCATTTGAAAAAAAAGTTTCTAGTAAGTAAAGCAAAGGCGTGGAACTAGGGTTACATAAAAATATGAAAAAGATTCGAGAGAAACAACGTTGCAAAATTTGCTGACGGCTTTTATGGTATGTGGGATTATAAATTATTCGTTTCTCTAAGTTTTCCAGTTGTTTTTTCCTATGAAAATATCTCAAATATCGTAATGATAACCATTCTATGTACTATTATAATTTTATAATTCTATACTATAAAAAAAAAATAAGAAGAAATATTTATAATAAAACCTTCAAATGTTTGAAAATATTCTATAAAGATGATGTATTTTTTCTTTAAATATCTTTCACTTTTGATAACTGGAAGCAATTTATCTCGGCTTACCAAAATAATTCATCTACAGAATAAAAAATCTGAAATAACAGTCCATTTGATGAAAAATAAGTTTTGAACAAACATTAAGGAAAATCTATCTGGATTGAATTTAGAATTTCCTCTTTTATTGAAAATGGTTAAGAAAAAAGGCCTAAAAAATTATATAAAATGTTATAACATATTTATAATCCCGTGTAGCAACTTTTTATATAAAGATTCCATTTCATATGATTTTCTTCTAGGTTTTTTCAAAATAATTAATGTTGTTTTTCTATAGATTTATAAATCTTGAAAAAATTGACTGCAATGTGAGTTTATAGTTGGATTTTGTCGTTAATTATTTTAACGTCCTATTTGTGTTTAATTTTTCTTAATTGAATTAATAATTAGTCTTTTTCATCTAAATTGTTTTGTTTTATTGTTTATACTAGTAGTTTATATAAAGACATCATCTCTTCTTATTGATATTAAACCACCGTTTACGAAAGCTCTTCCAGCAGTCTTATTACCACATTCCAAACACCATCAGCACTCCCGAAATTCACAACTACCATTCACTTTTCAGACAATTACGCCCATTTTATTCTCGGTATGCCAATAGGTCTCTTTTGATTTGATTTTCAATTCATCACCCTCGGATTCATTAACTTATTGTAATGGAGGAAGTATTTTAGATTGAACTTCAGTTTAAAGCTTCCTTAAATCCATTGTCCTTACCAAAATTCAAATATTTCTATCCGTGTGGTATGTTAATCCGAGCATCTCAAAGGTATCTTATATAGGTCTTTGTTTCGGAACAGTTGTTATAACCTGTAATATACCAGGTAGTACTGATTACAACTGGGGCTTTCATCCGAAGGTCCCGGGTTCGAATCCCGGTCAGGCATGGCATTTTCACACACGCTACAAATAATTCATATCATTTCCTGAAGCAGTATCTAACGGTGGTTCCAGAGGTTAACCAAAAAGAGAAAAATGTACTGACTAGGATATATTTATTGTTGGTGAGATTCAGAATAGCGAAATATTACATCCTTAAAATCCGTAACATTAAAATTGAAATCTATTTAAATTAGACACAAATAAAGAGTTATACTATATGTTATTGATATAGATGGAAAACAAGAATGCGTTCTACAATAGTTTTACATAAAATTTAAACCTAGATGGCCTTTTTGATTGTTAAACAATCATTAATAGACGGTACTGAAAAACCATGAAGGATCAATATACAATAGCCTGTTTGAATTTATAAATAGAAAAAAAATTATTAAAAATCTTTTGCGAATTTTACCGTCGTAAGAACATTAAAACTGTTGTTAATTCAGCCCTTACAATTTTTATTATGACCGGGAATATCTCTAATTGGTTTAAATTTTATTCATTTTTTATCTTTCTCGAAGTTAGTTTCATCTACCCAACGTATAAAATAGGCATCCACTAAATTTGAACTGGAAGTGTAAATTGTTTAGATGATAAATTTACGTTTTCTATTGAGATTGGACTAAAATTACAATAATTATTTGTATTTTTCTGTTTTATCTTTATTTCTTATTATTTTTATTCTAAATGCTTATGTTATACTATTTCGTAAGTATTGCTTGTTGTCAATTTTTTTTTAACTTTATACTTTAACTTTTATTAATATATTATTATTATTATTTTTCCAACCAAGGAAGAATTTTGTTTTTGAATTCAGTAGGAATTCAAAAACAATAATACTGGATTACTACAGAACTTCTCAGACTCTCTTCTGCTTGTCCATAGTTAAGTTATATAAATTAAAACAATTTTCTATTAATAAATAAACAAATATTTTAATTATTAAAATCAGTTAATATTGTATGATAGTGATGTAAATTTCTTTTGTATCTATTTTTACCTGCATACATATATATTTTGACAGTGCTGTATAAGTACTAGAAATTCTAATTAAATGTAATTGGACGAAGGGAGATAAGATGTAAATTTTTGAATTTATAATTATTATTATTGTTATTAAACTATATTATTTAAATTTGTTTTCTGAATTATGTGTATTTTTAATTAAGTGTACATGTTTATCTGTAATCTTGTATTTATGCAAAGACATATAATAATATATTTGTGTAACATAATTCAAACACCAGTACAACTCTTATTTTTTGAACTAATAATTGTAGGAACTAATGACTAATAATTATTATGAACTAATGATTAAATTTTGTATTTTTAATTTATATTTAATGTATATATTTTTTTTTATGTACTATTGTGTAATATACAAAGGCTATAGGTAGGTAGCTGTCCTACTGCACAAGAAAATACAACCAAACAAATAAATTATTATTATTATTTAAATTTAAATATATTTTTTTTTAATAGATAATTTATCCGTAATGAAGACTGATTAAAATAAAAAATGGCCATCAACGTTTAGATTTTAAGTAAAATTATTATAACATTATCTAGTTTTCAAATTTACGATAAGATTTTGATTCTTTATATTTCACACGCGCGCGCGCAGACAAACATTTAACCAGCTCGTTATATTGACACATGCCTTATTGACATATTGCCATATCAACAGTCCTCTATCACTTGTGTACAGTGCACAGGACTGAAAAAATAATTAACCTTCTGATGTTACAAATATCTGTAATTTTATTTTTATTGCCATGTAGTCGTTTTTAAAAAAAATTATTTACTACAAACAAAAATAATTTGGAATTTTTTCAGTGGGAATCCGAATATTATATTTTTACAATTCTGAAGCATCCAGTTATTCAGTTTCATATTCTGTTACGTATACAGTATCCCCCTTAAAAAGTAAAATTTTACTAAATAAGTTGCCACATATATTTTTTTTTTAGATTTATTTAAAACAGGAAAAAATATTTACAAAATTGATAATTTAACGTTAAATTAATGATACAAATCAGCTTTTAGGTAGATTTCATAAGAAAGCTACTTATTTTAATGGGTACCATGATTCGACTTCCGGATAATTTCGACATATCTTCGTGTTTCATATCCCCAGACCCCAAAACCACCGTCAGCTCAAAATTTGTCTTCCAGTCATGATTCTATTTCTTTCTATACATATTTTCTATTGTTCAGTTGTTCAGATAAATGATCTGAACAACATTAATTTGGTTGTTAGGGAACATCCTAATTAATGCTGTACTGTATCAATTTAGGAAGAAATAATAATTAGGAAATACTGTTTTCCTGAATTTCTTTTTATTTTAACTTCAATTATCGTACAGAGAAAAGTATTTATGAATCAAAATTAATGTATAAAAATTAGCCTAAAAAAATTATTATTTTCAAATAGCGTACGATTTGGTTTTTGATAAATAATTCACGTTAAAATTTTTTTATCTCGTTAACAATACTACACTCTTTTTTAAGTCGTAATATTTAAAAAAATATATATATATATATATATATATAACCATTAAACGTAACATTCGTTGAAGTATTTAAAACAAAGAAATAAAATGTAAGGCAAGTTAGGGGGAAAAAAGTACGTTAAACTACATACAACAGGTGTGTTTAATAACCTGACTAAAATCTTTACTCTTCCGTAAAAGCTGTAACCCCCTTTTTATATATAAGAATGAATGAGTCACTATTATTTGTGTTAAATTTTAGTTAATGCTTTCTTTAGAAATGTATTACGTACCTTTTATAATATATATTGCTTGGTAACAATTGTCGTTTAGAGTCTTGTGACGCCGATGCCGCCGTATATTTCATATATATATATATATATATATATATATATATATATATATATACAACAAGTTTCCTGGCACGGTAACACCCAATGAAACTTCTATAAACTTATATAATAAGCAGCAAAGTGGTTCATTAACAAGTAACCAAACTTTAAAACTTATGACATATGTACCGTATGATTGATGCTTGTAATTAATTTCACCACAATATGTTTATATAACAGTAGTAATTGTAATAACAAACAAAACTTATTTGTCTCATTAAACTTACTGACTTAAGTAAATGCCATTTTGTATATACTTTAGAAGCCTAATCTAAGACAAAAGTATTTTACGTATTATGATATTATTAAGTTATTGTTGTAATAATTATATATTCATTCGCAAATTATTATTATTATTATAAATAATAATAATATAATAATATATTAATAATAATTTAATATTAATATAATAATAATTTAAATTAGAAAATTAATTAAAAATAATTAAAATATGTTAATTTATAGATGAATTTATAATTAGAAGCTATTTAGCCTCTTTTAAATTAGTATATAAAAAATATCAAAATTCTCACTTTTTAGTTGATTTTCTATTGCAGCTACGATAGAAAAAATATAATCCAGTCAACGTGACAAAACTAAATCGTGTCTTTGCCCATTTAAAGGAATCCGGAATAATTTTCATTAATTTTTATTCTCTTGGCATCATATTTCTAGAGCTATGCTGCAAGAAGGAAATTATGGTAATCGGTCAAAAAATGAGGTATAGGTTCTTTGCATTTCTTAACGTTTCATGATCTAAGGATCCCAAATGACAAAAAAAAAAGTGGGAGGCAATATTTGTATCTACATACGTAGGTGTGTTGACGTGTTTTAAGCTTAATAATTTTTGAATGATAAACCAATTTTGATGAAATTTGGCACAGAGACTCGACTATATGAGGAAATTTGATTGTAAAATTTTCTGATCAATATTTCCAGACGGTTAGTTAGATATTTTTTTGGGGACTGCTTTTCTCAAAATTTTGTAAACATATCGTCACTTTATATTAAGTTGAGTAAATGCATGCACACTTAATATTAAAACAAAAAAATTCCCTTAAAATCCTCCAAAAATCGAGAAAAAAAATGTTCACCTAATATCGAAAAAGGTTATTTTTTTATTTTTTGCATATATTTTTAACTGCATTGTTTTCATATCGTCCTAAAAATAGTAATAGTGAAAGTGACCCAAAAAAAAGTACTTATGAGGCAGTTTTGGGAGGTGGAGAGACGGTCAAACTTTAAAAATGTCGTTATTTTTATTTGTTTATTTTTTAAATTTTATTTCCATGTATCATTATTTTTCTACTGTATCAGAATAAATAAGCGATGCCAAGATATATATATATATATATTAATTTTAAGGCTAAGTGTAAGAATACTTGTAGTCAATATAAAAAAAAGAAAGAAGTTTTATCACATATTTTTATGTAAAATTTCCCTTTTAACTAAATGCACAAATAATTTTTTTTACGGTTTCTCTGTAATGATATAATCTTAAGAAATATTTTTGTATTATCCAAAAACATACGTGGTTACATGAACAATTTTACGATTTTTTATTTTACTTTCATATTATTCGATATTAAAAGAATTTTTGAACATTAGAAATATTTTTTAATTTAAATAAAAAATATTCTCGTTTTCCAGGTAACCTTAAATTACTATAGTTAAGTATAGGTTAACTTTTTCTTATTTTTCTTATTTTTATTTGTACGCAATTTTTAATTTTATGTTATTTTTAAATCGATTATTTTAAACAGCAATAATTTTGATTAAAAATAAAAATTAAAGCTTTTAATAAATATTAGCTTCCAACAATAAAATGAACTTTGAAACCCAATCAAAAAGAGTTGATATTACTCTGAAAAAATTTCTTAAAATTTTAAAAATTCCTTTCGACACGCCGAAAGGTGGAGGTAGATTTCACCGGTGCTAAGTAGGGAAAAAGATTTCCATCTTAAAGTTAAGAAAAACTTCAAGTTTGCTCATTATGACTCATTATGCATGTGAAAAAAGTTTCAGGTGTTTAGCATACGATAAGCCCCATCCTTTTTACAATTACAGCAATATTTTGGTCATCCCTTGCCATAAGGGTTGGTCATATCAAAAATTGTTTCAGACAAAAGTTTTAGGTAATGTTTAGAGGACTAACGACCACTTTAAACCGATTCGATACTTGCATAATAAGGGAGGTATGATTATTTTTTCTTTTCCAAACCTCATTTTTTCCACTCCTTGGGCCACTGGTTTGTGATATCATAAAACATTACCTAAGATAACTTTTAAGCCCTTATCTAATGAACAGTAGGAACTTTAAACGAATTCGATATTTTACTTAATAAGGAAATTATAGCAATATTTTTTTCCCAAAAAAGCCCCGCTATTTCCACCCGCATAGTTCAATTTTGGCCATAACTCGACCGAGATTTTGGGTCGAGTTATTTTTAAGGAACAATTTAAAAGTGATTGGCGCAAAATTGTGTATATATATATATATATATATAAAAATTTCAGCTGACGGTGGTTTTTGAGTCTGGGGCGTTGAAAACGCGAAGATATGTCTAAATTTTCCGGAAGTCGAATCATGGTACCCATTGCAATAGGTAGCCTATAAGTGTTGAAATTTTTTTTCAAATTGTTATTTGTATAGTAAAAAAAAAAAAAAAAAAAAAAAAAAAAAAAAAAAAAAAAAACGAATTTTTTGAAATAGTTTTCTTAGGAAACATATTTTAGAATTTTTATCAGAACTCATTTTCGGTAATAAATAGAAAGTGATTTAATCTGTTTTAATTAAACCTGTCTTTGCAATATTTGATTCTTTTCGTGTTAATTCACTCTGGTTCTGTTGAAATAATTTTAATTATTTCAACTCTTAAAGAGGAACTCTTATTCCTGTACTGTGGTTATATAACGAGATTACTTACCAAAAGTTTACAATTGTTAGCAAACGTATGATTAATAGATATTATAATATTAACATACCCTGACAAACCTCTTTTCAGTCTTTTTGGAGTGACATCGAAGAGTAGTGCTAGGTTTCCTATGCAGGAGGTGAAAGTTTCTAAGCCTGACCTAATTAAAAAGCATCTGAGTTAAAATATAACTAAGGTGCTTTTTCTATATATCCAACCTGCCGCCAATTCTGTTATAATTTTTAATTAACAAAGCATCTTGTTCTAGTAATTCAGATGTATAATTAACAAAAAAAAAATTTACTATACGATAAAAATCGCAGTTCCCAATACAAAGTAAATTAAAAAATTACTATTAAATATTTAAAACGTAATAACATGAGATTAAGTAAATTTCTTTCAAATCACAGAACTTTTCTGATTTTTTAAGTTAGTATATGTTAATAATTCTGCGACTAATATAAAGAAATTGAGACATTTATATGTGGTTTTATTTATTTGTTCTTTTAGATAGATCGTTAAGTCTAAATTTACGGTTATGATACTTAAATAAGATAAGTGGCACTATCCGTTAGATCCTGATTAGCTTATTTTTATATTTATTTAAATAAATAAATTTATTTACGTACATAATTTATACCCAGTATAAAAATCATCAGTTTCTATAAATTTAGATTCTAAATTTACATAATACTCGCATATCTTTTTCTTTAAATAGATTAAAATAATCAATAAATATCTGCATTAAATGTCAATTATAAAAAAAAATTCTTTAGGCAGTACTGGTATTAAAAATACAATTGATTGCTCCGTTTGCTACACAGGTTTTAGCGGTTAAGCACCAAACTGCATGACTGGTTACTTCCCCTTTTTCTTTAATTACTCTTGAGGAGATTTCAAGAGAAAGTAACCGAGTAGATGAATGAGAAAGAAAACAGTGGTATAGGAGTAGAATGAGAGGAAGAGAAATAAAGATCCAGAGAACTAGAATGGGTTAGGGTAGAACCACTATGTCTGTATTAGGTGAAAACATTATGAGCTTTGATGTTAGGAAACAGATTAAAGAAGTATATAAAGAAGGGTGCGATTTTGAAAAACGATAGCAAAAGAAACTGATTATTCGGGTAATTTCTTCTTCTACTTCTTCCTTTTATTTCACCAAAAAAAAGGAATAAAAGAAAAAGACGTAATTTTAAATAAAAGACTAACTAAATGGATACAGAATGATGTTTAAACTTAATACATTTACCATTTAATTGGCTATAAAATCCATTGCAATTAACTCAGACATTTTCTAAGTAAATCAAATGTGTTCATTTGGTAAAAGCAGAAGATCCTTGCTATGTTTTTTTGGAATACCCTTTTCTACATTTTAATTAAAGTAAAAAAAAAAAATATTCATCCATTCTTTATATGGTTTTAAACAATTAAAATGTTAGATTACATGAAAAAATTATATAGAATAATGATTTAGAAGAAAATTAGCTGATACACATCATATATATTAAGTACGTACAAATAAAGGAATTTCTTTAGCCATTTATAACAAACTCCTGTTTTTATTATAGCTTTTATGTGCAATTTAATTAATTACTCTGTTAACATAAAAATTTCAGTAATGCACTCAAATATTTTATTAACTTTACTTTAATATTAAGTAATTTAATTTCATTTAAAATTAAACTGTGCTTTGCAATTTTTTTCTGTTTTTTAAATGATAAAATTCATCACTGATAACATTTATCATAGGTATAAGTACTTACGTTAAAGCCTATTTAACTTAGCCTTAAAAATTAGCCTAGACTGTTATACACCAATTTTTTTTGTGTAAAATCTAAGCCTAATTAAAATTAGAACTGAAATCTTCTGATAAAGTGCAGAGAGATCCATTAGGAAGGTTTACATTTAATTTAATTATTTTTAATACATATATGACAAGCAGCATGTTCTAGTCTAATAACTTTTTTAACTTTAAAAAAAATAGCTGAGGTAAATAATAGTTGACAATTATGTCAATTAAGGAAAACACGTAGTGTTTTCATGGTACGAAAATGGGACTGTCGGATCTTTCCTTTGTTTTGTCCTTGGATAATATTTCCGTTCAGTTATCTCTTCTATTGAAATTTTCGAACATAATGCAACCTTTTTTTCTACACATTCTTTCATAAGAAATCACAAATTTATAAAATTCATATTTTAATCCTAGCCATTTATATCTCTTAAATACAAGAGTAATATAGTAGGTATACCGATAATTTTTATGAATATTAGCAGTTTTAGTCCAATACTAATTATTTTACAAACTTCTATACTACCTCTTTACCATTTTAGCACATTTTATTTAATACAGTTAAAAATCTAAGTATTTTATAAATAAATTACTTTATTGACAGAACTTAAATTTTCAAAATTATATAATTTGGAATTTTTCAATATCCAATATAAGCCCGTTCAAATTTTATTGTACAAAATAATTCTGTTCATCCAAACCTTTGGATTATCCAGACTAATTTGATGTCAGAATATTTTAAATAAATCCATTTCTTTAAATTATTTCAACATATTTGAAATAATGTTTATAATACAATTCGTTGGTAATTTTTTTTACTTTTAGTTTTTTACTTTTAATACTTTTAATAGTTAATACTTTTAATTTAGTTTTTCACTTTTCTGTACTTAGTTCTAGAGGTATGCTGCAAGACGTAAGGTATGGTAACCGGGAAAAAAATGGTGTATGGGGGTTTTCCATTTCTCGATCTTTCATGACCCAGGGACTCCAAAAGACAAAAATAAATCGAGGTGATGTTCATAGGTATGTATGTACGAGGTATGTATGTTGGCGAGTTGAAGCTTAGTAACTTGACTAGATAAATTGATTTGATAAATTTTTTTTTTTACAGAGACTCCTGTATATATAGGGCAATTTGTTGATAAAATTCTGGTTTCAATAAATTCACGGGGTGGAGTAGATAGTTTCTTTGCGTCACTTTTCTCAAAATTTTGCATACATAATATTATTTTGTATTAAGCTCAGTACATATTTACTTATCTTACCATTTTCTTTCTTATCTTACCATTTTTTTTTGTATTTATCTTACCATTTTTAAAACACGAATTTGCCACAACATTCTCCCTTCTCTATCTTTTTATTTATTGCATATTTTTAACCGTCTTCCTAGATGTGGTAGAGTAGTGCAAAGTGTCAAAATATGCAAGTTTAAATAATAAAAAAATAGTAATATTTAGTTTTTATTTCAAAATCAACATATAATTAGTAAGTAGTTGAATAAAATATCGATAAATTCGTTAATTAACAATTATTTAACATTTTGTTACTTTTGTAAACATAAAAAATTAGAGGTACTGTTCCGCGGCTGCTAAGTGTGCTCTAAGAGCCCTGCAGGTAATAAGGTTTTTGCCGGCTACAACGTAATATTTCATTTATTAACAAGGCACCCTACCAAAAAATATTGTAAATATAGCGAAAATATGTATCATAACTAGATTTTAAGGAAAATATGCAATAACCGGTGAGGCTTGATATGCAAATACATATAATCCCCGGTCTCTATTAATATTGTTTAAAAAAACATTGAATTTTGCATATTTAGATTGCATACTTGCATTTATAAAATTAAAGAAGTTGTAACTGAAAAATTTTTCGATTTGATTGACTACTACATTTTTCTAGTTTTTCTAAAAAAGTAATTATATATTATTATATATCACCAGTAATTACGATGACATTTAAACAGATTGTAAAAACCTTTAAAATATCCAGTATTATTATTATTTATTTTCTTAAATCTACTAATAAATTTTGAAGAAAATATTAAACATATTGATTTACATGTATTGCTTACAATCAGATACTTTTGCTTTTCCGGCTGCTATACTTTTAAAAGGGAAAGTATTGTAATCAGTCCAATTTAGACATATGCGATTTTCACCGATCTTTACTTTTTGATACCTGAGGAACCCAAAAAATGCAAAAACCGGATGGAAATTGTTTCGGATGTTCTTGTTTGGATATGTATGTGTGTATGTTCGGTGTCGCCTTCAACAATCACCTTATTTCTCCAGAACTATTCAATCGATTTTGATGAAACTTGGTCAGGTTACTTCAATATATGGGACAATGATACCATTCGATTTTTAACTTAAAAGGTCAGGAGGGTGAGGCTGTAGAGCAAGGTCACCCTCAGTATCTCCAGATTTTACTTAATTAAGGTCTTATTTTTCATCGGCACATTTAACTAAGAATTAAAGAGTATTTAAAATGGTCACTAGTACCCACACCCGTGCGAATGAAGGAAGCTATGCCCGTGCGCTTTAGTTAGAATCATGGAATTAAATAAATAAAAATATATTTAAATAAATTTATAAATATTTTTAATTAGGCTCTCTCTCTCTCTCTCTCTGTGCGTGCGCGCGCGCGCGCGTGTGTGTGTGTGTGCGTGTGCGTGTGTAAACCGTGCATCAGAAAAAAAACCGCTTGACGGGAAGGTCTAATTCTAATACTAAAACTGTGTTGTCAGCTTTTTTTTCTTTCTAACTTTGAATATACGAGTATCTTCTAAAACATTCAGTAAAAATATTGTAAGTTATAAATTAAAACAATAATAGTTTAATTTTGAGCGTGTTAATGCTGTTAACAAGTATTGCGTTATAATAATGTTGACAAATAAAACTATCCGAAATACAACAAAATGTCTCTTCATTTTTTACAAAATAATATTAAATCTTCAATAATCATAGTTTTTGAGTTTTTTGAAAGAAAAGTAAACATATGAAAAATATGTAAAGAAGTCCTGAAGGCTAGTTAGAACCTAGTAATGAAGAAAAACCAGAAAATTTCCGAATTTTTGGAAATTTTCTGTAGTATGCATATAAAAGAAAAGTTAGAAATAAATTTAAAAAGACACAGTTTCTATGTACATGGTATTTTGCTTCCGTATAATCTGGTTTTATTGTAATACTTCTTTAGCATACTTTTTAGCTAATATTCATGTATAAATTAATAATTAAATATTCTATATTAACAAAAGAGATTTAAAAGAAAACCACAGTAATATTATGTGTTTAATTTTACTACTATTAATGAATTAATATAAAAACAAAAATGATAAAAATAATAATAATAACAAAATGAGAAAGGGGGAAAATACATTCTTACAAAGTATTAGTGTGTAAATCTTTGATGTTTCCATATTCAAGCAAACTGAACGAAACCTCCAGGGTTCTACAGAATACAAATACGAATACTGTATATACAGAAGTAAAGTAGATGTAAAGCAGTATTTGACAGACTGACTATACAATGCATATACGAACTGGTACTGTTCTATATATGCACAATCGTTATAGTGCATGACTAGCAATCATAACTTATTTCCTGCTACTCATCTATCTAGCTTTCCTTTCCTGACATCACTTCAGCTATATACTAGTAGAATAGTCTATCTTTTTAAACTTATAACCTTATAACAACCAAATTCTTGAAAATGTTTCTCATATCTCTTTTCCGTTAACAAATTTTATTTTTTGCTAACATCATGTCTAAGCAAAAGAAAAAAATTATATGTAAATAAATATGAAAATGCAGGAAATGTGAAATTTTATATATATTTATTTTTTAACATATTCAAATTTAAATACCAACCTTTTTAAAAGTCAAGTTTTATAACATCTACTGTTACAGTAAACATAAATAGCTTTAAAAAACTTTGATGTGTACTTAGAGCTGAATTTTCAGTAGTGATTTTAATGAATTAGAAATTAATTAAATAGGTTTTTTCATAAGGGTGGTTAGTGAATTTTTTAAAATTGAAAGAATTTCCAATTTTATAAAAAAATTTAATTTAATTTAGTGAAGCGACAATACACAGTAACAATATTTTATTATAGTTTATCTCTCTCTCATTCTCTCTCTCTCTCTCACTCTCTCTCTCTCTCTCTTCTTCAGTTTAGTCTCCGGAACCATCGTAAGGTATTTCGTCAGAGGATGAATGAGGTTATGTATGAATGTAAATGAAGTGTAGTCTTGTACACTCTCAGATTCCATTCCTAAGATGTAAGGTTAACCCAACCACCAAAGAACACCAGTATCCACGATCTAGTATTCAAATCAGTATAAAAGCGCCTTTACTAGAATTTGAACCTTTAAAACCTCAAATTCAAAATCAACTCATTTCAGAGTCGAGGGTTCCACTATTATTATAGTTTAACTATTAATATATTTTATCTAGACCAGGACATAATTACTTAGAATCTAACGAAAAATAAAAATATGTATAAAGGATGGAGTTAAAGACTTATAGCTTTAAAAAAATATCTTAGGATTGTATCTAGTGCATGGAAAAGCACGTGCACCATATCGTATAACCATTGAGTCATAACAGAGCTCATCCAATAATCTCAATTAATGGATTAAATTGTGCCAGTCCATTAAATCTATAAAAATTGTATATATATGCAGTATACTTAACTAGAACCACATTTTAAAACATTTCAAACGGTATGAATGTACAAATAAATAAAACGACGAAACTGAGATATAATACTTTATATCTATTAGTATATAATACTTTATTAATATCAGAAAATAATTTTATACATTACATAATTCGCGTCAGAATGAAAAGTGATTTATTTAATAGGCAATGAAAAGGAACTGCTTCATCAAGAATTAAGAAGAACTATGAAAAATTATAATTAAGGCAGCATTATGAAGTAAAAAATTATTGAATAAAAGAGAAGAGCTTATAATTTACATAAATTGATGAAAATAATACTATGTGAAAATATAATGGTGGAATTTTGTGAAAATGGTAAATAAAATCAGTACAGAAATAAATAATGATTTTGAAAATATTAACCTTAGTCTTGAAGAAAATAGGCTAAAAATACTGTCCACATGTCATTCATATTTCTTCCGACGCAGAAAGAATGAGTTCGCTTCTATTTCAACAACAATAGCTTAAAATTTTAATAAAAACATACATCATAAAGACAACTCTTTAATCAGTTGGAAGAAAAAATTAAAATTTTTTATTCTGAGCTGAAAAAAATTAATAACGTAAATTCATCTCATATTAAAGTAACCTGACAACAAAGTTACAATACTTTTCCTGACATAGTTATTTATTTTTATATATTGGAAAAATAATTATACATGAAAATAAACAAAATCGTTTTTCTAAAATTCAAAAAAATTGATATTTTTACATTTTCATCGGCTTCCCTATCTCCAATATTGCCCTCAAAGTATTTTTTGGGAGGCAATAAAATTAAAAAGATTTCCACCTTAAAGTTAAGAAAAACTTCAATTTTACTAAATATGACAATGGTTGCATATGAAAAAAGTTTCACATGTTCAGCATACGACAAATCCCATCTTCTTACAATTCCAATAATATTTTGGACATCCCTTGCCGTAAGGGTTGGTCATATCAAAAATTGTTTCATACAAAAGTTTTAGGTAATATTTAGAGGACTAACGACCACTTTAAACCGATTTCATACTGTAACTGATAAGGGAGGTAAGACTTTTTTTTGTCTTCGAAACCCCATTTTTTCAACTCCCTGGGCCAATGATTGGTGATATCAAAAATCTTTACTTTAATAAGTTTTAGGCCCTTATCCAAAGAATAGTAGGAACTTTAATCGAATTCTATTTTTTACTTAATAAGAAAGTTATAACAATTTTGTTTTTCGAAAAAAAGGGGCCTTCATTTCCATCCCCATGGTCCAATTTTGTCCATTAACGAACTCGACCGAGATTTTGGGTTGTTATATTTTATGTATCAATTTGAAAGTGATTGAGCAAAATTACGGCAGTTATCGTGTCAACAAGAAAGTGAAATATATATATAAATGTATATATAAACATTTGAGCTGATGGTGGTTTTGGGGTCTGGGGGATGTGAAACGCGAAGATAAGTCGAAATTTTCCGGAAGTCGTATCATGGTATCCATTAAATAGGTGGTAGCTTTAAAATGAAATCTACCTAAAACAGCAGTCAAAAGAAAGTGATACATTTTGAACGTGTCGGTTGTGATTATCATCCATAATTAGTTTAACCATAAGTTTACTTTCCAGTAAGTAAAACTATTAAGAATAGAATAGATTTAGGGTACAACTAATGAGGTAATTAAGAAAAAAAAATTAATATAACAGATATCAATGAAATATTTAAAAGTAAGAATTTTTTAATGAAATTATTGGTTGCTTAATAATGCAATAGGAACTTCACCAATGGATGTAGGAAAATTTCTTAAAAAATATATCCATTACATAAAACATTTAAATTTTTTCCGTAGTTTTTCGTAACATAGAGTTTTAATTTCTACGTAATGGTTAATTGATTACTTTTCACAAATTTTTTTAATAAATATTCGATGTAAGCGACTAAAAGTGCGTGTACGACTACAAAATGCAAGTCAGTATAATTTTATATTCGCGAGGAAAGTAGGCGGAGTTAATTCAACAAATAACTTTATTGTAATGATAAATGTGCGTTTGGCGTGTACGGATTGCATGGCACAGCAGGTAAGCTAAAAGGGATGACGGGTGAGGAGGGGTGGTTTATAATAGAACGAGGAGACGCTCAGGCATTAGGAGGGAAATCAATGCTGTCACTCACTCGGTAAGCTACACAAGAAGACTATCACATCATGTAATTGAAGGTAGATCGTAGGATGGAAGGGAGTAGATGCTATTCAGAGGGGTGTAGACAAGGTAATGGTGGCGTGGAAGGCAGGTAGGACACGACGGGGCAGTTGTACGCATGCAATGGCTTTATGATTCTCGTAACGTTTACTTTGCTGACAGGTTCAGACAACTACCGTTTAATGTATATACACCGGGCTGGAACTGCTAGTGAAACAGGGGGATCTAATACTGATAACAGGAACAAACAACCATGAAATTACAAAATAAATTCTGCAACAAAAATATGCTTACAGTATTGTATTTTTTAATGAAGTCAACGCTGAATTGAAAATAAAAGGAATATTTTTATCCCAAAAAAGTAAAAAAAGAAAAGAAATTTTACAGATAAATTAAAAATGTTATACATTTTCCAAGATGTAGTTTTTAAAAATTAAAGTAAAGCGGCTTTCGAAAATGACATTTGTTTTTAATTTTTAGAGCTGATGTAAACTTTTTATAAGTACTACTAAACTGAAAATGTTATTAGCAGAGTTCGTTAATATCGGAAAAGCTACAATCATGGAAGTAACTGTACAACCTACTTAATTATAAAAGGAGCATCCTCTACCACACATCATAATAAGTAAATGATAGATAATACTCTACTGATCGGACTAACTAACGGAAAATGTTAACTGTATAGGTACGGACTAATCAGGAATTAATTCTGTACTTATGTACATAAATCAATGATTGGCCAAATGAATTTCATATCTTATTTGTTTCTTTTGGTATCGTGTATAATTGAAATTCTATAGGGTAACATTAAAAGTGTAATGTAATTTTACTTCCTGCGTCATTTATATCCTTGATTAAAAAAAAGTGAACGCAAAAAGTGTCAGGAAATATCATTTTTTAATACACATCCGTAATGAACGATACAATTAAGATGAATCAAAAACCTAAATAAAAATTAAGTTACATAGTTTTGTAAACAACAACAATAAATTTTTACAAAAAAATTCAATAAATACAGGATTTAATTTTAAAATTTTGTAATTTTATAAAATTATTAAAAAAAAATCACATATCTGTAAACGTGTAAAAGGGTTAATTAAAAATAACTAGAATTATTGCAAAATAAGATAAAATTTATTCCAGTTAATTTAGATATGACAAATTGTATTATTTAGCATGTATAATTTTTAAGAAATATAAATTTTTAGGCTAAGTATTTAATTAGGTAGATTTCATAAGAAAGCGGCCTATTGTAATGGGTACCATGTTTCGACTTCTGAAAAATTTCGACATATCTTTACGTTTCACATCTCCCAGACCCCAAAACCACCGTCAGCTCAAAAGTTTATATATATATTTCACTTTCGTGTGGACACGATAACTGCCGTAATTTTGCACCAATCACTTTCAACTTGGTCCTTAAAAATAACTCGTCCTAAAATTACGGTCGATTTTGTTAACGGCCAAAATCGGACCATTGGGGTGGAAATGGGAGGTACTTTTTAGAAAACACAAAATATTGCTATAACTTTCTTACTAATTGAAATATCAAATTCGTTTAAAGTTTCTACTATTCTTTGGATAAGGGCCTAAAACTTATCTAAGAAAAGTTTTTTGATATCACCAACCAATGGCCCAGGGAGTTGAAAAAATGGGGTTTCGAAGAAAAATATCTTACCTCCCTTAACAGGCACAGTAGGGAATCCGTTTAAAGCGGTCGTTAGTCCTCTAAACATTACCTTAAGACTTTTGTCTGAAACAATTTTTGATATGACCAACCCTTACGGCAAGGGATGACCAAAATATTGTTGGAATGAATTGTAAGAAGATGGGGCTTGTCGTATGCTAAACATGTGAAACTTTTTTCACGTGCAACCATTGTTGTTTTGAGTAAATTTGCAGTTTTTCTTAACTTTAAGGTGGAAGTCTTTTTTATTCCATACTGAGAACCGGTTTAATCTACCTCCGCCTTCTGGCCTGCCTAAAGGGATTTTTTATGTAATATCAACTAAACCTTCTCATCTTTTTGTAACTTATTCATAAAATATGGTGTACTGTTGAGATACATAAAATCTTTTAAACTCTATGGATCAACTATGGCTATTAGTTCTTTCCCTAAGAAAATTATATACGGTTCTCTCATAAAATTTTTCTGGTTTAATGTCTTACAGTACATATTTAAAATGGCAGATAAATAAGAAGAAAATGCAATTTTTTACTCAATAATGTATGAAACGAACTAATATTAAAATCTGTAGCTAACTGCGTTGTAACCAGTTACGTCGTATTATGCTATAAAAATAAATGCACAATTTGGTTACAAAAAAAATTCAGATGATGAATTGTAATTTCACAGTTGGCACAAGTAGGAGTAAATTGCATATAACGAGCGGTATATCCTAATTCAGCAACAATTTATTTGACTTTAAGAAAGTCAAAATTTAAAAATTGATTATGTAATAATCCATGAATACTAAAACATTGATGTAATAAAACAAAGTAATTTTCCAAAATGTATATAAATTTAATTGTTTTTTTAATTTCCCGATATTTAAATAGACTTTAAAAAAAACTAATCATTTCCTTTAATAAATTGGAGATGTTTATGAATCTAAATACGTAAGAGTTACTTGAAAACTCTTCAAATAACAATATTTTAGGCTAAATAAAAAAAAATTCCTTTTATTCTTTTAATCGTTTTATAGTAATTTTTGAAAATTATTTCCAATCTAATTAGATTTTATTTTGTTGGAAAAAAAATATCTGAAAAAGGAATTTTAAGTTGATTTCTGCCTCAATATAACGTTTTGAAAATTACTCAACATATAATGATAAATTCTTCGTATACGTTCTACAGGTTGGAGCAGGAAAAATTTATTGTCTTGTATTATTTTTTTTTTTGGCTGAAGTATTATCCCACAACCATCTGATAAAATTAAAACATTTTTCCAACCATCGACACCAAAATTAAAAAAAAAAAAATCATAATATAAAAAGTATTTTTTGTTTAATACTTTAATGCGTTTTTAAAGTTAATTTTGTATTTATATTATAATTGATTTAATTTTAAAGCTCACAAACAATCGCTTTACAATGTGATTTTATTAAATAAAATATAAATATAAAAACAAAGGGTTTATTCTTTGTTTATAAAAAGTCTTTTACATCTGTGAAATGAAACAACCAATAGAGAAACATAATTTGACTTTACATTTCCATTAATAAAACAATAATAATAAAAAATCGCTTATTAAATTATTAAAAAATGTATTTTTAGTTTCGATAATTTATAACATAGGATCTTGGAGATGACTCGTAAAATCATTTTGTGACAAAATCAGGATAAGTATGATAAATATGTACAATCGCATTTTATAATTAATATATAGTAGCAGTATTAATAATGTGATAAACCAACAATATTAAAATATACGAGTATATATACACGTTTATATTAAAAATAACGTGTTTTAGATTCGATAGTTTGAATGTCAAATAAACTCTGTATATAATTTATAAAAAATATTTATCTTTAATAGAAAAATAACTTTCCTAAAGAATATATGTTAATGCTGACGTCTTTCACTGTACAAAAGTTCAAGTTAAAGCCGTAGTTTAGGTTAATAGAAATCAGAAACATTTATGCTTAATTCTTGTATTCGATGAACAATACAAAGTTCTATTTTTATACATAGTGGTCTTCTAAATACAGTAAATTTAGGTTTTTGTTTTTTTAATAAACATAGGAGATATCCAATAATTATTTGTATTAAATAAAATTAAAATAATCCAATTCATTCCGAAGCGAGTAACTAAAATAAAATGGGATTATTTTGATTAAATATATTCCAAATGAAATTCAGTCGAGTTTATAAATAATTTCCTCGAGAAATCTGCAAGAAAAATAAGAATAACTGCAAATATTAAATCGAGAGAAATGACCTTTACTTTATTACAACATATTGTTAGCTTGAAAATAGTACAATTTAGAAAAAAACTATGAAAACATACTTAAGATTTTACCTTGATGTGCAAAACAATATCTTAAGAAATAAACAAGAACTTGTGTTCTGTCTCTAACAATTATTACTTTCATATTTAGACTAATACAAATCGCCTACATTTTGAAAAATTTATGTGAAGGTAAAACATATCGTTGTTATTTTCATCACATAATTAACAAAAACTGAATAATAAACAAATTAACAAAATTCACACCTTAATCGTAACCTAATCAGCAAATGTATAAAACCTATTAAACTTAACAAAACAAATAGAAATCATTTTTTTTTTGTGTTTTTTTTTTGTCTTCAGTCATTCGACTGGTTTGATTCAGCTCTCCAACATTCCCTATCTAGTGCTAGTCGTTTCATTTCAGTATACCCTCTACATCCTACATCCCTAACAATTTGTTTTACATATTCCAAACGTGGCCTGCCTACACAATTTTTCCCTTCTACCTGTCCTTCCAATATTAAAGTGACTATTCCAGGATGCCTTAGTATGTGGCCTATAAGTCGTCTCTTCTTTTAACTATATTTTCCAAATGCTTCTTTCTTCATATATTTGCCGCAATACCTCTTCATTTGTCACTTTATCCACCCATCTGATTTTTAACATTCTCCTATAGCACCACATTTCTAAAGCTTCTAATCTTTTCTTCTCAGATACTCCGATTGTCCAAGTTTCACTTCCATATAAAGCGACACTCCAAACATATACTTTCAAAAATCTTTACCTGACATTTAAATTAATTTTTGATGTAAACAAATTATATTTCTTACTGAAGGCTCGTTTCGTTTGTACTATTCGGCATTTTATATCGCTCCTGCTTCGTCCATCTTTAGTAATTCTACTTCCCAAACAACAAAATTCTTCTACCTCCATAATCTTCTCTCCTCCCATTTTCACATTCAGTGGTCCATCTTTGTTATTTCTACTACATTTCATTACTTTTGTTTTGTTCTTGTTTATTTTCATGCGATAGTTCTTGCGTAGGTCTTCATCTGTGCAGTTCATTGTTTCTTCTAAATCCTTTTTACTCTCGGCTAGAATTATTATATTATCAGCAAATCGTAGCATCTTTATCTTTTCACCTTGTATTGTTACTCCGAATCTAAATTGTTCTTTAACATCATTAACTGCTAGTTCCATGTAAAGATAAAAACGTAACGGAGATAGGGAACATCCTTGTCGGACTCCCTTTCTTATTACGGCTTCTTTCTTATGTTCTTCAATTATTACTGTTGCTGTTTGGTTCCTGTACATGTTAGCAATTGTTCTTCTATCTCTGTATTTGAACCCTAACTTTTTTAAAATGCTGAACATTTTATCCCAGTCTACGTTATCGAATGCCTTTTCTAGGTCTATAAAAAATAGAAATCAATGGACATCAAATTACATCATTTTTTCTGTTTTGCTTCCGTTACCGATTCCATCGGATTTGGCATTTACTCTGCTCTGATCATATATCTTTGAACATGTTTCAAGAATATTTATTGAAAACAAACTTTTTTTTCGTTTAAAGAAAACAATCGCGTTAACCGTATATAAAAAGTATTTTTGTTAGACATTCCAAGGAACTGAGGTATTTTGTTCAAAAAAAATTATTTATTGAGGGTAATGTCACGCTTTAATCATACCTATACATTGAAAAAAAAACGTTTAATAAATTTAGCTTAAGCTGTGAACGTCAAGAAACTTCCATTAGCACTGATGGTTAAAACTAACAGAGAGTTAAGATATGAAAATAATGTAACTGTAAATCAGTAACAATTTATGCATTAAAACGAACTTTATTCTTTTTTTTTAACCTCCGGGAACACCGTTAGATATTACTTCAGAGAATGAGATGAATGACAATTTTTTTAGCGCATGAAAATACCATGCCTGACCGGGATTCAAACCCGGGACTTCCGAATGAAAGGCCGAGACGCTACCACGCGAGCCACGGAGGCCGACGCATTAAAATGATACGCAAAAATAAAATAAAATTTCATTATCATAATTTTCGGCAACTGTTATAGGATACCAGCCGGAATAAACGAAATATTAAAAAAATTAGTAGCTGTTGGGTTTCTTCTCCCTCAAATCAATTACAAAAATTCAACGCATCTATTAATTGTTTTGAGTGAACGGATTGTAGATATTTATTTGTGTCAAAAACAACAAAAATAAAATTTAATAGATCTGATAAATTTAAATAAATTCACAGATATAAAAGCTTCCAAAGCGTGAAAAAAAGAAGAAATTTTTATATTGATAGAATTCTTTTGTTTTAAAAATAAAAATTGAGGGAATTATTAAAAAAATTAAATTAAAACCTTTTTGTTTTATTAAGATTTTTTATTATTTTTTAACGTCAGTCTTTTAATAACCAAAGTACAGCCTGATAATAAATGAAAGTACTTTCTATAATCTCTATTAAAAATGTTAAATCATTTTTACTAACAAAATCGATTTTTAAAGATATAAACATTATTGCAAGTTTGTATCAAACATTACATATAACGGAACAATAGGTTAGAGCCTGAAAAGTCTTTACTGCGACAATGATAAACTTTCTGAGACGTAAGAAAAACCAATGGTTGCTTCATAAAAAATTTGATTTTAAAATTTATGTCTTGTACTGAAACGTCATTTTTATAAAATTCCAGTTCTAGTTGATTATTGGACGAAATTATTATTTTAGATATGTTTTTTTTATTACTTGTATTATTATTATTTATTTATTTATTTATTTTTTTATCTGAATTTTTACGGGCATCGACTGCTAAGGTCATTATTATTATTATTATTATTATTATTATTATTATTATTATTATTATTATTCAAACTTCTTTAGAGAGGAAATATGCGTTTAGAGACAAAAACTGCTGAATCAGTCATTACGAAATTTTAACTGTAGCTTTCTTATGACCCTCGGAAATGTTTAACATAGTTCAATTTTTTGCCAATCTCACTACTATATACAAATCATAAAAACATAAAACTTCTTTTAGTAGTTTAGTTTAATAGTTTAGTAGAAGTGGAAATGCGGTGCTTCCGTTATTGACCACCACACGAAACTGTGTAGTGGTCCTGACAGAACCGGCCAATGATTTAACTGCGGGGAGGATGAGCATGTCAACATGAATTGCCAGAAGGAAGTCCGCTGCACTTCCTGCAAAACCTCTGGCTAGCTTTGCGGGGGCCAAGGTTGCAGAGATGTACACCGGAAGTGAGGTGTACTCGTAATGGAGCATAGAATTATGATGGCTTCGGCGCGGGATAGCCTCGTCCAGGAGCGGTGGGACGCTCCGGCGTTTCATCATCGATGAGTGGACGGGAACTCCTGGCAGAGCCATGAGGGGGATAAATAAAACCGTAGTTCTGGTGGGGATCTCTTCGGAGATTCCCCACTGGAGGCAACGTGGGAGGAATGTAACACCGTAATCCAGGTGGGGGATCCCTCTGGGGGTTCTCCACTATAGGTGAGGCGTAAAGACCGGAGTCCCGGTGTGGGGATCCCTTGAGATCCCCTCATTTGAGGCATGGCGACTAATCGAAAGATCGGATCCCGGCTTCCTGGGTGGGACCTAGAGTTCTGCCGAAGTAGTTTGTGGCGATAGCACCCCTGTAGCTGTATTTATACTTAATTGCAGGTTCAGTTCGGCATTGGCGGCGGGGTAAAAAAAAAGAATAAAAAAAACTTCTTTTAGTAAATATAATGTTGTTGTCTGTACCGATAAATATTGCCTATATCTGTGTCAACATCGAATTCTTCAAACTATTTAAATTTAATTTCATTATTTATAAAATATCAATTTGTATTATTATTGAAACATACAGATAATTTTTACAATAAAATTAAACGGAGTGACGAATCTTTATATATTTAACAACTATAAAGTTGTGATTCATCCAAATTAATCTGTTATATCTGTAAAGTTCTTTCTTTTTTCCTCCGGTAATTATCACAGACGGATTTTGTTTTTTTGCCTCCGGTAATTATCGTTCAGGTATTACTTCAGAGTATGAATGAGGATGTTATATATGAGTATAAATGAAGTGTAGTCTTGTACAGTCTCAGTTCGACCATTCCTGAGATGTGTGGTTAATTTAAACCCAACCACCAAAGAATACCGGTATCCACGATCTAGTATTCAAATCCGTATAAAAATCATTTACTAGGACTTGAACGCTTGCACTTTCGAATTCCAACACAGCTGATTGGGAGGACGCGTTCACCACTAGACCAACCCAGTGGGTTATATCCGGTAAGTTGGAAAACGTTGTGAACAGCGTTTCAGTGATTCCTTTTTTCATTTTGTACGAAACGTTCTTCCAGTAGTTTAATTTTATGTTTTATCTACGTAACTTAAGCGGAAACTTAAGGAAGCGTTAAAGAATTCAAATTAAATAAAATGTTTTGTATACCATTATTTACAAATTAAAGCGTTTATTTATTTTTTAATAAATTTACCTATCGATTATTAATCTCAGTTTTTTAATAGCTAGCCTGATGATATTAATAAATGAAAATAAGGTAAATCATGTAAACTATCTAATAACAGTCATTTAGATTGACAATTTAAAAATATTTTTCGTTCTTTGTCGTCATATATTAATTATATTTTCGTGATATCATAGTGAAATTCATAGAATACTATTATTTTATATTGTTGGTTAATTAACTAATGTGATATAGAAATATTGAATATTTCAACAACTATTGAGCCTCACCTTATTTTCAGTAGGAATCATTTTCCGTCGTTTATATGCATTCCTTTACTTTTTGCAAAACTGTCCAAAAAGGAGTGTAATGTATTTAGGGTGTATATATGCATGTTTGTTCCACCGTAGCAGCTCAACGACTGAACCGATTTAGATTTATGACCCGTATTGAAATCCTAACGTTACCGGAAATGTCATAGGCTATATATATATATATATATATATATATATATATATATATATATATATATATATATGTTTAAATAAATTTAAAAAATTTGAAAAAATTATACTATATACAAATTCTACATACAAAATTGTCACCCGCACGCTCTTTAATTATCTTATATTGGTAATTCTCCTATTTTAAACAACTATGTTTGTCACCCACACCCTATGCGCTTAGAATACCATCATTTAAAAATCAAATGCGGATTACAAAAACTCTATCCAGAAGTTTCCGATTTCGATCGCTGGGTAGCGAATTCTTTTTTCTTTTGCAGTCTTGTTTTTTAATTTTTATCAGATTTAAAACTTGTTTTTCCCAGGTTTCTCACTTTTTTTACTTCCTTATACAAAGTAACGGAAGTATTGTGATCGCGATAAATTTAAATTCTCAGATTCCAACGGAAATATCTATTTTGACCAGCCCTGAATCCATTTTGACTAGTTTCAGCGTGACGTCTGTACGTATGTTTCTCACATAGCTCAAAAACGATCAGCCATAGGATGTTGAAATTTTGGATTTAGAACTGTTGTAACTTGTAGTTGTGCATCTTCCATTTCGATTGCAATCGAATGGACCAAAACTGTCCAAAAAATCCCATAATCAAAACAATTTGGACATTTTCTTAACTACAGTAATAAGCTTTCATTGAGCGATTTTAATGACATATCATAAATAGTAATTATTTCCATTTGTTCTAGAGTTATAGACAAATAAAATTTTAATAAATGAAATATTTGGATCTTTCAATGGTTCCAATCAGACTTCACCTCCTTTTTTCACATTTTTTTAATTTAATTATATTGATTTATTAATGATTATTAACCACTGACTGTAAATTTTTATTACGATAAATAATAATTCAATAATAACAATAAAAAAAAATAAAAAATATCAGAAGTTATTAGTGAAATGAAAGTTTATGTACTTTTCATTTAAAAAAAAGTGTGTATATTTAATTTAATAAGCGTACAAATCAGATTTTTTTAACTATATTTTTATAAGAACGGCGATTTTTTTTTTTATAAACATCTATATTTTAAACAGAAAAATGTAAATGAAGAAAGAAATTCTAAAAGTAATAAAACTACATTAAGAAAAATCGTATTAAAAATTAAGAGTGATACTTTTTCATTCCTTGTTTTAAATTTCAGTTTTTTTTTTAGATGTAAAATTAAGGGTTACAAAGTTGTTTCCAGTTATATTTAATGAGCTTCAACTTTAAAACTTATAGTTTAAATATGAACAGAAAATAAAAATAATTTTTGTGCTATTAATTTTTTTGTTTATCTAAATGAATTCTATGTAAGTCGTATAAAAAATATTAAAAGTCATGGTATTTTAAATTTCAACTTCTAGATAATGTTGTTATTAAAATTATAAACAAATATTAAATATAATCTATATAAAAAAAAATTGTAAATGTTAGTTTGTTCAAAATCCTAAATCTCCGGAAGTTCTTCACCGATTGCTTTGAAATTTTGACACAACGTTGCACTCGAATACGCACGTGGTTTTATATTTTTACTATTTATTTACCTAAGATGCCACACCTGTAAAGACATGCTTTTTTTCAAAAACGGCGCTAATCTGTTAGACGTAAAAGCAATGCACGCTATATTAAATATTTTACCATACCATTTCAATGTTTCCAATATATGTGTCCGTTGTAGACTAAAAAATTACTGGACCGATTTACCCGCGGGGAGAAAGGAAAAAATCGGAATAGGGAAAAATCGAAAACGGTAAAAGGGAAGAAAAAGAAAATGGAAAAAAGAAAAAGGGGAAAACGGGGAAAAGGAAAAATGGGAAGGAGAAAAAATGTGAAAGGGGGAAAGGGAAATAAGTGAAAATGGGGAAGGAAACGAAAATGGGAGGAAAGTGGATAAATGAGGAAATTGAATATGATACAAAGAAAATGGGAAGAGGAAAGGTGGAAAGGTGGAAAGGGGAAAAGGCAAAGGTTAATTTTTGAGAAATTCCGTAATGTTCATTTTGTTAATGTTTTATCATCTATACATATACATATATACTCAAATCTAACAATAGCGATTCATAGCTGGTTCTGCTAGTAAAAAATATAATATTAAATATTAAAAAAATATTCAAAGGTAATGGGTAAATTTCCAGAAGAAAATATCTCATGTCGGGAAGAGACTTTTTTATGTTATGTTTTCCTTTTTCCCAATACCGTTTACCTTTTCAAGTCTCATTTGTTTCGGCTTACCCACACAAATTCATATAAATGGTTTCTATATATATTATCGAAATTTTTATGTTCGGCATATCTAACAGATAGAAAGAAACGTAATTAAAAAGAGGTAATTAAATATTACATAAAAGAATGTATACTATATTATTAACTATTTTATGTTATATTAATATCTTTCATTTAATAATACAATTATAATTTTATTGTTAAATAAAGATATTTTTATAATTAAGTAAGATCTTCATAAATGGATTTTTATAATAATTTTTTTACGATCAAAAAAGAAAGCTGTTCATAAAAATACCTCATCATACTTTTAATACTTTAAGAACTCCCATATTTTTGTATAATACTTAAAATACAGGGCTTTATATTGTTATTGATGTGTATATAAAAAAAGGTTTTAAAATCACACAAGTGTATAAATAAATATAAGGGTTGTAGACGGATATTTTAGCATTAATATTTTCGCGGTCATAAAATTTTATGAAAATAGCGTTCAAAATGTGTTGGGCGTTTAGATATGATATGCGGGAATGATGAAACGGAATAGTGTTATAGAAGGGGGTTTTTGTAGGTTATATAGTATGCCCTGTAAAACGACTTGAATGACATACTATTTGCAGTCTTGAAACGATTAAACTACTCTCGATATGAATAATGCACTTCGGTTTAAATCTGCTATAAAGCATTTTACATTTTATGATCTATTCATTTTAATTAATGCCATTTTCATTACACACATCAATGCCTGTTTTATTGTTAAGTGACCAGCATTACTATTGAGCTTTTCCTGTAAATTAAAGTTTTGAATAAAACATTATCCGACCGGTTTATAATTTATTAACTACTAAATAAACAATAAATTTAGTATATAAATTTAAATTTATTTGCCATTCAAACAGAACGAAGTAGTTTTACTTGCTTTTGTATAACGTACTAT
The DNA here is from genome assembly GCF_047948215.1 of Lycorma delicatula. Lineage (NCBI taxonomy): Eukaryota > Metazoa > Arthropoda > Insecta > Hemiptera > Fulgoridae > Lycorma > Lycorma delicatula. Next base: position 49,403,140 of record NC_134461.1, read on the forward strand.
ATTTCTTAATCAAATGATATTTAATAGCTACAGTAAATTATTTTAAACGATTAATAAGTGTTAATTCTTTAAAGAAAAAACACTGAGCAATAAGTTTATAAACATTAAAGCTTAATTATTCTGGATATTTACTTTGAATAACTTTATTTATTCTCAAAGCACTTTACTCACTTTTATCTATTTTCAAGGCGGTTGATACCTATAAAGTACTTATCAAGTATTTGTTTGATTTAATTTAGATAAATTTCTTGTTTTTAGAAACTGTTATTATGTGCGTGCGTGTAAGCATCTTGTTTATTTCATTTCAAAGTCAATCATCAATGATATTTTTTTGTATAATGTTCTACATTTCAACCAGTAAAGACGTTTGGAAGGGGGGAATTCATATACGTTCCTCATTGAGAAAATAAAGTACCTTTCTAGTTTAATTTTCTACTATTTTCTTTTACGCAATAAACCTGTAAAACTGATCAGGTAATAAAGACATAAACGTTTTATTATTAATATTAGAATACTTTGCCCGTTGTAATGATATAGGAACAATGTAGTCATGCAACTTGGTTTAAATATTTTAAAATTGTAATGAAATGTAAGAATACATTTTATTAGTATGATCACAACCTTGTTAGAGTACGTTTCTCTTTCAAGTGTTCGTCAAATACTGTCACTCTTAGGTGGAAGCAGAAATGTGATAACTAAGTGGGAATAAGAAGTGCAATGCACATCTCTAAAAGTAATATAAAAAAATTTAAATTCTTTAGTTTTTCTTCGGTGAAGTAAATGGAAAGCAATCATTTTTCTGTAAATTTGTTAATTCTAATTTTTTAATCTATTTTTCTTTTAATTATTCTGCTTTAGTATATACATAAAAAGCCTAGACGTTTACTCCCTGCACTAATGAAACATGTTTATAATGCCTATGTTACATTCCCAACATCGGGTGATTCACGAAGTATATAACAAACTTTCAAGAAATGTTTTACTGGTTGAGATAAAAAATTTCATGTAAACATAGGTTCGGAAATGCTTCTTTAACGAGTGTTGACTGGTGAAAAATTTCACTCTGATGTCTGCGCCTTCGGTAAATTTAAACCAAACTGATCTTTCTTAAAAATCTTTTTTTCGCTATGATTATAGCTAACCTATCTATTTATTCCGTATCGAAAACGGTTGTGACGAAACCGATATAAAATACAAACCATTTTTGAAACCGTCATGCTCTACAATAACAAGACGTATATAGAAAAAATAAAATGACAAATATGTCATTTTGTGAGGAGAGAAGTCTATATATCTTCTTCTTCTCTAAACCAAATGTACTTTTTGTTCATTATCAAGCTAAACCTGACAATATATAGAAATACTTAATCTCGATATATTGAGATATAGATAGCAAATTACACCTTCCTCTATAAATACATATCAGATATAATTGATGAAAGTGATTTATAAGTCGAGAAACAATAATAAATATTAAATAATAAATAACCACCGCAATACTGTAGAGGGTGATTCAAGAAAAATATTAAAAACTTTTAGGCCATGTTATATTTGTGAAAATAAAAAAAGAAATTCACGTAAACAAACGCTTTCTTAGCGAGAGTTGGCTAAATCAGGGCCAAAGATATTTCCCTGATTTCTGTCCACTCGTTAAAGTTAATTCTTGGAACCAAATTGAATGGTAAATTTAGAAGTTTTATATGAAATCTGACCTGAAGATTTGAAAAAATTGGTTCCAGAATTTATATTTAGTAATTTAAAAAAAAAAAACAGAAAGCTACTAAAAACATTGGTTGGGCAGTGATGTATCGTCTGCGACGAAGGACATTTTCAGTATTTTATTTAATTATTTGTAAATTACTGTTATTGTTTCAAATTTACTTTATGTTAGTTTTATTATTTTTCCAAAATATTTAACTGTTTTTCATAATATTGAATCTTTTGTTTCGTTGAATACTTAGTTAAATTGTGCCATGTTTTGATGTGTTTGTTTTTTTTTAGTAAACCTCAAAATTCTTATCTTTGTGTTTAGATTCTATGGACTTTATTCATATAATTTTATTAATAATAACATTTTTATTTAAAACATTTATATGTTTATAACCCATTTTTAAAAAAAAAAGAAGTTTACGGCAAACATAAAATAGTGTGTTTTTCAACCCAAATATTTTATTTTCTACCTTAAATTTCTCGAAAACTACTAAAACTACGTTCTGGGACCTATTTGTTTCAAATTTTTTTTAGGTCAGTTTTTACATAAAAACCACTGAACTTATAAATGAACCACTAATAAACTTTTAAATGAAAAAATCAGATTTGATAATGATATTTTATTCAAGTGCATTATGCAATAATTAATAATTATTAGGATGGCTAACTGATTCAATTAATGCTGCATAACAGTTGTAAACATCTTACTGACAAGACGTTTTTATTTTAACGTTGACATATTTTTTTATGGCTATATGCGATCTGATGTGTGACACAAATTGCTATCAGAAATGGTTGAATGCCTCCTTCTTCGTTAACCGAATTTACTGTTGCACGCCAGTACCCCAAAAACGTCGAAATGAAGCAAAAATATAGCCGTATAAATGTCAGATTCCTTCATTTTTTACTGTAGAATTTGTTAAACTTTTTCTTTTTTAACACTACCCCAAGACAACTGGTCCTCACCGTTAAGCTAAACACAGTCACCACAGAGTGTCGTGGCAGCAGTTTCTGTCCGCCCTAGCTAGCCTCCTTCTGGGGCTTTCCCGCCAGGGTCTCCGAACTTCACTAGGACACACCGACATTCCTCTTTCGGATAGCCGGTGTGCCCTTCCGCTAAGGAGCTACCCATTCTGTTCTAATCTAACAGTTCCAGATGTATGTTTCTGACATCCTTCACTTCGCGACCCACTCATACCTTGAGGGTTCTTTATGCCATCGTCGGGAAATTCCGACCCCTCCACTCATGAATGTGGGCGTACCCGAACACCCTAGGAAAAAGATTACCTGTCTGACCCTGCACGTCACCACGCTTCAACCATATGTTTTTTTTTAATTATAACATTCCTTCACACATACATGAGTGCACTTCACTCTACTTGTAAAACAAAGTAATAAAAAAAAAGAATATATAAATAAATAAATAATATTACCGATGTAGGTAAGCCGTGAAGTTCCCATGGCCAGAGAAGAACTGGGTGAGATAGTAGACTTATTTAATTATTGTCAATCAACTGTTATTAACATAATAATTTTAAATTTTATTTTCATTTTAATTTCTAAATATTATAAATATTTATATTCACAACTATAAAATTCATAATTAATCAGTAATCCCTGTTGATGGAGGAATAATCCGAAAGCGCTTGGATATTCAATACTCATAATTGTTGGTAAGTGGATATTCTATTTTTATATAAATTGTATAATACCAACGGTGCAAGATGTTAAGAAAATTAAACAAAAACTACTAAATTAACCTCTTGATTTGGGTCCCAAGAATTATAATGGCTTAATTTGAAGAAATGTAAATGGATTATTCAAACATTTGTAAAAGAGGGTATATTTCATCATCTTTAATCTAAAAATAAAATTATTTTATCGTACCCGATACTTGGATTCATTCATGAAAGGTATCACAATTTGTATCAAAATATATTGAAGCACTATGAGCAATCTTACGGATTCATATTATTCTAAATAAATGTGGTTAATTGTTTCAATTAAATTGCAAGTAATAATAAATTTTGTTTTTCCAAGTAATTTTATTATTTTGAAAGTAAAATCGTTTTTTTCAATAAGATTTTCATGTAAATAGTAATATGATCCTTTGAAATGCTATAAAAGTAATACACGTATAATAATAATAGGACCCATTTAACACAAATAAATTCTAAACCGCACTACACGAGTATAATTAAAAAACACCTTTAAATATCCATTTTTTTATTTTATTTTAAAAGAATCTATTCATAAAGATATTGAATTTAATCATGATTTTAACTGCATTTTTTTAATAGACCTTAAGTTGTATTTTGCACAGCATCTTAAAACAACAACTAACCTAGTTTTTATTAGATAAGAGTTAAAAATAAAATAAAACCAGTTCGAAATGATGAGAGAAAAACAGTTGTTGAGCAGAGTATAATTTCCTTGATTATTATAGAGATACATATATTTTACATTGCTTTATACCTTATTATATATAAAGATAAAAAACAAAATATCCTATTTCTATTGTTTTGTATTATGTTTACGATGAATACATTGTTTTTTACGATTGAGTTAACTATTTTTTATAACTGGGAGATTAACTTATTTTTGTTTTTATTTAAACTGACATAAAGATAACGTCTGCTGCTAGTTCTTTCTTTTTTAAATTTGTAGAGTATCTTCTTTTTTAGGTTAACTGTTATACAGGATATATTAATGATTATTCCAAAGAATAATAGTAATAAAGTAACCAGTCTCTTAATTATAAATTACTGCAAAAGTATAAATAAAAGTCTAGGATAAAGTTTACCATTACGTACTAAAGATTTAGATTATAAAAAAAAACCAAATCCAATCGACATAAATTTAACAAAGAATACGTAGACTTTCACGTAAGAAAAAATTATATAAAGAGCATAAAGCTTATTTCGGTAAGAAATTGTAAAAGAATAAAAGCTTAATATTTTACACAACGTATATAAAAATTGAGAGTTTTCTATTAGAAAAAATCGAGACTTTACTACAGAAAAAATAGCGATGAATGCTATCATTGGCCCACTATTAATGGAGAAGAATTAGGAGATTACTAGCAGTTAAACAAGGAGAAAAGGTTTTCTTTCGCGTTATCTATTTCTTCAAAACCAGAACACCTATCCTTCATTGCTTCGGGTTTTGTAAATTTCATTTACTGAAACACATCGTCATGTATAAAAAAATAAAAAATAAAAAAAAATAATAAAATAATATTTTTTAATATTAAATAATATTTTGATAGAATATATAAAATATATTTTTTTTTTTTTTTGAAAAACATTATTTTATGGATTTCTGCGGAAAATAAAAACAAATATTGAAAACTTTGTTCTCAGAGCATTTTGTGTGTTGTAATCAACTATTTTATGCCGGCCTCCGTGTCGCGAGTGGTAGCATCTCGGTCTTTCATCCAGAGGTCCAGGGGTTCGAATCCCGGCCAGGCATGGCATTTTCACACACTACTTGTCATTCTTCTCATCCTTTGAATCAATACCTAGTGATCCTGGAGGTTAAAAAAAATCATCCATCATTTTATGATGGACTGAATAAATTTACAGTATTAACAATAGCATTGAAACTGAAAAAAAATCACCATTAACTAGATAATCTAGTTTTAGTTTGGTGTAGTTTCTTGGTTATTTTAAAATTATTATTAAAAATTTCCAAAATTTTCTTTTTAGCTATTTGCACTACTTCAGAGAATCGATATATTTAACTATATATTCTAACTCCCAAATCATTTTCAGATAAAGAAAATATCTCTGGTATAAACTGGGTTCGTATACGAGATATATATATATATATATATATGTTAGGTGTCGTAACCAAAATGAAATCAGGCGACCGACTGCAGTCTTGAAACTGGGAAAAGCCATTCGTAAGACATCAAGCGAGATTTCAAGCCAGGCAAATTAAATCTTTTCCGCTGCCACCTTCACTGAACCAGTCGTGCATCATCTTGCCAAGCCTACCAACCAAAATATGGACTATATATTCAAAGAACATTCAGCGAAACCAAATTTAACTAATACCTAAGGTTCTTAACAAAAATCACAGTTAAAAGGAACACTAGGATAGGTATTATAAAACAATAAATAAATGTTTTTTTTTGTCGATAAAAAATTTATTACATACTGCCTTAGTTTAGCGAAAAATTGGTCTCTATCTACAAAAAAAGAAATTCGGTTGTTTTCAATGTATTATAATAATAATAAATTAAAAGTAAATCTACATTACCTCACCAAAAAAGATAAAGTACGACTTGTCTTTTTCCAGGGTAATTTAAAGAACTAAGTTATTATGTCCTTTATTGTAAAGTAGATTACTTCTTTCTGAGAGTGCAAGATATATATATATATATATTAGTCATTATTTCGTTCGATTTTTCCGCTTAACTTTATCTCTTTTAAATAGTATAATTATTGTATTTAAATAAAATACCAGCAAATATGCTGAGTAAACCATAGTTGTTATACTAACATTGTTTCATAAAACTCGAAAATCCTAATAAGGGTGTAGTAAGTTTCTTGAATTCTTAACTCCTAATCCCACATCTAGGTTTATCATGAGGAAAATTTTTATATTTCACTGTTCTTTAAGATAACGTGATGTACTTAAAAGAATTAGTAAAAATATTGGATGAATCAGATACCGTTGCACCTAGAGATATATAAATTTCCCCCGGTTCTCTTTAAATTAATAAAAGTTGAAATATAAACATATTTATCCCTTGGTTTCTACCATTAAATAAATTGAAACATGGTGATATTGGAATCATAATTTTTTAGAACGCATACTTTCTTCATAGGTAAGTAAAAACCCAATAGTATTGAACCTTATCGGGATCCCTTACTCTCCAAAGTCTGTTACTTAATATCCATAGTGAAAGAAAATGTTTTTTTCTGCGATAATGGAATTTATATTTCTCAAATGGGTGCATTTGAAAAATAACACCTCTTCTTTCTCTAGTATTTTTCATTAAAAATAAATGGAACCGTTTATTTTTCATTCGAACCGTTGTTTTTGAAAATATATTTTACAATCAAAGAAACGTAAAAAAATCAATGTACAAAAAAGATATCGTTGTTTTAAATCTACTCAATATTTCTTAAATTTGATTTACAGAATAGAATAATAAATAAAATAAAATATTACTTCTTACAGTTTTCCCTACAAGCCTTCAATATGAGCACCTTTTGTTACGCGTCATCCATTCGCGTAGGAGAGTTCGTACAAGAGTTCTCCGCTTATATTGGAGAATTTGTCCCATTCTTTAACCAGCATCTCGGGAGTAATGGAAGTGCGACAGATGCTTCGATCCTGTGCCTCAAAAAGGTAACGGTTGCAGATACACAAGATCTGTTGCAGAATATCAAAGGCAAATATCGCATGGGATCAGATCGGATGAACTTGGAAGCCACTGCAAACAAGCTCTGTTATAGAGTAAAGCTGATCAATCCAGCGGTTGAGAAAAGACCATTCAACCGACCTCGCACAAAGTTATACTAATAAGGAAATTTTTACCATTTTGTCACCAAATAAAACTCTCTGGTTCATTTTAAATTGGAAAAGCCACATAAGCAGCATATCCAACAAGCAATTCCTGCTACGCTTGCTTCAGAGAAAAAGGACGGCCATTAAACTTTCCATCGTAATATTTCGCATTGTTGAGTTCATGGGAATTTTCTGATTTCTCAGATAAGAGACATTATGTGTCTTTTCCAGTATGATTAAAATTGACTGTCTAAACACAGTAGGATCAATAAAGTCCTCATCATGATGTTGCAACATTTCTATTACAATGTAATAGAGGACGTCACCCATACCGAAGTCGACAGGCTTAGAAGGTAGTAACCGCTGTAAACGGTATGGACACATATGTAAACGTTTCCTTAATATATTCCAATCTGTAACCACCGGCATTTGTAGTTTGTGGCTAGCCTTTCTAACAACTTTTTTTAGGAAAACGGAAAAAAGACTGCCTGATATGTCGTACATTCTCTTCAGACAACCTCAGTCCCGTACTGATCCCTTTACGCAGACATCCGATCGTTTCAAACTGATTATTGTAAGAATCGCTGAACGCATATGAACTTACAACTACGGATTCATATTTAGCAAATAGTAAAACACATACGACTTTCTGTTCAGTAATCGCCATCTTTACTAGTGGCGCTGTCAAGTGGAAAGATAAGGAATCAATCTATGGTCATGTGATCAATAAAAACTGTTCTTTTTACTATTTAAATTTAGCTTGAAAACAATCCAAGAGATATCTTAAACTAAAACCCCATTTTTCTGTGCATTCTGTATTATGAGAACATATAAACTACGTAGTTAAGAATTAAAAATTGAAATGTTTTAATAATATAACCGTTAGGTTTTTTTTTTTTTTTGTTTTTGAAGTGAATCGAAGTTGTGTGAAATCTCTTTACTCCCTAGTCATCCTTCAATCAATGAAAATATTACGGACTTCGTGACCGCTGAACGTGGAATTACTTGTAAATACATAACTACGAATGATAAAATTAACATTATTGAAAACTGTTGATGAAAAGTTATAGTTTTGCGAACGTGTTTAAAATAAGGTCATTTTAGGATTCAGCAAAAATATTCAAGTGAATAATTAATGATGTAAAATTTGAAACAATTCAGTAATATATATATATATATATTTTATATGGAATCAAACTTTTTCCTAAGAATAATAAAATTTATTACGATATTTTACGTACTTAGTCTTAAAAAACTTTTTTTTAAATAATATTTGCCGTTTTGATCGAAAGATGAATTTGATTGATTTTTGTTGTTGTTGGGATTATTATATTTAAATTCAAAAATATTGATAGGATATTTTTATATAGCTGTGATCGGCTTTAGTGCAAGTAATCGCGTTAATAAATCATGTAAAATCTACACTTATTTCATTGAGAAAGGAATATTATTATAAATTACACTACTTCCATTTCTGAAAACAGAGTAATTACGTCATTAAACTATCAAGAGTAAGTTTATTGGTGCAGAAAGTGACTAACATTAATTTTAGTTGACAAATTAATTGGTATGTTGCACAGTTTTAGATCAGAATTAGTAGTATAATTCACGTTTCCTTAACTTGTCAATGATCTATAAGTAAATAGAATTTCCTGTGAAGCGTTATTTACCTTACTGGTAAATTATTAGTAATTAAAGAAAAATTATTTTTTTTTTTAAATTCAGATTTATAGTTAAAGCAGACATTAAACTGTTTAAAAAAGCTTTTTTATGTAACCTGTTTTTTAAACTCTTTTCAATAAAAATTATTTTAAATGTTTCAATTTTACTTTACTCGACTGTACTTTACTTTATTTTTGAAAACCTCTTAACTTGCTAATGGCTCTTACGTAATCCAAATCTCTCCCCTTCCAAATGGTCTTACCTAAAACCTTTCTCTAACTTTACTTACGTAGCTTATTTCTCTGTTAAATTTTTACTTAAAAAGAAGTTCATATATTTCTAATGAACAATATAGGCCTACATTAATTTAAACATTTTACTTTAACAAAATGTATAAGTAATTCAGTCTTTTTTTTTCTGTAGGTTTATTGATTTTTTCTACTCAATCTTTCAGTACAAACATAGTAGTATCTGGTCAGTCCCAAATGACTTCATTTCCTCTTTATTTGTAATATCAAGTTTGCTATTTCTTTCTGTAAACAATCTTGTTATTATGTTACTGCCGTGGTTATCAGCTATTTGTACTTAACTGATATGGATTATAAATCAGTATTATTATTATAAATCAGTAATTCTTTTAATATCAAATGACACAATAACACTTATACATATAATGGTTAATAAAGAATACACTCAAAATATGGCTGCTTGTGTAATTAATTAATATCCATGAATTAGTGCTGTGGTGCAAAATAATGTAAAGAAATTCTGTAGATGTAAATTTAGATTCTGAAGATCAAATACTGTAGATGTGAATCTACAGTACCTTCTGTATCTTATCTACTCACTTAACTGGGTAACTGTATATCCTATTACTGTTTTTACTCTCCATATTCCTTCAAAAACTACATTCATTAAACCTGAATGCCTTAATACGTGACCCACTTAAGCTAGTCTTCTTTTTACGATAGCTAACACTTCTATAAATTTATATCTTCACCAGTTTGTCTTAAAGCTAAGTGCATACTCATATTTTTATATTATCAAATTCTACAACACACATAGTTTTCAACTTTCTTATGTGAGAACATTTCTTATGACTATATATTTTTTTATTATTCTCCATGAATAAAGTAACCCTTAATATGCAGGTTCACGAGTTCTCCAGGGATTTCCATAACCTATTTTACTTGTAAAAATAATTGAAAAGGTACATGTAAACATATATACTAAAATACTTCGTCTGCGAGTTAGGATACTGAAATATTTCGCTCAAATTTCATCTACGCCGGTGAAATGAGGTCGTACTGAAATTTTTAGGACATTAATTAAGGGGCAGAATTAATGATTTCTTATGGTTTTTGACCTGAAAAATTGAATAAAATAGGTCCCAAACCGTATCTTAACTAGTTTTATGATTATTCCTATTCGATGTGTTGTTTTTATTAAAAGAAAAATTTCAGAGCTTATAGGTAAAGAAACTTACTGATCGATCGAGTATATTAAATGTATTCTTTTAAAAAATTTCTAGGAATTTCTTGAAATTCTTTCTTTTTTTTAGAATGGAATTTCTATGAATTTTCTATTCATATGCAGAATGATTCAGGAATTTACTTCTACAACACACGAAACAGGCTTATAGTGCTTTCTTATATTCCTTATATCGGGTAATTCATGAAGAATGTAACAAACGTTCAGAATATCATCTACTAGTTAAAATAAACGAGAAACTTCATATAAACAAAAGTATAAAAACTATTTGTTAGCGAGTTTATATAGTTGAAAATCTCTCAATGAGGGCTTTTTTACCCTCATACAATACATTAAAGAAAAAGTAAAAAATCCATTTTTTTTTTTTAATTATGGGCTTTTTTGGACACTTTTGGTTTAGTCGATTGCAATCAATCAACTAGACGTTACAACAGTTCTAAAACCACAATATCAACATCCTGGCTAATCGTGTTTGAGTTATGCGAGATACATACGTACGTAAAGACGTCATGCCGAAACTAGTCAAAATGTATTCAAGGTGGTCAAAATGGATATTTCCGTTGAAATCTAAAAACCGAAATTTTTTGCGATCACAATACTTCCTTTACTTTTTACAAGGAAGTAAAAAAAATTATGTTTTGGATTATTTTTTTTTTAATTTTAAATCTTATCCCTATATGTTTGTAAGCGCCCTCATGTTCTAGTTAGTTTTGTTCCCCCACACATTCTAGTTAGTTTCGTTTTTCTCTCAAATCCTTTATTTTGCAATTCTTCATCTATTATACTTTTTCAACTATATATGATATGTGGTACTTATTTTCATTGGTTCCAGAGTTATAGTCAAATGAATTTTAATTAATGAAATATTTGGAAGGCACATCAGTTCGAATTAACTTCATCTTCTTTTTTTTAATCTAAATATATTGATTTATTAATAACTATTAACCTCTGATTATTAAAAAGGTTTTACGATAAATAATAATTCAATAATAACAATAAAAAAAATATATGTGAATAAATATCAGAAGTTATTAACGAAATAAAATTTTAAGTACTTTTCATTTAAAAAAAATGTGTATATGTAATTTAATAGGTGTACAAGGAAGTTATGTAGTGTCCACATCAGATTTTTTACATATGAATTACTATCAACAATTTTATACGTATTACACGAGTATATGGACTTTATTACATGATGATTTTCTATAAATATAATATTTGATTATAAAAAATTGTTACATATCATCCTTTGGTTTTCCATCCGACCAGAGTAAATGATTTTCATTTTGATACCCCTCATACGTACAAGGTTATGTGGCGGAGAAAATTGAGGATAGATTATTGGTTCGTTACTATAACCTATTATTATTAGAAATAGAACAAATTGAAGTTCTTTTAAAGATCATACATTATTCTAAATAAATAGTTGATAAACTCGTGCAATAAAGCCAACATAGATATTTTTACCAAAAAATGATTACTAGATTAGTAACTAAAACTGGGTAAAAACTGGTTACTAACTGAAAATGGAAAATGTTGAATGGTTAGTGGCAGAACTGTACGTAATTTCTTTCCCGTATTTTATGTTCATTTACTTTATGTACAATTTTAATAAAACATCTCATTTAAAAAATATTTTCCTCAATTTTATTTATATTTAAATTATTTTCTAAAAATAAAAAACATAAAAACATTTGATTATTTCCTGAGTTTTTAAATCATATTACTAATTAAAAATAATCATTTTTTGAATATATCAACATACGGTTGATATATACTCAAACAATTTTAATTAATAACCAAAAATGTTTTTACTCTTATCTTTTGATTTATTTACTTTGGTTTATTTCATACATTTATTACTTTACTTAAGTAGACATCAATTGATCTTTAAAAGAATTTTTATTGATTTTGTGAGGCTGTATTCTAATCAAGTTTTGTTTTTTTAGAGTTCCCTTACTTTAGACAAATGTTGGGGTAATTCCTTTTTGTATTTGATGGAATGGTCTACGTATTCATTGTGACATGATATATATACGAGATCTGACAACAAAGTAAAGAAAGAGACTACTTGTTTTCGCCTGTTGTGACAACCTGCAGCCTGCTACTATTGTACGATCTTTAATTTTTCCCCTACACAACTCTATTGGCACGCATAGCCCAGCAATCTCTCTAGTCTGAAGTAGATGCTTAACAAAGAAAGATATGCGTTTATTGCTTCTCAGTACAATGGAATCAAAATCAAACTGCTTTGTCATTTCTTTTTTGTTTTTGTAAAGGAAATAACTACTTGATGGATATTTCAGGGCAGCGTGTGGAGAAATTTAAATAGGCTTACAAAAATGAGGTTATGTCAAAAGCATTATTTTTCCTTTTGCGTAAAATTTTTGTTAAGGCAGAACTGATCTTGAACTACTGTTGATCACTGCTAACAGCAGTACTCACTATAACATTACTGTTCAAAAACACAACAGCACGAAGAGATAACAACCCTGTTACGATAAGGGAATTTGTACTATTTAAAAATATTAAAAATCAATTCAAAGCTAAAATGTTTGGAAAATCAAAGCATTGATCATGAATCCAGAAACTCTTTGCATGATATTAAAAGAAAATCTGGGAATGAGAAAAATTTTTGCCGAAAAAATTTCAAAGATTTACTTAACAGTAAGTAACATGGTCTTAGAATTTGGCAATTCTCCTATCGGATCAAATGGAACTGGGTCTAGTTATGTCGGGTACTAATTGATTCAGTATAATTCGGAGATAAAATTTCAAATTACATATTTTTCGTAGAGATCACCAAAATAATTAAATCTCATTTATCGAAGTCAAATGTGAAATGCACACTTATATTCTTTCTCGATTCCAATGCCATTATTCTCAAAGATTGGGTACATAACTACCCTAAAAGGTAGTTCGATATACTATAAAAAAATTAAAATATGTTAATAGGGTTAATGTAGTTTGACTAAAAAAACTACATAAAGGAATATAGGAATTTTTGAACAACCTTTTTTCAAAAAGGAATTTTTGAAAAAAGTTCAATTTTTTTACTCTTTTCATCACGATAATGTAATATTCCATGCTTTAGTCTGTAGGGGTAGATTTTCTTATTCAAAGACGCTCTCTTTTGTTTTATACAGAAAAATTAAATCAGTATTCAAAATACGTCATTTTATAAATAACAAAATACATCCAGAAAATCATAACAATGACATCTCATATGGATACTATCTGTAATGTCTTTTGTAGTAATCGCTGCAGTTAGTGTATATGAGTATATGGGAACTACTTTTGGGGCAATCTTGTAATTATTAAAATGTAAATAATAGCTTTTGGTACATTATTTTACCAGAGATCCTGTATAATTAATTTTATACCGTAATGAATAAAACATTTATTTGTATAATGAAGATCAATAATTACGATCTATTGTACCTTTAACATTGTCGTAGAAATACGGAGAAATAAAAGTTTTTTTCAGTTAACTATCCTAAAATTTAATTTTAGTTCTGTACCCTGCTGTAAAATTAAAAGACTTGTTAATTAATTAAAATCGTTTAAATTTTCAAAATTATATTTTAGTACTTTTAAAAATAATTTATCCATATAAATTAACAGTATGATTTTAATATTATCTTGATGAACAAAATTATTAAGTAATAACATTTTGTGTGTGTGTGTGTGTTGCGTACGCGTGCGGGTGTGTTAATTGAATCAAAAACAAAACGAACAATCTATCATCTTATTCAATTTTAATGAAGTTGTTTTCTTTGTGTACGTTTTATAACAAGTAAAGAAAATTCATGTTATTAAATTACTTTTCTTCCATCACTTCCACCAGTTATTTTCCCCGATTTCTTGTTCTTTTTACTTCTTAATTATTTTTTGAAATTTTATATATTTTATCATTACAACTATCTGAGATTATGAGAATAAGTATACGTTTATCCTTTATTTTTCTTTAAAAAAAAATAGTAGTAATAATAGTAATAATAATAATAATCATAAATATAAGAAGGGTTTAATTAATTTCATCGGTTGTAATTAATCAGTGGTAAATTATTGAGTGTAAAGTAATAAAATTCACCGGACTAATGACCATAGTTGAAGACCGTAAAACTCAAAAAAAGAAAAATAATTAAAAATTAAATAAAATTCACCATTTATCAAAGTTTATAATTTTACTAAATCAAAATATGCGCTTGCGCGCTCGCACACATACGGAACATATATTAATTGAACACATGTACAATTTTGTTTCATGAAAGTGGAACGGCTGCAATAGTTCAATCCTACTCAATAAACTACTTTTTTGAAAACCAGATTTGTTATAAACTAATTGTTTATTATTCAGTATTACTGAAATTACAGAATTAAAATTTAAGTCACTCGTTAATCTTAAAAATTTAAGTCTCTACTTTAGTATTATCTTATTTTAGTTAAAGGCTGAGTTTTTACACTCATCAGCAACAAAATCATAATCTACTTTCGTCACCGTATCAGATAGATCCAAAACAATAAAGTTCCTGTACTTGTAAGTAATTTATATATATATTATACTTAAGTGTATAGTATTCTTAAGTACCCGTACCCTTATTTGGTACGTTATTAATAGAGATTCTAAAAAGCAGCAGCTCCAAAACTTAGTGACTACAGTTTCAGTGTAAACTTGGAGAAACATCTCCTTCTTTAATATTTTCCACAATAATGATTTTTGAATTGAATCATTTTTAATGATTATACTAATATACTAATTGATGATTACAATTTTTACACGAATCACGAAGAAATATTCACAAACTTCCTCTCTTTTTCTGTTTAGCCTCCGGAACTGCCATAAGATATTACTTCAGAGAATGAATGAGGATGATATGTATGAATGCGAATGAAGTGTAGTCTGGTAGAGTCTCAGTTTTGACCACTCCTGAAATGTGAAAATTGAAACCAAACCACCAAGGAACAACGGTATTCACGATCTAGTATTCAAATCTGTATAAAAGTAACTGACTTTATTAGAGTTTGAACCTTAGAACTCTCGATTTCGAAATCATCTGATTTGCGCTGACGAGTTAACCACTAGACCAGTCCGATGGGCTAAACATTACTTCCTACCAAGTAAAAGAGTTCACCCATTTAATTCACTCAATATCATACAAATCTTATTAAATAATAAAGTATGATATATACTATCACATAATTTGCTAAAACCATGGAGTATAAGCGGAGTTACCTATCACTAATCTATCTTGTAACGAATATTATATTCTGCTACTCTTAACCGAGCCGTGGTAATAGAGTGATTTTCCTGGAAGTCAGACTGTAAATCTAGTAGAATCAATCAAACATTTTGAAATTTTTCAGCAAACAATTCTCTTCAAACGCTTAAATTAGGAAAATAAATTTAGAAATTATTCAAAAGACAAATTTACAATATTCATAAGACCTGTCAGAAAAATAGGAAAGGTCTGATGATTGAATTTTTTAAACTGGATGAAATGGATATAACTTTTATATATATATATATACATACATATACATATATATGTTTATGTATGTGTGTGTGCGCGCGCGCGCGCAATATGCACCGTGACAGGGAATAGATTTGATTAAATTGAACTAGAACTGAATCAATATCAATAACTAATCCTTATTACTTACTAATTGTGCAATTTCTCGCTCAAAACAACGAAAACAGAGAATTTTATGGCTGGGAAATTTGAATTAATATACCTATAAAAAAATATTTAAATCAAAGATCAAAGGTTTTTATTTTTTTAAGGTGACTTCCCAGGAATCCATTTAGATGGAGGTTACATCCTGCGATCTAAATGTGTATTTAGGTATTCATCTAGATCATCTTTTAACATGGAAGGTTCAGTTAAAGAAAAAAGGGAACAGCTAGACATGAAATTTAAGAAGCTGTACTGGTTATTAGGCAGAAAATCGCGATCGTTTTCTAACACGCTATTTTTTTACAAAGTGACTATAAAACCGGTTGGGAAGTACGAAATCTAATTCTGGGGTACGGCGAGTACCGGCAATATAGAGATTATTCTATGTTTAATTTGTGAGATGCATTACACAGGCTCCAAGGCTCGTACGGAACAACGAAATTGACGAGTACTTATGGTTTCCGAATCTTCGAGAGGAAGTCGATCTATTTGCAGAAAAGCACAAAATAAGACTTAACAACCACGTAAAGTATCAATCTGTTAATCTTTTAGACAGTGGGAAAGATGTAAGGCTAAGGCGATTAATGTGGTTACAAGTACCCACAAGTAGATGTTCCTAGGTCCAAACCTAGGAATCTAGTACGAGGCCTACTCAGGACGTGGCTTCTCTTCTTAAGTTGTGCATAATCAAAGTGTTTATGATTATGGGCATTTATGTTTTAATGTTATTTTTCCTTTCGTAATATTTTTCTTTTTGTTGTGGTTTCATTCGTAGTATTTTTTTTTCTCCCTCGGGCCGGATCCTGCAGTTAAGTATTACACAGCCCAGGGGAGTGTCCTTTACTCTAACGCTCCTCCTGGTCTCGGCCCATCGGTCGGATCTCACTTTTCGCCCACCTCAAACCCCCCAGAGTAGGATCCACCGTATTTATTTATTCACAGTACTGGACATAATTATGATTACTTGTTCATTACTGACTGGATTTTATCAATGGTTATGTTACCTTTGATGATTAGAATATATTTAGTTAAAGTTATTCAAGGGAAATTCCTTCCTAACTTGATTATTGTGATGAAATTTAGTTATGGTTTTTAATTTACGAAACCGGTTGTAGAGGGAATTTGACATAGAGTAGAAAAAAAAGGTAATGACTGAAAAGGTAAACATATGGTAATTTTTTTTTTAAATGTGGTTTCAATTTAATTTTTTTTATTCATACGTGTTGAGAAGCGAAGATCTCTGCGAAATTTGAAGGAAGAAAAAAAAGAAAAGATTATTTATTTATTTTATCATTCCCTTGTTTTTATAAAAGAGTACCAAGAGATAATAAAATATATTTTGGAATAAAATATAATCCCCAATCATTCGATTAGAGTGAGAAATGTTGATGAGCGAAAATACTAGAAAGTTCTTGGTTCAGGTTGAAATATATATTACTGTTGTAAAGCATAAAACGAGTAACATCTAGGATGAATGAATGGCAAAGAGTTTCTCAATAGATTCTATTGCACGTTCTTACTGGTAAAAGTGATAGCGTAAGACCGAGAAACCGGTGTACATATGTTTTAAAAATCGATGATCTGAACTGCACCTTGAAATATTTATAAAATCCTATCTATAAAAGAAATAAGAAAGATGGTTTATATGAAATGATTGTATCTAACCTTACTACTACAGATTTTTAGAATAAAGGTCCCCTCGTATGTAAATTCATTACATCCATTTTCAATCCATCTCCGGGACATAAAATCCCGGAGATGGATAGTTTTGTACTTATATACAATCCAAACTGTGTTAACGGAGCTCTAGTCTCTAATCCATTCAGAGCACTGTAATGTAAATGGGAGTGCGAGATCACAGTAGAATTATATCTATATACTGAATTCTCCCTCACATTTGCCATGCGTAGTGACCTGTGTCATTATAAAGGGATGCAAATCGTTTGAGGTAGGTCCATAATAATAGGGCATTAATAACAGTAATATATATAAAATATTAATTTAATAATTAGTAGAACACTCAAGTACTCTTTATGTAAAGTAGAAATATATAACTTGTTGGAATTTAATTATTAAACAATTTTCAGTAATTGTTGAAAGACGTATAAAAAAAGTATATAAAACTTGATAAGAAATATAAATATCATATATTTATTCATAAAATAAATCAAAAATTCAACAAAATTTAATTTGAAAATCCAACTCTAAATCAGACCGCTACTTGAATATATTGTTTATTCAAGTTATATTCTCTTGGATCAGGT
Organism: Lycorma delicatula; assembly: GCF_047948215.1. NCBI lineage: Eukaryota > Metazoa > Arthropoda > Insecta > Hemiptera > Fulgoridae > Lycorma > Lycorma delicatula. Next base: position 49,421,465 of record NC_134461.1, read on the forward strand.
GTAGTCGACAGACTACACCTTATTTTAAACAAGAATCATAGTTAAAACTTTTCCTCTAGTACATAAATATATTATTAAAATTTAAACAAGAAAATTACTTTCAGAGATATTTTAATCAATCAAACTTTCTTTAATTCCGTCTTGGTTTCCTATAAGAGCTACCCTAAGATACAGGAGGTAATCAGTTACATTGGTTGTCTTTTTAGATTGGAAAATGTTAAAAAAATCAAATTTAGACGCAATTTAATTTAGTTCAGTATTTCGAAATAAATCTATATTCCTAAAATTAGACATTATGAACAGGGATGTAAATCAGGTTATAGTAGTTCAAAAAAGATTTGAGACAGTACCTACTATATTATATTGATATACCTAGTATACAGAGTAAATAATATTAAAATACAAATATTTCTGTTATAATTCATCGGCAACTTTTGAGAGAGACCCAATATTTTTATTGATAATCAACCCATATTCCACCACTATGTCTTTCTCTTGTATTAATTCTATCAAAAACAATTTAAGGTAAAAATAATTTTAAAAAAGGTATTTTTAAAAATAAAATTATTTCTTTTTTTTAAGTGGTTAAACTATTATTGTATCGTATTATACAATGTGTAACTTACACCATCAGTTAACCAATGTAATTAAGAATCTGAATAGCTTGTTCCTCGCTCGCAGTCGCATTCGCACAGAAATTACGTATTGTTCATTCACACACAATATTATTTCATTTGTTAAAACAGTTTGTGCTTGAACGTTATAAATTCAAAATTTAGCCACATTTTTATTTTATAAAGAAAAAACAAACAATAATAGTAAATATTTATAATGTTAATTATATCTTAAGTATTGTAGCTATAACCTTGTTAAAAATTCAGATTCTCTAAATTTTGATTTAAATTTTTACGTGTATGAAAGTCAGATATATATATATTTTTCTTTACCATTTAAATTGTTTTTTTTTTAGAAATTTATAATAGGTGTTTTAATCCTTCTTTTAAATATTACTTCTTATGTTTTCATTTAAAATAAAATTTTTAATAGGATATTTTAGTTCTTGTTAAAGTTATCCAAATATTTTCAAAAAAAAATAAAAATAAAAATTAACTTAGCTATAGACAACTTTAATCAATAAATAAAAATTTTCAAAAGTTGAACGTCAACTTAATAAGAAGTATTTTATTTTTTAATCGTTAGATTCAATTATTTTTCCGCAATGTGTAATTTACAATCGGTTCCCTTTGACGGAACCAAAAGTAAATATGAATAAAAAAAGAAGACGCAGAGAGGGATTTCCATTAAAATCGATCAAAGAATGGTATATGTATACATATCTTATACAGCATACATAAATATATAATAAACATAATTAAGTATATACAAAGATGAGTCCAAAGAACTATTATCAATGTCAAATTTAAGAACATACAAATAAAAATAAAAAACACCAAAAAATAATTCTATAAATCACACAAAGAATAGATAACCAGTACAAAGAAACTAAGAAACCATGAAACAAATCAAAGAACCAACAAAACTAAGAAGAAACATTAAAATGTACAACGCCCTAGGGTAGCGGATTGACCTCAGATCTCGCAGAACTTACCGATCTAATATATGCAGTCGGTTAGGCGCTTAACATTCTCGCTATTATCCATGAGGTTAACCGCAAGTCAGTTCACATATTTGTTTAATCTCATTTTGTAATTTGTACTGGATTGCCTTATCTCCTCTGGAATGGATAACAATCCCAGATAATCGTATATTTCAGTGTTTTTCGCAAACCACGGTGCTTTTGCATTATTTAACAATAGTTTGTTCTGGAATCGCTGTGTGACTGGTACGTTACTCTCGCCTGAACTGACGCCGAACTGATTATCAAAAATAACACGTCATCTTTTCAAAATCAACCATAGCCTCTGATGACGTATTCTTTCAAATACCTTTGATAGAATAAGTAACAAGCTTTTATGAAGCTACATCATGGGTCTGTTTACCCGGTTTCGGGACCATTACCATCTGCGAAACCTTCCATTTCGTCAGGAAGCTTGTAGGTCGAAAAACGCCATTAAATGATCAATGAGATGTGTTGTTATATACTGGATAGCCTTGAATAGAAGCATAAAAAGCATTCTGTTTGTTATCAAGTCATACCCGGAAGCTTACTTTGAATTCCCTCCTCTCTTGATTACTCGTAGAACCTCTGCTGACGAAGAAGGTTTCACAGGAGAATCGTAGGAATTGGACTACTCAGGAATTCAATTATTTCTTCTTTATCATCCCTTCGTATATCAAAACCTTCTCAAGACCCCTTGCGAATACATCAGCTTTCTTATTAAGAAAGCTGATCCTGCAGCTTTTGTTTTATTTTTTCAAATACTTTTCTCAATATTTCTTCGAATGTTTTTGAGATGTATGTTAAAATTGTCGAACCCACTACCCATCAAAGTTTTCAAAGGTGGAAACAATGGTGGTAGTTGAACTTCCATAAGTATAATCATCCTTTTGCAAATGGGCGAGATCCTCAAGGATGTTTCTAAATGTTTCATTTTTAATAGACCTCAACACCCATTTTAATATATAAACAGCCCGATTCAATAATGTTCTATCCTCAGGCCGTCTGTAATACTATCACCTCCTTCTAAGTCTCCTCTAGGTAGAAATAAGATCTATAATCTCCTTCTGGTAGGTCGTGCTTGTTTGTCCTCCATGTCTGCTTTCTGGTATGGAGCGCCACACTGCCTCCTGCAGAATAGCGGTCAAGTAATGCGTCTCATTATCTATATCAGCATCATTATTCAATCGAAGAATCAACTTAGTTTGTCCTTAATACAGCTGTAATAGGAGCTTCAATCGGTCCTGTTATTGTCTACAACAAGCTATTTTCAACTATGTCATCATTCTACATCGGGAAGTTGTCGAATTAATTAGAAGAAAATCATTTGCGGTGTCTTTTGAACATCGTAACTTTGGAATGCACAGTACTGGTATTGTTTTGCATGGCAGGGGGGTAGTTTAAGAATCAGTAATCTCAGCATAGGTTTTGCTTTCAGATATGTCATCCATTTCGAACTTTACAATATCCTTGATCAGTTTTCGGAAATAAACCTTCCTAGGTCCCTGTCCGAAGACACCAACGGTTCATGCTTTTTGTTTAACAAATTAGCATCATTAGAAGTTTTGGATTCATCGCCTTAAACATCTGATAGCTGAACCATGATCGAACCCGATACGTAGGCTAGAGATTAACCAGCACAATTTAAAAGAGAACTGACTGAAATAAAGCCTCATAAAGCGTTAAAAAATATTTCTATTATATAATTCCCTTTAAGTTCGAATGATATTGGACCACATAAAAAATGCACTATTTATCTTCTCCTAAAAACTCAAAAATCATGGATTAATAAACACAATTTAAAAAAAAACAATAGCTGTTAGATGTGATTAAAGAAATCTTTTTAGCAACGGTAGCTAAGGTACAAAATATACCAACATTCCTTACGTTAGACTTAAACTGTATTAAGTCGTCGGAATATGTCTCCCAAAAATACTTCTGCAGAGTTGAGACAGTTACCTAACGCAATTTTTCAAATAGAAATTTTATATTTTTAGTAGCTTTCCTTGTTTTTTCTTATGAGTGAAAATATGTAAAGCATCTTAAATAGACAAAGCATCAATCAGAGTTGCTTTTTTAAAGAGTAGTAATGCTCAAAATAGAAAAAATCCCTCCTCTGATAAACAGAGTGAAGAGCTAAAATCACACGGTTAGGTTGGCCAGGTGATATACAACAGTCTATTCCTTATTTTCTTAATAAGCCTGACTTCGGTTGGTTCATGTTTTTCTAGATAATAATTTTATTATTTTGAGTATTGATTAGTGAATCTTATCAGATGACCTACAACAGTTAAAGTTGTGGAACTTAAAATATCATTATTTAGAAATCAATAATTTTTTTTTTATTAATATAATTTACTAAATTCTATTTTTCTGAGTCTTCCATACTCAAGAAAAAACATTCGGGTAAAATTAATTTTTAAGAAAATAATCCCTGATTGGTACTAATAAGCATATACTTTTTTTTAATTATTTTAAAAACACAAAGATAAAGCCGTAATTCTAAATAAACAATATTGTAATTTTCTTGGGAAAATCCTTGGTGACAATTTTAGACTAATTTTTTTTTTTGATCAAAGTAATATTAAAGAGTAAGGGCTAACAAAAAATTTAAAATTTTTCTTTTTATATGCAATGGATAACTTGCTAGATGTATTTTCATTTAAACAATTTTTTAAAACTAGATTTTGTTTGTTATCACAGACCACTGGATTGGATGGGCAAAACGTTTTTATAGTGATTTGAAAACAAATTGATGAAAAAATTATACATACAAAAAATTCCCTTTAACTCTTTTTCTGAAGCAAGATGTAGCTAAAAAAATAAAAATATATAAACTCAATTTCCGGGAAGGGATTGAATGGTAAAAAAAAAAATTTGGTAATTTGTAATTTCAATGAAAATAATTTCAACTTTCACAAGAAAAATTTTTTGTTGAAGAGCCCCATTAAAAGTGTGAACTTTTCTTTGCAAAACACTCCCACCCCTTTTTACAATTTTTGCAAAAATTGAATACATCCTTTACCCCCAAAAGTAGTACCTTTGAACCTTTGGTAGTCAAATTTAAAGAAAACCGGTCCAGAGTTATAAGGCTAAGGATGCATGTACGTACGCACGCATAAACATTCGTCTGACAAAAATAAATCTTTTTTACTTGGGTGCATTGGAAAAATTTTTTTTTCGCATCGCAAATTTTTATAATAATTTGTTTAAATTTCTGTTTGTAAAATTTTTTTTAAATGTTTCCCTTAAGGCACAGAACATAAAATAAGACCAATATTTTTAGATTATTTTTTAATCGCTCTATATACTTTCCCGTTATAACTGTAGCTACTATTGCAACATATAACAATAGGGCCAGAAAAAAAATATAATAATAATTTATGAATCATTACAGATCGTTTATTTTCTTTTTGAGTTCCCCAAAAAAATAGCAAACGTCAAAATAATAATCTGTAAATGGTACCATTCTAAATATATATTGTTAATGATTAATATGAATTAAATACCCATTAAAAATCCATGAAATTATGTCAAACTGTTTACATTATATTCATATTAACAAAAAATCTGTTTACAGTTTTAATTTATCTATTTTATTCATTTATCTTTATTTTTTTTTTACTTCCTTGTACAAAGTAAAGGATGTATTGTGATAGCGAAAAATTTCGGTTTCCAGATTTCAACGGAAATATCAATTTTGACCATTCCTGAATCCATTTTGACTAGTTTCGGCGTGACGTCTGTACGTACATATGTATGTATGTAATCCAAAAAAATTTGGATTTATTAACTGCAATAATAAGCTCTCATTGAGAGCTTTTCAACGATATATCATAAATGGTACTTATTTTCATTGGTTCCAGAGTTATATCCAAATTAAATTTCAATTAATGTAATATTTGGATCTGGAGTAAGGCACATCGGTTTGAATCAGACTTCATCTCCTTTTATTTTTAATTTGACTATATTGATTACTATTAAATCAACCTCTCCTTATTAACCTCACCAATTTTATTAAATCATTTTAATTGATAAATCCAATTGATTTAAACCAATTTTTACGATGAATAATTCAATAACAAAAAAAAATATGAAAAAATATCAGAAGTTTTTAATGAAATAATATTTTATGTATGTTTCATTTTAAAAAAAAATGTGTATATGTAATTTAATAGGCGTAAAAGGAAGTCATGTGTTGTCCACATCAGATTTTTTAATAATAAATAAACTCTTGCAAAAAAACCACTGGAATAAAAAAAAAATATTTCTCATGTTAAAAGTCTATAACTTTATTTGAATAAATAAAAGCAAAAGCAGTGCATTATGTAATAGAATTTATTTGTTAGTACTACTGTAATATTCATCGTTCAATGGGTTTTTTAAAATTAATGAAAAGCAGGAGCGGAAATTTGCATATACAAATTTTTCGCAGTCATCAAATTGAAATCACTGTTATAACGATATAATAAAGAAAAAAAAAATATATATATATATACACACACACACACCTTTTGAAAATGTATTGATTCTAAAGCATCAGTGCATTAGAACATTAAATTACGATATTTGTAAGTGTACGTAATTTTCAATGAGCAAAACGAATGGTTATACGTACTGGTTTTATGGAAGGATGATTTTTGTTAATGAATTATCTGCAAGTTGCCTCCGTATCGTACAATACAGTACATCTTGTGCATACATATAAGCAATAACCTATATATAATACGGTAGGATATCATTACCATCAGTGACATTGCTGTTTTTTTTTGGGGGGGGGGTAGTTTCACTTCGGAAAAGGGGAAATAAGAAAAAGGGTTAGGTTAGAGGGTTGGATAGGGTGAATGAATGAACGGGCGAATGTATTGTTAGCTGACCCTCACCATAAGAGCCGGGTACTACGCCTTCAACAACAGTTAAATAAATATATAATGACTGGCTGGGCGTGATAATGAACTCCAAGTATGACTTTGTAAAGAATCTTCTCTCGGTAAACTTTATTCAACTCTAATAACTTGTCCTGCGTATACATAATATTTTCTGGATAGGAGGGTTCCTAGTAGTTAAAATGAACATAGCTCACGTATCTCACTATGTATCTTAGATAATACCCGCGCGCGCACATACACACACACACACACACAATCATCATCATCATCTATAATAATAAAATTAAACTTCCCATTACGAACATTATAGAGATATTATAATACGAAATCTTTCTTGTTATTAATTTCATGCTTGCACTGATTTATATTAAATACCTCTAAAACAAGAAAGGAAAAACAACCTAACAAAAACTGACAACAAAATTGTAATACTTTCTTGCCATTGATTATTTATTCTCATATAGTGGAAAAATAATTATACACGAAAAACGTTACCCAAGATTTCTTCTTTTTTTTCAATTGGTCAATTTTTATTGTAAAATTGTCATTATATGTTTAAATAAACCAAAAAGGTTTTAATAAATTCAAAAAATCAACAAATTTAGATTTTGATCGGCTTCCCCTACCCCAATTTTCCCCCAAAGTATATTTCTGGTCACTTGAACTACTATTACTTATACTACTACTTATTAGAAAGATAAATATTATTTTTTCGATTTTTGTGAAAGGGGAATTTTGAGGCAAAATAAGTTTTTTAAATTTCAAGATAAGTATGCATGCATGTAGCTCTAAAACTATGATGCCAGGAAAGTAATAAAAACGTTTGAATTTTATTTTAATAATTCCGAAACATGAAAAATTAACGCATTTTTTAACGAAATAATTATAAAGCTGAGTTGAGCGATCATGTAAATAAATTAAAATGTAAGCTAATGAATGGATTTTATATATATATATATATATATATATATATATATGAGTAGATAAGGTGACTGTTAAAGCGGATTTTTAATACATCTAGTGCAAATTTATCTTCTAATTTATGTACACTAATCATCTGATGTAGATATAAAAAACTGGTGCAATTTTTATTAATGTAAATAATGTAATTATTAGAATAATTATTAAACTGAGTATAAATATTTTTTTTTTTGGGGTAAAAAATTAAAAAAACTAATAGGAAAAACTTACTTGTCAATATAAATATTTAAACAGCTAAAATAAAATAATAGTAAAATTAATAAATAATTATTTTTCGCCCTAACGTGTACGTTGCCATCTGTTCAACTAATGAAAAATAAGCAACCCTCCCCCATGGCCCGATATGATGAGGATATTATGTATGACATGTTAATGAGGTGGATTCTTCTACAGACTCAGGCCGACCATTCCTGATACATTTGATTGGAAGTTGAACCCCAATCACAAAAGTACACAGGTATCCGCTATTTAGAATTTAAAGCCGTATAAAATCAACTTACATTTAAAAGAATTTGAACTTCAGAGCCTTAATAATAAATATATTAAGTAGATTAAAAAGTAAATAGAAAATATATTTAAGTATTTTTTTCAATATTTTATAAATCTTTTGCCCTAGATGGCACGACTTAAGAGTAGTGCTCGAGGATCAGGACATGAAGGGGACTAACAATATAATCGAAGTGATGCTAGGCAATAGCGACAAATGGGGATGTGTCTAGACCACGATCGCATCAATGTTAGATATGAGAGAAGGCCAATGAGGTGCGACGACAGGCTGAGAAAATGCAGATCAATAGAGACATGGAGTTCATAACGGATGATTAAGGGAGGCCAACTTCTGGGGGGGGACGGCGGGGGCTCCTTGGAGTCGTCGTTCGTCGATCGCCCCCTGGGGACCCCTTCAGCTCATCTAGATTCGGATAGTAGAGTGCCCGGGTGATCATGCAGGGACTGTGTACATACCATATGGTTTAAATCTGGTCCCTGCATGAAAGAAGGGGGAGATTTTTTAGCGGGTGAGAGCCCCCCGCACTGCCATTAGTGTGGGCCTGACGGCTGCTGGCAGAGCTTGTTCTTCCTTCTACGGAAAACAAAAAAAAAAAAAAAAAATTTATAAATATATTTTACTATTATTTAAAATCCCATATATATATATATATATATATATATGTATGCATATATAAATAACGTATAATTTGATCATTTCATTTAATTATGATTAAAAAGTAGAAAAATAAGAAAAGATTTAAACATGCATTTTTTCAAATAAAATAAATAAATAAAGAAATTTTTTTGGAAGTAATTTTCTTGAAAAAAATTATTTTTTTACTTTTTACTACGAATTGTTTTGTTTTATCCGTTTTTTATTTATATTTCTGAAGAAAAGCGTGTTTATTATTATTTTTTTTATTTCAGTACTTTCAAACGTCATGATTCATGGAATTTTTAACATAATACTTAAGGATACGTTTGTATAGTCTCTTTCCGATTTGCATTTTTCAAATGTTTTCAACTCTTTTAGAGTGACAAATCAGACCGCATATTTTTAATATTAATTAAATTGCATAATGTTAGAAATCATTTTCAATTTTATTCCTGGAAAAAGAGATTAAATTTTATTCTTTATCAAAATTTCAGGAAATTTCAAAAACATTTTCCTAGTTTTCTCAGTGTTAAATTTATTGTTATATAAGCAATAAATGTACATGCTTTGTAAATGAAAGCACGAATTGTAAGTACAACTTTATAGTATAATCAAACGACTATAATAATTTACCGATTGAACGTGAGGTAGTTTAACAAAACAAATTACTAGACAAATAGTAATTCGGTTCAGAGAAATTGTAGAAACTAAATAAATAAAGGAAAAAAGTAAAGCTTCATAAATGGAATTTTGAAATATTTAAAAATATATATATATATTTTAAGATAAATTGTGAGGTATATATGCATTAAAGTAGATCTAATATATATATATATATATATATATATATATATATATATATATATATATATATATATATATATATATATATATATATATATAATAAAGTATATATGTATATTAATATAGATATATTAAAGTAGAATTAGAATAGATCAATAATAATTTTAAGAGAAATAGGATTCAAATATAGAAAAAGAAGAGTCATTAATAATTTTGTCAATAGTGAGGTAGCAATGTTAAGGGTAGAAAATGGGAGAAGGCAAGCTGCAGAAAGGTAAACTTTACAAATATAATTTTTTATGACATAAGCAATAAAACATAATATAAGTTTAAAGAAAGTGATAGGCAAGAAACAAAAACATTTAGAGATCTTGTTAAGTCTTTAAGGCTGAAACAAGGAATGAGATAAAAGTAATGAACAGTATGGATTAATATCTGGTGATGAAATTCAATTTGAACCGAAAAAATAAATAGTGGAAATGAAATGCAACAGTAAGGAGGAAAATGAGGAATTAAATATTAAAATTTAAAAAAAACACCATATTCAGGAAGAATAAATAAATAATTTTGTTATTTAGGGAGTAAAATTACAAAGGATGGACAAATTAAAGAAAATAATCAAAAAGCAAACTTGCTCAAACATTGGGAGCCTTTATGAAGGGGAAAAATCGGAGGGTATGAAACATAGATTATAAAACGTTGAATTCTTTAAAACATTTCTATATAGCATACTAACGGGTGAGCAACATAAAACCGATTCCATAGTGAAACCGCTACCCAACAATATTTATAAAAGACTATCACACAACTAGCGCAACTAGTGGATGTATATGTTACTACTACCTATTATTGCTGCCGTTTTTCAGGTGATATATGTCAGTGCAGTATACGTTTGTTGCAGTGCAGTTGTGTTTGTGTAATATGCCTTATTCTTTTGATCTTCCGCTTCAGAGGGAAAGTCACTCAGCCATCGCTTCGCTGAAGACTCCTCCAGCAGTCTTCCCTCATCTAATTTAGGGATTCAGCCCGATAAGTGATACCTTTACTCACGACATAGATTTAGTGTATATTGAACATCAAAATACTCTCAAAGAAAGCAATTCTGACTATTATCTCTTGTACCTAAAGAGCTTTATATTAAAAAACATATTGCATAGATAGCAAAAATAGCAGTATTAGCTTACATTACAGCACTTGAAAATAAAAAATAGAATCATGAAAAGTGATTACAAATCGATAAGACCAAGATATAAAATCTTGTGATACATATCGATCTTGTAAGATTATTATCATCCATGTAGTTAATCGTTTTCCTCGGTACACTATGAGAAAGATTTCCTACTTATAAATATCTCTCTTTCTTGTTTTCTAGTTTAAACCACTGTGTCTCTAAAGCTATTTATCGAAGATAGTTTTAATTTTTAAAACACTGCTGAATAAAATGCAATGGTCTTTCAAGTTTCAAATATATAATAGGAAGGTTAATTAATAATCCAATTCGTAGCTTTTACAATAATACCCTTTGATTTTTTTTTTTTTTAAATTGTGTCTGATATTTAGATCCAAATGTCCTCAGAATTACAATATCATTTTTCTTGTATATTAACAAAATATTAATTTGAGTTTTATCTTTAAGAAAAGATGTAGGGCATAAATTTTACAATTTTTTTAAAAGTTTTTCATATAACTCATTTTTAAACGTATGTACCTACTAACAAACCCGGCAATGCTTCGCTATTACTAGATTTGAGTATATATATATATATATATATATATATATATATGTAGATTAAATGAAACAGTTGAAAGTTTGATAAAACATTAAAAAACTAAACATTATGAAACTTCACAAATTTAACATTTCCCTTTTTCTCTTTCCCCCTTTCTTATGTCCCTTCTCCCCTTTCCTTACTCCCTTTCACCGTTTTCCTCTTTTAATTGTCTCCCTCTTTTTTTCCTTTCCATTTCCTTCCCTCTTTTCCCGTTTTTCTTTTCCCCATTTTTCATTTTTCTTTTACCCCGCGCGTAAATCAGACAAGTAGTTTTTTAGCGTATAGCGGACGTACATATTCACATTGCATTTTGTACATATAGAAGAAGAAAGTCTGTTTGTATATTTGTTTGTTTGTTTCGTAAATATCTCGACACCGGTGCTACTTAGCGGGTATAGTTTTGCAAAAATATTTCTCTTCACGTAACTAATATTCATATTCTGAATATGAACCAAATTGGATTATAAAAACGATTTTTCGAAATATCTTGACCTCAGCGCCATCTAGCGGGTCCATTTTTTGCAAAAGTATATAATTTTTACTTAACAAATATATATTCTGAATATGAGACAAATCGGACCACAAGTACAATTTTTCAAAATATTTCGACCCGAGCGCCACCTAGCGGGTTCAAACTAATTCAGAAACCTTCGCGAACGTGCCCACAACTCACCAATGTTTCATTGCAATCGGATGAATGGCATTCGAACGCATACGGGACAAACACACAAACAAATATATATATATATATATATATATATATATATATATGCACAAAGATAGACTGTTTGTATATTTATTTCGTAAATATACCCGCCAGCAAACGGGTATAATTATGTACAAATTTTTTACGTAACTAATATATATATTCTAAATATGAGCCAAATCGGACCACAAATACAATTTTTTGAAATATCTCGAAGTCAGCACCATCTAGCGGGTCCAAACTGATTCAGAAATCTTCGCGGGCGTGTGCACAACTCACGAAAATTTCATCGCAATCGTATGAATGATATAAGAACGCATTTGGGACAAATTAACATTCATTTATATATATATATATGAAAGATAAGATTGCCGAAAAGTTTCTTCAGAATTTAATTTAAAAAAATATTTTATTTGTCAGTATTGTGAAAACTAATGTAAAATATATTTAGTTATGAAATCACATTTACATACATTCAAAATAACCTCTATATTTTAACATTCAGTTTACATAAAGCAGGGTCCAGTTGTTTAATCGAGCCTAAAGCTACAACAAATTTATTTTAAACTTTCTGAATAAATAATTTTAATCAATACACTAATATCCAACGGCTGCTTATAAAATATTTTATTATTTAAACGTTTGCAGAATTTATTCACTAAAGTTATGAAGTTCAATCAAAAAGATTATATTATTGGTTTTAATCAATATTTTAAGTGTTATATGAAACAATTTGTTTTAAAAAAATATATATATATTTGATTTTGGCTGAAATTTTATTTTATCAGAGTAATTGATATTAACTAATAAAAAAATAATTCAGTCTGTAATCAATAAATAAACTCACTTTATATGTTATTTATTCGCTAACTCTTTTTTGCATTTTGTGTGTTTTTTTATATCCAACTGTATTTCAAAAATGCATGTTCTTGTATTTTTTGTGTTTAATCGTGTGAAAGGAAAATAAATATTAGATTTTACTTTATATTCATATTTATTTATATATAGTTAAAATATTTTATATAAAATATAGACGTAATTTTTTTATAATGAAATGAGTAGTTCATAAATGACGAAAAATAACCTGTCTATTTTTAGATTCAATATAGGGGATTAGACAAAGAACATTATGAAAATTCTCTTCTCACACGTGTGTTTATAATAGAGGTTTTGTTTTTAAACTACCAATAGCACAATTCTTCACAAGAGTGTTTTTTTTTTTTTAATACATATGTAAATTAAGCCCATAGGGCTAGTCTAGTGATAAACTCTTTGTCGCAAAATCACTCATTTAACAGCTGATTTTCGAATTCATATGTTTCGAGGTTCAAATTCTAGTAAACTTATGTTGCTTTTATATGGATTTGAATACTAGACAGTAGATACCAGGTAAATTTGGTGGTTGGGGTTCAATTAACCACACACTTCAAGAACGGTCTTCCTCAGGCTGTACAAGAGTAAATGTAATTTAACGTCATACATATCTTCATCTCATGGACTATGGGAGAGGATCGCTAATTGAACAAACTGAAAATTACATGTTATAAATAATAAAATAAAAAATATGTATTTAAAAATTCATATAAATTTTTATATGAAATTTTTTTAGTGAAAATTTCCTTAGCGAGTGATAGCTGGCGAAAGATTTCTCCCCGATTTTTTTAGTGCCGGTAAAATTAAGCCAGATTGTAATTCTTGAAACCCAAATTAAGAATAAGTTTACTGGTTTTATATGTAATTTAAGCTGAGAAAATGAAAAAAATAATAGGTCCCAGAATTGTAGTTATCGGAAAATCATTGGTGAAAGACAAAATATTGGGATCGAAAAACACACATTTTATGTTTGACGTAAAATAACTTTGTTAAATGATTAAGAAACAAATAAACATCTTAAACAGAACTAGTTGAGAATTTGTTTCTGAATAAAATGGATATGAATTAATATGTAATTGGAATTATATTTTGCGTTTGTATTTGTTATTTTTATAAAATATTTAATTCTATTGTTAGTGATATTGTAAATTTTGTTTTGTTTAAAACTATTAAAAAAAGTTGTCACATGGTAATATGCTTTGTTTTTAATGAACTTCGAAATTCCTACGTTTTTGCTTAGTTTCTGTGAAGTTCATAAATACAATTTTACTTAGAATTTAATTCTCTACAAGTTATTTTAAAGTAATCTTACGGCATACAATTATTATAAACAAATATAAAAAGTGTGTTTTTCGACCCCAGTCTTTCGTTTAACCCAAAATTTCTCAAACACTACAAAAATACATGTCTGGGATTTATGTTTTTCAATTTTTCATATAAAAATACTAAATTTACTCCCTAATTTTTAACTCAAGAATAGTGTCTCTATTTCTCTTCTTTTCTGTTTAGCCTCCGGAACCAGCAGTAGATATTAGTTCAGAGGATGATGAATGTGAACGTAGATGAAGTGTAGTCTTGTACAGTCTCAGGTCGACCATTCCTGAGATGTGTGGTTAATTGAAACCCAATCAAAAAGAACATCGGCATCCATTACCTAGTATTCAAATTCGTATAAAAAGTATTTTTTGAATTTGAACCTTAGAACTCCAAACTTCGAAATCAGCAATAGTCTGGCTTAATTTTACCGAAGTTGCAGAAATTAGAGCAAAATGAATGGCAACCCGACATTCGGCAACAAAGCGTTTCTGAATTAATGTTTACATGAACTTTCTTTATGTTTTATTTATTTAAGAATGTTTGTTACATTCTTCGTAGATCATTCTCTCTCTCACTCCCCCCTCTCAATCTCTCTCTCTCTCTATATATATATATATAGAGAGAGAGAGTGAAAAAATGAATACACAATACACTGAAAAAATGAAGCAAATAAATTTTTTTCTCAATATGTTACTGTTCGTTAGTTTTTCACATATTGAGTGATAAAAAAAAATTAAAAAAGACGAATGTTCTTAAAGTTGATTAATAATTTACTTAATCGTTTTTACATCCTTATGCGAAATAAAGGAAGTATTGTGATCGCGAAAAATTCCGGTTCTCAGAATCCAACGGAAATATCTATTTTGACCATCACTGAATCCATTTTGACTAGTTTCGACGTGACGTCTGTACGTACGTATGTATCTCGCATAACTCAAAAATAATTAGCTATAGGATGTTGAAATTTTGGATTTAGGACTCTTATACATCTAATTTTGCATCTCCGCTTTTGATTGCAATCGACTGAAACAAAAGTGTTCAAAAAAGCCTAAAAAAAAAAAATTGAGACCTTTTCAACGATATATGATGAGTAGTTTTTATTTTCATTGGTTCCAGAGTTATAGCCACATGAAATTTTAATTAATGAAATATTTGGATCTTATAAGGGGAAGACATATCGGTTGGAATCAGACTTTACTTCTCTTTTTTTTAAATTAAATATATTGATTTATTAATAATTATTAGCCTCCGATTGTAAAAAAAATTTTACAATAAATTATAATTCAATAATAACAATAAAAAAAATATTGTGAAAAAATATCAGAAGTTATTAATGAAATAAAATTTTATGTACTTTTCATTCTAAAAATAATTGTAATTTAATAGACGTACAAGGAGGTCATGTGGTTTCCCCATCAAATTTATATAATATTTGCATGAATATTT
Source organism: Lycorma delicatula (assembly GCF_047948215.1). NCBI lineage: Eukaryota > Metazoa > Arthropoda > Insecta > Hemiptera > Fulgoridae > Lycorma > Lycorma delicatula. Next base: position 49,437,015 of record NC_134461.1, read on the forward strand.
ACCTCATAAGTTAAGGTTCCTGTTCATGAAAAAGGTTCTTTGCCATTTAAAATTATTCGCTTGTAGATCATATTAATAAAATATTAAAGGAAAAAAATTGTAAAAAAATGTTGAGATTTAATTTTAAGCACGTTATTCTACTTTCGTCTTGATATTTTATGATTTACCTCTTGAAAATTATTTATAAATTTAAATAATTTTTAAATAAGTTTGTAGTCTTTTAAACTGCAAACTAGTGTTCATCCCTTTGTAAAAAAAATAACGATTTCATAAAAATAAAAAAAATGATTAAATCTTTTGTATGAAATATTTTGTAAAATTTTGAAAAGGATTTTTACTCTAAAAAATATATTCAAATTTATTAGTGAATTATTCGCTTAGAAAACATTTATAAAGAAAGAAATATTTTAGTTATAATGTTGAACTTCCGTAGAAAACGGTGTAGTATTTTTCGTTTATATAAAAGTCTTTGAATTACTATTACTCTTACGAAACAGTTTCTTTTATCTTAAAAAAATCCTTTTACAATTTTTTTTAACCATTTACTGTTTAATTGTATTACAGTATCAAAACTTAAAAAAATATATCAAATGACTACTACGGTTTAAACTATTTGAACAAAAAATTACTTCTTAAAACCATTTAAAACTTATCCTGTAACTCTGTGTTATTTGTTGAAAACTATTTTCTTTCAGATAACTTCTAACAATACAAATAAAAGTTTCAAGTCAGAAGCTAAATCATTAGAATTAGAAAAATTTATTGAATTCAGTGTTTATGGCTGGAGTGCACTACATCCACCTCTCTAATAAAGTTTGAAAAGTTTTTCCACTCTGAAACTTTATTTAAATTAAATATAAAAAATTCTGTTATTAAATTGGTATATCCAATAGTTAAAAAAGTTTCTACAGTTCGTATTTTTAAGGTGGGCGTATTCTGTGTACAATTTCTGAAAAAAATATCAATATTATTTCAATTTGTTTTTTTTTTTGCTCAAAAACAATTATAATTACAATCGGCTCTCTTGCGGAGCCATAAGTAAGTTTCCTGACAAAACCACGTGATGAGAAGGTCCTTAAGGAACCCCCCAAAATAAATAATACACAATAAATAGTTGCAAGCAAACTTAAAGTCAAATATGAAATTGAATTATAATTATTATTATTTCAATTTCAATTATTTCAAATTGAATTTTTTTTTATTTATTACATTCCAGCATGATTCTGACAATATTATCGTATTCATTAAAAGGTTTTATATCTAAACTAAAAACTTGTAAAAATTAGATATAATAATACCAACATCCTTAGAAATACAGCTCTGTAAAAAACGTACTATATTTTTAAAAACAGAAATTACATTCTAACTAGCATTCCTTTCCCTTCTTCGTCGACACTATAAGCGTATACCAGTTCAAAAATTGGAAAACAGCTTTTTAATAACTGTGTGTTCACTGTTACTCTCAGAGTTATCGCTGTTTACAACTTAACAGATAAAAATAGATTAATAACGATGAAAAACAATTTCTCAAAATAAAATAAGAGAACCATAAATTTTTGGGTTTCCGGTCCTGTAAAATCCTACAATAAGCATTTTTTTTTAAATTTTCTTATGTAAACATTACAATCAGTTCAAATAATGAACAACAAGTTACCTTCACACAGCCCAGTGAGATGAAGATGATATGTATGACATGGAAATGAAATGTAATCTTGTTTAATCGGTCCATTCCTGAGACTTGTGATTAATTGAACCCCAACCACCAAAGTACACTGATATCCACTATGTAGTCTACAGATCCATACAAAAACAAGTAAATTGTCTTTTACTAGGATTTAAACCTCAGAATCTTCGACTTAGAAAATCAGCTGTTAAACAACTGATTTGCGACGACGAGTTAACCACTAGACCCGCCCAGTGGTCTGTAGAAGAAATACTCTGATCGGATAAACACTCCAACCAGATTGGAAGTATGTCTTGCGACATGTTTGTTAATAGCGATAGAAAAAAACTAGCGCCAAAATTGTAAATATTTACATTGTTACCTGTAGGAATCATGAGATTCGATGAATAAATGCAATCTCTCCTGTCACTGGCCAATTAAGAATTATAGTTTCAAAGATATTGTTACGCATAGTTGTGTATATATATATATATATATATATATATATATATATAAACATATTACGAGGTTGAAGGTTATAAATATAACTGGTGAAAGAAAATTTAATTTCAGTATATGAGGTATAGATTTTCCCAAAATTTAGTAAAATCCATAAATTTCTGAAGAACTTGTTGATATTGATAAATAAACAATATTCAGTAATCAATATTCATAATATATTAATAAAATAAAATATAATATATTATTATTTTATAATATATTAAATTATGAATATATTTTTTTAATAATCAATATTCATAAATATGTATTCCTAAAAATAGTCATCATTCCCTTTAATTTTATTATCAAACTAATATTTTTTTTTTTATTATATTACGAAGATAGTACTGATTGATCTTTTATAAAGAATAACAATGTGTATAACAATATATAATATATATATATACACAATACCTATGGATATAGACAATGACATTAAATTTTGTAGAAGTTCTATTTATACGATTTTTTTTATTTATGATCTACATAGCATTGATATTGAAGTGGTAAACATCCTTAGGGTCTTAAATTAAAATTTCATAATGGTTATAGCGGTTGTCGGTATACAAACGAGAAAGACGTTATCTCTTTATATAGTAGTGACATAAAGATTTATTTTAATGTAAATTATAGTAATATATATATATATTTGTATGTAAAACTAGCATCCCCATCGTGGCTTCGTCTGTTCTATATGGTTACTTGCTTTTCCCGTCGCGGTCATTTTAGTCATTTCCGTCAAGTAACCGGAAGGCAGGTGCAACCAGTAACAATGACTGTTTGTTGAGCCAACGCGCTGTACACCATCTCTCCATTTAATAGATCAAAAAATCTCGAAAATGGGTTTTAGATATTTACCTGAAAAGTAAGCCCAAATTTAGTGAATATATCGTTTAGTAAAATGAGAAATGGGAAAATTTGCAATCAATTTTCAAAATATTTTTTCTTTCGTCATCTCTTAAGGATGAATTTTAAAAAAATGTAGAAATTGATTTTTAGATATTCATATGAATATTACAACACCAAAATCCCCAAAAAATCAGGTTGATATCTTCATTTATTACCGTTATGAATCATTCACGACATTTTATTTCATATATATATCGATAAATTATCCTGACTGACAGATTATGAACACCCAGAAAAAACTACTAAAGATTAATTGATGAAAATTAATTTACACGTTTTTCTTATGGTGTAGTAAGTGGACATTAAGAAAGCATTTTTGAAATTCCATGTTTAAAGGATTAAAATTGATTTTTTAATTTTTTCTAAAAACAAGACTATTTTATAGTTTCTGGGTAACAAATGAAGATATCAACTTCATCTTTGGTGTATGTAAACTTCATGTGAATATCTAAAACCTAATTTCTAAATTTTTTTAAAAATTAGTCCCTGAAATGAGTGAAGAAAAGTAAAAAAATTTCGAACAAGGATTGTTTTCCTTATTTAATCTTTTTCCCTATTTCTAACTATACTTAACGATTTATTCATATGATTTGGGCTTACAAATACTCTTCAAAGATATAAATTGTTCATTCATTTTTGCCGTTTTATCTAACCGATAGTGGGTCAATTTTTTATGAAATTTGCTAACGTCGTGATGGTAATTTATGTTTGTAATTCTGATTTAGTGTTTCGCGAGCGAAGCCGTAACCAGAAATCTAAAAACCATTAGTGGTTTTCTGTTGCTCTGAAAAAATTACAGATACTGGTATATTTGAAAAATTAAACAGGCTTTAATTTTTATTTATCATATCCTCACAAGCATGAGTTTAATGAACCCATGAGGTCAAGACTAGACAAGAAAGGTAAGCAAAGCGAATCCTGAACGGCGAAATATCCCCTGTTCTCGACAGGAAACGCAAGTAACCATATAGCGCGAGCAAAACCACGACGGGGATGCTGCTAAAAATATATATATATATATATATATTACTATCTAAAAAAAGATCAAGAAAAATATAGAAGTCAATAAAATTTGTAACAATTATGAAAAATTTTGGAAATTCTATCGGTAGTTCTCTATTCTCTACCTATTAGTGGTAAAAAAAATTATCGTAATTTATATATAGTATAATAAAAATTAGATAATATTTTTAACGCGGAGTATTTTTTTGGGGGGTGCGGTTTTAGGCTCCCTTAAAAAAAAGTTATGAATACGTTTACTAAGTTATACAACACATTTCGCTTACAATATTAAACATTCTAAGTACCAAGCACTGAACATAAAACTGTAAGGCAAAATTTGTAGTGGGACAACATCATATGAATTAGTTAATGTGTAACTAAACATATTTTTTTTTTCGCTGCACTGTTTAATTTACTGTCGGTAAATTTGAATAAATAAAAAGTTACATGCAGAGTGAGGTTGCCATTGAAATCCCTTAAAGAATGGTATATGTATACGTATCTGTTACAGTACGTATAGATACATGTATATACTAAACATTTATAAGTATATACAAATATGATTCCATGGTTCAAAACAAAATAATCTTAATTTTAACACCTTGTGTTTTATGTTCTATCTACTCTTAAGTATTACTGTGTTCCATAATCTATCGGTTGTAGATGAGGACGTAATCATATATTTTTTTTCAAATTTCAAACTGTGGTTCTTTTCACTATCTTGCGATGCCAATTTGTTATGATTTTCTAAACGGGGGTTGATTTTTTGTAAACATTTGTGGAACAAATATAATTTTAAAAAAATATCTAAATGTACAACAATTTTTGACATTTTTTCTGAGACTTACAAAATAAGTTTTGTTCCTTACTGACTACTTAATTACGAGTATAAAGAAAATTATTTTTTAATAAGTTTTTATCACTTCCTGGTAAATATAATTTCCTCTTACCAAAGAGAAACCAGGTAATTCAGTTTGCATAATGATATTATTAAATAATATATTATTCATATCCCAAACTTCTTAATTATTTATGGTAAAATGAATAAAGGATAAATGTAATTTATTTTTAAATGTTTGAATTAAATTTAATTGCAATTTATTTAAATTGTTTTCATTATTAATTTCGTTTTAGAAATACACATGAAATTTATTAAATAAACAAATTTTATGTATTCATAACCGATTCAAAATAATCACTTGTTCAAGAGCTGCATTATAAGATATAACCTATTTTAGAATGCTTTTAAATTACTCAGTAGATGTAATCTGAACATAACAACTACGCAATAAGTTAATTACTTTGAGTATAATACTATTAACCTAGATTCCTCTAGATAACAGTGTTTTATTTTCATTAGAATTTCCTTTAATAATACATTTCTCTAATCAAAGTATATTTCAGTAAATTTCAAACTATGAATTTTATTTATCGTAATAGTATCCAACAGAAAAAAATTAATTAGTTGTTGATTGCAAAGTATTATACATTTTTTTATTTTATTTTACGAAATTAATATTTTCTTCTTGGAATAATTTCCTAACCGAAAATGGCATATCAAATGTTTCAGGTTTGACTTGAAAATTGATCTTGGATTGTATTTAGTAACCGTCTATATCTTATCCACTAACAAATTTTTTTCAATCTTACAATTAAGGCCCCACACATGCGACTTCCTCCGGAAAGGGGAGCGCATTCCTCCAAATACTAGGGTCCCGGGAAGGCGTATTCTTCTTAGATCGAAAGGCGCTAGCACCGAAAGGACTTCAGAGGACTGAATGAAGGGGAATCACGCCAGGAGTACAAAGCTCATACTCGCCTGGTGTCCCACGATCAGCCCTAGTCAATTATTTATCATTGGTCTAAAGGACCAGAACTCAAATACCAACTCCGTCCATAAATAAAACACAAAAATCTATAACTTCCACTAAATAAATAATGACCCGCCCGATAAACGAAAGACATAACAGCAAGGGATATTTGTCCAGGCTCTGCGATTAGTAGGGAGATAAACTCCCTCTATCCTTGCGTTCCGTTCCGTAAAAATTTTTCTTAGGTATCGCTTATTGGAAGAAGAAATATTTAATAATTGTTCTATGGTATTTTATAAACAGCTGATCGGTTTTGAGTTTCATTTTAAGAAATATGATTCACTTCTTCTTCCGCCTCAAACATTAACAATCTTAATTTAAGAAGCTACTGTTCGGAATGGATTGCTCGATAAGCTCCCAAACAACTCTATGATTACACTAGTTTCGATAATTTTCTTTCACCTCTCCCTTCTTGGGTCTTTTTTTCCATTATCACTTGTAGAGTAGCATATATATTTCCTCATAAAATATTAGCAAAAAATAATAGCTTCCTGCTTTTAACGCTTTCTACAGTTTCTGCTCGTTTCTACATTCTTTTCAAACTTTCAACGTCTGATCAACTCAAGATATTTTTATAATTTGTGTACGGACTCATTTCTCAAATGCCTAAAGATTTTTTTAAAGACCTACCGTCTCACTAAACTTTTGCAAATTCTAACTCCGCACGATTCTCTTTTTTTCTTTGTAAACTTTAGTTACTTAAACTTTAGTCACCCTCAGCTATTACTTCAGAGAATGAATGAGGGAATGTAAGTGAAGTGTAGTCTTGTAAAGTCTCTGGTCGACCAAAAGAACACCGATATCCACGATCTAGTGTTCAAATCCGTATAAAAATAACTGCCTTTACTAGGATTTGAACGTTGGAACTCTCGACTTCTAAATCAACTGATTTGCAAAGACGCGTTGACCACTAGACCAACCCGGTGGGTAGGTTATGAGGATGGTAGATTGCATGTGAAAAATAGTTTCACATGTTTAGCAGACAAGTCCCATTTTCTTACAATTCCAGCAAAATTATGGTCACCCATTGTCGTAAGGGTTGGTCATATCAAAAATTGTTTCAGAAAAACGTTTTTGGTAATGTGTACAGGACTAATGGCTACTTTAAACCGATTCGACACTGGTCCTATTAAGGGTGGTATGATTCTTTTTTGTCTTCGAAACCTCATTTTTTCAATCCCCTGGGTCAATTGTTGGTGATATCAAAAAAAATTTATTTACATAGATTTTTGGCCCTTATTAAAAAAATAGTAGAAAGTTTAAACGAATTCGATATTGTACTTAATAAGAAAGTGATAGTTCGATTTTATCCGTTAATATAATCGACCGAGATTTTGGGACGAGATATTTTTACGGAATAATTTTAAAGTGATTGGCGCAAACTTACGGCAGTTATCGTGTCCACAAGAAAGTGAAATATATAATAAACTTTTGAGCTGACGGTGGTAAAGGGATCTGGAGGATGTGAAACGCGAAGATATGTCGAAATTTTCCGGAAACGGAATCATGGTACCCCTTACAATCTACCAAAAAGGGGATAAATACTTTTTGAAGAAGTTAGAAATATTTACAAACGATATCAAAGGTTATCCGGCAATTTCAGAAACAGTGATTCCATTAGCTCACTTCGGAAGAGAGAATAGAAAAATGAACAAGGATAATGTACGCAAAACACAAATAATTAAAATTTTTCCTAAACAAATGAAAAAAATATTTTTAAAATAGATTTGATACAGGCAGTGAAACGAACAGACAATCTATATTAGGTGATGATGGGTTGGTAACTGGTAACTAAGGAAGGAGACTTGAAGAAGAAATATTACCGTTCCAAGAGAAAAGTGATAGCATTCAAGATATTTTCCAGAATGAAACTTAAAGTTTATTTGATTACCTTCAGCTGGACTTTCAAAACATTAAAAATGTTTTTTTTTCATTTTTTGACAGATTAATATTAAATTTTCAGCAACTGAAAAACCAAAAATATATTTGAAAACTAAGGAAGAAAATTTAAAAATAATTTATGACAGTTTTTTTGGAAAATTTACGAAAGAAAAGGCAAATAAATCAATCTTCCACCGGCGTTCAAATGCTAGTTTCCACCTTTCTCTTACTACAAAGAGTAAACACTTTAATTGTGGTGAAAATAATACAATTATTGAAATTTTTATTATAACTGAAAGTCATGACAATAAATCAAAAACTAATTTAAAGAATAAAGTATTCTCTTCAATAAATATGAATAAATTATCGGCTGCTCTGAAGTCTTCTATAAAAGTTGGTGAAGTGTTTATCGATGAGAAAAATACTACAGATTCATTAATTGGAAACATCTATAGTGTTTTACTAAATGATGTTAAATAATCTGATATTGCTACTACCTTGAATAATGGTGCTACAATTATTTTGATGAACGCATTAAGTACTGAAGGAACAAAGATGAACGTATTTTATAGGGTAGTTATTCCCTATATAGTTGTAGGGATGATTTCAAACATTCCTCCACAAACAACTTGTAGAAGAGTTTTGCAATCATCTTCTACATCAAAGAAAGGACCAAATACGTCGAATAAGTAACCGCCTTAGTGTAATACCTCGGTTGAGTGTATTTATCTTAAATTCGCCGCTTCATATTTTTGATAAATAAAGTTCATGAATAAATATAATTTTTAATATTAATTTTAAGTTTTATGATGCATTGTTGATGAAGAGAAGTTGATGATAGTATAATGACTACATTTTAGACTGAACAATATATTTAATTAGAAAAATAATAATTATAAAACAGTATGACTATATTTTTATATTATTATTCTAATTAAATATAAAATATCAGCTGGTAAAATAGGCTAGCTTAATATAGAGAAATTTATTTACTTTTATAAATGAATAAGTAGAACTACACAGTTTATGTATTTATATTAATAAGAAGAAAAAGAGAAATAAGTGTTAACAATCGGTTTACTGTAATTTCTTCAGTACGACAGTTTGATTAAACCTCTGGGAACACCGTTAGGTATTGCTTCAAAAGATGAGATGAACGATTTATAGCGTGCGTGAAAATTCCATGACTGACTGGGATTCGAACCCAGGATCTCCGGATGAAAGGCCAAGACGCTACCATTCGCGTCACGGAGGCCGGCTGGTGATTAAACTTTCTTTTTTTTTTAAACAAACTAGATCAACCGGTAACCGCCTGAAAGACGTTGCCTCAGTTGGCCTAACGTGACGCGACGATGTCTAACCACCACCCGCTTGTCAGACCATCGGACACTTTCCCGTTGGGGTCCCTCTTGACTCATTAAAGCATTACGAACTCCGCTCTGGATGCTGTAATACCCCTCCACAAGTGTGCTACCCTTCCCTTTTCTACCACTAGTCGGGGTCCGAGTATGCTCCCATGCATACCCCCCAAACCCTCGCACCTTGAGGATCCTCCATGTCTCATCAGAGTGTCACCTTGTCGCTCTTGCGTGCGACAAGACCACAACATCCTCCGCAAGAAGGCTACCTCCCTGGCCCTACACGGTTCCACGCTTCATCCCCTCTGGTTACATCATTTTTTTAGCCAGTCCCATTTTTTATTATTTATATATAAAACGTACGGTGCCTCACCCATCTTTCCTGCGGCATCCCTCTCTGCCTGTGTCCTGTGTGTGTTTAGACAATTAACAACCATACGCAAAAGACAACAAATACAAAATGCTAAAATACAACAACGAATACTAAATACCAAATACAGCATACTGGTGATTAAAGTGAAGTGACTAAACTAAACCCTCATCTGTGTACGGGTTTTAAAATAGTTTGCACTCATTTTAAAAATAGTAGTTACAGCTGGTTGCCCGTACAATTGACTCATAAAAAAGCATTTTACACGGTTCTTAGCGTTACCCGACAAACACCATGAGGTGACCGTGTTTCATTACTCATTCTTTATTTTTATGCTTTTAGTTAATGGGCAGGTGCAGCCAGTCTCGTTGCACACACAGTAACACAGGGAAGTGGCTGTGTTAGTTGAGCTGTCGAGGCGACGCGAGTTACATCGTCGCACATTTAAAGCGAATTTTATCGATAACCGATAGATAAATCAAAAAAGACAAAGCGACATTTTTTGCATAAAATTTAATTTTAAATACTGCAAGTGGTCTTCCAATTCAATTTTACAAACGTTTGGCCATTGTTAAAGTAAAATGTCGGTATGGAACACAATTTGGTTGTTAACGCAAGCCATCACAAAATGGCCACATTCTTGATACAGTAAAACATTTCGTTGCTGCATAATTCTCTGTTCTTTGCAGGAAAAAGAATTTTGTTGATGCAGTATTTCAGCTTAATCGGTTGATTAATTTTTGCGGGAAAGAGAGACAGACTTACAGACACCATTAAATGTATATATATATTTATTTGTTACCTTACAATTTATCCGTTAGAATGACGGGCTTAAAAAAACAATAAAACATATAATAATACTGTTATTAAAATTGTATTTCTTAAAACTAATCAACCACATATACATATAAACGAACAAGTTTGCGCTCATATTTAATTTAGCTCATTCTTGCATCATATTCAAAAAGTGTATTCATTCATTATTGAAAATACATCAATTTATTTTTCTTTATTGTTTTAAATAATATAATTTATAGATTTTCAATTATATCGCCGATGATTATATATCTTTGTCTCTTACCTCTACATCCTCTATTAAACTGTTCAGGATTTCTATTCGCTCACGAACTTAAATCCTAAGTTTCTCCCTACACCAGATAAAATAAAATAAAAAATGAAACCTATTTCTAATATGTTTATACATTTTTTTTTCCAAATAAATCGCTATACGAACTTATTTACGTATGTTTAATTTCATAGGCAGATTTATATTTTTATTTAATTATCTACGGTTGTAAATTTAATAACTTTTTTTGTATTTATAAAATCTTTGAAACCAGCTGTAATTTACGTTTTTTATTTTATCTGTAGCTCGCAAAGATTTAGTTAGAATTACCCTTGGATATACAAGATGGGCATGAATTGCTGAACTAACGATTGGCTACTGCTACCTACGACGACCTATCGCAAGTACAGTATCACCTTTTTCTTAAATATATATTTTTTTTCTTAAATAGTGGCGTTTGCTAATAATAATATTTTAATAATTCACAGATTTTATGCAATATGTACCATTTCATTTTTTAATCTAATCTAAACATTACAAATTTTTTTTGTGTTGTCTCATTCTTAACCATGTGTTTAATATATTTTAATATATTTCAAAAATAGAGGTACACAGTTATTTACAAACAAAATTCTTTTCTTCAAATAACTTTTACAGATTTCGGTCGTACGGTGGGATTATTGGTGGAATTGAATTTTTTTTATATTTTGAGGGTATAAGGAGTACGAAAATTCGAGTCATGTGTAAAATTGTTGGCTCAAAAATAGCATGCCAGGTATGGCATAAAAAACACCAAAAAGTTTAACTAAATTTCATTAAAATTTAGATATGCTGTAGTATATTGTATCTGAAGTTGTGCATATGAAAATTTAATGAAGATTGGTTGAGTTGTTCTACTGTTCGCTCAATTTAAGGTTGGCAAGACAGTATAACCTCAATTTGAGATTTTGTTATCTTTTTATTATTGTACGACAAAATATCAATAGATTCTACTTGGATAATCGATTTATTTTTATCGAAACTCGCAGTGGTGAGTTTCAACTTACTCGTTAGTGAGTGAGTTTTTTATAGGCTCTACTCATTATTTTTAATAATTTCATTAAATTACACTTTTAATAATTTAATTTTATCATAAGCAGAAAATATATTTTAAAATTAAATTAAAAAAAAAATACTAGCTGCTGGGCTTGCCTACAGAATGCCTCCGCAGCTAGGCCCTCCGTGTGGGTTACTCTGGCGGGCTACATCTTGAGACGCTATTATTAGCGTCAGTTAGTTAATAAAAATGAATTACCTCTAGTGTAAAACTTTTTTTTTAGACAAAAATTGTTCAAGGAAAACGAGAAAAATGCGTTCGTCATCATTCACAGTTAAGTACCCTTCCTCATTAGGAAATAAGTCTTGGTGGGTTACCATCATCGCTTTCTAAAACCAAAATAACTTCAAACCGAAATATTTGCTTGCAATTTTAAACTCTTCTCTTCAAAAAAAAAAAAAACATCACTGTTCCACATATCAATCCAGACCATCCAAAATTTCCCCAAAAAACAACATTTTTCACTCGTTTATCTTTGTACTCTGGAAACAATTTCACTTTCACTCCACTCTTGATAATGCAACATACAACTGTCCATGCTCAAAAACTTCTCAAACTAAATCTGTTTAACTGATTGATATCTTTCATTTGCAAAAGAATCACTTCCAACAGATCTCTAACAATATCTTTAAAAGATATTATTAACATACATTTTCATCAAGATCTATAATATCAATATTGAAATTCACTCACTATGAGAGCAGGAAGCTTAAATATAAATTAAATTAATTTATTTATTATTTATGTATTATATTCAATCTATCAATCTACGTCTATTTTACTTCAATAAAAAACCGATTTTTAAAAGTTTTGGTTTACAATATTTTGGCTATATTTACATTATTTTTTTCAGAATTAGATTTTCTACAAGATTTGTTACTAAATCTTTCGCATTTATTAGTTATTTAACAAAGTTATTGTACTACAAACAAAAAAAAAAAAAAAAAAATTGTTTTTTCGACACCTATTTTATGTTTTACGTCGATGTCTTACAAATTACTGGATTTACAATTCTGAGACCTATTTTATCCTATTTCTCAGCACAAATTACATAAGAAACTATCAATTTTACCCTTTATTTGGGTCCCAAAAATTACAGTAGAGCTTTTTTTTATTAGAAGAGCTGAAATCCGGTTGAAATATTTTACAAGTTTTAACTTGAAAACAGAGCGTTTTCTAGACCTATGTTTATATGAATTTTTTTCATTATTTTCGCTAGTAGAACATTTCCTGAAAGTTTCTCAGTTTCTTCGAGGGACACTCTGTATATATACAGATTGTCCCATTACATCTTATAGCAATTATGATAGCAAGCGTACTGCCGGTTTAATTGTCTGCAATAACTCGATTATTTGTCAACGGATTTATACAAATGAGGTGTCATTTTGCTCAAAATAAAAGTTTTAATAAATTTTGTAAAAGTAAAAATTTGATCAAACATATAATTACAACGATTAAAAAGTTAAAGATGGCTACCATTTTGAAATTTTAGTTTTCAAAATTTTTTAATTTGTAGAACAAGACTCTAGTCGTAGATTTGTCAAATTTAATTAACGTAGGTCTACCCATTCCTTAGAAATGATTTTTATGTTGAAAATCACAAAATCTCATCCAGAAAGAAAACAAAGCAAAATAGGACTTACGTCGATATGAACCTTTTTGCTCATTTTGGTGTCCTGAATCGATTCCTGAATACGTCCCGGAATAGCCCGTATATTGTGCCATAGTTTAAATGTATACCTGTAGACTTATTTCAGTAGAATAGGTTTTTTTTTTGTTTATTCACAGTAAGAACTTTTGAAGTAAAAACATAATACCAATGTAAGTAAACTGTATAAACACCCTTAAGTGATAAGGTTACTTACGCGTATTCTGGTCGAATTTTTTGAAGAACATAAATTAACATCATTTCAATCATTCTTGAATTATGACAGCAGGACTTCAAATGAATCATTAACGTAATTTGTTTTTGTTAATTAAAAATTAAACCTGTCGTGAAATGCTTTTTATTCCTAAAAATAATGGTGCCATTTTTTTAAAGATTGTCTATTATTTCATCTCAAGTTGCCTAAAACTATCAAGTTATGGCAATTAATTGTGCTACTATTAATTAATATCGGGAATATATTGCCGATAAACGAGAATCTGTTTAAGAATTATTCATAAACATAAAACAAGTGTATTTCACTAAGTACTAATTTTACTGCTACATCAGAAAGTGTTTTTAATAAAACATTTAATAGTTTACACAGTAACTGAATAATAAAAATGATACTTAAGATTTTCTTGAGCCAACGCATGCTTGAAAAGAATTTGATAACTAATAATTTTCACATTTAGTAACATATATCTGCACACACTATACACACTTGTGAGTATACATATGATTTATAATACAAAATACAATCACAGTGCACAGTATACAATATCCCAGTTATGCATATATATGTTTTATCAATATTAATTCTCGTTTAAGAGAATAAATAATGGGATATTTTTATTATTAATTAATATTACCGGCTGTAGAAATTTGTCATTATTTTTAATGATAAATTTAAATAATTTGTGACTTTTTATAATAAATAGTGGATTTATTAACCAACTATAATTTTTTGTAAAAAAAATAGTGGACTTGTTATATAAAAATGTGTACCAAATTTTTCATAACAGTTTATTTTTTTTAACACAATTTTATGCACCATGTGTATTAAACTTACGTATTTTTTCGTTATGTATGCATGTATGTATATATATGTATATATATGTATACATATACACACACACACACGACTATGACGCTTCTCGATGAAGAAAAATCCATTTATTTCTTAGTTGCAGTTTTTACATAAACTTTATCGTAATTTTGAATATTTTTTAATAAGTCTTTCAGATGTCAATTACACAATAACTTTAATGTTTTACCTATAGCCTCAGAGATTTTTATTCTGATTTTTTTATATTAAACCATTAAAATGATAAGAGATAAATATTTGATTAAAATAGTTTAATATATCTTGTTAATAAGATATAATAACAAAATGTGAAGAATAACATACCGACCGTTCTTCAATGGCCCTTTTCTTTAATTCTCAGTAAATAATCTAATTCAGTGAAAACGTTAATTTGTGATTTGTAAATTCCACATTTTTATGGACTATTCTGTGGAAAAAGTGTTAATTGTGTATATATATTTTTTTAATACCCCATTGATTGAGTGTTATCAAATTGTATATTAATTCTAAATTTTACTTTCTATTCATAAAATTAATGTTTCTCTGATGTACTTTCATTACGTTGTAGAAAATACAATACGAAATTTTATGGTTTTTGAAAATTTGAATTTGCATCAAGATTACGAGAATGTTTTTCTTAAAAATTTTTAACATGATCAAATCCGATCGAAGAAGAAGAATGTGAAGATAAAAATTATATTTTTAACTTTTTAACCTAAAGGAATTGTTTTTGATGACTAGGTCTTTATATATATATATATATATATATATATATATATCAGCCGGCCTCCGTGGCGCGAGTGGTAGCGCCTCGGCCTTTCGTCCGGAGTCCCAGTCAGGCATAGCATTTTCACACGCGTCATCGCAAATCAGCTGATTTCGAAGTCGAGAGTTCTAAGGGTTAAATCCTAGTAAAGGTACTTTTTTATGGATTTGAATACTAGATCGGAGATACCCGTGTTCTTTGGTGGTTGAGTTTCAATTAACCACACTTCTCAGGAATGGTCGACCTGAGGATGTACAAGACTACACTTCAATTTACATTAATTCATACATATCATCCTGTGAAGTAATACCTTACGGTGGTTCCGGAGACTAAACAGATAAAATAGAGAGGTCTTTTTATAATAAAATATTTTTAATCCGTAATACTCCAAGCAGGCGTAAATAATATTAAACTCACAAACTGCCTTTCCAAATGTTTATGTTAACGAACTACCAACAAATTTCTTAATAGAGTAAGTGATGTGTATATGATAGTGTCAAAAAAATAGAATGGAGTACGATACATATCATATAATTTTCTAAATTGAAGGACGAAATCGTTTGAAAATTTAAGTAGAAATATCAAAAATAAAAGATTTTTGTACATATATATACGGATGATTGCGTTATTTTACATTAATAATAATCATTTATCTATAGAAATAAGAGCGATATTTCTTAATAAAATTTAAAAAATAATTTTATGAAAAGGGCTTAAAAATAACATTTAATAACCGGAATTTTTTTTAGAAAGCTATATACGTAATATTTATTAACTAAGCGGTAAACCACTTATTTTGAATAAAATTATACATATATCTTGATTCTTGGTTTTAAATAATTTTTTTTAAATTTCATTTTCATTATTACTCTTTCTCTTTTTAAAAGAGAAAAATTTTGATGTTTTAATAAAATAATTTGAAAATTTTATTCGATATTCGTGAAAATCTATAAATCAGTAACGATTGATTGATAGATGTCTTTCCATGGGGAAAAATATTATATGGTTTTCTTTTTTGTTTTTATAATAAATATATTATATTTTCTTCATTTATATATGCGTCGATGTAATTAAGTACAGTTCGATACCGTTGTTACGCGGTTCTAAATGACGCAGATACGATTTTAACACGGAAAAAGGGATATCCCCCCCAAAAAATAACTGTTCAGATCTTAAATCAGATCTTAAAAAAATAACTAGGTAGATGTCAGGACCGCCAATAATGCCCCGAAATGGATGTGATGTAATAAAGTAGATATATAGTAATGAATTTCAATTATGTATACGTATGTAGAAATAAACTGAGCAGATTAAATACATATGCTAATAAATCTGACTATAAAAAAAAAAGATTTAACTCCAGGCAAACAAAAATAATGTCCTACTTTTAATCTTAAAGCTAAGTGTTCAAAAAAATCTAAAATTTCCTAAGTGTTACACATACGTGTAGTACTGCATATTACTTAACGATATTTTGAGTTCAAACCTGGTACTGTATTTTCAATTACACTATAAGGGAAAATACTTAAAAGTCTGAACAATTACTGCAGTTTACTATTTCGAAAAAGCCAATATAAAAATGAAATCCAGCTACAAAAATGTATTTACTACACAATCAGTACTTACAGTAAAAATATTCTGCATTTTTATTTTTCTAAATTTTATTTAATTCATAATAATTTCATTTTTAACTGTAACATTCGGTAATAGTTTGTGTTATAATATTAACTAAATTTTATTTTCATTTATCACTTTATCTTTGTAATGAGACGATTATCCTATTACGCTAGTATAACAATCAAGACCTATTATGCTAGTATAATAGATAGGTGCGTTATAACCGGTTCATATTATATTATGATTTAGACAATTTCCTGTAGCCAGAGGTGAGTATCATAATTATTTGTTGCGTTTTTTATTCAAGGAGCTTTCAAAGATACTAAAATACCCGTAATGGGATATTAGATTTTAATTAAGATAAATTGATAATATTAAATTTAATATTATTTGATGAAAACTATAATTATTAATTTTAAAATAATTATAATTAAATTAATATATTAATATTTTTTAATATTAATATCTGTTTCTAAAAAAAACTGATTGTAAGATCCTTTTAAAACAAAAAAAAAATATATTTTTTAAAAGTAATTGAAATTTACAAATTATAATCTGTTTGTCTTCGGGATATTTATTTTAGATTAATTTATGGATACATTTGTTAAGTAGTGTAGATATAATAAAAGAATCCTAGCTGATGTAAAATATCTAATAGACATCTTCAAAATAACTATGGATATCTGATGTTTAATACTAAATGAGTAAGTTTCAATTTTGATCTATTAATGAAAAATTGCGACATTAAATTCACATTTCAAATTAATATGACTATTAGCTCAATATATTTAACTAAAAGAACACTAAATCTTTAGAAGATAACAACACTATTAGCATATATTGATAAATTTGTTTGTTAAAGGATTGTCTTTTAGGGGATTGTAAGTCGTTTAAAAGGTTTGATGGTTTTCTTCATTTCCTTCTTGTTCCGTATAAATTTGTAAACATCAGTAGATTTTTATTATATCTTCAGTTATTTGTTTTATCATCTCAGCCTTGGTATTCCACGAAAGATTTTCCTCTATATATCTCCAAGTTAGCTAAATCTAGGTATATAAAAATATGTTTCTGACTCTTCTCTTTACAAGATTTTGCTACAAATGTTTCTTCTCTCCTCTTCATTTTAAATTTTATTTATTTTTTTAAAAATATTTTTATATTATCAGTGTATTCAAATATTTATATTTTTACTTTCTACTATCTTCCCTTGTTTTGTTATCATGTAGTACATTATTACAAATAAAAACACAAAAACGTGTTTAAATAAGTAATTATTATGATTTTAATACTAAGTGTAATAATATCATTAGTAAACTTCGATTTTTTTATTAAAAATATATTTAAAACTTTAGCATATTAAATAACTTTTTTATACCTTTTTATTATTCGTTATACTATTAAAATTATAATATTTTTTTAAGTAGATTAAAACGAGTAAAAATATAATGTTATAAAATATATCCTTTACTTTTATAAAAATAAATTAATATTTTATTCGAAAAAAATTATAAATATTTTTCATTATATACAGGATACGTTTGCGTAATAATTTAAAAATAACAAAAAGAAAGTAGCATTTGATTGATTATATAAGAAAATCAATTATGGAAAGGTTAAAGAAAATCATGAGAAAAAAATTTGAACAGTTTAAAACTACAAAATTAAAAATTATATAAAAATTGGTTTTAATGAATAAAAATAATAAATATTTAAATTAAACTGATGCAATTATTCATTTGATAAAAAATACATTTTTTATAGAAACAATTTTGAACGCGTTAATTAAAAATTAAGTTAATACGTATTTTACGAAGTGAATACGTACTTTATAAATAAATGAAGATAAGTGTAAGGAATATTCATGTTTTTTTTCTAATTTATTAATATTTAAAATTTCCTAAATAGAGTATTTTTTTTTTTAAATAAATTGTAAGATTTTTTAGTTCATTAGGTTAGTCATCAGAAATGAAATCCTAATAAAGTTCTTTCTAATGGAGGAAAGTGTTAAGCTGTTTAAATAATGTTTTCTTTTTAGGAATAATTATCTATTTATTATTATTTGGTTATTGAATGACGAAAGACAACTAAAACCGGAAAGAAAGAAAAGGATAATTTTAATTAATTATAAATATTTTGAACGATATATATGAATACATACACAAAACAAATGAGTAATATTAATTAATGAATGAAATCATCCGTCATTAGTATGATAGATATTAATACTAATATTAACCTTTGACTCCCACTTGAATATACAATGATAAATTGGAAAAAGAAAGATAACAAATAATCTATTAATGAAATTACATGATCTTTTATTATACTTTACAAAATATTTTAATTTTCCACACCTTGAAGAGAGAATCTTTTTTTCTTAAACTCTAAATACATCTTTTAGTTAAACATTTTTTTATATGTAAGTAAAATGAAGCTCAACCTTACCAACAATTCGTCCGCGTCCTCTTTTCCAATACTTTCGATCATTGGACCATCCTCAGGAAAAGTTACTCTTCAATTTAATATCATTAGAATTAAAGTATGTAGAACGTAAATTTATAAAATGTTAAAATTACAGCTGGTCGTCATAGTACAAAGTTAGTCATGTTTGTTACGTATGAAAGTTGCAGTCGTTATGAATATTAATGTTTGAATGGAGACAGGTTAGGTATCTTGATAATTATTAATTATTTGTTTGAACAAAATATCGTTCTCGAATCTGGTCTGTTCATTGATTAACTTTTTTTTTAAATCTTAAACTTTTTGTATGACTAATAACGATTTTTTTATCATATTTTAATAAACAATGAACTTCATATATTTTATGCTTATTATATTTCGTCTGTTCGTATAACGATAGTTATTTTTATAATTTAAAAATATTTTTTTCATTTAAAAGAATACAATTGGAAGGAAACAAACTAAATCCTCTCAAATTAATTTTAACTTTTATATCTCCAAATAAATTTTATTATATAACAGATGATCATAGAAATTAAAAGTTGAAATAGTGTAAAATTTTTAAATGCTGAATGAAGAAAATCTGTTTTATAACAAATGAGGTAATAAAATGAACAGGAAAAGAAACTTTTGCAGTAAAATCTTTTAAAAAGAAGAAAAGTATATTAGAACATCAAGAATTAGTTATTTTGATATCAAAGTTTATGAATGTTTTTAAGGTTTTTTTTTATTAACAAATATACACATACATATTTAAACTTTGTTCTAATACAGATCTTTGCCGAAACCAATCTACGTTTTACAGTCTCTAATAATACTTATTTACTAATGAGTTGACAGTTAATAAAACCTATAAAGAAGAATAAAGACTTATTTTTAAAATATTGTTCCTATTATACAAACGGTTTATAAACATTAAAAAACTCATTAACCAATTTAATTAATAAACAGAAAAAAAATCGTATTATTCATATTTTTTTTTAATCCAGAAAAATCCTTATTTTTTTAATGGATTACATTACATTCTGTATTTATAATACTCATGATTGTTCAGTTATTGTAATTATCATAAGTATGATCAACTTGTGACAGAACTGGATTGTTTACAACTACCATATTCTCATTAGGATGCGCTTCTTATAAAGAATGCTATAAGTAATATAAAGTATAACTTAAATTAACTTTAATAATTCATATTTATTTTAGAATATTTAAAAAAAGAAATTTTATACAGGTTTAATGTAAAAAATATAAGTTAAAAAGGAAATAAATGGTTGATAATGATTTATTATTAGCTTGCACGTCATTTGTTACTGCTTTCTTTTCTGTTTTTTAAAAAAAAGTTTAAGTTTGAACGTGAGTATTCGAATTTACAGCCTAAAAAACTTTTTATTTAAAATTTATTAGGATTCGAATTTGATACCTTCCACATAAAGGAACGAGACGATTAAAATGTTATTCTTAAATATATTACAAAATCTGTTACAATAACTAGTAAATAATTGTTAAAAAAATAAATACAAATTTCGTAGAGTAAAGAATAATTAAAAAAAAAACCACCATTAATATGATAAAAAGTATAACGAATTATTTTTAAATTATTAAAAATTAAAAGCAATCAAATTTTATGAAAGTTTTTTTTGTTTTAAAGTACCTTTACGAGTTATTTATTATTATTATTTTTTTAATTTATTTAATTAAAGAAGGACCTTCGAAAGAGGGCTTTCGTGGTTGTGAGGTGGCAACTCAGTTTTCAGTCAGATCTCTAGTTTGAATCCTTGTCGTGGTATTTTTCATATACTAAATAATTTCCACTCTATATTCCCTTGTATAAACTTCGAGAGGAATGGATGGTGAGTGAATTAAACATTATTAATATAAAAAAAGATACAATTTTTCAATTATTATTTTTTTTAAATCAAAACCAAAAATTTTCAATTAATTGAATAACATTATAAATTATAATTTCTAGAGTAAATTATAATGTCTAGACGGTAATTATTTAGTTGAGGTGCCTCACTTCGAAATCACAAAAAACATCAGATTCATTCAAAATTAATATTTATTCATTTAATAATGCATTTTGGGTGTCGGAAAATAGAATATTAATAAAAAATTACATAGCGATACAAATAACACGTAACAAATGAAAATCGAAAAAAAACTTATATCATACTGAAACATTGTATTTAAAGATATAAACATGAAAATAAATAATATAATCCAACAAAACCTAATCTACGCTCGCTAATCTTGCCTAATCAACAGTAATGTTTTGATTATTTAAGTAATAAAAATAAGTAATTAGGTTAGGTTCAGCTCTTAATGATTGCGGTTGCGTTTTTCTTGCTCCAAGTATTCGTTGTTATTATTGCAGTTTTCATTAATAGTTCTGTTAGTTTTTGGTTTTGTTGTTCATTTTTAATTGTTTAGTGATGTTTTTAGTAATTCTGTCGCGTTTTCGTTATTTTTTTTATTTGTATCATTACGTAAATTTTTATTAATTTTCTATTTTCATTATCAATACATCATTAAATGAATAAATATTAATTTTTAATGAATTTGATGTTTTTTTTTTGTGATTTCGGGGTGAGGCACCTCAACTAAATAATTACCGTCTAGACAAATATTCATTCTTAAAATTATAACACTTTCAAAAAATATAAAATTATAGAAATAAAATATATATTCTAAATAATTAGCAAACATTATAATTCCTTTAATATCAAATGAATATTGAAGCCAATCATTTTTTTTTTCACATTAAATAGAAAAATAATAATTTCACAGTAAATTAAGTACTCCATATTTAACGGCTGGATGGAATTTATTTTTTATTTAAATTGACAATTTACTTTAGAGATATATGAAAAATAAAAATCGCAGTTAATGTAATCACTGTAAATATTTTGTATTAATAATAAAAGTTAATTTATAATTAAATTCAAAGAAGTAAAATTTTTAATTCTGAAAAACAAACTCTGGGCATTTATTCTCCTGAGATAGTTATTAAATATTAAGGAATTTTATAGAACATAACATTATCCTTTACGTTTTCAAATGCAATATAAAAAAAAATTCAATTTAAATTTATTTACTCTTTACGAAAGCTTTTTTATAATTAATTTTGAAAAAAAATTTATATTGAAATAAAATAAAAATATATATAATAATCGTTGAGTAATGTGGTTGGACAACATTCTATGTTGTATGACTTCAAACAGGAACTCATCTATATCTAGGAGTTTATTATAAAAGGTCACTGATTTAATATCATTGTACCAGAATTGCTCTCTGTGTAGCCCTCGTAAACTGTACTGACATGAGATTTATTGTTCTTAATATAAGTTATTTGTTACACGATATTTGTTAAAATTTCAAATACAGTAGCTGCATTATAATATTTATGGTTTATTGGTTTTAACTGAATAATATTTACGTTTTATTATTATTATTATTGTTTATTTCTACAGTGTTTGTATGTTTGTGTATATATATATATTTAAATAAACTACCTAATATTACGTTTCAAAAAAACATTATAATAGCTATAGAGGCAAAATATTTCAATTTGTTTTTTTATTATATATATATATATACTGTATTAAATATTTTAAATACAAAATTTTCTCAATTTTAATTATAAAATTAGGTTAATTCAGATAAAATTTATGGTTTTTCACCGACAAAAATATTGACGATGAATTAACTAGTTACGAAAGGCAGTAAATAAACGAATTTTTTTTTTTATTTTCTGAAAACGAAGAATTAAAATAATTTACAAAAAACGTATATATCACAAACATTTCATAAGTTCTAATTTCTTATGTGTTATAAAGACGTTTTTTCAATTACTTTACAGAAATTTAATTATTTTCAAACTTAATACTTCACAGGAAGAAATATTCTGTAATTAATTTTAAGGAAATATTTATATTATAAAAACTTTCGCAGTAATAATGTATGTTTCTGCTGATAATTTAAATGATAATCTTTTTGTTAATTTTTCGTAATTTTACTTACAAGTAATTATTTAGAACACGTCCTAAATAACAAATTTTTCTTCAATATTTCAGTTTTTATTAAAATTTCCGTAAAGAAATATTAAATTAACTTATATAATTTAAATAAATTTTTATCTGAATTCTTACAAATGTGTGTAAAATGAAATAAATATGATATAGAAACATGTGACAACAATTATAAATAAATAAATATTGGGGATGAAAAAAATTACAATTTTTATTTTTAAATAAACTTACAGTATTGATGAACAAATGATAATGCAAATAATATAGAAGCGGCTAAAAATTTTCCATCAGTAAGATTTTTCATATTGGCAACGGGTAGAAGAAGCTACCGAAAGATCACACACATAACCACGAACCTACTAACCGGTTCGCTCCGTCCCGCAAACTGACAACTGTTCTTCTCTTCCACTAGGTGGCACCACACAACTCTGACGTCACTTTATGTCATCCCCACCAAATAACATGTCTACCAATATAATAGTTTTAAATATACCTTTGTTTCTTACTTTTCTTAAATCATTTTCTTTTTTTATAGAAATACAGTACGGGTTTCCTTTTTTTTAGTATTATGTATTAGGAAAATTCTATTTATATTTATTTTTTTTAGAATATAATGAACCAGATGACTAATATTTCATACCGACTGTTTAAATTACTTTTTTTCTTATAATGGAATTAACAAGGTATTAGTGCTACAATAAAAGTAATGATCCTAGTTAATTTCATATTAATTTCTTTTTGCTAGTTTTCTTAACTTGAATAACACGCTTTCCTAAAAGATTACAGTATAATTTTTTTTAAAAAGTCATTAAATTTTGATTGTTTTTATTTATTTTTTTTTACATTTCCGTGAGTAATATTGTTCTTAAAGAGGTTTAAAATAATAAGGTCAAATTATGTTAGCCTTTGTTAACATGGGATCATAAGTCATAGTATAAGTCATATTAATTATCATATTGATATAACTAATTAAATTTTATTTATTTATAAGTCATGAGTACTTAGGCAGCTTAAGCTTTGATAATTATCTAAAAAAAAAAGTTTTTTTTTGAAACTGAATGCAATTCAAATTTCACCCAGCTTTTATTTATTTCACCTATTTTTAATTAAATAGATTTCTGGATAACGAATTAGTTTCTTTAATGAAAAGTAGTTCTATATTAAGATAGTATTCATGAAAGGGATTAAAAATATTATTATAATTCTTTTGGAATTATGAATAATATACAGGTTTTAGAGCCCAAAAAAACTATTGGTTTTATTTACTGGTAAACCATAAGTTATTATTAAAAGAAATTTATTCTTAGCCAAACACAATATAAATGATAGCTTATATCTTGTGTACAGTGTAGGCTAGAAATCGCAGTTTTCAATTCTTTCTCGGAGAATATACCTAGAATAGATATATTAAAGGGGAAAGTAAGGTGATCAGGTCAAAAATGAGGTATAAAGTTTTTTGCAAATCTCTACGTTTTGGGGTCCAACTAGTACAGATAGGCCAAAAAAACATATGTATGTGCGTAGTATGTACGTACATATAGACGTATGTGTTTCGCATTGCTCTTCGCCTTATACCTCAGGATTGAACCATCCGATTTTCTTCAAATTTGGCTGAAATATTTCAATATGTGGGGCATCTATCATACTATTTTTTTTTTTTTTCAAAATTCGTTAAGAGGATGGAGGATATCATGAAAAACCAATTTCGATTTTCTTCAACGACATTTTAGAGAAAACTTAATTAAAACAAATTTCTTACCTTCAATCAATATATAAGTAATCCAGAAGATTTTGTTTTTTCAAATATCAATCCACACCTCATAGAATTGACTTTTGTTATTTTGCTCTATTTCTTTTCAGTTTAAATATTTTTCAAAAATTTTTTGAAAATGTATACTTTCTGTATAGAGCTGTCATGAAATTTCTACAGGTTTTTCAAATTATGGACATCCGGGCTAATGGAATTCATCCCCAAAAATATTGTGCAAAGGATTCAGACCTACCTTCAGGAAAATGGTGGACATTTCTAACACTTGCTGTACCAGTTATGCATAACTACATTCCATGAATCAAATCAAATGTGAATATCTCTAAATTGTAGTCCATAGTGGAATTGTAGTGTATGATCTCACTATACGTATATATATATATATATATATATATGTATGTATATAGGAATGATTACTGAAGAATGAAGAAATTTCTGAAGATAAATTGATGAAAATTTGTACACACGTTCTTCTTACGGTGTAAGTGCATACTAAGAAAGAGTTTTAGAGATTGAGTTTAAGGGATTATAATGGAGAAATAATGAAATTTACTATTTTTTTTTTTCCGGTAACAAATGAAGATATCAAATTGATTTTTGGTGTGTGTAATTTTCATGTGAATATCTGAAAATCAATTTCTACTTTTTTTTTTTAAATTTGTCCTTGAAAGTGATAAAAAAGGTAAAAATTTCGAACAATGATTGCAAATTTTCCCCATTTCCGACTATATTAAACGAGATATTCACTCGTTTTGAGTTTGATCTTCAAATAAAGATCTAAAAACCACTTTCTGTTTTTTTTAATTTTAATATTTTTCATTTTTCCGTTTTATGGTACCATTATTGTATTAATCATTATGATATTTGTAATCATTATGAAATCATTAGCGTATTAGTGTATTCGTGTTGTTACAATATTAGTGTATTCGTGTTTTTTGGTCTCAATCACTAGTTTATTTGTTTCTTTCTACTAGTTATTTTATCCAAGATATTTAAAAAAGTCCAAGATTTAATTTTACTATACTTTGTCTTTTTGGGATATTTACTGGTACTTCTCATCATTTTTGTCTTTGAAAAGGAGATCTGCAAACCTGTTTCTTCAGCTACTTCTTTA
Source organism: Lycorma delicatula (assembly GCF_047948215.1). NCBI lineage: Eukaryota > Metazoa > Arthropoda > Insecta > Hemiptera > Fulgoridae > Lycorma > Lycorma delicatula. The sequence goes on from NC_134461.1 coordinate 49,463,220, forward strand.
ATTGGTGAATATGATTGATTGCTTGTTCTAATTCTGTAAAGAGTGCTAAGTCGTTGGCAAAAGATAGACATTCAATCGTTCGTTCTTGACGTCCTGATTCTTTGTATATTATTATTATTATTATGCTTTTACGGCCAAGATGGGACCACTTAAGTCAATTTTAGTTGGATCTTTTCTGAGAAAAGCGTGTTATTTTACTCTTCCGAGCTGCCCACTATTTCTTCATCCGTTCAGATCTTGCTTTCTTTTCTTCATCCGTAAACACCCTCTTCGTTGTATTTTGTCGTTTGTCTGTCTTTTGTTTAAATCTAATGCTTTTATCTTTTAGCTTTGTAATTTTTCCAGTTTTATTCTGTAGGTCAGTCAGGGAAATTCCCAATTCTTTCATATCTTCTCTAATTTCTTTGATCCATCCTACTTCTAGCTTTTGGAACCAGAGCTTTTCAATGATATTTCTTGACAGTCTTGTTTGCGGTGTCCTTATGAGATGACCGAAGAAAGAGATTCTTTTTTTCCGCATAGTATCAGTAACAGGCTCTATTTCTCGATACACCATCTCATTTGGCACAATCCACCATTGGCCTTCTTTTTGGTGTTTTTTATTGATACACGTTCTGACAATTCTCCTCTCTATTTTCAGAATTTTTTCAATTCGGTTTTTCTGAGTGATTTTGAAAAGAGTCTCGCTTCCGTAGGTGACTTCTGGCTGTACTACAGTTTTATAATGTTTAAGTTTTGTTTTAGCAGAAAGGCATTTTTTGTTATATGTTGACCAAGTTAATTTTTGGGATTTAATCATTGTATTTGTCCTTTTTTGCCATGTCACTTTTTCATTTAAATTATAAGTTATTATTTCCCCTAGATATTTAAATTGTTTTACTATTTTAATTTTCTGATTGTTTACCGTAATGTGCTCTATTACCAGAGGATCTATGGCCATTAGTTCAGTTTTTTCGAAAGAGATATGAAGCCCTATCTTTTGTGCTAGGTTTTGAAGGCTCATGATTTGTGTTTTGGCTTCTTGAATATTATTTGCTAAAAGAGCGAGGTCATCTGCAAATCCTAGGCAATTTAGTGTGATGGAGTTTTTCTTAGTACCCATTTTTATATTTTTGGGATTTATTTCATACCATTTTCTCATGACAAATTCAAGGGCGCAGTTAAAAAGGAGTGGTGAGAGGCCGTCTCCTTGCCTCAATCCACTTTTTATGTAGAAGGGTTGAGAGAGTTCACCTCTGAATTTCACTCTGGACTGGGTATTGGTTAAAGTTAATTTTATCATGTTTACGAGTTTAGGGTGAAGGCCCAGGTTTCTCAGAATATTCAGCATGGATGGTCGGTGTATACAATCATAGGCCCTTTTAAAGTCGACGAAGGTGATTATTAGTTGTTTTTTCCGTCTTTTATATAAGTCCATCATAAGTTTTAGGGATATTATTTGCTCCGGGCAACCTCTCCATGGCCTAAATCCCCCTTGGTATTCCCCAAGTTCCAGTTCAAGTTGGTCTTTGCGATTCTTTGTATATATATATATATATATATATATATATATATATTTTAAGTTAAAACTACCTGAGACGGTTCCAAGTAAAGTGTACCATCATATTTTAATATACATTTTACAGCAAAATTATATACATAATTTTTAACTCAAGGTATAAGTTGTGTAAAGTAAATTTATTAATTCATTTGTTAAAGTTATTTAGAAAAGGTAAATTATTTCGTAATGATTATTCATTTGTCTTTCTTTCAATTATTAATGAAATTAAATTAACTATTTGGCCCATTTGGCAAAAACTGCAGCAATAAGCTGTTAATTCTACATTAATAACATTGTTTCGTTATTCAGAACCTTTAATTTAGTACTTTCAAAACGCAAACCTATTCTAAACGGTTACAAAAAGTTTGTAGAACTGTTTTAAAAAAAATTTAATAAAATCTACAGTTAGATGTAAATTTCGAATTTTTAGGTCATTCTGAAAATATATTCTAAAATAACAATAAGTATCAAAAACAAAACATGAAAATAAAATAGAATAAAAAACTTAGTTTAAAAAGAATAAAATCACACCTACAAAGCACAATAACAACTTTATTTCTGTATTTAAAATTAAAACAAGAAGATAAAAAAAGGATAAAGTTAATAAATAACAAGTGAATGTTGGAAAGAAAATAAAGTATCTTTATACTTTTTTGCTCTCATTAGATTTGGTTTGAGTAGATGTTTGACGTCATTCGAGTTAAAACCCACGTCCACGTGTCATCTTCTGGCTAATTTTATTTGAAATCCTGTATTTGTAAACAAGATTTGCCGTCTCCGTGGTAGAGTCGTAGCTCTTATTCTTTAATTTGAAGGTCCCAGGTTAGAATCTCCGTCAGACATGGCATTTTTCGTACGCTACAAATTTCCATTTTCGTATTCCCATCATTAGTGACAAAAAAAATTATAGTTTTTTAATTGCAAAATTTCAGAATATAGGTATCCAGCAGAAATTTAATTTAAAACCATATTCATTATCTTATCCCTCACAAACCAGTTCTTGAACACTCGCTAATTTTAAAACGATCTGAATCAACATGTTAGTTAAAATCTTTTACACAATTTCAGGTATCTCTTCAATGAGAACACTTATCTTTATTTTACAGATGTATATATCAAAGTGAGTCACAAAGAATGCAACAAACACTTGGTTAGCGAGTGTGTCGGCTGGCGTTGAAAAGATTACGGTGGACTTTACTCATACTATTTAACTCATAATCAAATTCCTTACAAATTTTCTTCAAACTTTCTAGGTGTTGCATTACCCATTTAATAAAGTTAATTTACACTAAAAAAAAGTGTTTTTCGATCCCATATTTTTTTTTTACCCTAGATTTCTGTAAGACTACTAAAAATACAAGTCTGAGACCTATTTTTATTTTTAATTTCTCAGGTTAGATTTCGTATAAAAACACTAAATTTAACCCTTAATTTGGGTTCAAGAATTACACTACAGTCTAGTTTATTTTTTCTGAAGGCGCAGAAATCAGGGACAATATTTTTGCCAGCCTTCACTCACTAACGAAGCGTTTCCTAATCTAAGTTTATTTGAACTTTCTTCTTTATTTTCACCAGTAAAACATGTCCTGAAAGTTTGTTACATTTTTCATAAATCACTATATATATATATGTATGTGTGTGTGGGTGCGTGTGCTTATTACAATATGTTCATTTATTATTTCTGAATAGTTGATAAATAAAGTTAATTCATAAATACATATAATTCATGAAACATATGCGGGTATGAATACTAGATCGTGGATACCGGTGTTCTTTGGTGATTGGGTTTCAATTACCACACATCTCAGGAATGGTCGAACTGAGACTGTATAAGACTACACTTCATTTACACTCATACATATCATCCTCATTCATCCTCTGAAGTATTATCTGAATGGTAATTCCCGGAGGCTAAACAGGAAAAAGAAAGAAAGTAAGGTTTTTTTTTAATTTTAACTCGTAAGTGATTTTAAAAATACCTTATCTTTTGTGTTTATTTGATAAGAAAGGCTTTGAATTTTAATTAAATAGCATTCTTCTGTTTTCATAGACTATTTTATCATTTTACATTCAATCTACTTTTATTTTTTCATATTCCTGCATTTGCAGCTATCCAAAAAAATCCTTTTCTTTTCCGGAGATTACCGTTAGGTATTACTTTAGAGGATGATATGTATGAGTGTAAGTGAATGTAGTCTTGTACAGTCTCAGGTCGACCATTTCTGAAATGTGTGGTTAATTGAGACCCAACCAGTGAAGAACACCGGTATCCACGATCTAGTATTCAAATCCGTATAAAAGTAAACTGCCTTTCCTAGGATTTGAACGTTGGAACTCTCGATTTCGATATCAGCTGATTTGCGAAGATTCGTTGCCTTTAGCTCAACGTGTACTGAAAAAGCATTTTATATAATTCCGGTAAAAAAAATCGCTCAAAACAAGTCTAATAATTTTAATTTAGATAGCCGGTCAGAGCTCGCTTTTCCCGTCTAGACAGGGACGCTGCTGTGTTCATTCACTGATAACACTTGTTATCCTCATTTTTGTAAGAATAATACTGATAAATAACAATTAAAATCTGTTAAATTAAAAACAAATATCAGTGTATTGTAATTTCTTCAGTGCAACAGTTTGGCAAGACAGGACTCGAAACTTTCTGAAGTATGCGGGTCTGAGAATAGTCAGCCCACATCTTAAAAATAGTAGTTTTAATGTATATGTTTTTTGTACGAGTAAAAATGTATTGTGCACGGTTCTTAGCATTACCCGTACTTCTTATTTTTATATATATATAAAATATATATATATATATATATATATATATATAAAATATATATATATATATGTGTGTGTGTTTGTGTGTGTGTGCGCGCGCGCGTTCGTGCGCGCGTATATATATATATATATATATATATATATAACTGTTCCTATCGAAGACTCTGAAGCAAATCACTTATAGTTGTCTATGGGAGAAACATTGATTCTCCAAGTGAAGACCAACCATTTAAAGCGTACGCCCTTGTGACTTATTTATTGTAATTGAAAAACCAACTTTAAGTGAAAACTTGAAGTGAAGGGCAAGTCTAAAGGTATGTATAACATACGCAGTAGTACCTTCAAAGCTACTTTTCTTGATAACCGAAAGAGTTATCGATAAAGATAAAAAATATTTTTTGTAGAAAACTTAATTCCATATACTGTATGGGATTTCTGAATTCGATTTGACCAACGGTTTGTCCATAGAAAAGTTAAATATCGGCAAGGAACTTAATCTAGTTATTACCGTAAGCCATTAAAATGGCCACCATCTTGTAACGGTGAAACATTTTATAATGGCAATAATCCTGGCAGTAATCCTGTTATGTTCATACAAAATTTTAACTCAATCGGTTGAGTAATTTTTGCTCACCTGTCTAACAAGCAGAATTGTTATTCTGTAAAACCCGAAATAAAATCATTGCGTTGTTTTATCTAAATAAATACACCTGTAAGACATTTTCTGATTATTATGACTTTATTCTTAATATGAATTAAATTTAAATTAATCATCAAATATGATTAATTTAAATAAAGTCTTTAAATGCAGTGAATTTTGACCTATTTTGTATATATACGTTTATGTTTAAGCTATAGTGCTCTTAAGCTTAAAACAAAATAAGATGAAAAATATTTCAAAGTATATTTTTCTGTTCTTATATATTTTTGTAAATCCTATCTGTGAACAGAGATAAAAGGAAAAATACGTATGATATAGTAGGCCTATAATGTTGTCTAGTATATGCAGATGCAACGCATCATAAGATGTAGGCGAGAACTCAGAGGTATGTAAATTTTTGCTTTTGCTTGGGAATAACTCAACCCTGGATTTTCTTTCGCTTCAATCAGGGATATTTTTGTATATTTTAACCCCTTTCACTGTAATATTATCTTCTTTTCTTAGTATTTTTGTTTTATCATTCTTTACTCTGTTAAAATTTGCTGCAAAAAATTACGTAATCTGTTAAAAAAATATTAAATTTTATTAATATTTGTCGACATGTTTGATTTGTATTAATAAGTCCTAACATAAGGAATGATAATTCATACAAAAAGTTTCTTCTTTCTCCTCTACTTATTTATGTCGGTCTCTTTATTCTTCATATCTTACGATTTTTTCATTATCTTTTACGTTACTTTGTGCTACTTTATTCTTTTTTTCTGTACTGTTACTTCTATCTTCATTTTTCCTACTAATTCTTTTTTTTATTTCTTTTTTTTCTTTATGTAATTAATTCTTCATTTTCCTTCCTTTTACGTCCTTCTTCGCCTTCTTTTCTCTTCCTTTTCCTTTATTCTTATCTTCTTTTTTTCTTTTTACAAACCTCTTCTCGTTAACCATCTTATCTTTTTCTTTTCTACTTCTTTCAACTTCTATTATTTTTATCTTTTTTTTTCCTTTTTTACTTCCTCTACCAGTCATTTAGACTTTTATATTTCCTTTTCATCTCCTATTTCTCGTTTTTTTCTTTTACTCTTCCTTTTATCTAATATCACTATACTTATAAAAAAAGTTCTAATAAAAAGAGTAGGTATTAGTTATTAGAGTTAGGTATTGTAAATAAGGTTACTTAAATATAAAGATATTTTAGTCGTACACTCTGTTTTATCTGATTTTTTTAACATTTTTTCTTTATAGATTTAAATAAATTTAATACTGAGTTAGTTAAATGTAAAGTTTTGTTATAATAAAAAACTTATCGGTTTCTCAGTAGTATTTAAACAAATATTTTATAGTAATTGAAAGCTATTTTAAACTAATTTGACTTTTGTTTTTACATCTAAAACATTTGGCATTCTTAAATGAAAGTTTTACCGAGAGATAATCTGTTAAAAAGAACGAGAAAATTAGAAAATTTGGTAAATACTATTAAAAAATTTTATTTGAAAAAGTGCAGTGAAGCTGGATTTAAGTGAATAGTGTTGCAAAAAATCTTTAAAAATGAAATTTTGTACCAGGTTTGTAACAATTATAATTAACAATTTTCCATTTTCGAAGATAAAGGTAGATTTTTGTACGTGCGGACCACTGAGGGTCACGTTTGCATAATAGTTTGGAACTTCTTGTGCAAATATTTTTTTTATTTTGTCACTGTTTTTGTTTTTATTCCTCGGTCCACTTTCTTCCTATACCCCTCATATCCTTCTTTGGAAACTTAGATTCTTTGATAAATTTTCTAAACTTGTCTTTATTTAAACTTGTTCTTTGGAAATTTTTAAAGTTTTAAGATCATTTTCTATTTCTTTAAACCAGTTAGTTTTAATAGTACTACTGTTATAAAAGTTAAATATTTCTTTTATTAATCTGTTTTTGCTCATTCTGTATAAATGTCCATAAAATTGTAATCTTCTTCTCCCGATGGTGTCTTTTATTTTTTCTGTATGTTTATAGATTTGTGTTTCACTTTTCAGTTTATAAATATCCGTCTGGTAATTGGATCCATATACGTTTCTTAAAATCCTTTTTTAAAAAACTCTTTATTCGAAAAACGCCATATAAGGTCTCAAGAAGTATTACTGTTTTGTAATACCGCTGTTTAGCATTATGCGAAAGCGCTTTTTTATTATATAAATTTCGTGTTAAGTTGAACGCTAACGCCATTTTCTGCGTCCGCTCTTGTAACGTATACAGTTAGACTTATTATATAATTTATTTCCTTTTGTGATATTTTCTATGCTGATAATTTAATGGTAATTAATTGAAAGGATGCGTTACAATTTGAAAGACTAAAGTGATGGAATTTTGATTGTAAATATTCGATGCGTTCAAAAATCATTTTAGATAAATGTATGTCAAAAAAAATCACTTGCTTAAATCAGGTTCCTTGGGAAAAAACAGGTATTAAATATTTTTTTTATTTGTAACCAGGATTAATGGATTATTCAAGGAAAGAAAAAGGATTAAAGATTATAAGATTACTATCTGTTCCTAATCTGTTATATAAAAGTGAGGCAATATTGAAAAACAAAGAATTATAAAAATGACTGTGAAGACGTTTTGGAGGTCAGTTTCTCAACTTTTGAAGACACGTAAAATAAAAAATTATGTAGTATGTAACGAGCTGTATCTGTTTTTAATGAAAACGTAGGTAAGAGTTAGAAATGGTGGTTTAGGTCATTTAAAAGGGATGAAAGAAAAATTTCCTGTAAGTATGATATAATGTACCAAGAGAAAGGATAAATCTAGTTAGATTGAAACAAAGATGAATATCAGAAATGTTAGTTGGCATACCCATACCTAAAAAATTCTTAAGTATATTAAATAACCTAAACTGAAATACATTATTAAAATAAACAGCGTTTTACATTAGGAAACGTTTTACTTTATTTAAAGAAAATGTAGATTCAACCATTTAGATATAGGTAGCAACAAATACAACTCTCGATTTATTTTCCATAGTGGATAAAAATACATTTCAATTGAAGTTGGTTGACATATCTATCTCAATGACAAACGAATCCGTATTTCAAGTAACATCAAAGAATTTTTTTCGATCATTGCAAAAATAGGCCTATTCTGGTCTTTTGATATTCTATAATCTACATCATTTGTGTGTATATATATATATATATATATATATATATATATATATATATATACTATATTTAGTCGTACATATCCATTAAAGTGTTTTTTTACATACTGCAAAACAGCCAGTTAGTAGTAATAATATTGCTCATATTTTTAAAAGATTGATAAAATTACTAATAAAACCGACTAATATGTCTAACTGATTTTAGAATTGCACCAAATACAATTGTTGCAGCTACGTGCTAAACTTAGCTTTCAACGAAAAATCTAAGTTAAATTTGAGCGTGTTGTATATACATACAAAACACAATCTATGTAAATAAAAATATAAATGTTCGTTTGTTCAAAATCTTAAATCTCCGAAACTTCTTCACCGATTGCTTTGTAATTTTGACTCAACGTTGCATTTGAATACGCGCATATTTTTATATACCTACTATTTATATACCTAAGATATCACACCTGTGGCAGGTAAAAATATGTTTTTTTTTGTTTTTTTAAAACAGCGCTATCTGATGGACGTAAAAGCAACACACGCTATAGTAAATATTTTACGATTTCATTTCAATGTTGATAGTCAAAATATCCATTTTGACTAGTTTCGGCGTGACCTCTGTACGTAAGTGTATGTATGCACCTATCTCGCATAACTCAAAAATGATTAGACGTAGAAAGTTGAAATTTTTTATTTAGGACTCTTGTAACATCTAGTTGGGCACCTCCCCTTTTGATTGAAATCGACTGATACAAAATTGAAAAATAAAGCACAAAATCCCAACAAATTTGGATTTTGGACTTTCTCTTAACTGCAGTAATAAACCTTCATTGAGAGCTTTTCCACATATATCATAAGTGGTACTAAATTTCATTTGTTCCAAAGTTATAACCAAATAAAACTTTAATTAATAAAATATTTGGATCTTAGGGAAGGCGCGTTGGTTCGAATCAGGTTTCATCTTCTTTTTAAACTTTTTTTTTTTATTTAAATATATTGATTTATTAATAAGATTAACCCGTTATTGTAATAAAGTTATACAATAAATAATAATTCAATAATAACAATAAAAAAAAAACATTAAAAAAATCAGAAGTAATTAGTGATAAAATTTTAATACTTTTAAAAATGTGTGTATGTTATTTAATAAGCATTATTACATATGTGTATATGCAATAGATTTGGTGCATCTGATTATTTAATATTAATTGAAAATTATAATTTAGAATCGTATAATTTTTTGATTTTCTAGTTTTAATCTCTGTTAATTTTATTTAATTATTCTGGAATTTCTGTATACTTTTATTTACATAAAAGTTAACTGCATGGAGTGAATAATATAGACTGAAAAATAGACCCTCACAAGAACATATACACTGAGATATACATGCCCGATCTTTAATAAATTGCAAAAATTTCTTATCTTTTACTTCAAGTCGGAGTTGAACATCATTTCGTTTAATGGTTTTTTGTTGCCAATCATTTAATGGCTCTTTAGTTTGAAATAATTTTTCTGATCTTAATTTGTGTACACGTTCTCTAGTTTTCAAATTTTCTGTCCTTATATTCATCATCCTCTGTTAATCTTTTTATTCTTTCCTTGGTCTTAACGTTTTCTTCCTCTTTATCTTTATCATAATATCTTAATTTTTTTATTCGTCCTTTGTTCTTAATATTTTCTTCCTCCTCATATTCATCTTCTTGTCGTTTTTTTTAGATATATTTCTTCATGTTATCTTTCATTTTCCTGTATCGTTTTAATTTTTGATTATTCACCAAACAATCCAGTAATAAAAACGGAATATTTTACACCATAAGGTTGAAATTAACATTTGTAACTAGTATACAGGAGTTGACTAGACGAAATAGTTTAATTATTATTAACTTTAATTTTACGACACACCAGAAATCTAGAACACGTTTGTTAATTAGCAACTAACAAGGATACGAAAAATACTGATCTAGTATCACGAGTAATAAAGGGACTTTTACTCTATCCCAATATTTCATGTAAGATTGTTGAATCCCAGTACTGTCCCCCAGGGGTCAGTACTGGGATCATTACTTTGGTTACTGGTCATTGATGATGTATTACGACTACAGCTACCTGAAGAGACGGAAATAGTGGCCTATGCTGATGATTTAGCGATACTCACCTCTGCGAGATCAGAAGATGTCCTCGAACAAAGGAGCAATGATACTCTAGAGATCGTAAATAACTGGCTAACCGACAAAGGATTAACACTTTCAGTAGATAGTCAATATATTATGTTGGCGGGAAGGAGACGGCTGCGAGATCTTGAACTTAAGATAGGGGAACATAGGCTTGAACCTGTCAATCAGGCTAAATATCTGGGAGTGATAATTGATAAAACCTTGAGCTTTAGTGCTCATATAGTATATTGATGCGAGAGAGTCGAAGGATTACTACAAGCCCTCATAAGGCTATTAGCTGGCCGAGATGCCCCAAGATCATCTAAACGTCGGGTTTTAGTCTCCGCATGCACCTCGGCTTTATTGTATGCTGCACCTGTTTGGTAAAGAGCCATATTCACGCAAAGGAATGCTAAACGATTGAGGAGTCTACATAGACAGGCTCTAGTTGGGGTGATTTTCGGACACCGCACAATATCTTATGAGACGGCGTGCGTTCAGGCGTCCACAAAACCCATAGAACTCCAGGTCATGGAACGCTGGCTTCGCTTTCAGGGCATGGAACGGGGTGATGCTTCTGAACTGGTTAAACAGGCATGGCAGCGTAGATGGAGTCAACATGAGGGGGCTATGTGGACAAAAAGGTTGATTTCAGACATTAGCCAATGGGTCAAACGAAAGCATGGCGAGGTCAGCTACTATGTCTCTCAGATGTTCTCTAGACATGGAAATTTCGAGCAATATTTATTCCGCTTTGGCAAAAGAAGCTCTCCACGTTGTCGGTACTGTGAACGCGATGACACAGCTGAGCATACAATATTTGAATGCGATAAATGGACAACACTTAGATTTCGCACGGGAATACAGAATCTCACACCCGAGGAACTAAACAGCTTCATATTGATTTCTAGACAAAATTGGAATAATTTTGAAAAATTCTCCTTTTTAGTTTTAAAACAGAAAAATGATACTGAAAGACGTATGGGGTACTAATAAAGACTGAAGTAATTGTAGAACTAGGATATTCATGAGTATTGTCTCTTTATGAAACCTACGACCGCGAGCAGGCGTCACGAGATCGGACTGGGAATGTAAAGACCGAGACCCGGCTTCGTAGTTGGTGGTTGGGAACGACATAGTCGGGCCTGGCCTACCTTCTGCGGGGTTAGAGGCAAGCAACACCAAAAGACCGAGACCCGGGGCTGGGGCTGGGGACGGCATAGTCGGACTCGGTTCCTGCCCTGCGGATTTGAGGCAGGCAATGTAAAGAAAACAAAAAGAAAAGATCCGACCGGGGGGGCTGACCTACCGTGCCGGACATACAGTCGGTGGGTGGGGAGGCCTCCTTTGAGTAAAAGGACACTTCCTCGGGCTGCGTATACTTAATTGGATAAACGGCCCGAGGGAGTAGGGGAAAAAAAAAAAATAAAAATATTGTTGAATTAATAATTGTATAAATATTTGACGTTAATAAAAACTAATATTTCAGCAATTGTGTAACTGTTCGCTTTATTAAAGAATTGGAGGATCGTATCTCACTTCCAAATGAAATAAGTTTAAATGAAGTACAGCAAAAAATGTGTATATGTAATTTGATAGGCGTATACAGGGAAGTCATGTAGTATCCTCATCAGATTTTTTTAATTAACTTGTATTTCTATTTAAAATTAACTACGAGTAAAAATCTGAATGATAAAAGGATGGATTGTAGGAATAAATGATTTCACAACCCTTCTTTTACTTCTATCTATATTCTGGTATCATGAAATGGCAGATTTACTTTAACAATAAACTGCCATTTATAGTGTTATTAAAAATTCTCTTCAAAAGGTTTTAAATATTTTCTTAGTCTTTTGTTTTAACTTTACATTCTACTATTTTTATTTAAAACATATTCTGATAAATTATTGAATATGACTTCGGGGAAACACACACTTGTTTGAAACATAATTTTCATAAAAATTTTCATAATAATAAAACAGTCTGGGCAAGAATATTTTTACATAAAATTACGTTTCCTGAAACTTAAATTATTCTTACTCAGTTGAATTAATGAAAAGTAATTTCTTTAGAATCTGTTATTAAAAATAAATAAATATAAATGAAATAAAACGAATCTTTATCATAAAGTTCAGAAAAAATAAGGTATGTGGTTTAACAAAAAAACACTTCAGCCGAAAATATTTTTATGTTAATTAATTTAAAAAAAGTTTCGTTGTATGATAAAGGCTTTATTCTTGAAAAAATATTAACAAAGAGTAAAAAGAAATCAAGCAAATAAATACTACGTAAAATAAATATAAATATTCTACACATTCACTTTTAATTATTTTTGTTTAATAAACATTAACATGTAAGTTTTTTGTTTGAAGTAGCAATCATTTGTAGAAATAATAAAAGCTTTAAAAAATCGTTTACTCCTTTACCATTTATATATTTCTCCTCATCTTAGTTTGCAAGTAATTTATATTCAAAATGAAAATATAAAAATGTTTTTCCAAATACGAGTTTTCGTAAAACAATATTTAAATTTTTATTATTTTTTTTTTTACTTCATTATTTGTGTTGTGTAGAAAATCTTGTACGAATCTACATATTCGTAATTGTTATTGCTTATTTAAATCTAATTATTAATAAATGAAGAAAAAAAAAATATATATATATATATATGTATCCAAACATTTATAAAAAAAATAGTTAATCTCTACAGAAAATCAAGCTCAAAATTTATTTTATATCAATTAATATCTTTAAAAACTGAACTAAAGAGGTCAACTTTTATTATTACCGACAATAAATTTATGTAATGTATATCGTAGAGTACATTATTAACTATTCCTGAATGCTTTAACAATGTACGTGACCGAATAACCTAGTTCGTCTTCATGAATGATTTTATAACAAGCTTTTCTTTCTGATTTCTAAAAAACTTCATTTTATATTCCATCTCACCAGTCTTCCTTTACATCTTAAAGATGGAAGACCGCATTCATGATGTGACACAATGTTATAAAAAATAGGTTATATTCTACTTGTTCTGACGGCATTTACGTTTATTTAATTTAGTGCGTACGTAAAGAATAATTAATTTCCAAAATAGGGCATATTTTCAGGTTAAAAGATTAACACAAAAAATAAGTAAAAATTGCCAGTGTACTAGAAATAAAAACGAATGAAGACATATATACTTAACTGTTACATTCCGTTTCTTTTGTTTTAATATTTTAACTCGCACTTTAATTATGAAATTATTAGGTAGATTTCATAAGAAAGTTACTTGTAATGAGTGCCATGATTCGAATTTCGGAAAATTTCGTCATTGCTTCGCTTTCACATCCCCTAGACCCCTAAACCACCGTCAATTCAAAATTTTATATATATATATGTAATGTATATAAATTCACTTTCTTGTGGACACAATAACTGCCGTAATTTTGCACCAATAACTTTCAAATTGATAAATAAATATAACGACCCAAAATCTCAGTCGAGTTTGTTGATAGGAAAAATCGGACCATGGGGTGGAAATGAGGGAGAGGCTTTTCCAAAAAAAAAAAATGTTTCTATAGCTTTTTTATTAAGTAAAATATCGGATTCGTTTAAAGTTCCTACTATTTTCTGGATAAGGGGTTACTTACTTATAGGTTTCTTATATCCCAACCATTGACCCAGGGGATGGAGAAAATGGGGTTTTGAAGACAAAAATCATATTTCCTTTAATGGGCACTGTATCGAATCGGTTTAAAATGATCGTTAGTTCTCTAAACATTACCTAAAACTTTTGTCTGAAATAGTTTTTGATGTGACCATCACTTACGGCAAGGGATGACCAAAATGTTGCTGGAATCGTAAGATGGGTTTTGTCGTGTGCTAAACATGTGAAACTTTTTTTTCACATGTAACCATTGTCTTGAGTAAATTTCAAGTTTTTCTTAACTTTAATATGGAAGTCTTTTTTATCCCCAACATAGTACCGGTGAAATCTACCTCCGCCTTCCGACGTGCCAAAAGGGATTTTTCTTTTATTATAAAACGTTTTTAAAGAAGATTCTTATTAATGGCGTTATATCATTTTATGGTAGCTTGACATTCTCAAAAACAACAAATATCCAATGCCAGGCGTATGTACAACGTAAAGAATGAACTGATTTTTTTGTTGTCTTCATACCGAATCTTTATAGATATACTGTTGGATATTTGTGTATTCTTTCCCACCGAAATGTAGGTGATACTTCAGTATATAGTAATTGCTTCACTCTGTTCTGTTCAGCGAAGTAGAAATAAATTTGGTCGGAACATAGAAATACATTTTATAGATATTACTTCAATATAAGATAAATTATTTTTAAAAAAATGATATGATAAAAAATAGATGGTGTTAAAAAATTCATCAAACATATGACATTATTTTAAAGCACATTAGATAAAAATAATTCACATTTCAGAAGTCACTATTGAAAATTTATTTTATTTATGTACACATTGAAGGGAATACAGGTAAATGTTTTTTTTTTTTTTTTTTTGTTATTATTAATAGAAATAATTATTAAAAACACGACTACAAAAAACAATTTCTTTGTATATATATTTTTGTATATATCTATATATACATATATATATAGATTTATATAACCTGTATAACCCCCGGTAACGTAAGGATTCCAACATAGGGTCATAAATCTAAATCGGTTCAGTCGTTGAACTGCTACGAATATACAAAAAAAATATTTCAAGAACACATACAGTTTTATTAATGCCATTAACATAAATGAAAATATATACATCACATTAATAATTAAAAAACGGAAGATTGGTTGCGAAGATATAATAACTATGATCTGTTAGATTGAGAGTGTATTTGACGCATACAAAAGTTAGCCTTCAACCGAGTAACAAATATCCTGTTTGAATTTTGAAAATCGGATAATTGTTTGCAGAGATATAATAAGAACACCCATTGCACTTCCCAAAACAGCGCTCCAGGGGTATCCCGTTTGTTATAAATTGATGGTGTTGATTAGTCTCGCCTCGCACGAGGTGCTGGCATCACCTCACCACTCTAGACTTACACTCGGTCCCACGGAAAGCCCATTATTATTAAACAGAGATTTTTAAAATTTAATATTATTTTATTTAACGTAAATTTAATACTATTATTTTTGTAATATTATATTCATTCCTTTGATTCGAATCATATAGTAATAGAGACTCACAGTTCATTAATTCAATTCATTAGAGTTTGTACTTCAGCTGGCAAATCTTCATTACTATATATATTTATATATAGTGAGAGAGAGGGAGAGAGCCTGTGACATTCGCGGTAACGTAAGGATTCCAATGCGGGTCATACATCTAAATCGGTTCAACCGTCGAGCTGCTACGGTTGAACAAACATACATGCACCCTAAATACACTACACTCATTTTTGGTAGGTCGTATAAAGCATTCATAAACAGAATAATATTGTTTCCTTAAAAGAAAAGTTTTTAATTATACTCTAAATAAATTGTTGAAAAAATCTTTCAATGGTTCGACAATTTATTAAAAATTGTAACGGTACATACCCTTTTTCGTTAGCTGAAGTATTATATTCAGTTATACAAATAGTATCGTAGTCTGGTTTGGTAAACATGGATATGGTTTTTTTTTTAAGAATAAATTGTTATTCTTTTTAGCAATCTTTGCACATTTTCATTATAAACACAAGAATAATTTATCATATTTAATCTTCTAAATACACACAATTCATTGTTATGGACGCGAGATAATGATCTGACAGACCACGTAATTTAAAACCTCGTTTTGACATTTTGAGGGAGCCTCAAGAGATGATATTACACTTTCTTTTTACGAAAAATATATAGGGATAATAAATATTTAATAAAGATGCTAATTCATGTTGAAGCGCATTAGAGTAAAACAATAGGGCTCGTTTTTTTTTTTTTATAAACGAAATCAGTTTGATGAATCTATGACAACTTGTCACCTAACGAAACGCACAGAAGTTTCGCTTTTTGTGAAACAGAAGTACTATCATTATCATTATTGGAAATTCTGTTCACGTCATCACCAATGTTACATTTAACTGAGAAGCACGCGGCAAAAATTTTATTTATTAGAATTAAAGAGGAAGTTTGGTTACCACATCAAAAATCGGCTAATAGGTTTCTTCAAAATCTTTACGTTTTTAGGTACAACTAGTTCATCTAGACCAAAGTATATATATATATTCATATTAATAAACATTATATCTCAGGATTGCCCGAACCAATATTAACTTGGATAATTAAAATCCAACCAGTGAATAATATTTTTGAGCTCTTATCGTTAAATTTTCAATTCCTTTTAAATAACTATCTTCAGTTATAGATACAGTTTTTTCGTCTGCGTAAAGGGTTAGTTGAATGACTCAAGATTTTGAGGTAGTTCAGTATTAAAGAATAAAAAAAAACGAGACAGAGGACACTTCCTGAGTAATTCTGCGTACTAATCTTGAAGTGCGGTTCTAAATTTTACACGTGTATCATCAAAAAAATGACATTTCAACTACTTTTTTACGGTTTGTAAGTATGACTAGCAAATTATAAGCAACTCTTCTGATACCACAGCTACGAAGTTTTTTTCATCAGTAATAACATTTAGAACTAAATCAAATGATTTATTAAGAGATCTAAAAATAATAATAAAAATAATTTATACAGATATTTTAATGAACATCAATACACAAGAAAGAATCTCTGACTAGTTTTTCTTGTACTACAACGTTTACATCCATTATAGTCATTAAGACACTAGGGTACATAGTTTCAGTGAACAACTTTCGTTGAAATAGCCTGATGTAAACAACTTTTTATCTGAAATATAATTCACGCGTTAAACAGTGCATAAAAAGTTTTGCATATGTAGATTAATTAATTCATCAGACTTTTATTATATTTAATATTTTTACTTTCTCATAGTTACAATTTAACTAATTAAAGAATATCTTTTCGGTAAATATGATATGAATAAATTGCCTGGAAACAAACACTGGATTAGCTGAATGATAATTAGCTCTTTCTGTAAAAAAAAAACTGAGCAGTTAGTTTTTGAAAGGATTTAATTTACGTGAAAAACTAATTATATCCAATTTAAAGGATTATTTTTTAAATATACATACTTATTTGTAAAAGTATAATAAAATAAAAACTTACTATTATTATTATCCGATGGTTCTAAGATTCAAATCCTACTAAACGGTGCTTTTATATGGATTTGAATACTAAATAGTGGATACCAGTGTACTTTGGTGGTTGGGGTTCAATTAATCACACGTCTCAGAAATGGTCGTTCTGAGTCTGTACAAGACTACGCCCTCATTTCAATGTCATACATACCATCAACCCACCGGCTTGGTCTAATGATTAAACTCGTCATCTCAAATTAGCTGATTTCAAAGTGGAGAGTTTGAACGTTCGAATCCTAGTGAAGGCAGTTACTTTTATACTGATTTGATTACTAGGTAGTGGATACCGGTGTTCTTTGGCGGTTGGGTTTCAATTAACCTCATGGTCGACCTGAAACTACACAAGACTATTCTTCATTTACATTTGTACGTATCATTCTCACTCAAACTCTAAGTAATACCTTACGGTTGTTCCGGAGGCTAAACAGAAAAAGAGAGGATATCGACATTTCATTAGGTCATGAGGGGGGGGGGCAGTTACTTATTATTCACTAGTTACGTACAAAATAAGTAAAAAAAAAAAATAATATGTTATTTTTTTTAATCTTACTTTTATTATTTATTACATTTTTTCTTCGACAAAAACTATTTAATCTGTATTTTTTATTGATGTTAAACTTACTGTATATCAAAGCGTGCGTGTTAAGTTGTTTAATTGAAGGATTGTTTTTTTCGATCATTGAGCTAAGATTTTGTCGCTATTGATTTTAATTGTAGTTGCGACTATAAATAAAAATAAAAAAAGAAACTTTATAATTTATTAATATTATTTATAAGACTTGAAAATATATGAAAATTATGTTTTTTTTTTTTTTGTTTTTTTTTATTATTTATTGAGCATCAACTTAACTAACTAAAGAAAACAAATTTAAGTTTCTTTTCTTATTACCAGTACTACTACTGTCATACAAAGTAAGAACCATTACAAAGATAAAATTTCTTCTGACCATCTGACTTAAGTATTGGAAAGAAAGTTAAAGTTGTGGTTTTTTCCAAATAAAAAAACCCAGAATAGCAGAAGTGGTTAACTTTTATTTCCAATTGTCAAACTATTTCATGCTAACTTGTTCTAACAATTAGCTAAGAAAGAATTTGTTTCAAAATTAAATTTTATTACAATTTTTATAAATAGAAACTAAAAATAATGGTCTACCATATACTTTTCCGGTTGTTATGTATGATAAGGATTATGATAATATATTATTAATCTGGGCAAAATTTATTTCTCCCTGCCGGATTTTTGTATTTTTGGATGTTTTGAAGTTTTTAAATCTTGGAATATTAATACCAGTGAGTCCCATACTGTGCGCCGCGGCGCCCCACGAGGGAGAGCCGCGGCCTCTTCACAGGGGTGCTGTGAAATATTGTAAAAGCTTCATAATTAATTGAACCAAGACACTTATAATGTCATTTATTAATTTAATGTTAATAAAGTAAAAAAATATTTAAGATACACGAATTTTATTTATTTTTATCTCTTACTTCCAAGAAGTCATCATTTTACTTATGATAGGGCGCCATGGGAAAATTTTAATTGGAAAAGGACACCGCTACTTACAAAATTTTGGAAACCACTTCTCTATATCTTTGTTTATTCGTATAGTTCACTCCGTGTTTTAAGAAGAGTATAAAGTTCAATATTTTTATTTTATATAGACTTTGTGTGACCAGGCTTTAATGACGTGTCAGCCGAAATGCGGGAAAATATTGACTGAAACCGAAAATAATTTGATAT
This sequence comes from Lycorma delicatula, assembly GCF_047948215.1. Taxonomy (NCBI): domain Eukaryota; kingdom Metazoa; phylum Arthropoda; class Insecta; order Hemiptera; family Fulgoridae; genus Lycorma; species Lycorma delicatula. The sequence goes on from NC_134461.1 coordinate 49,482,437, forward strand.
TTCTAATAATATTGCATTGTATGAAGAAATAAAGGTGACATACTTAAAAAGGCGCAACAAGATATTTGGTTTTTAATTTTCTTTACATTGATAATTTTTTAAGTCGGCAAAAAATTAGAATTAAATATCAAACGTTTATTAATCATTACTGGTGTCGATTGGTAAAGTCATTATTTAAGAAAAAAATTGAAAAATATTTTTTTTTATACTTCATTCTACAATTTTTTTAAGTAGGATTTATTACGTTTTTAATTTAATTTTATTTATTTCACACCTGGTAACCATATTTTTACAATCGATTACAGATGCCTATCCGCGCTCTTTTTCTTATGAGGATTTAATTTTATGTGAAAAAAGGTATGGCTGACCAGAATTTAAACACAGGACCTTGTAGATGAAAGGCAGATGCGCTACCACATTGCCAAGGAATCATTCATTAGTGGTAATCTTTTGGTAGAAATTTTTTTAGAATTCTTGCTACCATATAAGTGAAGCCACGATTACCAAATCCGCGAAATGCGAGGAATTACTGTCATTTAATTTAAATCAATTTACTACTTTTTACTTAGTGTCAAATAGAGCTAGAATTAAAGAGGAAGTTTGGTGATCACATTAAAAATCGGGTAATAGGTTTCTTCAAAATCTTTACGTTTTAAGGTCCAACTAGTTCTTCTAGACCAGAGATTCCCAAACTTATTTTTCTCATACACCACTTTCAAAATTTTGCTGGTTCCGGTGGACCCCCTGCAGCTACATTTCTATCATATTTCCAGTCGACGGAAAATGTGAAGATTAGATCTAACTATGAAATTTTGCGTTACGGCTGAGTTCCACGAACTAACAGCTTCCGAAAAAAAAGTGAGAATTGATTGGTTAATTTTTGATTGACTGTGCTGTGAGTGGATGTCAAAAAAGTAATGTTGGCCCATCAAAAAAATGCTTCCATCCAACTTTACATTTTTGCCATCTACTCACAGCAAAAGAAAGCAATCGATTCTCACTTATTTTATTTAGAAAACTTCCCATTCAGAGTGGTAAAAAGCAAAAGAAAAATAGTATATTTTTTTGTGTCCCATTTATTCAAATATGTAATCATTACGCTATTAATTATTATTGTTATCGTATTACAATGTAATATAATAAAATTGTCGTAATATAATTAAAATTAAACATTAATAACGTAATGTAACTTCTACAATGACAATCACTAAATAGTTACAATTTTAATGGGAGGGATGTACTTGATGGATTGACAGCAAATTATCAATATTTGGCTTCAGTTTTGTTAGGAATAAGCGCAAATCTCCCAGTTCTGTGATATTGAATCTGCTCCTTTTTTTTGATAAAAGGTTTGTAACGACACTAAAACTTTTTTCGACAAGATATGACGAGGGAAACGCTATCAAAAGCTTTCTCGCAATTCCCCACAGTCCAGGATATTTTTCTGGTATTACTGCCAAAATGTTTGATACCCTCTTTTAAATTTCACCTTCAGCTCCTCATTAGTGCTAAGCTCGAGTAGCTCCTCTTGTAATATCACATTCTCCACTTCCGTTTCATCAAATGGATTTATGATCCGTGGGGGTATTTCCATCGTCAGAATATCTTCAATCTGATTTTGAAGTCATCATGCAGGGCAATTAAATGATGAACGTATGTCTGAATATCCTCATCAAGGCATTCTACCTGTGACAAGTTTGAAAACTGGGAAAATAGGCGCCGACTAATATTTTGCTTCATAAATTTCAATTTTCCAAGAAAATTTTCGTGGACCCCGCTTACGAATTGTGAACCCCCATTTTTTTGTCACGACAACGTAGACCCCCGTCGAGTCTCCCGTGGATCCCTCGGGGTTCACCTGGACCACTTTGGTAATCAATGATCTAGACCAAAAAAAAAAATATATATATATATATATTCATATTAATAAACATTATATCTCAGGATTGCCCAAGCCGATATTCTTCAAAATTTGTCTCAAATATTTCTATATATGTGGGACATTGATCACATTAATTTTTTATCAAAATTTGTTGAGGAGGAGGTTATCGCGAAAAAATTCAGTTTTCGATTTTCTTCGGAGGCATTTAGAGAAAACTTCATTAAAGGAAATTTATTACTCCGGATCTAAAACATGGAAAAGATTTTTGAAGATTTTATTTTTCTCATTTTATACTTTATTAAATGGGGTGTTACATTTAGAGAAAACTTAAGTAAATTTGTTAAGCTTAATATATATATATCAATATTTGTAGAAAACTTTCTTGATTATTCCCCACCTCTGAAAAATACTTTTTCTGTGTTTTATTTTTGTTTTGGCAATAGCTCTTTTAATTTTTATTATTAATTAATTTTTTTTTTTTATCACTTAAAGGGCTATTAAAATTAAAAAAGCTTTGGTATCTGTATTTTATTCTTGATCTAAAATGAGAAGCAATTTTTTTCATTACTTTTATAAATTTTTTTTATTTTTGAAATATTTTTAAATCTCTTTTAATTTTTTTTTTTGGGGGGATCATTTCTTTATAAATAAATATTTCCTTAATTTTTCCAACAGAATAAGGAACTCCCTAAGTTCAAAAATTATTTTATTCAAAATTTGGGAATTTAATGCTTAAATCTTATTTTAAAATCTTACTCAAATCAATGAAAAGCCCCTTTGAACTCTTGGCTCGCAAAGCTATGAAAGGTATTGTATGAATTGATCGGCGTAGCTGGGAAAGTCCTGAAATACTTTATCAACTTTTTTTTGAAAAGCTCGCAAAATCTGAAAATAAGTTGTTGCCAGTTTATTTTTAAATAAACAATTTTAGTTTATTAATTATGATAAAAAAACAGTGTGGATTTGTTGCCAATTATTATAAACCTTTTATACATAGGTTCATTACGTTAAAGGATTATAGTTTGTTTCAGTAATTTTCCCTTACAAAAGTCGTTATCCTAAACCTGATCAAAAATGAACTTATTAATGTAGATTAGTGACGAAGAATATTTAGAGAAAATTAAAGTAATGATTTACGTTATTTTAATAAGAGATATATTAATAAAATAATTTACATATTATAGTTAATAGATGTTATAATTAATAATGAAATGGAGACTTTTTGTTAATTGGAATCTAACATTAATTTCTGTATAGCCGTTATATACACGCACTTAAATAAGTTTAAACTTCACAAACAACCGTAAATAGATCTAACAAATATTTGCATTGTTTGAGCAATGAAATGTTTGGAGTAATCAATATACTATTTTAACATAAACTGAATTGTGATTGGACTATAATAGAACTTCTAAAACTTAGTTATCAATATATCGATAGTCAAGATTCATTATAACAATTTATTGTGTTAGAGACAAATTTATTACGATGATGTTAAATAGATTTTGCACTGTCATACATAATGTTTACACAGTTTAAAAAGACTAAGAGGCTATATTTAACAATTAGATACAATAAGTGAATTAATTAACAATAAAATACCGATAAATCCGTGTAACAGATGTTTTAATTACAATGATTACAGCATTAATACCTCATTGTAAATAAAACAGCTTTATTCAGATATCTTGATTGTTTTCAAGCCAAATATTACGAAAATAGATAAGTAATAAAAATGGATCAATAGTTTCTAACAACTATAAATATTTAATAATTATAATATAAAAATGAATTGCTTAAAAAAAAAACTGACAACAAAGTTGTAGTAGGATTTTCCCGTCACGTGGCCCAAGCCTCGCTCCGGGAAAGTTTTGACGGCGTATCCTATTGTCAAAAAAGTGGAAGATGGTTTCAGAAACGAAATATTAAAGTGGCCAGTGAACTCCCCAAAATTAAAGTCAACTAAAAATCTTTGGATACTATTAAAAAAATCTGATGTGAACACCACATGAGACGTGCCTTCCCCTTGTATGATCAAAATATTTCATGAATTAAAATTTTATTTAGCTATAATTCTGGAACCAATTAAAATAAGTAACACTTACGATATATCGTTGAAAATCTCTCAATGAGGGCTTATTACTGCAGTTAAGAAAAAGTCCAAAATCCAAAATTTCAACATCCTACGGCTAATCGTTTTTGATTTATGTGGGATAAACACGTGCATACAAACGTACTTACAGACGTCATGAAGAAACTAGTCAAAATGAATTCAGGGATGGTCAAAATGTATATTTCCGTTGAAATTTGAAAACCGAATTTTTTCGCGGTTACAGTACCTTTACTTCGTACAAGGAAGGAAAAATCGACTCTCAAAAATGAATTTTAGTACAAAGATTGACTTTGTTAAAGCAATAACATCGTTATGGTTTCACGATGAAGAAATCAAAAAAATGTGTAGTACGCACTTGTTGAATTGAATTGATACCAAATCGTATACGTGACGCGATTAAGAATAAAGAAGGACATTTAATTAATAGATACTCAAAATTGTAAAAGTATAATTTTTTTCTTATAAAGTTCCTTTTTTAAAATAACATCTGTATTCGGGTTAATTTGTACGCTACTGTGTATATACATACGAGTACATACATAATACATATATATATGTATGTAAAGAGAGTGAGGGAGAAAGGAGAAAAAAAATATGTAGTAAAAAATGAAAAATAGCTCCAGTATGGAAAGGTCTATCTTCTTAATTAAACTTTTTTATAAAAGAGGTAATAAAAGATTTGAAAGAAAATTTGACAGCAGAGTAAATCTGATTAGAAAAGACTAAAGCTTTGCTTTTAGGATTCTCTAATGATTTTGTTCTTTAAGGTAAAACTAAAAACGAGCAGAAATATTTTTGGAATATCAATATGTATTCATTGATAAAAGAAAAATTGAATTTAAGACAAATTAAATGTTCAAAAGAAGGTAATGATAAGTTAAACATTATTACCAAAGGCGTAGAATTTAGTTACTTAGGTAATAAAATAACAAAGATGAAAGTAATGAAAATATCAAAAGCACACTTGCAATAAAGGAAGGAGAGCTTTAATAAAACAAAATCTACTGTTGTCAGAGTTACAAGAGTTTGAAAAAAATTATTTAATAATGAGTGTAGCGCTTTATAGCAGTGGAAAAAAATAAACAAGAAACATAAACAACGAATAGAAATTATGAGGTTAGCTGCCACATGTAAATGTGGAAAATTAAGGAGATGAATAAGAATTTTTGAAGAAAGAAGTTTGTGGCAAAATGGTTTCAAATGAAGATGATGATTCATTCACCATATAAGTTCGAAGCTTCTTTATGAGAATATGAAATTGGAATTTTGTACCGTATGAAAAATGCCAATCCTGACGGAGATTCGAACCCGGGACCTTCGGATGAGAGGCCAAGACGCTACCACTCCGCCACAGAAATCAAATGAACAGACACGGTGGACCAGTCTTTTATTTTAAATAAAGTTAGTAAAAACAAGTAATTTACTTCCATTCATCATAATTTAGAAATTAATATTTTTTTAAACATTTTTATGAAGTGTAGTGAGTGCATTATGCTGAGTGTAGTAGAAATAAGATACGTTTGAAATGTTTTCTTATAGAAGAATTTTGAAAGACAAGATGAAAAATAGGAAATAATAAGAAATAATTATATAGGTTTAAGATAAATCTGTGAATAAAAAAAAATGACAACAAATTTTTGATATTTTCCGAGCATGGTTATTTATGTTTATCTAGTGAAAAAATAATGATACATGAAAAATTTGCCTAAGATTTCTTTTTTCAGATGAGGGTAATTTAAGATTTTTTTGTAAAACTAGCAGACTCGGCAAGGCTTCACTATTGATAGATTTGAGTACATATATATTAAATGAACACGATTGAAAGTTTTATAAAACATTAACAAAATGAACATTACGGAAATTCAGGAAACTTAACCTTTCACTTTTACCCTTTTACCCCTTTCCCCCTTTTCCAATTTTCCCTATTATAATTTTCATTTTTAATGAATCCCCTTTCCTTTCCCCCATTTTCAATTTCCCTTTCTTTCCCCAATTTCTTTATCCCTTGCTTCTCGTTTTCCCTTCCTCTTTGCCCCTTACCTCTTCTTTTTCTTCTTTCCTCTTTCCATTTCCTTTTACCTTTTACGATTTTTCCCTTTTCCGATTTTTCCCTTGCTCCCTTTTTCCCCATGCGTAAATCAGTCCAGTAGTTTTTTAGTCTATAGCGGACAAATATATCGGAAACACTGAAATGGAATCGTAAAATATTTAGTATAGCGTGTGTTGCTTTTACGTCCTTCAGATAGCGCGGTTTTACAAAAAAAAAAACATGTTTTTACCTGTCACAGGTGTGACATCCTTAGGTATATAAATAGAAGGTATATAAAAACAAGCGCGTATTTGAATGCAACGTTGTGTCAAAATTTCAAAGCAATCGGTGAAAAAGTTTCAGAGATTTAAGATTTTGAGCAAACGAACATTTACTTTTTTATTTATATAGATTATCATTATATGTTTAAAAAAAATCAAAAAACGTTTAAAAACTCAAAAATGTTTAAACTTTTTTAAATTTTGATCAGCTCCCCAATATTTTTGTTACCCTAAAAGTACTTTTTTTAGGGATCACTTGCACTATTATTACTATGGCTAGGAAGACAAAAAAAATCTGCTGAAAAATATACAATAAGTAAAAAGATACTTTATTTGACTTTTGAGGATAGGATAATTTTGGGTAATATTTTTAAATGCTAAAATAAGCATACATGCATGTACTGAACTTAATATAAAGTGTGTTATTTTTGCTAAAGTTCAAAAGAATAGACGCTAAAATTGTACCAACAAATTGCCCCATATATACAAGCTTCTGTACAAAATTTCATCAAAATCGGTTTACCCAGTCCAAAGTTATTAAGCTTCAAACACGCCAACTCAGGTACATACGAACGTTACCCCAACTTTTTTTTTTTTTTTTGATGCCCCTGAGTCATGAAACGTCGAGAAATGAAAAACAATTCATACTATTTTTCAATTTCAATTTTGAGTTATGTGAGGTACGTACGCAAGTACATACATAAAAACGTACGTACATCCCAACCCCGTAGGGAAGACACCCGCCTAGTGACGTTCCGGTAGCCCCCCTAACCCCCAACCATTCATTTACCTGTTGGAAACAAAGTACGTACAGTCGTCGACGTGACGACTGTTTTGACTAGTTTTGGCGTAAAACTAGTCAAAACAGATTCAGGGATGGTCAAAATGGATATTTTCTGTTGACGTATGAAAACCGAAATTTTTCGCCATCACAATGCTTTCACCCATCTGATTGATCCAAGTGATTTTTGAAGTAAAAATCACCCATCTGTACATTTTTTAAATATTGCTTAATTTTCACGTTATATTTACGTCTCATAGAAAACTACAATAAACAAACTGTGAGGAAATTGTTGTCTGTTTATATTTTTATTCGCATGTCAGGTTAGAATCACAGACCAATTTTTATTGAATTTCAAAATTAATATAATCTTAATCCTGATTGAAATCCAGAATACATAGTTAAAAATTAATAGAAAATATACAGGAAACAAAAAAATGTTTAAAATCATTCCTAAATTTAAAAAAAAATTTTTTTTTTTTGAATGGGTTAAACCCTTTCACAGGTGAAAGAATTTTTTAGGATCAATTTTAGTAAATAAATTCATAAAAAACAAATTTTTAAATTAAAATTATCAGCGAGAGTTTTAAAATTATTTTCAACATGGTATGTTTAACATTTTATTTTGTTGTTGTTTTTTTATTTATTTTTTTATTTATTCATCTACAATATACTCGTAAATAATATTTGAGGACTTTAAACCTGTTAAAGAGAAAAAATTCCCGATTTTTAATTCATTTTTTGTTGTCTTCCAGACAATACGGTAACATTTTTTTTTTTTCTTTTATAACATTATATCTTATTTTCTGTTATGTTTTATCGGTAAATAAATTCATTTCAGATGAGATACTGAAGGACAATTTTTTAATATATCGCATAGTTTCTTATTTTTTAATATACGGGACTGAAATTAACAGAAAAAAAACTATTTTTTTCTTTTTTTATATTAATCAACAGAAAAAAACTATCTTTTTTCTTTTATATTTTAATCTTAGTCTTCTCTAAAGGTTTACTTCCCCACAATTCATCTTTCTATTTTCAAAATAATTCGTAATGTATTAATCTGGCCTCTCATATTAGTTAGCCCAGTGATTCCCAAACTGTTCGCCGCGGCGCCCCGGAGAGCTGTGGCCTCTTCACGGGGGCGCCGCGAAATATTATAAAATCTTCATAATTAATTACATTAATAATGTAATTATTAATGTAATGTTAATGAAGTAAAAAATAATGAAAATACATGATTTTGTTTACTTTTTTTCTTATTTACGAGTTGTCATACTTTTATTTAGGGTAGGGCGCCAAGAAAAAAATTTAATTGTAAAAGGGCACCGTGACTCAAAAAGTTTGGGAACCATTGAATTAGTCTATTTACAAGATTCAGGTATAAACATCTCTCCACTTTTATTCGTCTAATGACTTCATTTTGTACTTTATCAAACCATCTAATCTTAAAACATATTCTTATACTAACCTAAAGCCTATATTTAAAAGCTTTTAAAGCCTCTTCTGCTTGTCCTAATACTCACATTTCGCTAATAGAAAACGTTACACTCCTATATAAATATTTTAAAAAGTATCTTTGTAATCTTTATCTATATTTATTGATAATAAAAAACTAATTTCATTAAAGTTATTTTTACTTATTCCAGTGTGTTTTTGGTTTCTACTTTACTTCGTCCATCCCTTGTTACTTTAGTCTTTAAATAGTAAAGTTCTATAATTTCAAAAATATAACGCTCCCCTTCCTTAATATTTAATTGCAAGTTATCCTTCTTTCTCTTTGATTTCATACTGTTATTTCCGTCATAATTATTTTCATAATGAATTTCTCTCCCAGTAATAAATCCATTCATTCAGAATGAATGAATGTTTCTTTCAACCCATTTTTGATTTCTGCAAAAGATAAAAAGGAAAAGAAAAAACCATTATCACCGACAAACCGTACTTTTTTTTATCCTTAGGTGGTTATTCTATTCTCAATTTTTTCTTTCGATTATTTCAACTTAAAAAAAAAAGTGACAAGCTATATCCTCCATCTTCTGAGTCTGAGCCATGTTTTATTCTCTACCTTATTCTTTTACAGATTCTTTAAAAGTGTTCTTTCCCTGTATCTCAGTTCAATTTTCCTTGTTATTTAAAAACTATTATTCCGTTCATTTTTGATCATTTAATAACAAACCATATGTACATAATACAGAAATACCAATTTGTATTACAAAAAGGTAATTCATAAAACATAGTTAAATATTATGTGATATATATGCTACAAAAATGATTAATTAGAATCGATAATTTACAACTTACAATTTCGAATTTTAATTCATACATTTCTCAAGAAGAAATTCCAATTTTCTTTCCTTAATTCATCACCAATATTTGTTTTAATATTCTCATTCAAAATAAGAAGTTACTTCGTAATATTATTTGTAACTATGTACAAAGGCAACATAATAAATACTATATACATACTCAATGTTCTATTGTTTATATTACGGGAAATTCATATTTGCAAAAAGCATTGTGTTTTCTTTTAGTTAAATATTCACTGTCCCTCACTGAATTACAGATAAAATTAGGTAATTTTATCATGAAATGCATTTATCATTTAGAGGACATCACTCACATTGAAATAATGGGTTCATTAAATTGGATAGGCACTTAATTTACATTATTATTGAATAAGTATTTTAATTAGATTTTAATTACGTTTTTTTTTGTTTTTATTCCAGAATTAATCATTAAAATAATTTTAAAAATAAATTTTTAAATAAATGCAACAGGTACTTAACTATAATAAAAAAACCACCTTTATAAATTCATTAAAAACTTTTTTTTTATACTGTAACATATATAACTTCATTAAATTGCAGGATGTAATTATTATTGTTATTATAACCTTGTTATTTAGATTTAATCGTAAGAATTTCTAATTTCCAGGATATTACGGTAAACCTCTTAACAAAATAAACTATTTATACCGGTAAAAAAATCCAGAATATTATGTTTTTTGGATCCACCAAAGGTTTTATAAAAAAGGTAAATTTATTTTACAAAATTCAGTTCTTTTATTAGCGTATATTTCGAGTTAGGTACTTGAAAACGTCTAATCTATAACAAACAAGTAATTTTTGAATAGATCCCTTATTATGTTACAGAATTTTTGTGCATTGCTTTATTTACAATCACTTCCTGAACAATGAAGCTATAAATAAATTGTACAGATTAATAATGACGTAAAAGGGAGACATCCAGTAATACCTTCAAAGACAATATAAAGGTTTAAACAAAGTACAATATAATAAAATGTATAACGAATAAAAATACAACCAAGCATAACGAAGTACCCACAATTCGACAATTAATGTTAAGAACAAAAAGGTGAAATTGTAACGTAACATAACATAGCTATAGAAAACAATAAAATTAAATGGTTAACAAAGCAGAACAAGCAATTTAGTATATAGAAATTGTCATAAATCATATATGAGAAACAAAGAAAATATACAACAAATACTGGTAACGTTTAAGAAATAAAGTCGAAACCACAAAACTGAAACAATTAATAATTCATAAAGAGCAAAACTAAGAATTCGTGTTACTAAATTAATAGTATTAACAAAATTTCTGTAACAAAAGGGTTCATATTTAATGCACAACAGCTTCTAGATCCAACACATGCAGCTTCTATAGTCCTCCCACATTTTTACTATTATCGATAAGGTTAACAACCATTTGTTTTTCGTGGGTGTTAAATTAAGGAATTTAACAAGGATTTAAGGAATATTACGTAATTAACAAATTTTTTTTTTAAATCAGATTTTCTGTAAGAAAGTATTCAGGAGTATATCATGCTGATAAGTTCATTTAATTATAAGAAAATTTTTCTCTTGCATGTTATTTTTTCCTTATCTTAAAGAAAAATCAAACGCGGGTAGAGATTAAAGAATAATACCATTAAATATTTTTCGAAAAAAAATTACAAAGCACTACTATTCCACTAAATATTTGATTAAAAGATTTTTATTTTCCCGTCTAGATAGAAGAGTTATAGTTCTAGAAGGGAAAGTATTGTAATCGGTCCAATTTGGGCATATGCGGTTTTCAACGGATCTTGACATTTGACACTTAAGGAACCCAAAAAATTGGATGGAAATTTTCCGGATTTTCATATTTACATAGGTGTATTCTGGGTGTTAGCCTCTAAATCACTTAATATCTCCAGAACTACTAGACTAATTTTGACCAAACTTAGTCAAATTATTTTTATATGTGGGACATTGATGTTATTAAATTTTCAACTTAAAAAGACCAGTGGGTGTGGCTGTAGAGCAAGATCACAGTATTTCGATATTTCGTCTAATTAAGGTCATATTTTTCTTAGAAAAATTTGTTAATAATTAAAAAATACATTTGCAAAAAGAGTTTGCAAAATCGCACTTCCACCCAAAAAAATGCTCTAAACTATTGCTATGTTATGACATCACAGGTGGGGTAAAATTTAATAAATAAATAATATTTAGATTGTAAAAAAAATCCCTTTCGGCAAGCCGGAAGGCGGAGGTAGATTTCACCGGTGCTAAGTAGGAGATAAAAAAGATTTCCACCTTAAAGTCAAGAAAAACTTCAAATTTCATCAATACGACAATGGTTGGTAAAAAAAAAAGTTTCACATGTTTAGCATACGATAAGCCCCATCTTACAACTCCAGTAATATTTTGGTCACCCCTTGCCAATTACTTGGGTTGGTCATATCAAAAATTGCTTCATACAAACGTTTTAGATTATGTTTAGAGGACTAACGACCACTTTAAACCAATTCGATACTGTGCGTGTTAAGAGAGGTAAGATTTCTTTTATTTTCGAAACTCCATTTTTTCCACCCCTGGGCCAATGGCTGGTGATATAAAAAAAATTTACTTAGATAATTTTTAAGCCTTCATGCAAAGAATAACAAGAACTTTAAACAAGTTCGATATTTTACTTAATATGAAAGTTATAGCGATATTTTGTTTTTTTGAGCTTCTCCATTTTTATCCCCATGGTCTGATTTTGGATGTTAACGAACTCGACCGATATTTTGAAACGAGTTACTCTTAAAAACAATTTGAAAATGATTGGGGCAAAATTACCACAGTTATCGTGTCCACAAGAAAGTGAAATATATATATATATATATATATATATATCAACTTTTGATCTGGCAGTGGTTTTAGGGTTTCGTGGATGTGAAACGCGAAGATATGTCGAAATTTTTCGGAAGTCGAATCATGGTACCCATTACAGTAAGTAGCTTTCTTTGAAATTTACCTAAAACTAACTCGGTCCGGCTGGATCACGAACTCAATCGTCCGATTGACTCTGTACCTGGTGCGTTAATCCTTGCTGCTACACCAGTCTACCGACCGTAGAAGTGAAATTTGTTCTGTGTATGTTGTGAAATTGCAATAGTTTAGTTAGTGCCAACCGTCGCCGCTAGTACCGCCACACCCGCGCGAATAAATGCGGTATACGCGGCGCATTAATTAGAATGATTGAATTAAATAAACGAAAAAATATTATATTTAAATAAAATGTTACATATCTGAGAGTTAAAGGCTTATACTCACAACATTTTTAAAAATATGAATGATCCCTGTACTGGTTCAATCTAACGACTTGAAATTTTTGTTATTATTTTTTGAGACCTTATTAGTTAAACAATTTGTAAGTTTTAATACAAACGGAAAAAATAAATTAAAACGTTTAAAAATTTGATTTTTTCCAATTATCACAAAATATTTTCATATTTAATGTTATTAGTATGTTTCCTGATTCGTTACTGGATACCTTACTAGAGAATTGAATTTGTACCCTATATAATATTCGTTGATTTTAAAAATTGATTCTAAAGTGGTTTTCATTACTTTTCTATTGTTAAGAAAATAAGTTAAATAAATGAGATTATATCAAAAATAATAACTAACTTGGAAGGATATTAACTTTTATCATTTCAGAAAGGATTAAATATTAATCTCTTTGAAAATATTGGGAAAGTTCACCAATATTTGTGCAAGTTCTTTTACGAGTATATTAAATGAGTAAAATTTAATATATCACCTGTATTTACCTCGTGTAATAAAATGTTATTTCTTTCAAAATTAAAATGGGAATAACATATTTTAGAAGACCTGTACAAATATTTTTATTAACAGAATAATGTGCTTATATTAAGTATTACATAATATCCTAAAAAAAATTAAAGAATGTGTCCTGCTGTTTTTATCCTTGCTCAGATGCGTTATATGGTTATTGGAATAGTATGGCTGTGCTGTAATTTAATTTTATAGTTATGTTGTAATTTTCAGTGCCTGAAATTCTTGGAAATTTTTCTGTTTCATCTAAACCGTGGTATTATATAAAACATATTAATCTATTTCTATAAATTTTCGTTAAATATCGAATTCTAGATTTTTAAGATTTTATTTCGTACATATCCATTTTAGGGCCGTAAAACACATTTCAAAAAATGTTTTGGCAGTACATGAGAGTTAAGCATATAACATATGCTAATCATAAAATGATACTTTTTGACAAATTACAAAATATATTGATTTTAATGAAATAAATACCAAATGATGATTTTTTTTTTTTACATACATAATTTATTTTAGTATCAACACGTACCTGGTGTTTTTTTTTAATACGCAAACCAAGCAAAATATTTTTTTATAAAATCTAATAATATTTTCGGGTGAAGAGGTTGGTTGCATTACCTAATGTTGTTGTTTTATAATTATCTGATATAATTTTGTATATTTTTTTTTTGTTTTTTTTTTTTTTTTTGTAAACAGTTATTTTTTATTAAGAAGAAACGGTTTGAAAACTGAGGAAAGGATTTTTATTGTGGAAGATTTTTTATCAACTAAATCCTTTATTTGGCGCCAAAAAGCTTTTCATTTGTAGTTCTTTGGTAAAAATGCACCAGATTAATCTTTAATTCATCGTTTGATAAAGAAATATACAGGGTTCTTTTTTCAATCAAAGACTTAGCCGAAAACGATCACTACTTAATGACGAAATATTGGAAGATATTAGTGGTTTTTTTTTTTTGTCTTCAGTCATTTGACTGGTTTTATGCAGCTCTCCAAGATTCCCTATCTAGTGCTAGTCGTTTCATTTCAGTATACCCTCTACATCCTACATCCCTAACAATTTGTTTTACATATTCCAAACGTGGCTTGCCTACACAATTTTTCCCTTCTACCTGTCCTTCCAATATTAAAGCGACTATTCCAGGATGCCTTAGTACGTGGCCTATAAGTCTGTCTCTTCTTTTAACTATATTTTTCCAAATGCTTCTTTCTTCATCTATTTGCCGCAATACCTCTTCATTTGTCATTTTATCCACCCATCTGATTTTTAACATTCTCCTATAGCACCACATTTCAAAAGCTTCTAAAACTACAGCTGCCTTTTTTCCAAGAAAATGAGGCTCTCTGCATTTTCATATAGCAATGATGGAGGCGTCTTCCTTGATAAAATATTCCGGAGGTAAACTAGTCCCCCGTTCGGATCTCCGGGTGGGGACTACTAAGGAAGGGGTCACCAGAAAATCTTACCCTAATATCTATATTAGGGTAAGCATTTTGAACTCGCCTCACAATTCTTTACGAAAACTTGCGTACAAAATGAATATCTATATAGTGCTTTTAAAGTTACTCGGCTACTTAACTTAAACCTATGCCGATTTCATGTACCACATGAGTTACATCCAGTTGATTATGCTAACAGGCTTCACTACTGTCAATAGTTCAATCATTTTGTTCGATAGAACATTAAAGTGTTAGATAACGTATGTTTTCCAGATGAGTCTTGGTTTCATTTCAGTGGTTACGTTAATAGTCGGACTGTTGCTGTTAGAGTAATCCTCACATCATCCGTTCACGACCTCTACACCCACAGAAAATTGGTATGTGGTGTACACTTTCTAGGGGAAGAACAACTGGCCCCATATTATTTGAAAACTCTCTTAATGCAGATTTCTACTCAGAAAATGTAACGCAGTTTATTGCAAATTTAAAATTAAATGAGAGAGATTCGTGGTTTTAACAAGATGGGACCACATATTATACGGCAAGTGCACCAGTGGACCTTTGGAGAAATTTCTTTGGTGAAAGAGTAATATCGACTTTCTGATGGCCAGCTAGGTCATCGACCATTCTTCTGCAGAATTTTTTTTTTTTTGGGATATCTAAAAGGTTGTGTATTCAAAAATAATCCACACATCATCGAAAAATTGAAAGCTAATATAACTTAAGAATTACAAGAATTTGGAAAAGGTACACTTTGAAAGGTTGTGCGAAATATGAAAAATAGGTTAAAAAAGGCTTGCATTGATAAAAATGGTGCACACTCGACATTTGTCACAAAAAATTTATTTCAATACTATTTTTCACAAATAATTTTGATATTGATAACTAATTCCATTAAATATAGTACATAATTTTTCTTTAAATTGGGTTTGCTTTCTACAACAACCGGTACTTGTTATTTATGTATTTTTTTTTTTAATCGATTTGTTGCACAAAACGCTGGATGACTATATTTTTATTTTTTTTAATGTATATATATTTTAACAAATAACAAAGTGATTCCTTTATTATTGAGAAATCAAGTTATACATAAAAATAGAATTTTACACAAAAAGAAGTAGTAGATATCTCTTCATTTTCTTGTCACGCCATCCTTCTTTTATTCCTTCTTTCAAATTTAATTAAAAACTTTTCAATGAAATTTTACAATGCCAACGGTTTTTCATTTTCATAAATAGTCTCGATAAATACCATCTGAGAAGAAACAGGTGCACTCTCAATATACTACTAAATTAATCAAAATATATCACTAAATTTTACATTTAAAAATTTAGTTAATGGTAAATAATAACTAACATATAGTATAGATTTTTTTCCTTAAAACGGTACGAGTATTTAAAAATTATGTAAAATGTAAACATTTCTGTTCAGTCATGGCATCATGAGTTACTTTCAACATTTCGATATGAATTAGTTTTTACTTTTTTTACTCAATATTATTTCAACTTTTTTAAATAAAAATCATTCGCGATACTGTTAATGAAGTCTAAATTTAAATTATAATTTTACATCAATTATTTCGTTAAATGTAGTAGAAATAACAAAGATGCACCACTGAATGTGAAAATAGGAGGAGAAAAGTTTATGGAGGTAGAAGAATTTTGTTATTTGGGAGGTAGAATTACTAAAGATGGACAAGCAGGAGCGATATAAAATGCCGAATAGTACAAGCTAAACGAGCCTTCAGTAAGAAATATAATTTGTTTACATCAAAAATTAATTTAAATGTCAGGAAAAGATTTTTGAAAGTGTATGTTTGGTGTTGCTTTATATGGAAGTGAAACTTGGACAATCGGAGTATCTGAGAAGAAAAGATTAGAAGCTTTTGAAATGTGGTGCTATAGGAGAATGTTAAAAATCAGATGGGTGGATAAAGTGACAAATGAAGAGGTATTGCGGCAAATATATGAAGAAAGAAGCATTTGGAAAAATATAGTTAAAAGAAGAGACAGACTTATAGGCCACATACTAAGGCATCCTGGAATAGTCGCTTTAATATTGGAAGGACAGGTAGAAGGGAAAAATTGTGTAGGCAGGCCACGTTTGGAATATGTAAAACAAATTGTTAGGGATGTAGGATGTAGAGGGTTTACTGAAATGAAACGACTAGCACTAGATAGGGAATCTTGGAGAGCTGCATCAAACCAGTCAAATGACTGAAGACAAAAAAAAAATTTCGTTAAACATCATTTGTTGATTAAACAGTGAATCATAATAATATAAAAAATAATAATATAATAATAGAAAGTTTTGTAATTTATTAAAATTTTAGACCTGTAAGATGAAAGTAAATGACAATGACCTAAAATTATGTATGATCTCAGTAAATAATATGTGAAACCTAGTGTAACTGTCATTAGATAAAAGTATTATAACGTCACAGCAACTTTACAATCTGTCAGTAAAGATAATTGAACAATATCTTAAATAAGATCTAATTGAACCAACATTAAGAAGCCGCATTCCCAGTGGTTTGTGACTTAATAATAACGAAAGAACAAAAGATCCAAATCTAGTTTCTAATCAGACAACCCGTTAGCATTCTAGATTGTTAGTCTGAAATTTGTTCATTTCTTCTCAAGATGACTCAGGAAAGGTCCGAACATCCTGTTCATCATAATTCCCATCATTCGCTGAAATCTTTGAAACATATGGTCTACGATATGCATGAGCCATGGAAATTATGGTTATCAGTAGTTTGCTGACCATAGGAACCACTCATCTGAACTCGTTCAGAGGAAGTATACAGCATATTTTTATTCTCACTATCATTGTTATCAGAGAGTCCATACTTTGTAACTTTCTCAGGTAGGACCAGAACTATCCAGCCTATTAACAAAGTCAGTATTATTGTTATCATTAATATTATTACTATTACAAACATGAGAATCATTGTCACTCGAGCCGGTTACCCGGAGTCATCTCCTCCTTTGGCACGCGGAGTGATATTGACAGTAGGATAGTATTGTTGCGATTAGAGTTGCTAGTAGTTTTAACTCTGGAAGATAAGGTGAGTTTGGATGGATAGACCTTAGTCTTGTATTGCTGATAAATTTTACACCCTTTGTAACTCGCTGGGTGTTGGTCGCCGCAGTTAATGCAGGAAGTTGGAACCTGTGGTGCCTTAGAATAGTTTATAGTCGCATGATCTGCACCACATTTTGCACAACAGTGTGGGCGATTGCATTGATTTTTGGTATATCCAAAGCGTTGGCAACGTTTGGATTGGATTACTTTCCTTTTGACATACGGAGCCTCAAAGCGTACAATATAATTCAGAGATTTAACGTTAAAAATTTCCTTATTATTAGACTTCGGCTCTAAATCTACGCAATGAAGGAGAAATGGTTCCTTTGTTTGACGATGAAAAACGTTAGTAACATTTCTAACCTCGTGGCCTAATTTAGTCAATTCATCAATGATTACCGTTTTGTCTTCCGTTTACCGATTCATTCCGATTACCGTTTTGAGTGATGCATGCTCGCATGACCACTATGTATGCCCTTTCATGTTTAAGCTTGTATTTATAATAACTGACATTGTCCTCAAGCATTTTTGACCTGATGATTTTATATGTTTCAGTGCCCACCGGTAGAACATTTACCGTGTAGCCCGATCTCATTGTCGTCAAAGTATAATTCGTTAGCATTATTATTAGGAAATAAGCGTGCTAAGAAACTCTTCAATTCAGTTATGGAGTTAACACCCGTCACAGAAATATGCTCTGACATCAATGTTCTCGCTTGAAAATCTTAATTTTCTACAATGTTTTTAAGAAGACTAAAGTTTTTAGATGTAAAAACTGTAAAACAAGATTAACCGGCCGATTGAACGCGAGTAGTAGGTCCTGTATAATGTATTCGTTGCCGTTTTTTCGCCACCGGAACTTCTTCGGTCTGCCAACTGACCATTTCGGTTTGCATGCGAGGTACTGCGTGACAGGGAGTGTTTTCGTCACTAAAATCTATAATGTCACCTTCACTTTCTGTTCGTGATACGTCACTCATGTTGACGACAATGTCATCTCTAATCAACTTATGCCACGCCGGTTTTCTAGAATCCCTGTCCGAATATTTTAGCCCGCGTATTCCGTTGCTTGATAGGGTAGGGTTCACATAAGATATTATGTTGTTGCCTAAAAAGAAACTAAAAAAGAACACAAAACACGAAAATAACACAAAACAAAACATGAACAAGAACGCGAAAATTAAAACACACAAAAAAACAAAAACGTTTTTAGATCCAGAAGAAAAACACATCTGCACTGTTGCACATCAGCTGTTACACGCAGTGAAAAGGATGCTAACAAATTTATAGATAAAAGTAAAAATATAATCATGAGATTTTTTTTTAGTAAAATAATTTCTTTGTTAAATTAGTATTAAATTAGTATAACTGTAGTATTCAATACTACAGTTTACGATGTACAATTATGAAAAGTCAATCGGTCTTTTTATAAGATATTAATGATACATACATAACCAGTTCATTCTTATGTTAAGCTTGACGTCGGATATGCAATTACTCTTGAAGATGGTTATGTAATTTTTGTATGTGGCTTGTGCCTCATGCCTCATATAAGTCGTAAATAAAACGACTGTAATATTTATATACATAAAATTCCTCAAACAATATTTAAATAATTTCTTTTATAATTCAAAAAATAAATTTTATGGAATAATTAGTTAAATTTTTAAATAAACAATTTTAATAATGATTTAACTTTTGTAAAAATAAAATATTCATGTATAATTTTAATAGGATAAGAGTGTTAGAATATTATGACTTTTTTTATTGCTAATATAATATATATATATATATATATATATATATATATATATATATATATATAAAATACGTTATATTACTTTAACTAAATTTTTTAAAACGGAACAAGGATCTAAGGATGTTATAAGCAGACACACGTACACAAGCATGTGTATGTATATATATATATATATATTTTAATGCGATAGCTATCAGTAAATGTAGTGTATATCATAGTTTCCAATATAGCCATATAAACTACGACCACCCTATCGGGAGATAAAAACTCTCTCGCAGTAAGGATATTAAGCTTAACGTAGTTATAGGCTAAAATGTGTCCCCCTAACCAGGTCACTGACCGTTACCATTTATGTCAAAACTTTACAAAATTTATAGTCTTTGTTTTTTATTCTATATAATAAATTTAATGGAAGTGTATATGTATGTGTATATATATATATATATATATATATATATATATATATATATATATATATTTTATTTATTTATTAATACTTAAATTGTATAATAAGGTAAAAATTAATTTAACGATTCATATTATGATTTAAATTTTCATAAAATAATATTATTGTTTAATATACGTTGTTAATCTAATAATTGTTATTTTTAAACCTTTATTACTTATATAACAATGTTATTATTTTCCTATTATTTGAAATAAAATAAAAGGACGATTTATATATTCTACATGTAATTTATTTAGGCTTTTTAATTCATATTATATTTTCTTGTAGGAATTAATTTATACAATGTCTCTTTAAATGATTAATCCATCATTTTTTTCGTCACATTGTTTTGCGCACGCACACACGCACAAAACACACACACACACACACACACATTGATTATACGTAAATAAATGGTTAACGATTTTTAAATCAACTAACCAAAAACTCAATTGAGGACTGCTAAAATTAATTTGTAAATATTAATAAAACGATGGTACCCTATATTCCGTTTGCAATAATCATTGGCCAAATAATTTTACACAAACATTTGATAAAATCACATTTTGTATATTTGTTTATCTCCCACTCATACGAAAATATTATGAATTCTATCTTTCCTCATCACCAATATTCACCTAAATAAAGGGAGTGGGTGTTTTTCCATGGTTTTCACATAAAAAGTCAAATCAGATGTATTATATTGAATGATTAACAGTAGCATTTACTGTAAATCAATAGTTGATCTGTATTGATGGAATCGTGTTAAATGGACAGTTTTTGTTACATATATATATAATGTTTACCACATTTTGTTATTCAGTCGGTTTTTATTTAATATGTGATAACGTATTTTATTACTATTTGAAATTCCAGATATCAAACTACAGTTACACGTTACAGCATTTCAAAACTGTAAAAATAATCTGTGTTCACTGCAAATACACACACACACAAACACACACACATATATATATATATATATATATATATATTATTTTCCCTGCGAATAAATAATTAAAATAACTGTATTAAAGGGAAAAGTATGGTGATCATATCAAAAATAGGGTATAGGGTTTTAACAAATCTTTATGTTTTATGGTCCAACTACTTAATTTAGATAAAATAAAACATGTATGTATGTGAGGACATATTTACGTATGTATGTCACGCTGCATTATCCTTATATCTCAGGATTGACCTAACAGATTTTCTTCAAATTTTATTCAAATATTTCATGTATGGGGTATTGATCATATTGATCTTTTTTTCAAAATTCGTTAAGGGGTGTGGAGGGATAACGCGATAATCATTTTTAAAAAAAACTTTATTAAAAAAAAATTTGTTACCTAAAATGCAGATATAAATACGCTGGTTTAACAACGGATTGGAATGCAATTAAATCCGTCTTAAATTCACTAAAATAATAATAGACAAAACTTGAAAAAATTAGATCCGAGATTAAAAAAAATAACCCTTTTAAAAACAAGCCCGATTAGAATGATCCAGCAGCAAGGGACTCTGTCCAGGTTCTGCGATAAAGTAGGGAGTAATAGACTCCTGCCAACTTTGCATTCCATTCCATTCCATATAAATAATTCAGTTTTTTTCAAAAAATCAACCCCGATCTCTTAAAATTTAATTGTATAATTTTTGTTCTACCTCCCTTCAGTAATTTTTTTTAAAAAGTTTATACTTCATAAATACAGCAATTAAAAACGTCTACAATTTTTTTAGCTTATAGACCTCCGGCATAAAATGCAAAAAAATTTGAAAATTTACTTTTCTTATTTTAGCGGTTTATTGACGGGAATGTTAGATTTAGAAAAAACTTTACTTAGGCTAATTTTTTAAGCTTAACCTGTAAATTAATATTTTTGGAAACATTTTTCTTAAAATCTATTTCTTACCTATAAAAAGGTATAGATTTTATGTTTTGTTTTTTGGCTCTAACACTTTTAATTTTTATTATTAATAGCCGGGAAAGTCATCCAATACTCTGCCAACTTTTATATATATATATATTCACGCGCGCGCGTGCGCGCACACACACACACACATGATCAAATTTACTGTTATTTCTTGATCAATTTATACAAGATAAATACGTTGAATTAAAATAGTTCTAGTCAGATTAACATTAACTTAAATACAATTAAAGTTCTTATTGCTGTTCATTTTCTTTTTCTAACTGTTTCTCCTTCCGCCTTCTCGTTCCCTTTCTCTCTTCTTATAACCCGCCATCCACAACGTTTCTACCCCTTTATCGCTTCTCTCTTCTGTCTCTTCTTCTTCTTGTACGTACATATTTTTCCTTGTCATTTACTGTTATCCCTTCTCCACCATAATCTTTTTATTCCATATTCCGAGCAATGAAAGTTGATCGTTATTTTGTCTATTCCTGAACTAAACCACCTCTATTATCTACTTTCTTACTTATATATATAATAATCTCCTAAACTTTATCTACAAAACTTGTTTTCGGTCTACCGTTTAGTTTCTCCAGTTACCATCAGTTTAGCTCCCAATTCAGTAATTTCGTTAATCGAATACTTTATTTATAGGATCTTATTTTAAATTGTGCTATATTTTTTGTATTATACTGTAGGAAATTATATAATATAATCACGATACCAATATTTATATTTATAATCCTTATTATAAATAAGTCTATTACATCATAAACGAAAGTAATTACCTCAAAAAATTCTATTAATTAAATATATTGAACTAATTTAACTACTACTTTAATCATAAAGATAAGTCAAACAGCAGGAAAAAAACTAGTTCTTACGATGATTTTCATTCTGATGACTTCTTGTTTTTAAACGACAGAATGTACAAAATGTTACTACTATTCATGATTTTAATAAAGAATTTCCTTGATAGTAATGGATAAATAGTAACATATTTCAATATTTTAGCCGTGAGTATAATTAAATTTGGAAATTTTTTCTATTCGTTATCGAAAATGTTAGTCAGTAATGTTAAAAATAATTCAGTATTTTTTTAGCCATAATTTTCCGTTTTCTGATGGTTTTAATTTTACGACAAATAAAAATGACGAAATTCTCTAATTTATATGATATATTTTCAGCATCATTTCAGTACTGCAATCGATATAGTAGATAATAAATATTAATCAAAAGTTAGTGAATTACGATTAGTGCAATATATTCATTCTTGCTATTGGTTAAAAATGAGATCTGTGATTGGTTGGAATTTTTCCCATTATATATATTCAAAAATATTCGTTGTTGTCATACATATTTAGCGTTTTTCTTGATTAAAAAAAAAATTACAAACAAAACACGGTAATATTATAGGAGAAAAAAAATCCTGTTCTGCATTGACAACATTTTTTTTAGTTTTTATGCATAAATTAGAATTATCACCCAAATGATTATGACAGCTTTGAATTGTTTCGAGCGACTGTAGAAAAATACGCTGTAAATAAATTGCATGAATATGTTTCTGTTGTAGGATATCTCCTTTTTACATATTTCAAACTGAAAATCACTTTTCAAAACATATTGTGATAATTTGTAGAATTTTTTGTACTTGATTTCATGTAGGAAAAAATATTTTTTATCGTTAAAATTAAAAAGAATAGATTTGCTTGATTAATGAATCGTAGTTGGAAATTATCTAATACAATTTCATGCTTTCTGTGTATGTTTGTATTTGTAGTAAATACCTGCAGTAAATTTTCTAGTTGGAATTAATTAACGATTATTAACCTACAAATAAATGATTAATTAACGCTACTTATTTTTGATAATATTGTTTATGAATAATTCAATTTAACAATTTGAATGAAGAGGATCCTTAAAGTCTATAAACTTACAAGAAGGTAATTTGTGTAAGAAGATTAACTGCTACTTGAGTAGGCCTATGATATGTAAGCTGGGATAATATGATAATACTGTATATGTATCAAACTAGCGTACACCACTTCACTATCACTTTCCTCATCCCACGACTCCTCCCATCTTTTCCTTTAACCCGTTCCATCAACCTTCTCTTCTATTAGAATTTAATATATTGTTCTTTCAAGTTTTCATTCTTAACTATAAAACAATAACTATATAAATCGAATGTTTTAATTTATTCCACTAACTAAATTTTTTCGAACATGTTTTTTTGTTGCAAAATAAAATCAAAAAATTAAAATTAAAATAAATATTTTATTTTATATATTCAGTACAGAGTGTATCAAAAGTATGGAAACCTCTCAACAACTAAAAACCGTTCCAGATAAAATATTGTAACTTTCAGGATAAGGTATCGATCAACTACTTTACTTTTAACGAAAATAGAATTTCAACCCCTTATTGGGGGTGGCCTAGAGGTTGTAACTGAAATATTTTTAATGATAACACCTTATGTGTGATTTCCGTAAGACAACAAAAATAATATAAATAAAACTTGGGACGATGTCTGTACCCAAAATTGGGACGGAATAAATGTTAGATTTTTAAAATTATTAAATTAAGTTCAAATAATAAAATTAAATTAACCTGAATTAAATAAAAATTTAATCTAATTTAAATAAAATTTAATTGAAAAATTAAATTTTAATTTAAAAAAAATAAAAATGTTTTAACATAAAAAATTAAAATGAGTAAATAAATAGAATATTATCACCTAATCAGCTGATCATTAATAATTAATAATAAAAGTGGTCTCTCACCACTGTTGCGAAAATGAAGTTTACTTCATTATTGTGAATATGCCATTTAGAGTGTTTCATTACTACACTGTTAGTTTCTTATGATAATTAATTGTGATCGGTTGGCTAACTGATTTCGTCAATCTTTTTATTTTTTGTTTAACCTCCAGTACCACTGTTAGGTATTGCTTCAGAGGAAGAGATGAATGATTTTTAGTGTGTGTGAAAATGCCATGCCTGACTGGGATTCGAACCCGGGACCTCCGGATGAAAGGTCGAGATGCTACCACTCGCGCCAAGGAGACCGGCGTTTTTGTCTACCTTACTGGATTTGTAAGCCACTTTTGTTATTTACATCTTTTTTACCTTTTCTGTAATTGTTTTTTACTGAATTAATTTTTTCTGTGCTACCTGCTAATATTGGTATCATCTCACTTGTGGGTCACACCTTTAAAAATGAGGACTTTGGTGATAGGGTTAGGTTGTATAACGAAGGTGTTCAATATAAAACTTAATAATCGTAACCCTATTTCAAAAGAAACAGTGTCAAAAACCATCAAACGATTTGAAGAAACGGGGAGCATTTATAGCAGGGGAAAACCAGTCGCCTAAATCTGCAACAAATAATAACAAATCTTTAGAGATTATATAACAATTTATTGAGAATCCTTATTCCTCAACTCGAACGGCAGCACGAGAACATAACATTAGCCAAAGTTCAATGATTCGAACACTAAAAAGTGAAAATTTTAAACCCTTCAAAATTCGTCTGGTGCACCAACTTAACAAAGATGATTACAATCGAAGTCTTGAGTTCTGCGAAATTATGATAAACAATATTATTGCAAATTCTAATTTATTAAACTATATAATATTTAATGATGAGGCCATATTTTTTTAAATGGCAATTTAAATCGCCACAATTGCCTTCGATAATGGACTGATATTAATCTACACTGGCATCGTAAAGCACATACACATATCCATTCAAAGTAAATGTGTGGGCAGGTATTGTTAATGAACGATTGATAAGGCCTCCTATATTTATTGATGGAAATTAATACGCGGTGAAATATGAGTCTTTGCTTTTCTCTACGGTATTGTTCCAAACATTCAAAACGTTGTTGGCCGCAATTTCCAAAACATTTGGTTTCAACAAAATGGTATCCCACCTCATTTCGGTCTTCAGATACATGAAATTTTAAATGCATTTTTTCGTGGAAGATGGATTGGCCAACGGTATCAAATAGGATGGCCAGCGAGATCACCCGACTTTTCACCATCGAATTAATTTCTACGGGGCTGCTTAAAAAATATTGTTTATTATAATAAATTCCAACATATAAATTATTTATAAAATAGAATTCGAGAATCAGCATAAAATATCACTACGGAATCATTGAATAATATCGTTTCATCTTTTTACAACCGATTGGTACACTGTCAAACAACAGAATTAGGATATTTCGAACACGTAAAATTAATTGTAAGTAAATAAGTAAACGTTATGCTTAATATCTTCTTTAAACAGATTTATTTCATAATCATTTAATAAAATTTTATAAATTTATTTGTATGCAATAAAATTTTCTTAAATTATCAACGTAATTTTTTCAAAATCCAAATTTTATCCCACCGCCATTTTTGAAACGGACATCTTACCAACCTTTTATTTATAAAATGTTTCTGGTGTTAAAGGGACTTTTAAAATTATTTATCACACAAAGAGTATTACCATTTAAAATATTTGAGTTAAAATCCCTGGGTCACCCCCAAGAAGGGATTGAAATTTTATTTCTCGTTAAAAGGTAAAGTTGTTGACCGATGCCTTATCGTGAAAATTACGATATTCTATGTGGAACAATTTTAAAGTTATTGAGGGGTTTCCATACTTTTCATTCTATGTACTGTATACTTTTAGATATATTTCATAAGAAAGCTACCTATATTAATAGGTACCATGATTCGACTTCCGGAAAAGTTCAACATATTTTTACGTTTCACATCCCCCACACCCCAAAACCACCGTCAGCTCAAAAGTTTATATATACATTAGTGATATATATATATATATATACAATTTTATAAAATATTTAATTTAATATATAAAATATTCTACCATAACTCGGGTATTTGTTAACTGATTTAAAAAAATAAAATGTCATTTTGTTCAAAATAAAAAACTTTATTTCAGTAAGTAACAAATTTTGAAAAACTAATATTTATGGAGATATTATGGATTGAAAAATAAACATGGTCGCCATTTTTTAATTTGCGAAGGTATTTAAATCCTGATCTTTTTCTAATTTTAAAACTTTATTACTAAGACGCTTACCAAATATTAATATGATTCGTCTATCCGAACTTGAGATATAAATTTTTATATAAAAATAAAAAATGGCGGACAGGAGGGAGAACGAAGGAGAAATCGCCATTTTATCTAAGGATATTTTTTGTTTTGTTTTACAAGTAGTATCCGATAAAGTATATCCAGCCTACCATTTTAGAAGAAACACTCTGTATGTATGTGTATGTATATATATATATATGTATATATATATATATATATATATATATACATATATATATATATATATATATATATATAAATAATCTCATATATTTATTTATATATAGCTACGCGTTAAACTGGAGTTTTGACTTAAGCATTTTGGATTATAAAACTTTTTTGAATTCAACTTAAACCTAATATCACTTATATAAATGAAACGTGGCAAAACCAGGTGTATTTGTAGTAAAACATAAATTTAAAAGTCTATATTAGAAATGCATGGAAGCAGTAAGTTTAGTTCTTTAAGGAATACCGAGAAAAATTGTTAATCAGGATTAAAAATTCAGTAGTATGAAAAGAAGAAACCCTCACATAGTTGACGAACAAAGAGAAATGTGAATTTTTTTTATAAAAAACGGGAATTTTAATTAAATAATTTTTTTTTTTTTAATATAACAAAATTATATTACCTCAAGGCATAGTTAATTAGGGAAAATATTTACTTTACAATTACACAGTACTGGTAATACTAATTATCATACTATATGAAGATAATATTTGTATTTAGCGTAATGATATACGTAACTAAGCTGGAGTTTCGACAGACCTGTATTGCAGAAACTGATGTAACGTTCAGTGATTACATTAACGATATGTTAATTCTATTAATATGCAAATTGTCGAAATAGAAAACACAAGCGCATCTAATCTAATACACGAAATCTAATTAGGATTTGTTTACATTTGTTGTATATGGAGAACATTATTATTGTTTTAAATCAATAAACAATTCAGAATCGAACAAATATGCTACTAGTGTGTGTTTTATATTATGCGAATTGGAGACGGTTATTTTAGTACAGTTGATCGCTGATAAGAGAGGGCTTTGTAGGTTAATATTTGTGAATTTGACCGAAATCAGTTTATTTCAAAATTCAACCGATTGGGTTAAAGTTTCAGCTGTTTCACTCTAATCAAGTGTTGATTTTAACCGCGAGCTAATTTGTAAATGAACTTTGGTGGTTTCAAGCAGAATCTATCTAGTCGGTACGCTGACTGCCTGCCTAGCCTGGCAGGCTTACCTGACCTGTCGTAGCAGACCATTTGCATATAAATTGTGTCATGCAATCTACTCTCTACAGTACCAGTAAACTTTACTTCGATGCACTATATGAGTACAGCTATGCGCCCCAATGTGTGCTTTGTTGTTGTTGTTATACAAAGCATACATATTTCCCTTACTAGCATACGTTACCTTAATTAATGTACCCGGTTTGAAATTTTAGATTAGGATATAATAGAGGTTTAATCTTTATAAATGTTACCCTTTGATTGATCAAAGGATAATACCAACGTCAAACCGTAAAAGTTAAAGTTACATTACCTTAGGTAAATATCACATTTATCTGTTCATTCGTGCATCCATATTATTAGTTAGAATATCATAACCGTGTTGCTTCTATCTTGTGTAAATGGTGTACATCGCATAAACAGCACTAAAGAAGTTTCTTTGACTACTAACATAGAGTTCCTTTTACAAACAGAATTATAAAATATGTTATACTTTTGCGTCCAATTTTCATTAGTTGTGGATTTCGAATTATTTTAAAATAATAATGTTAGTTGATAAAGTAAAGTAGTATTAAGGTATAACGTTTTGGAAGTATACTTTTTCCATTAAATATACACTATAATGTCGTGTTATATTATATTAAAGAAACATACATTTTTAATTAGTGATTGATGAATTAATTCCGTAACAAGATATGATGAATGCACATATATTAATCCGTGTATGCGTTTAAAAATTAGAAATTAAATGTTATTAAGATATTTTATTAAGATAAATTGTTATCTGCTAGTTTATTAACAAACATAACTATCATATAAAAATATAATAACAAATACAATGTTAGGAATTTTGTACTAATGAGTAAAATCAAAGGCACACGAATTAAAGCAGCAGTTTCTAAGCCTATTATAATAATTGAGCTACAATTACGTAATTATTTAATCATTTAAAAAGTTTTTTTTATCTTTTTTTTATCGAAAGTTCTTCACCGATTGCTGTGAAATTTTTACACAACGTTGCATTCGAATACGCGCTTGTAAACCTACTACTTCTATACCTAAGATGTCACATCTGTGACAAATAAAAACGTGCTGTTTTTTTAAAAACAGCACTATCTATTGGACGTAAAAGCAACCCACGCTATAATAAATATTATACGATCTCATTTCAATGTTTCTGATATGTGTATCCGCTACAGACTAAAAAACTACTGGACAGATTTACGCGCGAAGAAAAAGGGATAAATTGAAAATGGAAGAAGGGAAAAATGTAAGAAATAAAAAAGAGATAAACGGGAAAAAGGATAAACGGGGAAAGGAAATTGGAAAGAGAAAAAAGAAAAGAGGAAAAGGGGAGAGGGAAATAAGGGAAAGAGAACTAGGGAAGGAAAGGGTAAGAGGTATACAAAGAGGAAATTAGGGAAAGGGGATATGGCAAAAATGAAAATAGGAAAAGGTAAATGGGGAGGAAATTAGGAAGGGTGGAAAGGAAAGGGGAAAGGAAAAGGATAAAAGGGAGAAAGAGAAATGTTAAATTTTGTGAAGTTCCATAATGTTCATTTTGTTAATTTTTTATCAAACTTTCAATTGTGTTCGTTTAATCTATGTATACATATATACTCAAATCTAGCAATAGCAAAGCATTACCGGGTGTGCTAATATAATTATTAAAAAGTTAAAAAATATTTTAATGTTAAATTCAATGATGATTACAATTAAATTAAAAAGTTTTAAGTGTTTAATCTTAATTTATCTAAATTAAAATGGTAGTTTTTTCCTTTCTTTTAATTTCAAAGCAATAATGAAATAATTTTAATAGTACAATTTTAATTATAATTATAATTATTATAATTCGTTATTAGTATTTAAACAAAAAATATGTGTTTTTAAATGTATAATTAAGATTAATTTTGAAACGTTAAGATTATTAAAACACCCAAATCGTTTTTACCTCATCGTTTTAAAAATGTTTTAATTAAACAGCTGTCAAAGTTGTATTTTCCTGTCATTGGGTATTTATTGTTATATAGTGGAAAAATAATGATAAAAAATATAAAAAAATTATATATTTAAAGTAGGGTCGGTTTCCCCACCCACCAGTAATGCCCACAAAATGTTTTTGGGGAGCATTTGCACTTACTTTGCTTAGGAAGACATAAAAAAATATGGTTAAAAAATATGCAATAAGTAAAAAGATATTAAGATTTTCGCAGAAGTGGGGATTTGGAGATTATTATTATTTTTTTTTTTTTTAAAGTAAGATAAGGTTATAAAATGTACTGAGCATAATGTAAACTGGGATTATCTTTGCAAAATATTGAGAAAATTTATTTCAAAAAATTTATTTATTCCACCCCCTGGAGATATTAACCCTAAACTTTTGCCAATAAATTCCTCCATGTACACAAGTCTCTGTACAAAAATTCATAAAAATCGGTTTACCCAGTCAAAAGTTATTAAGCTACAAACACGCCGATACATGTACATACGAACATTGGCCCAACTTTTTTTTTTGTTTTTTGGGGCTTCTGGGTCATGAAACACCGATCAAAAAACCATACCCCATTTTTGACTGATTATCATATTTACCTTCTGACTTCATAGTTCTAGAACTATAATGCCAGGAAAGTATTTAAATATATATATAATTAAAGAAGACTTTTAAATAACTATTTTAAAAAATTTAAAGATATATTTCAGCTTGTAAATTCTGAAAAAAAACAACTTAAAAACCTGAATCCGAAATAATGTAGGGGTTTGACTTTTTCATGGCTTAGATCAAAGTGAATTATGTTGTTATAAGGCACATTTTTTATTATTTAAGTCTTTTTAAAACTTTAAATTGAGTTCAAAAATATCTTAATGTTAAATTCAATGATGATTCGTAATTAATTTAAAAGTTTTAAGTGTTTAATCTTAATTTATCTAAATTTAAATGGTAGTTTTTCCTTTCTTTTAATTAGCAAAGCAATAATGAAATAAAATTTTATAAAAAATGAAACTAAACTCTTCATTTTATCATTATCCCAAGCAGTGAAGAAAGTTTCGATCGCTTGGGCTATAGAAAGAAAAAGAAGGATGGGTCATATCAACTAACGGAAAGAAATGGAAGGGGCTTCCTCCACGCTAGGCAGCCGCGCACTGAGATAGAAAACTGCTACATTATAAAACCTTTGTTTTTTTTATTATTTTTCTTAATACTACTTTATTGTAGCAACACATAAATATTACAAAAGTTAAGAAAAAAATTAATATTTTATGAAATATGAAATGAAGAGGTTTTTAAGAAGTTTGATGTGAAGAAAAAATTGGTATAAGTTTATGATATGGAAGTTAATTATTTTTCTTTTTCTGTTGTTTATCTGATATATTTCAATACAGTTAATCAAAACACTATATTATATTTCCTTTCTTTTACTAGTTGTGCATTCTTTTGTAGGCCTCTTTAAGTTGAAAGAAAATCGAATCTCTCAAATGGAATCCAACTTGAAGGAATATTTCGTAGTGATTGTTGACAAATAACGAGTCACAGTCGTGTTATTTCACTTCAATATTGGATACCACGTGAAAACACAACCACGTGTCTAATTAATTAAAAGTAATTTAATTAAGCATTAAACTGTCTCATTAAGATCCTTGTTACTACTCGGATTTTGAGGATACCTAAAAGAAAATACCACGGTAGGTCAGTAAATCCAATTATACTTCATCGACCCACCGTGTTGGTATAGTGGTGAACGCGTCTTCCCAAATCAGCTGATTTGGAAGTCGAGAGTTCCAGCGTTCAAGTCCTAGTAAAGCCAGCTATTTTTACACGGACTTGAATACTAGATCGTGGATACCGGTGTTCTTTGGTGGGTGGGTTTCAATTAACCACACATCTCAGGTATGGTCGAACTGAGAATGTACAAGACTACACTTCATTCACACTCATACATGTCATCCTCATTCATCCTCTGAAGTATTATCTAAACGGTAGTTACCGGAGGCTAAACAAGAAAAATAGAAAGGAAAGAAAGTTATTCTGCATCGATTTTCTCTACAATCGATGAAGGTTAGCTTATAATATGTAGGAGTAAGTACTGCTCAACCAAAAAATGACTCGCATAGTTATTTGTATAATTCGAGATTTTGATTTCCTCAGATACCGCAATTGTAAAACCTTCAATAAAAATGTTGTGTAAACACGTGTTTGCACATATTTTTTATGGTTTCTATTTGTTTTTATTCTTTTTTTTCAAGAACGATTAACGTAAAACTATGAAATTCTATGAAGCAACTTCTTCATTAAAAGGGATATATTCCTTGAAGTATTTTTTTAACAGATGAATTGGAAGGAACTATATTATTACAGAAGGATATTATTATATCTGGAACGTGGTTGGTTGGATTTTATGAAAATCTTACTTGTTTGTTTTTATGTAATTATTAGAAACTATATTTGCCCTTCATCCTTGACCAGGTACTTCATTCGGTCAGCCTCCGTGGCTTCAGTGGTAGCGTTCGGCCTTTCATCCGGAATTCCTGGGCGACATGGCATTTACACAAGCTACAAAATTGTCATTTCATCTCATCTTCTGAATCAATATCTACAGTGGTCCTGGAGATTAAAAAAACTTCAATTTGGAGGTATGGTGTAAAATTACCTTCCATCTTTCTATATTTGTTGATTAACTCATAGTAACCTCCTTCTCGCCACAATATTTTTTTCACTCCGTCCTATATTTTTTGTTGAATTTCTCTCCAATCTGTTTCCCTTTTGTTGCTTTCCTAAAAGATTCTTTGTATTTTTTTTTTTTTTTTTGTATTAATTGTCCATCTTAACCGTGTATTTCTCTTTAGCCAGTAGATCTTTAGTAGTGTTTCCTCAGTTCCCAAATTTTGTCTTCTTATTGGTTCATTATGTAGCCTGAAACTTCTTGTCTACCCAACCGCCTTTCATTATCTGTAGTTCGTTAACATAAAAAAATATCGTTAGAGATAACTAACGAGAGAAAATGTGAAATTTTAGCACAATATTGATTTTTGTTGCAGTATTGTGTAATTGCATACACACTTATAATTTTGTAATTATCAAATATTTTTACAACTTATTTTAAATAATTTACACTTTTATTGAAACATATAATTATCATCATAAGAATAATTATGTTCAACGTTATTAGCGAGATTCTAAACAGTATACGAGTTCAAAGAAAGTAAAGCAGTTTTAATTTTTTTTTTCGAAATTTTTAACGAAAAATTATTACACTTATCTAATCCAGTTTTTTTTTGGTTTTTTGATAAAGTACATCTTATCAGATTTTAGAATACATTTTTTTTTTTAGTTTTAATAAATGTATATTAATTTCTATATTAATATACACAAAAATAATTACATAGGCCTACTATTTTTAAATTCATACTACAAATTGATGTTATTAAAAACATTCAAAGTTTAGATTAATATAAAAAAGTGGTATGGCAAAATAAGTTATACTAATACTACGTAAATTAGATACCTTAATAGGAAACCGAGAATTGAATTTAAAAAAAGAAATATAGTTTAGATGGATAACTAATAAATTATCACGTATCATAACACACAGTTGATATAAAAAATCTTGTGTGCCGATTTATATAGCGGAGTGGTAACGTCTTAGGCTTTCATCCAGAGGTCCCAGCTTTGAATCCCGGGAAGGCAGGTCATTTTTCATACACTCCATTGTCATAGAGAAAAATGACCAAAGCGGTTGATGCCCGTCTTCTCAAAAAAAAAAAAAATCTTACCGTTATGTCTAAAACTTTACCATAACTCTTTCTCTTACCTTTATAAAACAACATTGTTTAAAAATATTATGATAAATCTCCTCGGCAGTAATAATTGTTAGCTAGCTATATATGGAAACTATAAACATCGGCCGACATTTTAAGTAAAGGGTTTTTGCAAACATCGACGTTTCAATACCCTCTCAGTCAATAAAACACAAAAACGTTGTAGAAACCTCTAAAGGATGTATAAAAGTACGCTTACTGGGTTGTATTAATCCCTTTAATTTATATGGCTCGATTAATTCCTTTGGAATGGTCCAACAGAGATGCTTCAAAAATTACTCAAAAAATGTCTGATATGGGACACTGATGGCATTAAATTTTTCACAAAATCAAAACAGGAAAGAGTAATTTTCACCATTTTAATTTTTTATATAGTGGATGTAAAAAATTGAGCATTAATACCTTGAATGAAGTTATTATGTTATTTAAAATTACAAAGTTGTCATAGGATTTGGAGAGTGATATTCAACATTTTCACCTCATTTGAATTATATGTATAAATTTAAACGAAGCTTAGTCTTGCACAGTCTCAGGTTGATCATTCCTGATATATGTGGTTAATTGAAACCCAACCACCAAAGAACACCAGTATCCACCCACGATCGAGTATTCAAATCCGTATAAAAGGAAAAGTAAAAGTATAAAACTAAAGCCTTTACTAGGATTTGAACCTTTTAATTCTCGATTTCGAAATAAGCTGATTTGCGATGACGAGTTCACCACTAGACCAACCCGGTGGGTTATACTTTTAATATTAAATAAATTTTAAGCTAAAAACTTCATTTTAGTGAAATCGGGTACAGAATTTTTTATTGAGTATATTTATTTTTTTCCTAATTGTATTCTAAATAGTACATATTTAAGTCATTAATATTTAAAAACCGTATGGTGTATTTGAAATAAATTTTTCAAGGGCAATGTAGAGAAAGCTATGCAAACCTTTGCCGGTTTTAAAAAAATATTTTTACGCATTTTATACGGATATAAATTAGACAGATTAAAAATTACGTTAAAAGGGACTTTTCTTTATTATTTTTTTTTAAGTACTAATTTCAATTAATGAAGCGAAATTTCAGCAGTTAATTAAAAATTTATTGTGTTTTAAAGAAAAAAATTTTCATTTTTTTTATCGTTATTAATAAACGAGCAATATACTGTTAAAAAATATACTGAGTGGGCCAAAAATCACTTCCTATGAAAAACATTTACAATCTTTTATTAAAATATTTCAATTTTTGTTTCTTTCAAATTAAAATTAAATAAAATCAAGATTCATTTTGTAAAAATACACCCTCCAAGACAGAATAAAAATAGTTGTAAATTACTTGGAAAATCAGAGAAATGTTTCTGAAACACAATTAAAATTTTTATAAAACTAGAGAATCACTTTTAGGCACACCTATCTGAACAATGATTTTGAGATTTGAACGTATTAGATCAGCGGGAAACACCGGAAGATCAGGAAGACCAAGATCTTAAATAAATAATAAAAATATTGAGTTGGTAAAGAACAGTATTTCGTGTTAACATTGTGAAATATCAACACAAAAATGTTCTACTCGGTCGGAAATTAATCAAAAAACACCAATGCGCAGAAAATTGCACAAGGATTTAAAAAAATCCTTGTGCAATTTTTTTTTTTAGGAAACATTTTTATGTTTCCTTACAAAATTTAAAAAGCTCATAAAATGGACTCAAACGATTACGCAGTACGCCTGGAATACTGCCGGCAGTTTATCAACACTGGCGATTTCTTTTTATCTAATTTATTAAGGAGTGACAAAGCCCATTTCCACCTTAGTGGCCTCATCAATAAACAAAATGCTCGTTTTTGCGCACTGCCAATCCCCAAGTTACACATGAACGTTATACAGACACAAAAGTTACGTTGTGATGTGCTCTTTCTCGACAAATAATCGTCGGATTCTTTTGAAAAAAAATGGTGTTTCGGTGACAGTGAATAGCGATAGATATCAACAAATGCTTGAGGAATTTTTCATTCCGGATTTTTTTTTTGTTGAGTTATACTTCTTTGACGCGTTAAGAGAAACTGATCAGAGTGTATTTTCAGCAAGTTACGGAAGTTGAGGGCGCCGATGTAACACACCATGAAGATTTGCTCAGGCCTAAGTGGATCAGTTTGCACGCACAAGCGTGTAGTCTCTAATTCAGTCAGTCGTTCAATTAAATTAAATGATTAACACGTGTTGGAAATATAATATATATTTTTAGTCGTAATAAATATATATTTATATACATGGATTTCTGAAGACGGATATTTTAAACTGTAAATATTGTTGTTCATATTTGTAAAACTTTATTTATATTACAGCGTAAATTTATTTACTTTTTGTGAAAATGTGTATCAAGATTTGATGTTATATTTATGTAAGTATTATTTTTTATGAGTAAAATTATATTTTTTTATAAACGAATATATTTTATATTTACAATTTTTTTATAAATACAAACAAAACTATTTGCATCATATTTTTCATATCATAATCCACTGATAATCCTCGTGCTTATTCAATGATCATCTGAAGAATTAATGGAACTAAACTAATCGTAATACATTCGATGAACTTTGTTTTATATCACAACGAATACTTCAGTACTTTTTAAATTGAAATAAATATTATAAAATAAAGTATAAAATAGTATTAAAAAAATAGTAAATAACAAAATAGTAAATAGTAAAGTAGTAAAAAAAATAGTATAAAATAAATATTAATTAATGTAATTTAAGCGCTATTTTTCAAACTTTTATTCGTGCGTCTATCGATCGTTTGACTCAATTCAAATTTGTTTAAATGCGTAAAAAAATTATGTTTTTATTTATTCCAAAGAAATATAACTTTTTACGTGCATACATAAGTAAACACGAGGGTTTTTTTTTTTTTTTATTTGGGAAGACAAAAAACGCTTTTGCGTTATCATCACCCGGAACAAACAAAATACCATGTTACAAAAGAAAACATATTTAAATACGTAATTATTAAATAATCAAATACAGATGCACGGCCTTAAGAAAAAAACAAGACAATCAATAGCATCATCGTATTGTTTCCTAGAATATCTCGAATTTTACTTCCTAATTTAAAATTACGACGCAATTCCGCATAACAACATACAGTCCTCAAATTTGTAGTGTATCGTTAGTCGGCAGTTGTAGCGAACACAAACGGGTGCAATGGTCTGACTCATTAAGTGTCGTATGTGTATGATTACTATACCCTATTCGTAAACGGCAAATAATAACTTTCTCCCGACGATTATTCCGGATTGAAGAACTCCATGGCAGCACAGTGTTTTTGATGTATCGGATTTTATTATCTACTGTAATAGCCCATTCACCTTTCTCAAAGAGTGTGTTAACTAACAGAATTAATAAAATCGGTAGTAGTAACACTAGTGGTAAAATGCGGTTGGCTGCATGCACCTTTAGCAGCGGAATTCGGACTTCATTACCCGGATTTCCATATAGCTAGAAACTCACTTGCAAAAACATATCCAATAGAAACTCACTTGTGTGTTGCGACGGTTTAACTCAACAGTTGCGATATGAGTTTCGGTGACAATAGAATGTTTAGAATACAAATCTTCTAAAGCTTTGAGTGCACTACACGATGACGCCTACTCCATAAGCTGGATCCATGGCTCACACCAGCAGTGCCATAATGGAGTTCCTTTGGTCAAAATTTGGAAATCGAATAATTTCAAGAAATTTAGATCGTCATTGTTCTCTAAGGTTACCGGATTTGACACCACCTGATTTTTTTTTGAGCTATTTGAAAAAAAAATTATATAAATAAGCCGCAATATTTAGAAGAATAAAAACAACATTCGAGCCGAAATAACGGCATACCGGAAAAATTTTTTTAATTACGTAAAATGTGTCAAAAAGAGCCTAGATTTGTGAACGCATCAGAGACCAGCAGTTAAAAGATATTATTTCTAAAACCTGATTCAGTAATTCATTTTTTATCTTAAATTCAGTTTAATGTTTTATTAAAAAAAAAATGTTGAGACGTTACTTTTGGCTCTCTACATTATGCCACTAGTAAATATTAAAAACACAGTTTAAAAATAGTATTAATAAACATTTATTTAAATAAGTTAGAAGAATATTAAAATCATTAAATTATAAAACATGAGATATATTATCATTTTAAAATTAACCCTCCGGGTCGGTCTAGTGGTAAAACTCGTCGGCGTAAATCAGCTGATTTCGAAGTAGAGAATTTTCAAATTTGAATCCTAATAAAGGTCTTTATTCGGATTCCAATACTAGATCGTGGATACCTTTGTTCTTTTTTTTGGTGTTTGAGTTTCAATTAACCACACGCTTCAAGAATGGTCAGCCTGAGTCTGTACAAGAGTACACCTCACTCACGTCAAGAACAAGAGGTTCTTAACAAGATGTATAATAACAGAGGTTCCCCCTGTAGATTTGCAAATTAGAGAGAGGACATTAAGAGCCACGGGACTTCCCAGAAGTGAGACCATAGAACTAATACAACAAGAGTGGCAGAGTGCGTGGGCGCACTCAAGAGTTGGGGATTGGACGAGAAAGCTAATCCCCAATATAAATACATGGTTGGTAAGAGACTGGGTGACGTGAACTTCTATAGCACGCAACTATTGACAGGCCATGGTTGTTTTGGTCAATATTTATTCAGAATTGGGAAAGGGCCACCCCACTATGCGTTTATTGTCAGGAGATCGACAATGTAGAACAGCCCATCTTCGCATGTCCCAGATGGGCTGATAATAGAAAGGAAATTTTAATTAATAGACTGACCCCTGACAATTTAATTAATTGGATGGTGTATAGTCAGGAAAATTGGGACTGGTTCAAGAAGTTCGCGGGGGAAATTCTCCGTATTAAAGAAGACGAAGACAGAAGACGGGAGTCGTAGTTAAATTAGGGCAGGGAGGAGAGTCCCTCCGTGGAAGGCCCGCATGCTGAGGTGTGAGGGTTCCTGAGAAGGGAGGGAACTCCTGGGGAATTGTGGGGTAAAGTTAAGACCTAGTCCCGGCCGGCGGTGTCGGCCCTGCGGGTGCCTTTGTGCTTAGTGGGGTCGGTGCCGCTGGTTTGAGGCATGGCAAAAGAAAAAGACCAAGACCCGGTTCCCTGCCGAGGGGCTGAGGGACGGCGTTGCCGGACCTTGGCCATGAGGTGGGGGATTAGAGGCATGGCAAATGGAAAATAAAAGGTTAGACCGGAGGCTAACCTGCCGTGCCGGACGTGCTGCCGGTGGGTGGGGGACGCCTCCTTTGAGTATATGGACACTCTCCCCGACTGCTTATATTTAAATGGATATCCGGGGGGGGGGGAATAAAAAAACAAGGAACGCGGCTGCCTACGAGCTCGAATCCAGAATTCTTTGTGGACTGTCAGGAGACTTTCGGATATTCATACGAGAATAATAAAAAATAATATTTTAAAATTCTAGGTTTATTTGATTTCAAAGTAATCTTATTATTAATCACGTAAGAATTGTTAAATTTCATTTTTGTATGCGATTGACCTTAAAAATAAATATTTTATTAATCTAAAAAACAATATTTTACTTGAATAGGGTTTTAATGTTATTTAATCGTCTTGATAGAAATATTTACTTTTTTCTTTATAATATTTTTAAACAATCCGCATAGAAAATACAATTGAAAAAAAAATCTATATGTTAAATAGCTAAACATTTGTATTATAATTTCGTAATGATTTATTTATTTTTGAATAAAATGAAAGTTTGTTATTTTGATTTCGGTTTTGTTTACAATTTTCTTTATTTTAAATTGAATATTAAGTGTGGCGTTCCTTTAACTGGTACTTTAATCATAATTTCCTAGGTTTCAGTTATGCTCAAGACTTCAAACCCGGATAATAGTTTTTCAGAATGTTTTTATAAGATCATAAAAATCTAATTTTAACTAGCAAAAGTGCTTGCAGATGTTATATCTATAAACTTATAAAAGCACTTACTTCTCTGTAATTTCAAAAATAAAGCAAGATATTTAATTGATAAATTAGCTTAATTTAAGAAAAGTTGCATTCCTAAAGAAATATTAAATTAATTCTTTTTTTATTTTTCAGAAATTGAAAGTTTAAAAAATATACTTTCGAAAGGTTGTTATTTTATCAATTTTTTCTAAGCTTCTCATAAAATAAACTTGAAAATTATTTTCATAATACGTTATACTTGCGTTTATACGGTTCGATCCCGCTATAAGTCATCACTCAGTGGCAACTTTATACCCGCGTTCTTTCCAAAATAAAGTGTTAAATAAAAGAAAAAAATGGCAGTTGAGTTTGTAACTCACTTAAAATAATACTGAATATTTAGTTAAAAATGATAATATTATTGGATAAAAAAAATATAGAAAAATAAACGTACATTATTTTTTATGTATTGTACAGTAGTTAAATTTTTGTAGCTGGATTTCTTATATGCACAATTTTTTGTTTTTCGGATCGGTAAACTACGGTAATTTTACAGTATTTTAAGTACTTTCCCTTATAGTCTTAATTGGAAAGATAGTATTATAGTAACTGATTTGAATTTAAAATAGCGTAAAGTATTATTATACAGAACTACGTAATTATAACACATTATTATATCAACATAACACATCTGAAGATAAAGAAAAAGAAAAAAGATTGTAAACATAAATTTTTGATATCATTATATTTTATATATGTCTTTTTGTTTAAACAGCACAGCTACACGTAATCACGAAGTTTGTTAAGACTTCGCCGGTAAGAGTCCGCAGAACTGGACGGCACGGCGAAGTCAACGAACTATGTTTACAGTTCTAAATGTGACCTAACCTAAAAGTGAAATGAAAGTGGAGGAAGAAATTAAAAAATGAGCATGAAAACATTATATTTCAGTTCAATTAGATTTTTAATAAAGAATATTTTCAAGAAATACCCTGAATTTCGTTAGAAAACGTTTTTTTCTTCTATTTGATGAACCGCGGAACTGGCATATGTCTATTTTCTGAGGAAAATAAACGAAAAAAAGTGATTTGTAAACCCACCTTTTCTCAAAAAGGTGGGTTTACAAATCGCGCCGCTAGGTAGCAGTACTTGATAATACTAAGTAGTGTACAAAAACCTGATAATGTGCTTGAAATAATAAAATTTAAAAGAAAATATACTACAACTTGTTTTAATAGTAAATGCTCTTATGTAAATGAAAATACTGAACATGAAAAAATTTTTAAATTTCCATCATTTCATTAAAAAAAAAAAAATAATAAAAGTAATAAGTTTACAAGACATTATAGCTGCTAATAAAAGACAATAACACAAACAGTAGGAAAGTGTTGCAAATGTGACAACAATGATTTGTTACATAAAACAGAAATAAATTATATTAGTAAAATTTTTTTCCTTCAATTAAACTATTTGAACTAACTGATGAAGAAATAAAAAAACGTTAATCTAATAATAACAATAATAACATAAAAACTGTGTCCACGGATACGATAAAATCGAAGGTTTCACTTACAAAGTAAGAAGTGCAATATTACATCACGAATCGAAGATTCGAAGTCATATAGTGACCATATCAGATTTTTTTTATATCAGTATCATTTTGTTAAAAAAAGTTTTATTCAGATTATAGAAAATTTTGATTTTTGAGCGGAATAAATGATATCTGCGAGACTCTTACCGTATGGTTTACAATTTCATTGTAATTTATTTTGGATTTCACATGTAGCTAACGTATTTAGCTTTTTTATTTATTCTGGTAATTCCAAAAGAAATCGCAAATCTAATTTAAAAACATCTCAACCTCCAATTCAGACTGCCTCCATTGAGGTCATGTCTCTGAAGTCATGAGGTACACTGATGTGTACCTCATATTTATGTTGGATAGATAAAAGATACCTCAAAAAGAATGATCCTTAAACCAATCAAAAATTTATCCACAGCCATTAAGAAACTTTCGTTCATGAAACATTACAAATCAATATTTTTCTGCTTA
Organism: Lycorma delicatula; assembly: GCF_047948215.1. Taxonomy (NCBI): domain Eukaryota; kingdom Metazoa; phylum Arthropoda; class Insecta; order Hemiptera; family Fulgoridae; genus Lycorma; species Lycorma delicatula. Next base: position 49,524,457 of record NC_134461.1, read on the forward strand.
AATTTATGGTTTATGTTTTTAAGCTAAATTTACGCTTTCTATTGCGATCGCCTAAATCGACAAGAATTTTTTTGTATTATAACACTCGTTTCATAGCGTTTTGTAAAAATTTATTTATTAATTATGATTCATTTTATTAATATTATTATTTTTCTGTTTGTTCTTGTCTTTTTTACAGGTGTTTTATGGACTTTTTATTGTCTACTGATAGTAATTATTTAAAAACCAAAATGAACATCTAGTTTTAGATTTTAAGTAAACTTTTTGTAAACATAATTTTTGAGCGTAATATTGTTTTCCAATATATTTTGTTAGATTTCTTTTTTTTTTAATAGAATAAAATATTTTCTTCCATTTTTTTTTTTAATCTATTCTATGGAAAGTTAAAAATCTACTAGATTTAAGCTCATTCAATATATTATTTGGATAAAAATTAATTTAATTCATTTTTTATTTAAAATTAAGTTTAAAGAATGAATGTTAAAAAGACGATGATTTATATCATGTAAATTATACGATTACACAAATATCAGATGACAAAATGACATGTCTACTCTATCTTTTAGTAATCGATGAAATAAAAGCCAATTCTAGAGGAAATAAAAAAGTTAATTGAGGGGATAAGATTAGAAGCAGTAGTAAGAAGATCGATATTGGTGGACGTACAAGCAAATGGTGGATTGCCGTGGGGGGGGGGGGGAAGGGTCGAAGCGAGAGTTAGAAGTCGGAAGCAAATTACTGATTCCTTGAGGTTGGCGTGCACAGAATGATTTCGCTATAAATTGCTGAGATGTCATGCAAACTGCACAGATGCCATCGCATTCAATAAAACATCTTCTAGCGACAACCTCTTCATCTGTTTTCCCCCCTTTTCCCTACTTGCCCCTTGTCTACATAATCCTCTATCTTTCTCTCTGATCCATACCACTCCTACTTCAATGTCGAACGCATCATTCCTATACCCTCCCTCAATTCCATGAGTTATTGTTTCTGCTAACCCGGATCTTACCATTTTCAATATTTTTTTCTTTTTTTTCAGTTTTCGCATTCTTCTTATAGATTTGAAAGAATAATATATAATATGTAGTCAGTCGAATAAAATAGGCTATTTACAAAAAAAAATAAAATAAAAAATAACCACTCACAAGTACACCCTTCGATTTATACAAAATGTTCTTTTACAATATTATCTTAAGAAAAAAAAAATCAATAAATCTTGACATTATTCGTCAGAAAATGTGTGAAGGATGGACAATTATAGATAATTATTTAGGTTAGTTTTGTGGATGAAAAATTTCGTATTTCAGTAACGAACTGCAAAAGTAAAAACAATTTTTAATGTATTTTACAATCATTCTGTTCTTCTTTAAGGGATTAAAACAATAACCTTCACTGAGGCACTGAATGAAATTTGAAGTGAGTTAAGCAATTAAAAAAATTAATTTGCTTATCTTAGAATAGTGTTCAAATAGTGTAGCTGATAAAAAATTATTTTTTATAGAAATTAGTACAAGTAATAATTTTTCAATATTAATGCTTTTATTTTTGTTAGCAGTTTGTTTCCCATTCAAGATTTTATTGTATGAGGGATATCTCTAAAGTAAAGACCGCTGGGAAATTTCTCTCCTTAACGTTGGCGAACCTATGTCGTTCATGGCCAGTAATGTACACACTGCATTTTTGTCTGTGATTTGTCGCGTTGTAATATCTTTGATTACGTGTATGAAATACGTTTTTATAAACCATCAAAACGTTAAGCCATCTGAAATTCATAGGCAGTCAATTGCTGTGTACGGTGATAATGTAATAAATGAAACAAACGCCGGAAAATGGTATGAAAGAATTAGAAAAAACAGAATTAATGTGCCTGATGAAGAACGTTCGGGAAGGCCCTCAATAGTCACCGAGTACTTGTTAAACGAGTTCGATGCTGAAATCAGAAAAGATCGCCGCCACTTAGGATTTAGAAAGGTTTGTACACGTCGGGTGCCACACGTCTTAACGGAACGTCACAAAAAAATCTGAATGGGATGTGCTTTGAAATTTTTGTTGCGCTATACAGAAAAAGGTGATGAGTTCCTAAATTCGAATGTTACCGGCGATGAAACGTGTATTTCGTATTACCCGCCAGAGAGAAAATGGCAGTCAAGTGAATGGTGTCATCCTCGATCCTCAATCATACCGATAAAGATCAAGCCACAGCTGTTTGGACGCAAACTGATGGCCACAGTTTTTGGGATCGGTTTGGCGTACTTCTCATCGATCTTATGCCACGTGGAAAGACTATAAATGCAGAAGCCTACAGCAAAACTCTACGTAAGTTACGGCATGCCATTCAAAATCGGCGATGTGAGCGGCTGACCGACGTCGTCGTGCTGCTAAACGATAATGCATGTCCACATGTTGCGGGTCCGACACGTGATTTACTGAGAACATTTAGATGGGAAATTTACGATCACCCACATATAATCCGGAATTAGCTCCTTCTGATTACCTTTTGTTTGGGAAATTGAAAGAATTTTTGTGCGGTAAACGATTCGCGCGTGACGATAAACTTAAAAATGCTGTTAATCAGTGGCTAAATGGATTGGCGGCAGAAGAATACGACGTGGGTATATTGAAGCTGGTGTGTCGCTACGAATGGGGAATATCTTAATTCATGTGACGATTATATAGAGAAGTAGTATAAAGTATGTAGTTAGGGAAATAAAAAATATTTATAAAATTTTCAGAATAATTTTCTTTACAATGTAAATGTTTTTACTTTAGAGATAACCTCTCGTATATTTCTTTATGACATATTGCGGCCTATTAAACTTTGGGGTTTTTCAAGATACAGTTGCATATACGCTCTCACGTTTAAGAACATTAACATCCTGTTACTTCAACTAGTTACGTGTAAAATTTAATATATCCTAATATATACAGTACGACTCCGCTATAAACAGTGTATTTTTTCTATTTACTTTTTGTTGGTGTTTATGCATTTCCCCCAGTGCTACTGATGATGACTAATGCAATCGAAATATCCATTATATTTCAAGTAAAATTTTTGTAAACTGTTTTGAGTATAATTTTGTTTTTTCGTTTATTTCAATAATTGTTTATCAAGGCTTTATTTTCAACAACAACAATTTTTACAACAAAAAAAAATTTATCAAAAAAATTTTATTTCATTTTATTTTACATAATTAAATTTAATTATAACATTTTCTTCGGCATAAAGGTCTTTTTTTATATTTCTCGCTTCACGTTTTCCATTAATTTTCATCTGCGTATTATTCTTTGTATATTCACCTTCAACTTCTCCTTTGGTTATCATTATTCTATTTTATTTCGCCTTCTTTCTTTTCTGCTTCTTGTTTTTTCAATCCCCTTCCATTTTCTTCTCCTTGACCTTTACTACTTACCTTATTTATTCCTCCTTTTCCTTTTCACCTTCTTTTCTTTTCTTTTTCCATCTTTTTCTTCTTATATACAATTCTATTTTTTGTACTTCTTAACATCCCGAGATTTTCTTCTTAATCTAGTCCCTCTATTTCTCCTTCTTCTTATTGTTCTCGCCATTTCCGACTTCTTCTTTTTCACCATTTTGTTTTCTTTCTTCTTGTTGTTCTTCCTTCCCCTTTTTTCTTTTGTCTGCACCGGTTTCTTTTCTTCTTCTTCTCCTTCTTCTTATTTTTCTCCTCCTCCTTTATGATTTTTCTTTTCCTTCTCTTACCTCTTTGTCTTATTTTTACTCCATTTTCATCTCCCTTTTTCTTCTTGTAGTATCCCTCTTTTCTCTTTCCTCCTGCAGATTTTTATTCTTATTTTACTTTTCTTATTCGTATTCTCTTTCTCTTACTCATTCTTCATCTTCTTCTTCTATTAGCTGTTTACTCTGTCACCTCCTATTGATTTTTTTACTTAACTTTCATACAGTATTATTTATTTATTATTCAGTATTCATCTCATTTCATTATTTTAAATGCCGTTTTCACTCACTTAACTTACAATTTCAAACACTATTTATCAGATTGTTTTTTAATTTCTTTTCCATAAGAAATCTCTCTACTCTACCAAACTTCTTATTACTTACTGTCGCTTTTAATTTTTCATATGATATCCCCTTGGGATATTAAATCTACTTTTAAGGAAAGATTTATGTTTTTTTAAACTATTCTATAATAACTAAAAATTTTGAATGAGAACTGTTATGGAACATTTGTTTTTTGCTTTTTACGTAAATTAATTTTATTATAGCAGTGTCAAGATAAAACTAGAATTTTCTTTAAGAATATTAAATAAAATCTAAAGTTATTTTTCTTACAAAGTATTGCTTCTGAAATTAAATTATTGAATTATGATGTGCGTGATTTAAAAAATCAAGATATAAAAAACCAGTCAATAATTTAAACAAAAATCTAAATTGGACTGCTTTAAATCGAACCATTTGTAGGAGTAACATTTTTTCAAAAACATTTTTTAGGAAGATGTTGAAGAATTAATCATTAAGGTTTTAAATGGCAAAGCCTATTTGAAATATTTATAATCTAAAATAAGATCCGGAAATTTGTAAGTAAATACGAGCAAGAACATAGTATTTGAATGATTGACACATCATAGTTGTATTAATTATTATTTATTATTAATACATAAATTATTATTAATATATTAATAATGAGAAGTGAGGTTAAAGGAAGACATGCTTTATAATAATGTACTAGTGATGTTAACACTGGTTAGCTTAGTTAGTAAATCTGTACGACACCATGACACCCGTGTGCTGTCAGTCATTGAAAATGAACATACATACACACTCTCACAATGCATGCATTTACAAATACACGAGGATAGATTGTGTTAGTATGTTGTGTTGTAGGTATACAGTGTACCATAATTGCTACATAGCACAGAGACGTGCTTACTTGATGCTTTGCTGACTCATATACGTTATATTAAACCATTTACCTTGATACGCTCTATCTCTATGACCGACCGACATTTCGTGGATTGCTAATAATATCCAGCTATATGACAATTTAATATTTCATGATTGTATTACCCCTCTCTGATATGTGAATTATGTACACACATTTAAACAAACGTACGTTCAGAACATACGCATATTTAAATAGTATATTATATATATAGGATGTTACTTTAATTAATTTTGCCCAATTAAACTAGAAATTCCTTTGACCATTGTACAAGATTAGTATAATTACTATTGAAATAAAAAAAATTTATTAGGTATGTTCTGAATGGTCTAAACAAAACATATTAAGTACAGTATTCATGAATGTATAGATTTTCTGTAATCATTGATACATGTTTATTTTTGAAACTTAACATTCAAAAAATGCAATGATTTCTTTGAGGTTAATAGTAAATGTTTTACTTCCATATCATGATTGGCTCAAAACAAAAAAAGATTCGGAAATAATAAAAAAGTAAACAAAATATTTATGGAATTTAGTTATCATTTCATTCCAAATCAAACTATCAGTCATCGGGTGGAAAATCACATAAAAATTTGGAAAGCAGTTCTTCTAAACAAGCTGAATGTTAAAAATAAACAGAGAAAAATCAGACGATATAGAATTCCACATACGATTGACTTACCAAATTACGTTAAAGCATATACTATAAAATATGAAAAGCCCAAAAAAAGTACACTGATGATTTCTCACAGCCGGAAATTTCTTTCCCGGAAAAGGCTTTGAAATTTAACACACACTCTTAAGTTATAATATTAATTTTTAAGTTCAATTTAAAATTCGCTTGAACTAAGAATATCTTATAACAGAGATGAAGAATATAATATGTATGTTATGAAAATTTAAATTTATTGGGGAAAAAAGTACAATAACTTTGAATACATATACTCGTATGTTAATTTTGTCAATTTATACTTTCATTATTCTCTTATATCCTATATTTGGTTTCTAGAGGAAGATAAAGCTGCTACACAAGTAATAAGAGAAGTAATAAAACGAAGTTACTTCACACAAGTGAATGAACAGGCGTTAAAATACGTCATTTAAACCAGTTTAATAAAAAGCACAGGTTTGGTCTAGTGATGAACGCGTCTTCGCAAACCAGCTGATCACAAAATCGAGAGTTCCAATGTTCAAATTCTAGTAAAGGCAGTTATTTGTGTATGGATTTGAATTCTAGATGGTGGATACCGATGTTCTTTTGTGGTTGGGTTTCAATTAACCACACATCTAGAAAATGGTCGACCTGAGACTGTACAAGACTACCCTTCACTTACACTCATACATACCATCTTCATTTATCTTCTGACGTAATATCTGATGGTGATTCCCGGAGGCTAAGCAGGAAAAAAAAGAAAGTTGAATAAAAACTTCTTACTCGCGTGGAGTCAGAGTACTGTTCGATCGATGTAAATTGCATTATATATCCGGAATTCCGGGATTGTGAAATAGTCACTTGGCTTACTAGTTTCTCTGGTTAACTAATCACTCATTTCGTCCGCTTTCCATGAAATTCACATGATTCTTATTCCTGATCCTCTGTTGAACAGCTTGCATTAAGGTCATCATCGAGCGAAGAAGAGTAGAAATTTAAAAAAATTGACTTTTTTTTTCTAAAGATTATTTATGACCATTCATTTATTATACAGAAGTTTAAAGTACTTGGTATTTTAAATTCAAACAAGTTTAGGGAAAAATTATCGTTCATTACTGTTAAATATTAGGAAAATAAAACCAGCAACAAATACTAGATTAAACAAAATGCTAAAAAATGAAAGAAGGTGGGAAGTGTTTGTAATTTAATGGAAAATAGATGTATTAAGTTGAAAGCTTGAGAAAAATATTTTCTAGAGCTATTAAAACAAGAAGAAAATTCTGATTTTTTTAAGTTCCCTGTTCCGCAAATGCTAGTACGGAAGAGTAAGATGAGTAGAACAATAACGTTTTTTGAATGGTCTGATATAATTAAAATAGAAATTAAATCTGAAAAGCCAAAATAAAATGTTAAAAGATTTCACAATTTAGAAATGATGAAACAAAGAATCTAATGAAGGGATCATTAGATCCCTCCATTAGCTTCTTCAACAATAGTTTCGTTACAATTGGTGGAGTTAAATAAATTTCAACTCGATGTTTTCTATTCCTGTTGGATATTTGAACGGGATGATCGACTAAGATGCAATTCCATAACCCGAATCTCCTAGCAAACAACCAACCTTGTTATACCGTGAAAGTTATCTCTTACTCGGCGACGTTGTCTGTAAATTCTGACACCGTGAACCTTCTCAGCCAATCAGCATTGATACTAGTAAATTTTTCGTTAGTATCGCACGTAAACTACACGTTTTATTCAGCGCATACTTTTTTGTTTATGTACTCATTTTCCAATATAACTGGCTTCTATTTTACCTCAATAGGATAACAGTCTCGTTTTACTAGAGACGGCATCAAAAAGAGTTTACCGCAAAAGCTTAACCTCATTTATTTCCCTAGTCGTTTTAGGGAAACGAGTCCACTTTTTTTATTTTTCAGTGATACGATCCATTACATAAATTTGCCTTACATAATGTGGAGCGAAGTCTTCAGCTATACAATACTGGGAGCCTAAATCGCCAATAAAACTTAAAAACAAAGCCTCTCCTTTTGTTCATCTTTTTCTTCCAAAAACATTCCTTTTATGAAACACATATTTTTACTCTAATTCTTCATATTTCTCTATTTTTCCCAGTTCTTTATATATCTTCCTTTCACGAACTTGCATATTCATAGCCATGGTTATAACTAAACATAGCACGAACATGCTACTTTACAGAACTAAAAAAAAATAAAGTAGTTGCTTAAACTTACTCGCCTTTATTTACACGCAACCTAAGTTGCTAATATGGTTTTACGTTAATTACGAGTAAATACTATTCTATTAACTATAGTAATGACTAACTACTATTCTCTATTTCATTTATTCGAAACCTGGAATTTACGTGAATACATTCATGCAAACGTAATTACCTATTTTATTCACACTGCTCAAAGTTTTTGAATATTTGCTTTCGACGCAGATTATTTTTCTATCGGCGCGCGCGCGTGTGTGTGTTGAATAAGAAATTTATTTAAATTAACAAAAAAAAAGTTTAATCTTATAGAACCTCGTTAAAATAATTAATTATTTAATATTATAAAAGTTAATCATAAAATAATACAGGGAAAATAATAATTAATGAAAGGAAATGAAAGAAAATAATTAATTTTCCTTATAATACCCCTTACTTTTTAATATAGCTAATGTAAAAACCTATTTTAACCAGATGTTAATTATTTACAGAAAAAAATATATTTTAGAGAAAAATCAAATTTAAAATTAATATCTAATTCCAATTAATAAATTATAAATGATATTTTTTTTCAATCTGTTTCGATTGTTTTCCTAAATAATCTTCAGTGATTTTTAATTTTAATTAATATTTTTTTTTATGTCTATTGCCCTGGTTTTCATGTGAGTGTATATATATATATATATATATATATATATATATATATACACTCACATGAAAACCATGTATGAAAAACATGTATAAAACATTTGTGACTGAGAAATCTCCAAAATTACTTGATCAATTTCATGAAATTTAGATATTCCATAGTAGTGTACCTGAAGTTGTGCATATGAAAATTTGATGAATAATTCTTGAGTTGCGCTCAATTTAAGGTTGAAAAAAGATTTGAGGTTGTATTGAGGATGTGTAGCGGTGTATTTTCCATACACGCTTATTCAGCGAGTCTCATTGGTGAGTAAATTGAAACTTGATGCTTGTACGTAGGGTGTTATGTAGTGCATTTTATTCTGAAATCAGTGGGTTTCTACTGCAAAATATTAAGGGAATCAGAAATAAAAAGTCGATCTTCAGAACTGCACAAACGTATTATTTTACTTCCTTGTATGAGGTAAAGGAAGTATTATGATCGCGAAAAATTTCGGGTTTCAGATTTCAACGGATATATCCACTTTGACCATCCCTAAATCCATTTTGACTAATTTCAGCGTGACGTCTGTACGTACGTACCTCCATTACTCAGAACCGATTAACCGTAGGAAGTTGAAATTTTAGATTTACGACTTTGTAACATCTAGTTCTGCACCTCCTCTTTTGATTGCAATTGACTCCATCAACAGTGTCCAAAAAAAAATACAAATTCCAAACATTATGGATTTTTTACTTTTTCTTAACTTCAGTAATAAGCCCTCATTGAGAGCTTTTCAACGATATATCATAAGTCGTACTTATTTTCATTGATTCCAGAGTTGAAGCCAAATGAAATTTTAATTAATGAAATATTTGGATCTTTTAAGGGGAAGACATATGTTTCGAATCTGATTTCATCTCCTTTTTTTAACTTTTTTTTTTAAATTTAAATATATTTATTTATTAATCTCTGATTATAAAAAAAGTACAATAAATAATTTTAATTTTAAAATGAAATTTTATGTAATTTTCATTTAAAAAAAAAAATGTGTATATGTAATTTAATATGCGTACAAGGAATTTATGTGGTGTCCACATTAAATTTTTATACCAAGTTGAATGTTAGACTTTTGGAATGTACAGGTTTAAGGATGTATTTTAGGATTTTTAAAAGAACATTTACTTCGTCAAGATCAGTTTTACTAAATCAGTAAAACTAAATCAGTTAAATCAGTTTTAACTAAATCACTGTCCTAGTGTTTGGCGTAAACTGTTGAAACCATTTCATTCAGTCAGTCTTTGGGTAACCATATTAAAACGGTTTTGTGAAGTTGAATCTTATTTTAAAATTTTAATGTCTTACAAAAGGAATTTTAGAATTCATCGGCTAAAATTTATTACGGTTTTTATCTGAAAAATAAAAATGCCTCGTTATCAAACTTACATCGATAAAAAAAATATATTTGAAAGTCTAAAGTGATGTAATAATGAATATTAAACTTGTTTTTTTGTAAATATAATTATTTTAAAGGTATTTCTTGTCTCTGAAAATAAAAATTCTGCATTTCCTTTTTCAGAAGTCGTAGCCGTGAATTTTACTTTTATCCGTATAGACTGAACGTTTAGTGCCTTATATTATTACTTTTATGTCATAGGCTATACAAAAAAGAAAAGAAGGAAAAAAGGATAAGGTAACTTAAATGGTCTGTTCTTTAATAAAAGTATTTCTATCTAGCGCTCTTTTACAATTTCTTTCTCCTTCTTCTCTGACTTTTTGAAAAGGCCATTAACAAAAGAAAAATCACAGTCTTATCGTCTGATAGGCTCTTAATTTGTGAGAACTTATATTTCGTTGAAACTCCTCCCTTCATGACACTTCTACCAACCATTCGAGTCAACCCGAATAACCCTTTATTGTTATTCACGGCTCATTAATTCTCCGATAAATAAAAAGATAAAAATTATACTTATTGTGTTCCTTTAAAAAATTTCTAAAGAAAGTTTTTAACAAAAATGGTTATAGTTCTGCACCCTTTTCATAAAGATTTCATTTCTTATTAAAAATATAGCCTATATTGCACTATTTAAAAATCATTCTTTCAAATAGGTATGAATGAACTTCCATCAAATTAAATTTAGTTATGTTATTATTAAATTTACTAAGTTATTTACTTTTCCCTCCTCTATTCCTCTTTTCTTGTAAACTTCTACTTTAATTTCATATCCGTATCTTCCTTCTTAATTTCTATCATTAGTTATTTAACTGGTTTAATACTCTTCTCAATTCCTTTATATTCTATGCTAATATTTCTGTAATCTATTTCCGCTATTAAGTGGATATACATAATGCACTATTTCCAGTAGAAGAGATTAAATTTTTTGCTTTATAGGATCTTTATAAAATATGTTATGGTTTTGATACATGTTAAAGGTATGATGTATGAATTACTTCAATCACATTTATGATTTCTCTGAGATCATTGATGTATATTTTATGGTGAATTAAGTGAAGGTGCTACTTAGTGAAGATGGATGTTTATATCGGAATGTTGGAATGGTTTAATGTTAAAATACATTCGTTTTTGTAATAAAAGAAACAATTGTTTACATCTTATTTCCTTTATAAGCTTTTTATGAGATATTAGTTTTTCTTGAAAATGGACAGGGTGTTTACAGGAGTAACTATTATTTTCTATCAGGTCGACTACATCTGTTTGGTTGAAATCTGAGCAGATTTTCTCTCCGAACTCTTTATTAATTTGTCTTAATTACTTAACCATTGTATGTTAAATTATTTTTTTATATTCGGTATTATACGAGGTGCGACAATAAAGTAATGAGACTGATGTGAAAAAAAAAGTTGCTTACCGTTTTAGTCATGTTCAGTGTTGTCTCCTTCAAAATAGTTCCCCTCTGATTGCACACACTTATTCCAGCGCTTCTGCCATTGATGGTAACATTACTGGAACTCATCTTCTGTAAAATCCTCCAAGACCCTCGTCACAGCTTTTTGGACATCTTGTGTTGTTTGAAAATGGTGTCCCTTGACCGCCATTTTGACTCTTGAAAATAGAAAGAAGTCGCACGGAGCGATATCTGGTGAATAAAGTGGCTGTGGTAGTATTGAAATTTGTTTTGAGGTTAAAAATTGCTGTACTGACAGAGCAGTATGGGATGGCGCATTATCGTGATGCAGAATCCAATTATCAGCAATGTTGGCACGGACACGAAGAACTCGTTTACGAAGTCTTTCTAAACTTTCTTTGTAGAAATATTGGTTAACTCTTTGTCCAGGAGGCACCCACTCTTTATGAACAATTCCCTTGGAATCGAAGAAGCACACAAGCATGCATTTGTGTGCTTCTTCTTTTGACTTTTGACTTTGACATGCGAACGTTTTTTAGTCTGGGTGATCCCTTTCAGCACCATTGCGAACTTTGGCGTATTGTCTCTGGATCGTATTGAAAAAACCAACCTTCATCACCAGTGATAACACGGCTCAACAAATCTGGATTGATTTCCGTCTCTAACAGATCGGCTGCCACATTTTTACGTGTTTCTCGTTGTTGTGTGAGATTTTTGGGGACCATTTTTGCACAAAACTTTCTCATACAAAGATCTTTAGTTAATATTAGACGAATGTTTCTCGATCGATGTTTGAGTTCTTCTGCAATCATTTTCACGGATAATCTTCGATCAGATCGTACGATTTCACGCACCCTGGTCAATTTGACATCTGTCCGTGAGGTTGATGGTCGTCCACTGCGGTCTTCATCTTCAACTTTCGTTCTGCCTTCACTAAAAATTTTAAGCTACCGAAAAACTTGAGCTCTTGACATAACCTACTCTCCGAAAGCCTTCTGAAGCTTACCATAAGTTGTCGTCGCATTTTCACCCAATTTAACGCAAAAAGAAATGGCATACCGTTGCGCAATATTTTGCGGTTTCATTTCTGTGACGAGAGACACAAACACGTGTTCACTTATTACTTGGACAAGAAGTAGCTTCTAGATCAAGGTCAAAGATGGTGTACTTACGCAATCTGCAGGGTTGCCACATCTTGCAAAAAAACTTAGTCTCATTAGTTTATTGTCGCACCTCGTATTATACTCTCACTTAATTTTCTTTAGTTTCTTTTTTATCTTATTTCCTCTCTTCCATTAGTTTTCTTTTTTCCACTTTTTTCATCTAGCTTTTGTGCCTTTTCTTTTTTTTGCGATTAGGCAAAGTATAGACCAGCAAATATTATTCCTTTTTTTTCTGTTTCTTTTGCTTTTCTCCCAATATTCTTTCATTCTTTCCGCTTGTTTGATCTTTCTTCCAACCACTTCACTTTGGTGCAATTCTTTTCCTTCCTAACCATTTCAAATTCAATTTCGTGTATCTTTTTTGGATAGCTTTCTATCTTTCATTTCTTGTTTTTCAAAGCCTAGTTACTGTAATTCTTGCTATTCTTGTTGTTTGCGCCCATGATTGCTCTTTTATTCTTAGAATTTAATGTATATTTCTTTATTTTTTCTTTGTTTGTCCTTTCTGTACACATAAACCATGAATGTCAGTTTCCTCTTTCTTATTACTTTTTCGATATCTTCTCTTTCTTACCGTTCTTGGTTGGATTTTAGTCTTTATCCTTCTGTTGTGTTCTTGGGGCCTAGGATTGTTCTCAATTTTTTTCTATTTTTTATTAGTTTTCCTGTTTTCTCTTTGTTATTTCTCTTTTTCTACTTATTATTCTTTTTCTTTTCTTTACATTATTTCTTTTTTTTTTATGTTTCTCATATATTTGTATTTATTTTTCTCTGTTTGATATTCTCTTTACCTTAATTTTTTTTCTTTTTTTTCTTAATCTTTTTCTTTTATGCATTCTTTGTCTCACCTCCCGTAATTTAAAATAGGTCAATTATTTGCTATGAATAAGTATTATATCTGATGTCATACTTATAATGAAAGTTAATATACCTTACCTTATAAGGAAAGATAAAGTGTTTTAATGATGCTTCTCCATTGAACCAAATACTACATTTTTATATATTAATTACCCAGACTACTGAAATTTTGGTGAAACCTGCTCTAAGAGTAATATTTTCTCTCTGCTCACTACAACGTCTTTATTCTTAACGTCTTTATAATTAACGTATTTATTCTCTGAGAATGAAACTCTTAAATGTTTTACATGTATCAACAATCATAAAAAAATCTAAGATAAATATTATCTTAGATTGTAGAAAATTAATTTAGTCCTGCCCGATTCTATGGGAAATAATAAAATTATGCGCATTGTTTCCACTTTGCAAGGCAAATTATGATAATATTTATTTATTAATTGAAGAATAAAGACGGCTACATAGTGCGGAACTCCATACAAAGTAAACTTGAAGGAAAATTAAATTCCAAGTTATCAATATAAGTAACTATCGTATTGTTTCTTTGTTTTCTAATTCCTTGCTGATATTTATTACCTACTATAAAATACCCTACTTTGTCATATTAATATTAATTGGAGTTAATTAACATACTCGTTTAATTGTATACTAAACAACTACTAATTAAATGTTAAGATTAATATTTAATATAACTATCTAAATATCTGTTTTACTCTGAAGCAGAAATTTATCTTATAATTTACAATATTACAAATAAAGAAATAAGAAAATAAATATGGTGCTATTTTTAAATTTTTAATTAAATTTAGTTTTACTTAGTCCCTTGATAAAGCGTATTTTAGGTAAAAGGTTATTGAACCTTTAACTCTTATTAAACGGTTACGTAGTTAAAAAAAATGTTATGTAGTTTATAAACATATGTTTTTCCTTCATGAACTCGTTGGCAATTTCAATTTGTATTCTTAGTAAATTTTTCTATTTTTACAGCATTTAAATTAAATAAGCATAATGAAGTAAAGTTGGAGGAATTAGAAAAAAGTGGGTGTGTGTTAAAAAAGTTTTATTTCACATCCAGTTCTTAATTATTTGTAGTTCCATTATTTCATATTTTGCTGTATGTGCATGAAAAACAGTATGCATAGATGCTGTCTAAATAATGAAAAGTTTTTTATTAATTTAAGTTTTTTTTATATGCTGGATCTGTAAACGTATTTAATTTTTTTTTTAATAGTGAAAAATATTAAAAATATATTTTTAATCTCATTAAAACATTTAAAACAAAACGTTGTATTACACCGAAAGAAAACTGTTAAAAAGTGGTGAAAAATAAAATGAATCTCTAATGTTTTCTTTTCGTCTTTCATATGTGCATCAATGATAACAGTCATAGCGACTTAAATAAAAGTAAGTGATCATATATAAGACCTTAGTCCGGGTGAGATCCCTTTGGGGGACCACATTTGAGGCTTGGCGTCAAGACCGGTGTCCTGGTGGGAGATCCCTTGGAGTCCTCTCATTAGAGGCATGGCGTATAATTAAAAGACTGGGTCCCGGCTACCTGGTGGGTTTGAGGCGATGGAACCCCCTGGAGCTGAGTAAATGCTTAATTGCGAATCTAGCTCCTGGTGGGCAATAAACCAATGATGTACTAAAAAAATAAAAAAAAAGTGATTATAAATATTTACATATTAATATTTATTATTATTTTATTGTATATTTATTTATTTTATTATTATATTATTTATTTATTTTTATTAAATAATATGACAAGAAACACCAAACACTGGATAACAAAGCGCAACATGAATAAAAGATTTGGAACATCACCACTAGACTATTTTCACTGCGTACACATTATTCCGTAACGTATTTCACCTAAGCAAAACCGCTAAATTAAGTTCTTTATCCCATTATCACAGAGAAACCGCAAAAGTCTTTGGATGTATTTCTTCCAGTTCAGTAAACCCTTCACGTGCGAACCCAGGTTTAATTATCAAGTGGTTTACGGGCAATTTTAAAATGCACGCCTCACACATCTGCTGAGGAAACCAAAATAGATGGGCGTAGGTTAACTTTGTGTGCTCAATTCTCAGTCAAGTTAGAATAACTAGGTTTCTTCTGCTATTTGGGATAAAATTTTTCTCGAAATTTTCATCTAAAAAACTTCTTCTGGATCCCATGTAAGGCCCTGGAAGGACTCAGCAGCCACAATTTATTTCACTGAGTACGTAGTTTGACACGGACCGTCTTTGTGAAGTCACTATCACATGTTAATTCTAATCGGAAGCCATTTGTTGCCGCTCTCTTGGCCTCATCAGCACGTTCGTTCCCGAGGATGCTGCAATGGACCAGGACCCATAAAATACCATTTTTTTGTCTACTCTTGAGAGGGTTTTATAAATAATTTGAGTGATGGGTTCAGATCCCCTGCAGTTCAAGCTCTCAAGTACACCCATAGAGTCAGATATTATCAGGAAGCTGTCATCACTACGGGTCTCAACAAATCTCAAGGCAGAGTAAATTGCGCAGGCCTCGCAAAAGAACACAGAGGAATAGGCCTTAATATTATACATTATTTCGTTATCAGGAAGTATTATTGAATACCCACAACCGCCGTCCGAGACAGAGCCATCTGTGTAGATATGTGTGTAATCGTTGTTCTTCATAGTAATCTCGCTAAATTGGTCCCAAGCAGACCTGTAATGTGAATCTCGTTTACATCTTTCAGACGATAACATTCAATCTTTAGAGATACAAGCAGCCAAGAAGTGCCGCATCCTATTTTCTTCTGAGAACCCTCGGAATAGGCTTGTCTAGTTTCTGGAGGTAGGGAAGAATCTCAGGTTGAAAAGTAGTAAAAATATCTTCCTCTCAAACTGTTAAGTGCGAGCGGGCCTGGTCGCCTGCCTTGAGCAGTCGGACAGACTGCGGACCAACTGACCGCGTATGTTTGAGTCCCATCGTATTAGACGTACATTCTAACGTTAGTATTTAATATTAAACTCTATAAAAATTATAAATATCGTTTTAGTTGACCTTGCAGTCGCCAGAGCGAGTTAACGTCCTCAATTTTTGCTTCCATTTTTTGATAGCAGTTTTTTTTTAGAAAATTATATTCATTCTAATCCTTTAGTAAGAAGGAATACACTGACAAATTATTTATTTTTATATCTTTAAATTTATATGGCATATAACTACAGTGGTATAATATTATTGATGACTTTTGTAAAAGAAGTATACCTAATTTTATAGAATACTTACGCTCGTCAGTGAATTATAAATCAATAAATGTACTTCATTATAAAGTACTGTTAAGTGTAACATGTTTAGCTTTATTAAATTGATCATTTAAATAATTAATCGATAAAGGTGAAAAATTTTAAACGTTTTAAGTATTAATGTTAATAAAATATAGTAAGAAATTAGAAAAATTTTTTTTTTTTAATTAAAAATCAAGCAGCAACAAAATTCAGTTTTATTGTTTAA